>NW_024038115.1:0-1200000 GCF_016077235.1 Cyprinodon tularosa
TGTAAAATTATCTAATAGAGTAAAAAATGAAGCGGTGAGTTGAAGCTTTTTCGCTAGTGAAATGTTTGAAAACGCTAGAGTGGCACACTCTAGCAGCTGAACATTCCGTCCATAGACTTCCATTATAAATCTGAAAATCTGTAAAAATTGTTTAAAAGTTTGAAGCTTCACTGAAGCAAAACTGTAAAAGTTAGCTGAAAGCCGAGTTAAACAGTAATAGCAGAAAGATACGGAAACATTTTAAAAGTTGAATGGTGTTTCTAGCTGAAAGTATGCTGAAGTAGTTAAAGGACAAAGTAGCTGAAGATTTAGTGGAATTTTTGAAGTTTTACATGCATTTCAATGGGGCCAAAAATCGCAGAAAAAGCTGAATATCGCGAAAACTACGAACAATATCTTTACCAAAAGTCATAGCAGAATTCTCCTGAACAAGCTGAACGTTTTGATACCAAATTTGTTTAAATCAGCTGAAAACTGTTGAACTAGTTAAACGAAGAAAAACCTACGGAATAATAATAAAGAAAAACAGAAAAACAATAAGTGGGAATGCATAAGCATTCCCACTTGAATATATTAATATAAAACCTTTGTGTTTCTCATATTAATATTTAATCGCAAAATATATAACTTTGCATGTATTTCATCCAGTTTGAGGTCATTTTAAATAGTTTCTAATCTGAATAACTAAGTGTAATCTAACTGAAAGGTAATTTTAGAATTTGTTTTGGTCTTTTAAGGGCTTGGGGCATCTAAGAGATCATTGTGATATCTCTGACTCATCTTTCATGTGATTTAAAATGAGATCTAAGGAGCCTCCTATTCATTCTGACAGCAGCTGTCTGAACTGTGGTCCAATCCACGATGGCCGCCCTCTAGGCACGTCGAATGTGCTGCCGACAGCGTCCAACTGTTGCGTAACTTCTGTTGTAGTTTTATATTTCCGTTGTGGCTTCTATATATATCTGTTTCGGCTTTTGTATTTGTTTTGCAGCTTTTGTAATTGCATAGTGGCTTTTGTAATTGCGTTGCGGCTTTTGTAATTGTCATAAATGTCATTGTCATAAATAATCATACCGTATTTTCACGACCATAAGGCGCACCGTACTAAAAGGCGCACTCTCAGTTATGTGTCCCATTTCTGTATTTAACACACACAGAAGGCGCACCGGACTATAGTGCGCGTTTTTTATATACAGGTACATGTCCTCTACTACTTTTAAATACCTCTACTGCGTATTTAAAAATACAGCGGGGGCAAAACTGAGTATGACTGTGCTTTATTCATGTATTTATTACAAAGTATTAATCAAACCTGGGAGCTGGCCGTGAGACAGACACAATTAACTTAAAATCCTGAAACCTGCCGACGGAATATGTTCGCTTTTATTACCGGTATCCTGGTGCCTGCAGTTTAAATTATTTAGATGAAAAACACCTGCCAGCCACCGCGTGAACTCCCGGCTGCCCAGCCTAGAGGCTGCTGATGAAGGGATTTCTACTGTCGGTGCACCGCTGGTATGTGGGGGTCTGAGCGCCTCCGACAGAAATAGATAATCTGGATGAACTGACTGCAATTATTAAGTTTTCAGGTGGACTTTCTCACTTAAAAACATATTAAAACTACTTTATTCCCACTGATCACAGCAAATATAGCTGCAAGATTTAGATTATTTAGATGAAAAAACACCTGCCAGCCACCGCGGTGAAGAGGAGGAGACCCGGCCCAGAGGCTGCTGTTGAATTAAGTTTTCAGGTAGAAAAATAGAGCGGGAGCAAAACTGAGTATGATTGTGCTTTATTCGTGTATTTATTACAAAGTATTAATCAAACCCATCAAAGTCATCATCCTCTGTTTCTGAATTAAACAGCTGCGCTAAATCAGACATGCCAATTTCCCCTTCTTCGCTGTCAGAGTCACTTTCCGTGCAGCTCGGCTCCTCAGAAATAATGCCGGCTTTTGCGAAAGCTTGAACAACAGAGCCAGCAGACACGTTAGTCCAAGCATCTACAATCCATCCACAAACGGTGGCGTAACTTGCCCGGCGCTGCCTTCCACTTATCCTGAAACTGTGGTCTCCGTCTGTCATCCATCGCTCCCACGCAGCTCGCAGCCTTACTTTGAACGGCCGGTTCACACCGACGTCGAGCGGTTGAAGTTCCTTTGTCAGACCCCCCGGGATAACGGCGAGCACAGCGTTCATTTGATTCACCTTTTTTTTTCACATCGGCTGTGAGATGGGCACGCAGCGATGGTGATGCGTGGAAAAAACCACCTGGTCTCCTCACATACACCTGCCTCAGCCACGCTTTCATCATCTCCTCATCCATCCAGCCTTTTTCATTTGCGTTCATATGTAATCAGAGCGCTGTGTCTGTCTCGCTGTCAACTCCCAGATCAGCTTCTCTGATTGGTTGATGCGGCGTGTCCAGCAGCAAAACTTAAATTTTTCCATCTCGAGCAGCAGCAGCGCGTTGGCGGTGCGTCAGATGCTTAAACGCTCCCGACGCGCTGCGCCTGCTGCTCAAAACGCGCTGCGGGACCTTTTGCTGCACCTATACGCGCGTCAACTATTGACTTTGCATGTAAACTCGCTGCTTCTGCTGCACCTGCTGGGTCCGGTTCACACCGATGTCGAGCGGTTGAACAGCGAGCACAGCGTTAATTTGTTTCCCCATGTTTTTCACATCAGCTGTGAGATGGGCACGCATGGAGTTACATATTAACAGCGATGATGATGAGTGGAAAAAAAACACCTGGTCTCCTTACATTCAGCCACTCTTTCATCATCTCCTCAATGAGGTGGTCTCAAAAGTCGCAGTTACAACACACATAGGGCGCACTGCACCAAAGGGTGCACCGCACATTTTGAGGGAAAAAAAGACGTTTAAGTGCGCCTTATAGTCGTGAAAATACGGTAAATGTTATGATTTTTGTTTAGCAAAGTAATTTGGGAGAGCTGATTTCATCCTTTTTTTTTTTTTTTTTTTTTTTTTTTACACCATTATTTCCCTTGTGGCCCTCATGTTATGTCTACTTTTACTATAGTATTTTTTTGTCTCCCTATTATCCTTACTTTACAGGAACCTTCCTTCATTTCAAACCATGACATCTTAGTATATTACCAACAGTATCCTTGTAAACACTGGTCCCAGCTCTTTTCAGGTCATTAACCAGCTCTTCCCCTGTAGTTCTGGGATGACTTTCTCACCTTTTTTAGGATCATTGAGACCCCACGAGGTGAGATAAGGCCTTAGTCCGAGGGAAATTGGCAGTCATGTTTAGCTCCTTCCGTTTTCTACTGATTGCACCAAGCTGCTTGGCAATTTTCTTGTAGTCCTTCCCAGCCGTGTAGAGGTGTACAGTTTTGTCTCGAGTGTCTTTGGACTGCTCTTTGGTCTTGGCCATATTAGTAGTTTGATTCTTGCTGAATGTATGGGGTGGACAGGTATCTTTATTCAGCTAATGACCTCTAACATGTGAATCTAAGGATAATAGATGAAGTGGAGGTGGACATTTTGAAAGCAGATGTTAGGTTTTATTATTTATACATCATGTGCACTGTTAATTTGTTAGTCAGATTAGACAGAGCAGAAGGCCTTCCTTCACATTGTGGATATCACGGTGTGTACGGAGGTCATCTAATCAAGACAGCCTTCGTGTCTCTAAGGCTACGTTCACACTGCAGGCCTTAATGCTCAATTCCGATTTTTTTGTGAAATCGGATTTTTTTTGCGTGTCCGTTCACACTTCCAAGTATATGCGACTTGTATGTGATCTACTGTGTGAACTGAAAGTGTTCAACCGAAGTGTCCCGCATGCGCACTCGAGGACGCGATGACGTCACATCAAGCAAGCGTCCTCAGTGTTTGCGGAAGTAAACATGACTCGTAATACCGCGGCGTATATTGCGTTCTTTAAGTTATTCTCCAACAGGAGCAGGCACATTACTAACGAAATCTTTTTAAGAAGATCAAAAAGAAAGACCCGGTTCCGGTAAGACCCTTCGAGTTTGGTCTGAATCGAGCTATCTTTCCAAATATGAATTAAGTCAGCAACCTCACTTTCTCTCCGTTGACTGCTCTCTGTGTTATCTTCTGCCATGGTTGTTAGTTTTTCCCACCTCCGCTTAGTAGGACGCAGATTAGTAACGTTTAGTAATATTTGTCAAGTATCAATGACGTGTAGGTCGGATGAATGCGACCTGGCCGTACAGACACAGGTCGCATTTGAAAAGATCAGATACGTATCGGATTCAGGACCACATATCCAAGTGGCCTGGGTCGCATTTGAAAAAATCCGATCTGTGTCGTTCAGACTGTCATAAAAAGATCAGATACAGGTCACATATGGGCAAAAAAATCGGAATTGGGTCACTTCAGGCTGCAGTGTGAACGTAGCTTAAGAGTACACAGGATATGGGCACATCTTGGAGCCGGTCTGATAGGAGAGCTGCTGTATCTGTAACCCTGAGACAGAGAGGCAACCTGCATGGAGTTCAAGACATGGATGGCGTGTCAGTTTCTGATACGGACAGCTAAGCATCTACATGATGCAACACAGACTCAGAAGGTATAAGAAGCAGGTGATGACGTTGTTCGGGGCTCAAACTTTGCCGGACGCTTGCGGACGTGATTTTTGAGACCACAGCTGTGCATAGCTCTAAGCATTTTTCTCTGTCCTGTAACGACCTGATCTGGAATAAACTCTGTTACTTTTTTACTCCTGTTTTATAGTCCTTTTTATATGGTTTTACCCAGTTTGAGTTAAGAGTAGTAAATAACTTGCTCCCAGGAAAAGAACCGGTGAGAAGGCCCCTGGGGCGCTACAGCCTTCCTTACAAGGGGACAAATCCTTCTCACTTTAACAGCACAATAAATATAGCAGCACTATACTGTAAGTCTCATCTCTTCCGGTAAAAGTTAGCTTAGCTGTTAGCCTATACCAACAAATTAATAACATTTATTCACAAAACATTTAGGGATACTCTGCTAACTTCCCCTCAAAATATGACATATAACTCTCTTACATATTGCTATTGTTGTGACTAGGTTTATATTTACCTGTTAACAGACAGAGACACGGTAACAACAGTCAGTACTTTCTTCAGAGGCTGTTGCAGCACTTTATAGCCTTTAATTGGCTGAGGTGGGGGAGCTCAATTGTTTGATACCCCTTACCCCCTTGTGACAAACTGCTGTTACTACATGATTCTGCCCAACCCCTCGTCAAAAGCATAGATAGAGCCCAGTGAACAACCCTCACACAAACAAACACAAGGCAGGGGTGTAATCATGCAAAAAGTCCATTATGTAGTACAGAAGAGAAATTAGGAGAGAGAAAAAATAAAGCATTTGGATTAACTAAAAAAAATGAGAAACTGACAATAATAATAATACAAATGATAGAAATAATTGCGAAGTCCCTTAAATATCAAATGACTCCGGCAATAGGACATTATCCCATTCTAAAAAATATTGAATTTGAGGAACAGGAAAACTATTACTTGGCCTTTCAACTAATCCTGCAGGGCATCTGTGGGATAAAACAAAAAAAAAAACATTTTGATCCAATGTAGTTTGACTTGGCCACTTGCAGGGATTGCAGGATCTGCAGTTAATGTCTTTTGGCTCGATCTCAGAGACCTTCAGTTCTTATTGAATCCGTTCCCTACTGTTCAGTGCAGTTTCACAGTTTGGGTCAAACAGAGGCAAGATCAGGAGGGCTTTTTTCCCCTCCTTTTAAAAAGAAAAGTAAGATTTTTGTACCTCTGGAAGCCTTTTTTTAGTACTAACACAGAAAAAAGGGGAAGACACACAGTCCCTGTACAGTATGAGGCGCGCTTTCTGCATCAACACCACACACCATTGGGAATAAGGTTTTAATGCTTTGCTAAATCATTGAAGAACATTACAGCTAAAACAGAGCATATATTCAACCTGTCATAGGGAAAACCAGGAAGAAAAAAATTCTGTATAAAGTGGAAAATAAGTATTTGTACACCCTGCTATTTTGCAAGTTCGCCCAGTTAGAAATCATGAAGGGGTCTGGAATTGTCATTGTATGTGCATGTCCACTGTGAAAAGACATTATCTTAAAAACTCCAAAAATCACAATGTATGATTTTTAAAAACTATTTATTTATATGAAACAGCTGCAAATAAGCATTTTAACACCTGTCTATCAGAATTATGACCCCCAAAGACCTGTTAGTCTGCTTTCAAAATGTCCACCTCCACTTCATCTATTATCCTTAGATTCACATGTTAGAGGTCATTAGCTGAATAAAGATACCTGTCCACCCCATACATTCAGCAAGAATCAAACTACTAATATACTAACAGTGTGATAGGATGACTGTTCTATGGTTAACTAATTTATTTATTTTGGTAATTGTAATTTGTATAAAGTTTGTTAATTTGAATCCAAGTGTAAAACACATTGAGCGCTCACACCTCAGCAAATTAAAGAGAAAGTGCTCTAACGGCTGCTGAATGCGGTACTGACTGTTATCGTGTTTCTGTCTGTCAAAAGTAATAACGGAGCTCGCAATAGACTGTTAGAATTTGTATTATGGCAAGAAAATTCACGAAAATTCGAACGAATCACCGAATTGATGTCGATTCGGGATGTTGACTTATTTGGTTCTGCCCTGTACTTATGTCATGCCCGGAGACTGACATACAGTCCAAAAAGCATCATCATTGCAGTGTTGTGTAGTCCCCTTGAACTCAATGTCTAAGAACAGGGCCCATCACTGTAGTTGTGTGGCCGACATCACTGGGACTTCTGTCCTTGGATTGAATATTGACACTACGGGTTGATGATCAGTCACTAAGGTAAACTTTCAGCCATAGAGGTATGGGTGGAACTTTTTGATACCCCATACTGGGCTAAGGGCCTCCCTGTCTGTCTGTGCATAGTTGCGTTCGGCACATGAGAGGAACCTTGAAGCGAATGCAATTGGGTGTTCAAGTCCATTGTAGGCGAAATGACTGTGTCAATGCCGTACGGGGATGCGTCACATCCTAGATTGATCATAGTGGGTCAGAAGCTTGTCAGATGTTATTACTAGTCTTGTTGTTTTTGTGAATGCCTTTTCACATTTTTCGAACCAATGCCATTCCACTCCTCTCTGTATCAGCACATGTAGTGGATACAGCACTGAGGCAAGGTTTGGTAGAAACGTGTAGTAGTAGTTAATGAGACTCCGGTACGATCTTAGTTGTGACACATTTTCAGGTTGTGCTTGTAGCACAGCCTCAATTTTCTCTTGTGACTTATGCAAGCCATGCTTGTTGAGGAACTGACCGCAGTATGAAATTTCAGTTTTGAAAAGCTAATATTTCTCTCTCTTTGCCCGTAGGCCATACTCATTCAGCATGGTCAGTACTTTGCTCAGGTTGGAAGTGATCATCATCATCTTTTCCTGTTATGATAATATCATCCAGGTAGCATTGTGTTCCAAGAATGTCCTTTAGTACCTTCTCCATGGCTCTTTGCCTGATGGCTCAGGGTGAAACAACACCAAACACAAGACTATTGTATTGGTAAAATCCCTTATGTGTGTTGATGGTTAGGAACTTTTTGTTTGACTCCTTCACTTACATCTAGAGATGGGCCTGTGACAGGTCGATCTTTATAAACTTCTCCCCACTATCCAATGATGAGAAGATGTCTTCAATTCATGAAAGTGGGTAGTGAGCAGCACCGGGGTGATGCTCACTTTGAAGTCCCCACATCATAGGTGTCAGTTAACGAAGTACAAATACTTTGTTACTGTACTTAAGTACACTTTTTACATATCTATACTCCATTACTTATTTGTCTTCCTACTTCTGCCATGCTACAATGACGGATTCAGAAAAAGATGTTGAAATGTCTGAAAAGTCGGACACAGGCGAGAGCATATGGGGAGATGGAGACCAACTAGACCTCCCTCATGCTTGGGCCTATTTCAAAGAATTTTTCGAAATAGTCGAAAAATTTAGCTTTGTATTAATATAGTGGCATCTGTTTTTTTTGTTGTTTTTTTTAATGTTACTTTATATTTTTATACTTGAAGTAGTTTTTGGAGCACATACTTTTCACTTTTACTTGAGTAAAGAGGTGAAGTTGATATTTTAACTTTTACCAGTGTTTTTAAACTGCAGTATCTGTACTTCTACTTAAGTAACACGTGTGTACTTTTGACACCACTGCCCCACATATACGCACTTCATTTTTGCCTTTCTTCATTACGGGGACAATGGGCGTAGCCCTGTCACTCCAGTCAACATTTTATTTGCTTTGGCCTTTGATTTAGGTTTAAAAATTTTCTTCTTCCCAGATTTTTCTTTTTGGGCGTTAGTTTATTCTGATTTGATTCCATATGATTCCCAGTCTTGTTTTGAACTATCAAACTCCTCTACTTTTCCAATGTAAGCCATTTCGGACATGAAATCCAGATATTATCCGTTGGTGCTTTCTCTGTGTGCCATGCACTGTTACTCACCTTTTACTAGGTTTTGTTTCTCCTTCCCTCCAGTTTAAGTTTTCATTTTGTGCCGTTGTTTAGGGTCCAGATTACTCGTCGCCAATTTGCTATGTCTTTACTCCAACATAGTATATTAAAAATAAAGGATTCAATTTCTGAGGTAAAATGAGCAGGACTTTAGTTAGCTTCACTGTTGTTGTTTTTTATGTAACATATCAATGCACTGGTGGATAACCTATAGGTCAACTAAGTCCAACTGTTAAGGAAAGTTTTGATTGAGGAGTGTTTTTGTGATGTTTCTCATAAGTGTTTATGAACAGATTTTGCAGTTTCAAACCATTCAGTTAATATGTCTAGCCACCTTCTGCTCAGCTTATTTCGAAGATGCAACAACAGCTTGTAAACATTAATACCGACTGACTGAGTAGCTACTGTGTGATGCTGTCGTTTTTATGGCTCTTAGTCTTGTAACAGCTGGTCACATATCTAAACCCAAGGCTTAAGACACCCTTCATTTTAAGTTCATTTACACCCAAACGATAGAATGTACATTTTATGACACCCAATAAGCAATTGGACAAGATGATTCATTTTTAATGTTGGGTTTTGTAACCAGAGGGCATAAAAGTCAGCTGGAAAAAGCATTAAAGAGACTGTTACTTGCTCTGTTATAATGGCTCCCCAGAGCGGCTCTCTGTTCTTCCTTAGCTTCAAGTGTTTGAGTCATCTGCCAGTTTTTAAACACCATAGTGGTAAAGTGCATATTTCAACTACCATTGAACTCTATAACATTTTTTAAATGCTGGGATAATTCTGTAAATGGCTTTAATGCAATTAGTGATCTCCCTATTTTGAGATTACCCGTCACAGTTTGTACCCAAACACTATTGACAATAATTTATTAAATGGATAACATGTTATCAGACATATTCCTGCCCAGACATATCATGACTCATCTTATGTCAGTTAACTGCAAGGAATTTAATACCTAGCCTCTTGTGCAGTTTAGCTCGATGCTCCTTTTTGCTAATATTGTGGGGCTCAACCGCTGATCCCTAGGTTCAAGTTTGCTTTAATAATGTATTAACCACAGCATAAGATCTACCTTGTTCTTATGCCCAAGCTTTCGTTGAAGATTCCCTTTAATACATGTTTGGGTTTGAATATAAATGTTAAGGTTTACATATTTCACAAATATCTGGCAGGATTACAACAGTGCAACCAGTTGGATTTAGAGTCAAATAATTGGTAAACTGATAGCAGGCTGAACTATAAAAGGAAACTGAAAATGTGAAAATGTTGGCAAATATTAATTCCATTCAAAGTGTTTTTTTGAGAATTACTTTATTAATCATTAAAGAAAATTAAATAGTTTAACTACCACTTCAAACTCATCAAGAGTATGCCCGAGTGTGTAAAGCAGTAATCAAAGCACAAGGTGGCTACTTTGATGAACCTAGCATGTAAGACATTTTCAGTTGTTTCACACTTTGATGTTAAGTATGTAATTCCGCATGTGTTAGTTCAAAGTTTTGATGCCTTCAGTGTGAATCTACAATTCCCATAGTCATGAAAATAAATAAAACTCTGTGAATGAGATGTTGTGTCTAAACTTTTGGTCTGTACTGTGTTATCCAGCATAAAATGTCCATATAAATGCTGGTGTTTTTTGAAGACCTCAGCGGTTAGCAAACAGTAGTTAAACAGCAGCATCATTGACGCCAAGGAACTTGAAACAGATCGGAATCAAAGTTGTGGAAAGATAATTACACAACAGCTTTTGCTTTTATGATAATGTGGCAAAAAGGCAACACACCCCTTCTTGCAATCTGTATTGCAGGATAAGCTACGATACAGTACTACAATACTTTCCCATCCACAGAGACGAAGGTCATGTCCTTCTGCTCATAAAAAAAGGAAATAGAGAATATTCCACCAAAAACCAGCGCAATCATCATTATTGTGCTTTAGCCTTCGGCCTCTGGTTGACATTTTGACGTCATACACATCACAGATAGGGCTGAAACAGTTAAACAGATTAATTGTGATTAATCAATTATTAGAATAATCATTCACCGATTCAATAATCGATGAATCGATAACTGGAGGGTAGACAGTCTAAAACCTGCCTTTAGCTGACAGAGCAACCCACTTAGAGCAAAATCCGTACCAAAAAAAAAAAAAAATCCACACTTTCCCGCACACAATGTAGCCTACTTTTTGTTAGTCTATCACATTAATAACCAATAAGGGACAGCAAAGTTTCTAGTTTTAACTTAATTAAATGTGAAGCATGAAGGAGTGTATATATAGTTTTGTTACTGGACAATACCTTTTTCTGCAAAATTTGTCCAGTTTGCTTGATGACAGTTTTTAAAAGGTTGTGTTGTGTTCAGAAGAAACAAAACGAAAACAATATATATTATCTATTATTAATATATATACTATATATACTATATTTTCTCTGATCATTCTCTGTTATTCGAATAAAAGGAATGTATTCAGATTCCTTTAATCATGTTTTTATGAAGCCTTAATAAGTTGTCCATTGTGTTGGGTATTGGCCTTTCAGTAAGTTTTGGTATTTTTCACTCTGTAAAGAAATGAGAGCTTAGGCCAAAGGTAAACAGTAACATCACTGTTTATCCCAACCAAACACCCACAGCAAGAGAGGAAGAGAGAGAGAGACTCACAAAAAATATTTACCCCTGGCAGCCCAGAGGCTCCTTATTGAGCCCACCTAATGACACTCACATGTCTTCCTCTCTCAGTCTGACATATAACCACAGATCTCCAGCCTCAATTGTATTAGATTAATCTGTTTCTAAAGTTGTGATCATGAGACATCTCAAAATGCCTTCCTATGTACTTGAAAAGCTCTGCAATGTGATCGATTTGCATAGAATTTCACATTATCCTTTTAGGAACCATGCATATAAAACAATCTGAATTCGTCAGGAAAAGGCTAGAATGTGTGTTTCTGCAGAGTGCATCCTTTTAAGGCAAATGTGATTAGTAAAGAAAATTGACTTGACTTGGATATGATGGATTTCGGTAGCTTTACTTATTGCAGTTTAGGAAAGGTCTTTATTTTAAGAATGCTTCTCTCTGTAACCGGTGACATCTGCAATTTATTACCATAAATAAATAGCAGTGACCTGAAATGACACGAAGGGTTAGAAGACCATATTTAGTTTGATATCAATATAAAATATCAGTTATGGAATTAAAAAAAGTGCAGACTAAATAGGTTTTAGATGGATGGTTTTTGCAAGAACTTGCTCTGACTGGACTGGTACACCCAGATACAGTTACTCAGTATTTTTGCAGCAATGATAAGAACTACAACCAGAATGTTAAAAAAAATGTTTTCAGAGAGACGGTGAGCAATTATTAGATTGGGAATACCATTGTTTGGACACATGACAGGGTTTATGAGACAGTTTTCAGAGGATTTTTTTTTTTTGCATCCATGTGTACCTGGCAGTTCCAGGAGTCTGGAACTTCATTTTTACCAGAGATTTATAAAATATGTGAGATTTCTGTTAAGAAACCGCATAAACTTTAAGAAACTCTTTCTTATCAATCAAAGCTGTGTACAGTACCTCCAATCTGAAGGGAAAAAAACTTGCCATCGAGGTTGGAGGTGCATCTCCCCGTCTGGTTGCAGCCCATTTTATGATGTCGCTTTATCACACCACTCCTGAAAAATTTCAGGAAAATTTAGAAAATTGAGGTTGCAGACGTGTGCAGATTGGCTGCTAAAAAAGCCACTTGGTGTCGACTTCAAACCAGAACCATTGCACTCTGCCAACGTGCAGACTACTGAGTGTTAAGTGCCTTGCCCTGAGTAACGTAGTCATGGGACTTGAGGAAGCAGGAACATTCAGATTCTCTCTGCTGAGCTGCAGTCACCCAAAATTTACTTTTTCTGAATTTGTCTTGTTTAAGCATTGTTGGCTCTACAGAAACACATTGAGATATTATATCTTGAAAGGTGCTATATAAAGACAGTTCTGCTTAGAAAGCTAGGGTGTTTGAGGTGACTGAACAGCCGAATGAGCAGCTGTCTTCTGGCAAGTGTTATGTTGTCAATACATGGATTCTAGTTATGTTAAATGAGATGAGTGTTTTGCACCAGTGATGAGAAGTTTCACCTCCAGCTCAGTAATAGGTTTACTCTCTGAGATAGAAATGTGTAATCATGCAACAAACTTATTAACAAAAAAAAGTTTCCACTAAAAATATTGAAATGCTTAGTCCTTTTAGAGAAAGATTTTATTCTGCAGCAATAAATATTTTACACCCTCAGGAAACGATAGTCAAACAGAAATATATTATGAGTGTACATTATGTATTTAGAGGTGGTATTAACAGCTCATCTTTGGTACGTCTTTGATCCTTCTTAAACAAATCAATAGAGCATGAGTATTGTGCTGAGCCAGCAAATAGAAAGCGCCACAGGGACAACGATATAATAGGCTTTTATTTACAGTCTGCGCACCAGGCTCTTGGAGAAAAATGGTAATAGGGCAAAGGTACACCACAATGCACCTGGAAGTGTCGGCTGTCTCGCTGCTTCACTGCGTGCACACCCAGAAAATCAATCTGTTAATCAGTGGCTGTGCGTCATTGAGCCAGGGAGTTTCATTGATTTCCCAGAACAAAAGGAATTCTATAACTTCACTCTGCTCTTTTTCTCCCTGCAAAAGCACACTGTTTTAACTTTAATGTTAGAGCGCTTGTAGAAATTTCTTACACAAACATGCTGACAGTTAAGTCATCACATTTTAGAGGTCCACAGCAATGGAACAGCCATCAATTGCCAACTATAGAGAGGATATTTATGTGGAAAGTGTTGGTGGCATTTGCAGTTCCAATTTGATTAGGTTAAAAAGACTGGTAGTAAAATATATTAGCACAAGAATGCTTTTAAAATTCCTTTAGTGTACCACATATAATCCTTTTTATAATAAAAATCCACTCCCACACAGTATTAGAGATGGTTGATGACAAAAATATACACTTTTGCTGACACTGACAGCCTCAGACTGCCTAAATAAACACTTGTTTTATGGATTTTTATAAAGAGACCCTGCATATTTATACATACTTAAACTTTATATTTTAAAACTCTAATATAGCTGTTTATTTTATTCTGCTCCGCTGCATTAGATGTTTTTTTTTTTTTTTTTTTTTTTTTTTGCATCGGTAAAAAAAGGAATTTTATAGGAAATATTGAATTATTAAAAACAAAAAAAAAAGGGAAAATGCTTTTGAACACCATGGTATAATCACATAAGCATTGTAGAGAAGAGGTTTGCTTCAGTTTATTTTTTATTTTCTTAGACTACAAATAAAGACAGATATGTTGGGCATTAGCTATTAGCAAAGAAAACCTAAAAGCCTCTAATTGAAATAATATGGTGGGAATGAGCACAGATATCATGTAAACAAAACCTAAACTTTAAAGAGGTTCCTTTTCTTCCACTTTAAGTACATTTTGTTTCCTGTTCTTAAATTGGCAAATTACATTTTCTACCTAATTAGGTAAAATAACTGCCAATGGTTTTATGTGTTATGTGAAAGAAAGGGGATTTTTTTTTTTCTCTTTTTAAACCATTATTGGGGCATCCTAATGTGTCCCTTTATTTGCAAAGACTGTAAATAACACAGGGGTTTAATTACATCATCCATATATATGAGCCATTCTAGTCAATACCGTTATCCATCATAGATGGAGGGTTTCTGATTGATGATGGAGCAAATGCCTCTAAAGACAGATATTAGAGGAGTAAAGTACTGAAGATCAAATGCATTTTTAAAATAAAAGGACAGGCTTGCTGGATGCGGCACATCGAGGATGTCATTGGTAACAGCTCAAGGAGGACACTTAATAGTCATACCTCAACACTTTAGAAAGGTCTATTGATAGTAATGGCAGAAGGACTGTTTTTGGTTAATTCTGAGTAATGAATGTTCTAATGTTCCAGTACAAACCTAAACTGACAGGTCGATCTCCTGGATGAAGGGAGAACTCTGATTTGGAGTCTAATTATGAGGATTGACAGGAAGAAGATGGTAATGACTTGGTTTGGCCACTAAAATGGTTAGAACCAAATTTTCTTAGATCCCTCAATGTTTGGGTTCAGTGTACATGGAGCAGTTTTAAGATATGCTGAGGTGGAGGCCTGTTACTCAGCTCTGCAACCTATCAGTGATAAGGACACTAAGAAAAAAAAATCACCCAAAGCTGCTGCTTGATTCAAAGTATGCAATTATTATTAAATAAACCGATCTCTGTTTACTGAATAATAATAATAATAATAATAATAATAATAATAATAATAATAATAAAAACATCAGTAAACCCTAACAACATAAACAAACATTATACTTCTAATGAACAGAGTTTAAGGTTTGAGGAGAGTAATGAGTTAAAAATATTGTGGAGGACATTCTTTTTCCAGGTGGAACATCAAAATATGTTGGCCTCATTATTGTCCGTCATTCTGGTGATATGTTTAAGTAGGGCCATCCTACGAGCTCGTCCCCATTTGTACTTACCGGTGGTGAGTCTGACATAGTGAAAAAATTGCAAATCTTCTTTTGGAAAGTAAGCTTGTATGAGTGATGCAAACAGCAACTTTTAAACAGAGCGTGCACGAGGAGAAACGGTCTTGTGCAGCTCTCACATGCGTTTAATAAGTTTCCGTCTTGAGAGCAGGTACATGGTTGTGCATGTGCATTTTTTCTTAAGTGGAGAGGGCGGGTGTTTTCAAAAATTTGCGAAAGTCCTCCACTTTACCTTGAAAATATGACTGCTAATGGGTTCACTTGAAAAAGATGATGCATCAATGACAACCCTATTGAAAATGCCTGTTTCATTTATTATGCCCTATTTCAAAATCCTCCAGTAGACCAGAGAAACAGTTGGCTGGAGTTATTCATAGTCCTCACTAGAGGTGAGTATTGGCATGAGTGTTGCGATTCGATACATGTCGCGATACTTGGGTCACGATACGATATTATCACGATATTGCAGTATCACTATATATTGCCATATTTTCCCCAGCTATCAAAATCAAATGATGAGATAAAACAGCAAGTGCTGTATATTTTTATAAAAAAATATTGATTAGGTATTATTATCCATGTTATTTGGGGTTTTCTTCCACTGTGACTTCCTCAAATACAGATTTGGCGCTGCACACACAGTTAAAGGGCTCCACAGCGCTTTCTGTCAGAGTGGTGGTGCAGAGGTAGCCCATTTTCCCATCAATGTTTTATGTAACTATTTTTTTTTTTTGAAAATCGATACTAAGAAGTGAAAGATCGATATTATATTGGGCAGCCGAATATCACGATATATCGCCAAAACGATTTTTTCCCACACCCCTAGTCCTCACAATGCTTAAGAGAATAACACACAAAGGTTAAGAAAAGTTAAGGAAAAAAGTGTAAGAATAAAAAATGTATCGTATTTTGATTTCTTTCTTGCTGGTGGACTTAAATGCTCTGAACCATGTGCAAGGTTTTTCAAATGCTTGTGAGATGTTTGTTGTCACTATTATGGCTCACTTTAGTACTTAGGCAAAAAAAACAACCTACAGAGGCAGTAAAATGACCACCAGGAAATAGCCTTTACGTTTATTTATAAAAAGATGTGCTTTGTTTTGAACTTTGTGTTCCCACTCAAGTCACAAAGGACAAGGAACAAACAAATTGAGAAATATCTGAGATAAACCTGAGGATCACAGAGAGAAAACAGAGATTAAGGGATTTTTTACAAAAAAACTGCCCAAGATAAATGAAAGAAGAGTTGAAAAAGACAGAAAATTAGAGTCATGATTGTTTTGGACTAATAGGGATGGCTAATTACACTGATCAACATGTTTTGGACTAATAGGATCTGATGATAATTATGATTAACAGTCAGTAATTTCTATCTTATACTGTCAGATAAAAAGGGTATTGCTTCACTTTTGGTGTCACAATAAAAGACCACTAATTATGTGTCAGACACACTTCATTTTCCCTTTTTACACCTCCGTTTCTCTCAAACTCCTCTCCTGTACCCTTAAACAGATCCTCATCTCTCCCTGACAGCTGTAATGTTTTATTAAGCACTCTGTGATGCAAGACACTTGAGCTTTTTTTCCATATTTATGTTGGGGTGAAAAGAAAAGTAATTCAGCTGAGCATCTTTAATGTCCCAAACTCAAACAAACATGAAAGTTCTGTGCAGCAAGTACACATAAAGAATAATAAGCACGTCCAAATTGTATTAGCTAAATTCTGGAAATTCCCAGACTCACAAACAGTAATGTGATAAGAGTTATGCAATATAAATGTCTGGTAATTGATTTGCAAACCAAGAATGTTTAAGAAGACTTGATGGCTTTTATGCAAGTCTTGAGAAAAAGCCGCTGTGAAATATTTTAATGTGCACGGTCTCTCTCTTTCACTTCAAAGATCAATCTTTTTTCAGTAACACACTAAAAGTGGCTTCCTTTTAACTCCAAGTATAATAAGTTTACATCTCAGATGACTGATAAAAAGATCAACCATAAACGCCCATTTAATGCCTACCAGGCTGACTTCTTTTTCTTTAACTCTTTATATGTTGCATCGTTTTAAAGGAAATCTCTTTTGACATGAAACTGATGCAATCTAAGTGTACTCAATGTATAATGGTGTAGTTTATATAATCCTAACATGAATAAACAACTCTCAACAATGTGAGTACACCCCTGTGTGAAAACCTACAAGTTGTGCCCAAGTGGCTGTTTTCCCTCACAAGTGTCGAGTGACTGCTTAGTGTTACAAGGTCTCAAGTGTAAAAGGGTGACCAAATATGTTTGATTAGGTGTAATCCTCTCACACTCAATCTCATACTATTCACTGGAAGTAGGAACACTACACTTCATGGCAAAGAACTAGCTGAGGATCTTAAAAAAGAAGCTGTTGCACTCCATAACTATGGCCTAGGCTTTAGAAGACTACCAGCACTCTTAGAGGTATTAAAGAGGATTTTTCTCAGAAATTGTCAAGATTCAACTAAAAGGACTTAATTAATTGTTGGCATTCTTGTACTTATGAACCCCCTGCCACAAAATGATAGGTTACCCATGATAGGAGTTCAGGACGACAAAACGAATAAAGTAATTATTCTCTTTTAGCCTCACAAAGAAACAAGGTACAGTACAGGAAATCACAGCTTCTTCCTTGGAAAAAAAGAAAATTACCAAGCTTCAGGAGGACAGAAGACCGCTATAGTGAAAGTAATCCTCTTTGAGCTTTACAAAAAACAGAACAAGGGGTCGAGATAGTGTAGGTAAGTGTAGCTTATCCTACTTTCCTCTTTATGAAAAAAAAAACTTCGATAAACTTCACAGATCTCACTATGAGAATCACCTCTTACTGCCTCATCCAGCATTTAAACTGTCCCACAACCGTTATTGCTGCTTTTTCCTTTTCTTTAGACAGTTCCCATTATGCTTTTAATAATACGCCTTTAAAATGTCTCTATCTCTTCTGGTTTAAGAGATGCTGCACAAACTCAAAGTAGCCATACCCATGGCTTCAATCCTCGAAGGATGCATCTTTTAAAGAAGATGATCAAGAAAGACCTTAGTCAGTTTGCACTCGGGTTCTGGGTCTGAGACCACAATAAAATTGGGAAGAGCACAAAAATGACCATTTCGTGCTTCATGTTATGCATGGTTCAGATATGTATCAAAGTTGGGGATTTTATGATTGCAACTGACTGCTTCTAGCTATAGTTTACTGATGGAACCGTAATTGCTAACATGCATGCCTTGTGGGATTCTAAAGTAGAGAATAATCCATCCCCCGTGAAATTCTGCTGAAGGTCAGTTTTTAGATATAACTGATCATAACACACTTCCAAGACAAGTCAGGTGGTCTTACTTGACCAAAGCAAATCCGATAAATCCACTCAACCTTGAGCATGGAGGGCTTTTGCGTCTTCAATTCTTAGAATTCCATGTTAATCAATACCTGAGACGGTTTCATCTTAATCAGCATGCTTGAATGCGAAGATAATCAGAAAACTCATCGAACAATCAGTCCTCCAGGCTCCAAGCTTACAAGCTACTTCATTGAAGGAATGAAAAGCAGGGTTGTCCACATGCTTCAACCAGCAAAGTGCAGCACCAAAATGTTACTGTGTGCTGAAAAAACACAGAGCTCACCTGAGTTGCATTTGTCTCTGAGCAGTAGCAGCTGCAGAAGAGAAAGCTGGTGTCTTGTGTTGCGTTTTTATCACCTCTGAGAAGGTCAGGGCTGCTAACCATGCTGGGGGCTGTCGGTACATTTTTTGTAGGATTGTCCCAAAATGACACTGCTTAAGATATAAGCACTTTGGGCCCAATTTGGGAGGATGACCAGTACTATCTTTTGTTGCTTTTGATTTAGACATCAGTTGCTGTTTATTAGTTTGAAGGAGAATACATTTTCACTTTTATTCAAGCTGTACATTATACTACTTTACATTTTGTTAAAACGTCATATTTATTCCATCAGAAAATATAAAAACATTTAGAAAAAAGTTGTGAGGTTCGCACACATCTTTGTAATACTGTAACTCAAATAATGCAGTAGCTCAAAGGAAGAATGTAGTGAAGATGTCATGCTGAATGAAAACTCCCCGAAGCAGTGAAGTTTAATGGAAAGATCAGTCTTGAGGTCAATTACCAAAATACCAACTCTAAGTTGTTTGACAGAATGGAATTATAGTCTTCCTTGAAAACTTGTTGCACCGCATTTGAGAAGAAGACAGCATTGATGGAGTAATTTAATAACAAGTTCTTCTTTATGATCGGTCTTTTTGTATAGTTTTAGGTTTAGTGTCAACTGTGAAATGGTTCAGCTATTGAGCATTTGACAGACAAAATCAGTAGCAGTAAGCTTAGCACTGGCTGAAATTATTATTTTAAGCAAAGCTAACAGTTTTTCTCTACTGCAACTTTGTATGAATAGAATCAGCAGTTCATTTTAGTGTTTGAATTGGATGTATTCACTATGTGCACACACACAGATACACAATGTTGTGCCACACTATCCTTGTTGGGAGTTTCTACTGACTTTCATTAATGCTGCATTCATATTTATGGTATAACCCTAACACTTACCTTAACCCTAACCCTATTAGCAACACATGCCCTACCCTTAACCTAACCTCAACTCAATTTCTACATTAGTCCTAAACCTAACCCCTATGCCAATAGGATAACTTCTCCTCATGGAGACTAGTTGTTAGTCCCTACAAGTACCAATAAGTCCCCAAAATGCAGCATATCTTTCGGAAAATAATCTCCATCGGCTAACAAAAACATCACCACACACATACATATACACACATGCACATACACTTTCAAAATTGTTGGTATTCCTCATTTAACAAAAGAAAACCCCACATTGGTCCTAGAGATAAGTTTAATCTGACAAAAGTTATAATAATACAAGCTTCAGCAGAATGGAATTAAAACTAATTAAACAGGCCAGAGAAAAAATTATGGTACCCTTAAAGGTATAGTGTACCCTGTACCCGCTCCCGAGGGGTAACACCTATTAAACGTGAGGCATGTACGGGACCATTTCTCCTTGTGCACCCTCTTTTTAAAAGTTTATGTTCTCATATCTCATGCAAGCTTATTGTGTCCCAACGTCCTCTGTAACCCCTAAATCCCTCAATCACTTATAGAGCGGGACTAAATAGTGGACTTTATAGCAAACTCAGTTAACCAACAGCTCCGACAGTTGATCCCTGCTTTTTGGTCCCTGATGGTCACGTAACTCCTCCTCCACCGAGCGGTGCCTGCGCCATCTTTGTTATTAGTCGCTGCTGTCGGGTAGCGACAGCAAGCCGCTGTGACAGCAAATCCCATTCTGGGTTATATCTTCCTCTTCTGATCTTTTCTTCTCGTACACTTCGTAGACACCTTTTCTCTGACAACCCTCAGCCATTTTCAAAGAATTGTGGTGAGAAAGGTAAGCTTCAATGACTGGCTGAAACTGTAGCTTACCTAGCATATGCACCTGAAAGTGCACATGTGCAGAAAAAGATAGCTAACTGGGGACCAGTGCATAGGACGTAGGACATAAATATATCACCAGAATTATTGCCAAATAGCGGGACCACTTATTTAGATGATCCACCCGGAAATACTAGATCGTCCTCTATACCTTTAACTTGATGTATTTTGTTTCACAGCCTTTTTAGCCAAACACTGCAATCAAATGATTCCTGTAACAGTTAATGAGACTTCTGCACCTCTTTGCAGGTACTTTGGCTCAGTTCTCATGAACACTCTCCAGTTGTCTTTGGTTTGAAGAGTGCCTTTTGCCGGTGCCAATTTCTGAAAAAGGTTGCATTGTCTTTTTATTTCAAAGTGTGCAGGAGTAGAAGATATGAATTGACCACTTAATTTTCTAAATGTGTCAAGGGTTGAGATGAGGTTTTTGAGGACCCAAGGGCAGAAACCGGGAGGCAGAAGTGAATCTTGTAGATTTAATGGAGCAACTGAGGAAAAATAAAAAGAACCCAAAAAATCAAAAACATCAGGGAAAACTGACATAGGAAGCCAGAGAAGAGGGAAACAACAAAACAACAAACCAGCACTGAGTGACTGTAGAGTTGGGGTATATATTGGGAGACAGAACCAAGACAAGCTAATCAGATATGGAGCAGGTGTGAGGGGACTAACAAGAAGGGACTAATGGAAAAGGAAACGAACACAAGAGGGCAACAGAGAGCAACACAAGAACTTAAGAACTCAGCACTGGTAGAACTATAAACTCACAGAACACAAAGAAACTAAAAATAAACCCAAGCAGAGGGCAGAAATCTGACAAAATGATACTTTTGCCGGGGACAGAATCGGGGGGCGGGACAGTTAGCTGAGCTTGACGAATGAGGTCCACAATCTCTCAGGTGAGTGAAGCAACCACACAACTTGGAGGCAGGATAGTGACAGGTTCAGTGTGGGAATCTACTGGGAAGTGGATGCGGGATAGAGCATTTAATGTTTCTGGAGCCAGCCCTGTAGGAGATAGACAAGTTAAAGTAAGGGAAAAACAGTGACCAGTGGGACTGACGGGTTCAGTCGTTAAGCAGATTAAATGTAGGAGACGTTTTTGAGATCTGTCCAGACCAGTACAGGATGCTCTTCTCCCTCCAGCCAATGTCGCCACTCCTCCAATGCGAGTTCTATGGCTAGCAGCTCTCGATCATGGGTGAATTTTATTCAGGTCAGAAATCTAAGACAGGATGGCCCTTTCACCAGAGTCAGAAGCGTCTACCTCCTCAATGAATTGCTTCTTGGGATTAGGTTGGATGAGAACTGGGGCGTTAGCAAAAAGGTGCTTAAGCTGTTTGAAAGCTCAATCGAATTCTGGAATCCAAACAAATGCTGTTTTGGTAGAGGTTAGAGCGGCTAGAGGCAGTGCTGTTTAGCTAGAGTTGTGTTGCTTCCATGTCGCTGGGAAGGGCCAGTTCAAAACAGCAGCTTACCTTTCCGCCCTTAAGGATGGAACCCAGGAAAGAGACTGCTGGCTGATAGAACACACATTTTTCACCTTTGACATTGAGTTTGTTTTCAAAGAGGTGCTGCAGGACAGGCGCGCCCCTCCAGGTGCAGCTTAAAGTCGCCCTCTAGAGGACAAAGGTGAAATGGCAGGCATGCAGGAAAAAACCCACAAGGTGGAACCAACCCAGTTCCCAACACTCTTTGTAGCTCCACTTAAGTCTAAATAAAAGCTTGATCAAGCTATCCCTGTGCATCGTGTTGTTTTGTACCTCCTTTATAGAAGGTGCGTTGTGTTCGAGGATTGCTTTAGTATTTTGTGCGCACTTTATATCTAAGTTGTGGCCACAAGCAAATACTTTGTAGAAATGAATCACTATTTTATGCACATGCTCTATCTCTTTTTTTATTCCCTATGTAAGTTCCTTGGCTCTTTAAAACCTTTATAAAATTAAAAGATACTTTAAAAGTTATCAAAGCCTTTTATTACTCAGAATCATTAATTACATTGTTTTTTCACACTGGAAAGAATTTAGGAAAAACTAATAAATTAATCGAATCTATCTCAGGTTTTCCTAAGAATCAGATGGAAACTACTTGTTTGGCTACTGCTCCATTCACTCTCTTCATACATATTGATTATTTTTCTTCTTTATTTATGCATTTGCAATTGTTTGCCGTATTTTCTTTCCCTGGGTCTATTCAAGGGTTTTCAGACATAACAATTGATGGGTATATATTAAGTGCGTCGCCAGTCTCTGTAGATTAAGACCCATTTAAACATGTATTGCCCCATACCTCTATTTATACCTGCATTCTTATTACACACGCACATTGATCAAAAACTGCTGTCTGAGCATATTGTATCTCCTGTTGAGTAATTGATTTCTGCCTGCTCCTTTATTGAATTTCTTTGTTTTGCAAAATAGACAATAAAAAACTTATCAATGGAATTATCAATGGAATTTTTTTTTTTTTAACCAACAGAGGTCTGGATTTCGAGTCACACATAAAATTTTAGTGGAAAAACACGCTGCAGGCGTACTCCTGTTGACAAGCACTGCTTGGGGGTAGTATTGGAGCAAGGTTATTTAAATTGATACTATCTGCTAGCACCCACATGACTTTCTTTGATATTCTATAGAAAGTTTGAAGCCTGTTTTCTCCTCCCCCTTTGCTAAGTGCCTACATTCAAATAATCAAATATTCTTTCATTCTTTTTGGATTTTTAAAAGTTTGAAACTACTGGAACTCTTAGACTAGGCTCTGTCAGTATTTTTGCATAACTCAAAATCAAGCTGAGGAGACTTGTTCATGGTTTTGCCAATGGCCTTTTACATTTAGCAAGATGCAGTACCCTAACTTTCTGTTTGAAAGTTTAAGTACATACTGAAACCCAATCTTAGAAAGAAGAGCAACAAATTGTATTAAAAAATTTAAACCAAGTTTGATTTCACCTTTATTCCCCCTCTGAGTTTATTCAGACAAAAAACAACCTAATTATGTATAAAACACATTTCTTTCAGTACCTCAGTCTCAGAATACAACTCATTATGCAAGATGTTCAGAGGAATGGATTAATACCAACTAGAAACTTTCTGCAAATGTACATTACAAAGGCCTGGTGACACAAATTCTTACAACAGATCACTTGTAACTGACTTCTACAATTGAAGGTTGCTTCACACAAAGGCAGTATTGAATTGTTCCACGGGATCACATGTTTTATATTAACTGAACTTTGGTGCGGTATATAGAAGAGGCTCAACTTTACTGTACAGTCATACCCCTACAAAAATGTAGCTTTAAAGTTCAATGAAAATAAATGGAGTGTGAAATGTTTCTTAAAACAACACTTTTAATATGTTAAGACTGAACATAAACTCTTTAATCATTCAAGATATTTTTTATGCGGAGTAATTTAGGTTTGAGTTTATTTGCATGAATGTGCTTCTTGCAGAGGCTTTAATTCCATATGCTCAGCACAGCATGGAATAATAAAGCATAAAACAATTCAGCAGCTAATACCATTTAAATGTCAGCAACAATGAAACACCAACAATCCAACAATAAGAAAATAAACTGAGCATTTAAAATACATTAGTTTTTGGCTATAAATGTTGGTTGTTTGGATAATTTATGGCCAGCATGTTGAGTTTATTTCCTTTGTGTTCTAAAAATTCTCCTTGGCCTTAGGTGCAGATAGGAGACTTTTTTTTATGGCCATAGCTTTAGTGTTGGCTTTTCAATGAATGTTTATCATATAACAAGTGGCTGGAGATTAAAGGTTAAAGTAACTCCTTTCTAAAGTAGAGACTTTTTTTCTTCAATATCACCCTACAAAAATGTCTCTCAGGTTAAAAACTCTTTCCACTGCAGTATTTGTATCAAGTTATAGGATGCAACATTGCCAAGATGGTTTGGCTGTGCCCCTATAAAAGGTGAGGGAGATGAAAGGTGGTATATTTTCGTGCCTCAGGCTCCTGAGGCCTAATCTCCTGAGCTTTTTGATCAAGAGGGGGTTGATGGGTCTCGAGGGTAAAGTAATCATGAGAATGATGTTTATAGCTTGATTATGAAGTCCATAATCAGATGATCTTTTTAAAAAGAAAGAAACATATTGTTATACAACAAAACTGTGACTTTCTTAAAAGATTACTTTAAAGGAAAAAGTAAAAACAAACAAAAATGAGACTAAGTATAAAGACACCAATACATTCTTAAGATTTAAAGGCAGAATTTAGAAGCAAAGACAATAAAGGCCACCTCCCCATTGGTTTGAGTCGTGTAAACACCAAACACCTGATAATTTGCTCTGACATGCACAAGACCAGTCAGGGCCATATAGACCACAAATACAATTTAGAAAACTATTGATGAGAAACAAGGTGCCAGTACATTGATTTAAGGAGTCATTGGTTTCATGAATTTAAAGATTAACTTTCCTTTAAGTCTACAGGGACATTAGAAACCTTGTGGTAGGGTGAGAAACTGATTAGTCATAATGCAATCATATAATACACCTGTAAGGTCCCTCTATCAGTATCTGCTGGGTTCTATTGCTACCACAGCTGTGTAGATTTACTTCTCTGCAGCGACTGTTAAATACCTGGCTGCGGTGGTATTGATTGATTGACTTTCAGATAAAAAAAATAAAATAAAAAATGATAAGACATGAAAAATGTTAGCCCTAATAGACATTAGAGCAAGCATGACTTTCAGAGGATTATTTAGTATTTTGTTTCAAAATATTGGCTCTCTGTACTTAAAACAATGCTGTGATAGATTTATTAGTACAGACTGAAAATAATCTTCTTTTACAGTACACCATGCTTTGCTGCCATGCCACAGTGGCATATATCATAGGATGATAACCAAACACCAGAACAGAATTACTAAGGGATTTAAACCTTCCTCGTTTGTTTTTTTTTTTTTTTTGCTGCAACAGTGGTTTCTTCTACCCTCTATAAAGAAAAGAAGGAGGAACTGTTTTATTAGGAGTTTTCATTCTGCTGTATTTTTCTGCAAGTCCTTAAATCCTCTGAATTACACTTAAGCTTTAAAAAACTTAAATTGAGTTCTATTCATCACATTGTTGAATAATGTTTAATTAAGATATCTAGTTTCCATCAAGTTTCTCGGGAATGGGGGGAACTGGAGCATAGAATGTGTAAGCAAAATGAGATGCTGAAACACTTTAATTTATGTATGAGAACATTTGCATCAAATCTTACATGGATACATTTTCAACTATAGATGATTAATTTTTTTTGGACGTTGCTGCCAGCACTTGATCGATACTTGATTTAGCTTAGGTAACTGGCATTGAGAGAGATATCTTAATCTCTCAGTGTTGCAATACTAATGCAGGAGATGACAGCTAATCTTTATGCAAACTCAATGGAAGCAATTTAGAACGGGTGTTGAAGAACTGTCTTCTGGAACTGCAGGTATTTACAGTGTGGTTGCAAATTAGCAGTTATTTCAAAGATGTTTTTTTGGATACTCCTAAAAGAAAGTCAGAAGAAAGGCTTTGGACAGAAATGTAGTATCTAAATCGTGGTGGATGCATGTGATTTACATAACATGTAAAATCACAACTCATGTTTTTTCTCTATTTTTACCCTCTTATCTTTGCACACCTCAAAATAAAGGTGAAAAGGTAAATATCACCTTAAGCCGGACGTGCACTGTGCGATTTTCGGGGCGATTTACCAGTCTTGCGAGAATTTCTGATCGCGCTGACTTTCAGCCTGATTCTGAGTCCTGTGTTGTACGGGAGTTACGAGGGGCGATCAGCCTCTCCCGACCACCTCCCGATGAGGAATCGTGAGGTCAGGAGAAAATCCAACATGTTTGATTTTTTCCTGACCGTCATGGGCAAATCGCTCAGTGGGCATGTGCAAACAAGAATTCCTCTTTTTCTTCTTCCTCTCAGATGTAAACACAGCGGCATGGCGGGGGTGCAATGAGTGAAATGCAGTTCTGTCTGTAAAATTGACAGACCGTAGTAGCCACGTTTGCTCAGCCATGTTTTTTTTGTCAAATATGTCGTCGCCTCTTCTTTTTAGGACTTTCAGCACAAAACATAAATTGCCAAGGCAGCGCATTTCACTATAGTGAGCTTCATATTCCCCTTCTATTTGTTTGGCTTCCGGATAGACGAGTCAGAACAGCGCCACATACATCGTGAGCTGTGAGCTCACACTGTACGACTAAACCCTGCAATTTAGTCGTGCAGTGTGAGCAGTAGCTCAGGGAAGAGAAGGTACCACACAAAATTTCTAGATGTCCGTTTAAGTCATGGATGCTGACATCAACATGTAGAGATACCTTTTCTCCATTTTTTGTTACATCTTTCTTTCATGTAGGCTATAAAGAGTATACGTGATTTTATTTTAGCTTGTATATATATATTTTTTTTTGTTTATCTGTCATTTATTCCAATTCTAAATTATTTATCATTTGGAGCGAGTAGCAGTTTTCAAGGCAATTGAAGTCCCTCCATGTTATATTTTTTTTTACATTTCCTACTTTGCACTCATGATTATTAAATATTTTTCTTTTTATTTATTCTTGAGGAAATCATGTAACTATAGATGCACCTTTAACCCATCCAACTGCTGAAATCAATCCCCCTCTATGGAGATGGTGAAGTTTCTTATCTTCATATAAATAACAGTTGGACTGTTGAAAAAGGTTTATCCTCGTCTACTTTACTGTATAGGTGGATATTAGCCATACACCTCTCTCTGTTGCCATAGTCTTCTCTGATTCAGAAACTCTTAGGTTTAGAAAGTCTTTGCTACTCCTAACATTTGTTCACTCTCTTAAACATAAAAAAGCTGTGTGAATAAAATTTAATATTAAATTAAAAAAAGAAATGTTAAGAGTTTTCCAAAAAGTTGCCTCTAAGAACTACTTTTAATCTTGTGATTCTTTGTCAGATGGGCCCTGGGGTGACATGCAGGAAGAAGGTTTTCAGACCAAAAAACTCAGTCTTAAACACGACTTGGCATATACAAAAATTGACATTGCATTTAATTGGGCAACAATTTGCGCAATCTTATGACCTATTTTAAAAATGCAGGGCTGCAATGCAAACTTTTTCTTTTGAAGAACAGACCTCAAACCAGTAAAACTCACTTATAAAAAACTTATAAGGAGCTGCTTTAAGGCTAGCATAATTGTAGCAGAAGGGTAGCCTTGACACTGGGGATGGTGTTTGACCTCTTACCCCACGATGATGTTTGGCTTATTAACTGCTTTTGTATTGAGCAGCTTCAAAGAGGGTAGCAAGGAGCCAGTTCAGCGTCTTACTATGCTTCCTTTTTTTTTTTTTACAACCTGTGAGCTGATTTACAGGTCAGCTATTACAGACATCTCTGGGCTGCGAAGAATAATCTAATTTGTGACGTATAGACCAGCCCACCTCAAAGAAATTAACAAAACTGTGTTAGTGCTTCAAGTGTGCTGTGTGTGACACATGCAAAAGTGTGCACCTTTATGTTTAGGTTTCTGTAATTGAGATCTTTGGTCTTTCGCCGTATTTTTGTAACTTGCATTTTTTTGTAATCCCAATTTGACAAGCATCATCCATCTGCGTTTCAGTACCATAATACTGTCCAGAAGACTAAAGGGCATCTGGATTCAGCCCAGCAGATTAATTTCCTACCAAGAGTTCTCACCAGTCATACAAAGAACGTTGAAGGGACGTTGATTTGCTGTATTTGGAATCAGCCTCTGTTTTGTCTATTTGTTTAAAGGCGGGTGTAAATCACTTGCAGCTTTAGTCAATTCCACATAAATTGGGGTGCATCAAGGTAACGTGTGAATTGACAAGTGTACACACCCTGTTGGGGTTTTTTTGCACTGCAAACTTATTATTTCTTCAAAGTTTTTGCAATAAGGCTGTACATTCTTTAATGCAAGAGATCCCTGGGCTCTTATCATGGTCTATGTTTTTACCATTTAGGGACTCCAATAATCTCATCATTTTAACAAGAGGTCAGTCTGCAGTAAGCAGTCATCAAAATTAGTTCAGGAAATCATATTTAGTAAAATTAGTGTCAATTTAGCATTCAGAACATTTTATTTAGTAGATAGTAAAATCTTAATTAGCATCACAGAAGTTGCACCTTTCCTTGACACTCGAGTAAGCATTTTGTTCAGTTTTGTTCATCTTTTGTGATGAGCTACAATTCCTGAAAGTCGAAAGCCCTTTTAGCTGTTACCCCAATCTTTAGCTCCCTTCACTGATTCTATAGCAAATTAACATTAGGACAGTTGTTAAGCAGCTCCAAAACATTAATACCTCCAATTAAAAGAAACATGTTATCGAAATGAAATAATTTAAGTTTTTGTGATTAAACAGTGATATGTCACATAAAAAGATCAACCTTATGTTTTAGTTTGCTACCCTCATAGTCCCTTCATACTTCTGTCTTTATCATTTTTCATGTGGTCTTGTGTTCTATCTTGGCTATGTTTTATTGGGCCCCTTGATTATTCTTCAGCTTTTTAATTACAGTTTTTACGCCCCTTACCCCCTGCTTTACCTCTGCTGTTTTGCCCTTGTTTTATCTTCTATACCTGTGAAGTCTCCCAGAATCTGGTAAACCTCTTCTCAAAGTCTATATTCCCACCGGACTTGCTAATGAATGTGGGAACTTGAAGCTAGTTGAAATGGAGCATCTCCCCATGGGGGCAGCTTAAGTTTTAATTAGCAAAGTTAATGGGGCAGAGTGGGATCAACAGAGTGAGAGTCAGAGATGCAAAGGGAGTGTCTCCTGAAGCAAATGAGTTTCCTGAATCTGATGGATGAAGACATATTTAAAAAGGTTGACAGCATCAGGACACATCTTCATCCTTTTGTTCTGGTGAAAAAACCCAAAGGCTATTCCTTACAGGATGGGGGCTTTTGATGAGGCGTATTTCCCTGTTTGTAGACTTCCTCTTGATCTGCATTAAAACTACCTTAATATTTTTCTGATTCCTCATTTGAAGACCAGCACAGCAATTTCCATATATTCGATAATTTGTTTAGTTCTGAATATTTTAGGTTTTGACCACTTTTCAGTAATGCATATTCCAGTGGCTGAGAAACTAAATGATGTATCTAGAGTTGTAGTGATTTCTACTCCACTGATGAACATCATGCTGCACCTGAATGACTCTGAGCAAAGCTGCCCTCCACCTCTTAAATCTTCACAACAGATATATCCCAGTTTTATATCTGCCTGCATACATGAGTGGGCACCGAGGTTTTAAAACTAAATATTTAATACGATTTTATTAAAATGACAAACCAGTGCAATGAGGGCAGAATCATGAACTGCTTTGTCTTTGTTTAAAGATTAGTGTGGGTCAGAAGCGTACATGTTCCTCAGCAGCTTGAACAAACTTTTTGGCTTTTAGTTAGTGTTTATATTATATATATTTTTTTTTTTATCACAGCAGTTCATTAATTGTTATACGCTTACTCAGCTAAATCAGAAGTTGTCAGATGACTCGGCCTTTGTAAGCTGTGTTTTTGAGGGGGACGTGCTGGAGTATCAATCACTCATCATGAACTTTGTGGACTGGTGGAAGAACCACCTGTGTCTTTACACCAGTAAGACCAAGGAGATGGTGATCGACTTCAGGAGAAGACCCCCACCTCACTCCCCCGTGAACATCCCCATTGGCAGGATATAGAAACTGGGAAGAGTTTCAAATACGTGGGTGTTCACATCAATAATAAACTGGGCTGAACTCATAACACAGATGCCCTGTTTAAGAAGGGCCAGTTTTGCCTCCACCTCCTGAGAAACGTGAGATCCTTTGGAGTGAGCAGGCCCCTGCTTAAAACCTTCCATGACACTCTGGTGGCATCAGCCCTCCTCTACGTTGTCGTCTGCTGAGCCCCTGGCAGCACAGAGCGGGACAGAAAAAGACTGAAAAAACTGGTGAGAAAGGCCTTTTCTGTCCTAGGCTTTACTCTGGACTCAGTGGATGAAGTGACTTAGAGGAGGGTGCTGTCCAAGCTTACATCTATCATGGACAACACCTTTCACGCCCTGCACCAGACTGTAGAGGAGCTGAACAGCTCCTTTTGTGAAAGATTTTTAAACCTTGTTTGTAAAAAGGAGTGCTACCGCTGGTCATTGATCTCTACTGCTATCAGACTTTACAATGCGACACTACAACGGCAGTAACTTGAGCAATGTATAATGTGCAATTAATATTTAATACTTTATATTTGATACCCAGTGTAATAGCTATATATATAAATACCAATCTATATAAATACCCAAGTAATTACCCTGTGCAATAACACTGTATAATAATCCAGCTAAATAAGAGAATTCAGCTGACATATATAAAAAATATTAGTTTTCCAGTCTTATAGAAAGACTTGAAAACATTTCCATGAGTGTTAAATTATTTTAATTTGGATGCACTGTATATACCCCATGCACTTTTTTTCTTCCTTTGGCAGCTTCTTCTTTGAAGGTGGGGAAATTTACTGTAACAAGTAAATATAGATAAAGTCAATCAGTCACTTCTAACTTACTTTTTGAAGCTATAGTCAAGCTTTTAGCATAATCCAGGTAGCCACCTGTTGTCAGAGTTAGTACAAATACCCTAATTGGGATTGTTTATTGGTATTTTGTGACTTTAAAAAAGCTTAAAAAATTTTTAATGTAATAAATCAGCCAGTTCCTAAAGCCAAGCGTTAGAGATGATTCATCTTGATGGAAAACTCAATGGTGGGGAAGTTTTAGACTAACCTAAACTATCAACTTTAGGTAACAGGAAGGATTAGAAATGGCTCATAGTATAACCATTAACCAGGGCCCAAATGAAGAACTGGATCAAAGGTCAAACTACCATGCACAGAAAAGTTCACTTTGAATACCTTTATGCTCAGCTTACAGTCATTGGTGCTTGTGAAGGTAACCAAAGTGCCTTCTGGTCAAAAACTTTGATTGCAGTGGAGGCAAAGAGGATTTGCTTTTAATTTTCTTTAAGCAACCTGTAGCTGTCTGATTTTTAAACAACTAATTGAAAAAATAACAATGAATCACTTTGCAAAATAATTGTTATTTGCAGCCCTAGATGTAATGATATGAAGGGCAACTTTCTGTTGATCCAGTCATTTCTTAAACCACTGAGTCAATGAAGCTTGAAACCAATTACAGTAGGTGATTTGGCAATATCCTAAGTCAAGTCAAGTCAGCTTTTATTGTCATTTTCTACATATGTGCAAGACATACAAGGGAAATGAAATTACGTTTACTCTCTGCAATATACAAATATACAAGAAATATACAAGACTGACATTTAAAAACTGACATAAAGTGTGGGACATGACAGGTAAGAGTGGTAAGATAAACATGCAACCCCAAACATGCATCATAAGTTTTTCTTTTTTGATAAATAGATCAACGCAGGTATATTGGCAAAGTTTTTTTGTCGAATATATACAGAATATTTAAAGATTGTGATTTACTTCCAGGAACATTCCTTGTGTCCATCTAGTTTAGAAGTCTTTTCATTTTTTTGCTTAGAATAGCGGTCAAATGTCCAACATATTAATGCTGGAAATTTTATTGCCAATAATTTTTTTATCAAAATTTTTATTTAAGAAAATCAACAGAGTTGTTTCTTTCTGATCCGTACGAATGGATGTATGTAAACCTCTGATCAACACTGCCGGTTTTTTTCTAAACTTGTAATCGACTTAGAGGGTAGGTCTGCTTATTTGCTGAAACTGTGACAGTAAGTACTTATAGAAAGACTGGAAAACATTTACATGAGTGTTAAATGAAATGGTAAAATTCCACACTAAGCTTGGATTTGTTTTTTTCATTGACTTGATTTGGAGGGGTTTCGTTCTCTGAAATGCTTCTCTCATTTTAAGGCAACTACATTTGTATGCCCTTAAAAAATGTCATAGTAGTCATATTCTAAATGTACCTCTTAGTATCAGACATGATGGCACATAATTTATAATTTGTCTTTTGTATTTTTGATAGGTTTCTGGCAAAACATCTTCAGGGGCTTCATGATGTTTGAGGAGAAGGAGGACGGGACAAACAACGACACAAGCCTTTCACCAATTCAGCAGAAAAGACCTGCTGTAAGAGCTCTGCTTGCATACTTCTCTCCCACTGTCCCCCTGTCTCTTACCCTGTGCGCGCTAATCTCAAACGCTTTGTTCTTCACAATCACTAGAGAACACGCTCGGCCCCCTGTGCTTAATTCTGTTTGATGTTTACCAAATCACAGAATGTGATGCATCAGTGACTCATGTCGAGCCATCAGAAAATGAACAGAATTTTCAAAGGATTACTAAATACTGCATGAATACAAAACTTTGCCTACACACTTAAATTATTCACTGTTTCTCCTCCTCCTTCCTTCCTTTATGCATTTTCCTCAGAATTACTTTGGCAGTTGAATTTATTGTTATTGAAATGAAAGCTTTGTCACTGCTATAGTGTCTTGTCTTAATTCTGGCCTTTTTTGCCTTTGACTGAATCTTCTGGAACCCATCTTTGTCTTTTCAGTCATTGATTTCAGGAGATTCATTAGCTCATCCCTGTAACTCCAAGCCATCCACTGTAATGCCACACACAAAGCAAGATAATAAGCATATGTATTTATCATACTAAAAATACAATTGACAAGGAGTCAGATTGCAGAAAATACCCAGACCTTGGTTAATCATTAGAAATTACACATTTTTGCTTGTTCAAAGAATAACTTATTCATTTAAAATACTATTTGTATTATTGATTCTCAAAGGGATCAATACTGATCTTTTTGTAATGCTACATATTTCTTGCTGACATGGTGATAAAATAAACCAACGGAAGTAAATGGGACTCTTAAAGAGCTTGGGTTAACGCATTGCTTAAAGAATGGTCGGCTTACCACAGACCTGCTGGCAAAAGGCAAGGCCTGAAGCAGAAAGCTGCTTTTTATAGACCAATAGAGAGCAGGAGAGTCATGGCTGCTACAAGCCAGATGATGAATATTGTTATCCTCACAATGCTGAGGGCACAAAAAAAAAATGATATTTGATTATTTCCCAACATCTTTTGCTATCTGTATCTTTGGATAAAAGGAGAAAATTCACCATTCCGCTTTGTTAAAAATCTCCTGATGATCCATATTCCAGGGTGTTTTCTTCTACTCTATCAGGATTGTTTTTTTGTTTTTGTTTTTATTTAAGTCTGGCCACTGAGAATGTCATGGTAGAAGATCAGATAAATAATTTTGGTCTTAAATTGTTTTTGATAATCTACAGAAAGCATATTAACAGCTAGATTGATAATTTCATGGTAAGGGCAACATATTAGTCCCGTTGCTTAGGATACAACAAGGTTCCTATTTGTAAGAGAAACAGACCCAAAGCATTATACCTCATAAAATGTTTTTTTTAGCATGTTTTATTTCTTTTTTACACTATACCCAGTGATCATAGCAAAACAGAAGGACTCAGTTTTAGTGGGAATATTTCACTAATTTATTTGATTTGGTTCTTTCACAATCACATTAAAAGCCACACACCTATGAAAGTGACCCAAACTGATCGGATACTGTATACTGCGAAAAAAATACAAGTCCATTTTTCATGAAATAAGTCTATTTCACTTGTTTCAAGCAGGTAAGACAATTTCCCAAAAGGAGATAAAACAACTAAATTGTCTTATTTTAAATGCTTAATATTTAATCACTCTAAGGGCAAAAATACTCATTCCTTTGACAGATCGTCTCTTTTGCCTACTCAAACTAAGGTCAAATACTTATTTTAAGAATTTTTTACAATTATTCTTAGATCAGTTTTTCAGTGCAACATCACATTGTAAGCACAGCAGCTGCTATCACAGGCAGCAGAGCTGCAGATTGGACAGCAGTTTGGTCAGTTAGTATGCAGCTGAACAGAAATAAACAGCACAGAATTGAAGACTGTCTTGCTGCAGTGGTTACTTAGAAAACAAGGTGTTAGAAGCATTCAAAAGTATGGAACAGATAAGACATTTACGTTGTCTAAATATCAAAATAACTTTAAAGGGATTAAAACTTTATAGCCAATTTTAATTTATTTTTCAAAATTGTAAAAACTTTGACTTCCTTGAATTTTTATTATTGTTCATGTTGGAGTGGTGGCCATATTGTAGGTTCAAACTTCAGACTTCCAAAAAATGTACAATTGCAGAAACCGATAAAAAAGGAATGATTATTCTCTAAATGTAGCAGTCCGATTTGCCTCCTTATGCTATTAAACTGAAAAATCTCTTCTAAATCTCAAGTCAATTTCAAACTCGCCACTTTTTATTTTTTAGGATATAACAACTCATTTTTTATACATTGAAAAAAAAATAGATTTGTCTACCATTACTTTTGTGAACTATTACAATCCTAGTAAATGGAGATACATAGAATAGTTTTTGTTTTTTTAATGGTTCATTGAACACAGTGTAAATCAAGAGCATAAAAAAATATATTTTAAAGCTAAAGAAAAAATGACTAGATATTAAAATAAAGTTTCTGGGATGAGATGAGTATAAATTACTTTATTTAGATGTAGCAGTATTATGTAACCCTGAAAAGGAAGTTTTATTTGCTGAAATCAGATCTTTAAGAGAATGTTTTCCTTTTTTAAAGCCCCTATCAGTTAAACTCGTACATGTATCTGTGTGGACCTCTAGTCTGTTTGTGTGATATATTTGTGTCCCTCTACCTTGCAGTTGTCATGGGAATTGAAGATCAAGAAAAAGGTGACTGTCCCCTCCCGTCTGGGCATGCTCAGACCCTTTATGGGTCAGTGCTGCCACCAGTGCACACCAGACAGCCTGGTGAGTCCATCATCCATAAATGCATCAAAGTAAGACACAAAAAGGAGACAACATTTAAGGTGGAAAACTAGACTGCTGACATAAAAAACAACCCTAAATTTAACTTGTGTGTAGATGACCAAGTATGCTGGCTTTTTACAATGTGATGTTTAACCATCAGCATTAAAACGTGGGTCATAATTGACGTTGCAAACGGTCCCCATTTGAATAAATCCAGGCATGTTATGTGAAGTCCGTTTAGCATTTGTAATACTCCCTTGTTGCAGATTTTAAAGGAGTATTAAAATTGAATAGGTAAAGTTTACTATGTGCTAAAATGGAGTACATTTATTTTGCTGAGTCGTCACCATCTCAGTTTTTCTTTTCCCATGTTCAGTAAGTTTCTGAGCAGCTTTGACTGAAGGTTTAATCCTTTACACTTAGTCTATAGGTGCCCCATGCAGTCAGGCAATTATTACATTAAGTAACCAAAATAGACTTAAGGTCCCTGCAGTATCAGCTCCTTAAATTGTTTTGGGGGATAAATTGATCCATCCTGAGAAAGCATCTGCATACTGATCAGTGCTTTTTAGTACTGTTATATTGCTGAGCTTTTACTTAGTATTTAAGGTCTGCAGTAATGTCACATTTAAGTGCTTCATACACTATCTGAATTCAAGCACTAGTAGCTGGCTTTTCTGTAGGGGCGCCTGGTAACGGTCTGCCATTGGTTGCTGCAGTTTCTAAAGGCTGAGTTATTGGGCTCTGCGGACACTGCGCGAGCCTGAACGAGCACTGCCGGCATTTCTAGTTAATGCCGATGCTGGTACAGCATTTTTGTAAAATGTGGAGAAGTATGCCACAAAACCAGCGGAAAAGTCATGAGAGAGAAGAAAAATGCTTCACACAGACAAAAATGTCTGCTTTACCGATTGAAAACATTATTTATTACCAACTTAGTTGTGTTCATGGCAAAGTTTTAGATGCAGGTAGAACTATGAGAAGGTAGCAATTTTTTCATGTCTTTGTCAAGGATATAAAACTGTAAAAGTTCAGATTCTATACAATGTGAGTAAACTAAGTTTATAACTCGTATGTTTCTCTTACCTTTCTTTTTCATTGTCTTCCTACTGTTCTTAAAGTAATGATTTTTTTTTATCTATCAAAAGTAGGATTGTTGCGATGATTTGAGGATCTCGATTTCTAAAATTTATTGAGGCATATGATCTGCCTAAAGGGTTTGCTTGATATCAGATGCACTGTGTTCTGGGCAGGCGGCTCCGGCTAATGATAGCCTACCTTGCTGATAAGCGAATGCGGAGTGCGGTTATCAACAATGAAAGGAGAAATCTATTTGTTTTATTTAAATTTGGTTTTGGAATCAAAAACAAAGAGTGTGTAACTTTTGACCCTTAAATAACTTATAAGGGATCTGTTTCATTTAAATAGTGCTATGACTTTAAAGTAAAAAAAATCTAGAACACAATATGCAAATGAAACTTTATGCACTTTTTGTTTATTGCAATTTTCATTAGAGAGCTAGCTTTTTTTTTTCTTGTTCAAAAAGAACTAAATTATCTGCATGTATGTATTTCTATTATCCATAAAAGAAGCTTAAGTAACAATTAAACAACATGCAAGGATTTTTATTGTCTGAGCACTTTATTAAATATCAGAATATTTGATAAAATAATTAATTGTTAGGATGATAATTCGATAAAACTGCTTACGGAGTTTGATGGTTCACAAAGTAATGTCTTAGTGCATATGTCTTACTGGTTGCATGTGCCCCTTTGCATTAGGGGCTCACACATGCGTCAGGTAAAAACAAAGCTTAAGATTTTCCAAGTCTGATAGTCTGGGCAGTCTAGGATAACAGAGCTTATTCCAGACTTGTAGTGGGTTTTTGTCCACAAAGTGATCATCTATATTTCTCAATGTTTGAGTACTTTAACTGCAGGCATGTAACTCATAATACTGTTTTGATACCACTGATAAGCATAGTCCAGATAGGAGGATGATATGACAAAGCAACTCGGTTATAAATCTAATATAATTTGAAAGCCGGTTTATTTTCTTTTAAATTGTGCTATATTTATAAGAAAAATATACCTGTGGGTTTCACAGCAGACCTAAGTTTATGAAAGACACTCATGAAAAATAACACATTCTGTCTGAATAAAACAAATATATTTTGCTGTCGATTATAATTTTTGGGCAGTTTTTTTTCCATATGTTCTCTCTCTGCATATCAACAATACCATATGGTGAGTCAGAGTAATATTGGTTTGCGCAAATGATATTCCATGAAGGTATTGAAGGTATTATATGACTTTGCTAAATCAAAACTGGATCTGGCATCAAAACTAACAGGCAACATTAAAGGGATAAGGACCTGTGTATTAATGTACAACCAAATAGAGAAGTTGCTCCTATTTACATATTTGTCTTTGTGAACTAGGAGAGTGTGAGAATATGTTACCTGGAGCTGCAAAGGGATAGGAATAGGAAGAGGAGCAGAAACACTAAATATGACACCTTTGTGCTATCTAAACATTAGTTATGTTTTGAGCTCAACATTTTGATCATTTTTAAAATTGTGTTTATTTATTTTTAATTCTCTTTGTCCTGGCTTTTTGCCCCTACAATGTGCTGTTCTTTTTCATGCAAAGCATTTTGAATTGGCCGGCTATTGAAATGTGTGAATAATATAAATAAACGTGCCTTGCTGTACCTGTAATTCTGTCAACATTCCAGAGTCTTTATTTTTCTCCATCCTGCCTCTTTCTATTTGTATGCTTCCAAGGTCTTCCTGAATTCAATGCAGTGGGAAGGTGGTTTGTCTAGCTGTCTATTTCACATTTATCCAAGATTATTCTCTCTGAGTTTGTTCTGCTCAATGTCTTTTAAAATTGACTAAACCCTTGCGTATGATCCAATAAATGTTGGGCTGGTCATGTCGTTTATCCCTATTCTTCTCTCCCTGCCTCTTTGGCTTGTTGAAGCATCAATTTTGCTTCAATTTCCATATTTCCTTCAGACAGTTTAACCTCCTTGTTCAATTTGCTTGTTTTTGTTTACAAATGTGGGATTATTTCTGTGATTTTAATTAAATTTAAACATCCAAATTTATTTGATTTTTTTATCGTCTAGTGCAAGATGCGTGACCAAAACACTTTCCTTGGCTTCCACAACCTGCTGAATGTCAGCGAGAGACAAACCAGGTACTGATGTTATCTACGGTATTCAGGCTCATCCTTTTGAAGCCCTTTGTGTTCCAGCACGTTTACCAATGCCTGTTACTTTAAATAATGACCTTTTTTTCTTTTGCAGATATCGAGGCTGGCTAGTTCGCAGGGTGTGCTGCGTTTTGTTTGTGAGTGGGTGCAAGGTTTACGGGAGTCCTGTTGGTGACAGGCTGGAGAGAGTCTGTCAGAGCAACAGGTACCTTAAGAGAAAAACTGTGGGATAGGGAGGTAGGTGCAAGGATGCCAGAGGAGTGTAAATAAATGATAGGCCATGATCCAGAAAATGAAACGGGCTGCAAGAGCTTTGGCGTAGAAAGGAGAAAGAGACTGGGAAGATAAGACACAAAGATACAGAAAATGGAGGCTTTCAGCCGCCTCTGTACAGACTGAATAAAAAGTAATGGGCTAACTCTGGACCATGTTCCCGCTTTCTCTATCTCTGTCACATAGTCCCCAGTATCTGTTGTTTTCCCTCCTACTGTGTAATTGAGTTTAAGCTTTATGTAATCATGTCACTAAGGACTGCTACTCTTGTTGTTGTCATGTTTCTGGAAGGCGGATGTTTGTCCAAGTGCAGCACAAATGCAGCTTTGTGCCATTTTAACCCTGCTGTCCTGTGACCGTGTGTTTTAGGGTGAGGAAGGTGCTCGGAGAGTCGCATAAAGCTCCAGAGGGGGAAGACAGCCGAGGGCAGCACAGTCTTCTCTCACCATTCCTTCCCCTCATTAGCACCTGCATTTCCTCTGGCCTCTTAAGGTTTGTGTCTCTGCAGTTGTGTGCATAAAGAGTTGAAAATAAGGGCTTCAAGACATAATGCTTCGTATTTTATCTTTTTCCAGTTCTCATTACATATTAGGTTTATAAATATATATTTTTTTATATATATATTATTGCACTAAATATTAAAATTTTTCCTGAAATGTTTATTTTACTTAGTGATATTCAACAGAATTAAAACCCATTAAAATGTAAATAAGCAAGCAGTGAAATGATCCTTAAAAAAATACTGTTTGTGTTGCCAAAGCCTTGCATAACCTATTTTCTTCCATCAAGCTTCATTGCTGCCCAGTTAATGAGCCAGTTGTAGACATGTTTTAAATTATAATGAACAAGGACCCCAATGAAAAAAAACTGAATTATCCCTGACTGTCCTCATGTTTTAAAGACTCAACAGAGCTCTGGATCTGAGTTGGAGATGTTCTCCTGCTATGTTTAGCCTTTGATATACACAGAATAGGTGCGGGATAAAAAAAGAAATATATTATATTTCTGCCTGATATTTTTTCTCTTAATAACTGATAACAGCCATAAGCTGCAGCTGTAGTTGCCATGGTGAAGAGGCTATTGGGTTAAAAGTAGGATCAAATACTGCATGTTTAGAATGGATAGAAAACATGAATAATCAAGAGTTTTTTATCCTATGTATGTAAAAAAGATAAATATCAGCTTCTTTATCTGTATGTATTTAGTATTATTGCTAAATGATACTTTATAGTATAAGTTTTTATCTCATGTAATTACCCAACATAAAAGATGCCTTACTGCGCTCTTAATACTTTTGTGAACATCTCATGTTTAATTGTGTAATTATAATCTTTCCAAATCGTTGTAATCATGCATGCATAATCATCATAATTGTCTCTCTTCCCAGCCTGAGAATGGCAGTGGGAAAAATAAGTGTTTTTATATCATAAATATAGATATATAAGAGCCATATTTAGCTGGGTTTTGTTTTCATTTATATTCAGTTCTGATGCAGTAGTCAGAGTAATATAGTTAAAAACTGGTATTGACATCAAGAGAAGTGTAAATATTTTAAGAACATGCCATCATCAGCTGGTATAGCAATCAGATCATTATAATGACTTGAAATGTATTTCAAAGGTCTTTGTGAAAGAGGATTATGACACATTGCCAAGCAGCATGGCTACTGTACAAAAGGTTAGCAAACACTGCCTCTATGGCTTAATTAACCAGTACAAGACTTTATGTATACGCCCTGATCTTCAGAGGGTGTCCGCACATTTTAAAAAGACATGCAATCTTGTTTGTACATGCAGAGCTTCACACAAGGTGCAAAGTGATTTTCATTTGCAGCTCAGCAGACGCGTGCTAACCCTCTTCTTCAATATGCAGATATTATAGCAGAGACAAAACCACACAACTTTATGGGTGCAAATGCAAAGCAGTTTTTCAAAGCTGAATCTGAACTGTAGCTGCAGTTTTCTCATAGGTTAGCATTTCTGAAAGTCAGGTGTAAACTCACCCAAAAATGTCTGTGGTCTTTGTGGCCAGAAAGGGAGATTTGGTCTAAAATGAGAAACTTTAAAGAAGAAAGTGCTTGTATGACAATTTTTCTAAAGCTACTTGTAAACATGTGGGTTTTTTATGGTCAAAGTAGTCATAGAATTCATGTAAGTTTGGAACTTTTGATTTAATTCAGATCAATTGTGCCGAGTGGACCTTTTGCAAAGTAAAAGGGACACAGTTTCACAATACTTATGATTAAACGTCTGAAACTTTACATGAACTGCAAGTGTAGTGAGTGGGAGAAGTAAACTATGAATTACATATGAATTAGAACGAAGGACTGAGAACCTTCACCAGCAAGTTGTGTTAAACATCACAAGAACGTGGGATTTATAATAAGACTGGTCAGTGGCATTTGGGTATGCAATTTATTTGTACACAAATTATAAAAAGGTTGGAGTTAAGGGGTTAAAGGGCAAAAGACAAAAAGACTGGATGAAAATACTCTTAAATGAAAAAAAAAAGTGAAGATATCAGGAAGGAGTCTGCAAGACCAAAGGAGTACTGAGCAAAACTGATATGAAGATATAGAATTAGGAAAGATGAAGTATATTATAAAATTGTTCCACTTTGACCCACCCCTCCACATCCCAAAACCTAAGGGGAAACACTAACTGTAATGCCTAACTTTGCTTTTGGTTGGAAACGTATATGAAAATATAGATCAGACCCAAAGTGACACATTAATTGTAATCTGTCCAATTTACCATCACTAGACAACTGTCATGGAGAAAAAGTAAAATGCTGTACCTGAGGTACGAGTCGTTGCTGTTTTGGCCTTCATAGCACAGGCCTTGGTCTCTGTGGAGGTGCCTCTCAGGCAAGTCTCAGCACAACAGCCCTCAAGAGCCAGGAAGTCGCTCCAGGGATGTAAGGCTGTGCTAACAGTTGTTGGAATTACCTTTAAATTATTTCAAATACCTTAAATACCAAAATAAAAACCTTGCTGTTCTCCTTAATCTGACCTGACCTCTTACTCTTGCTTGGGCAGACTAGTCAGATTACGGTGGGCCAACCAATCAGAAGGGGAACAGTGTAGTGTGAGTGTACCCTTTTCATTAATGTTTCCCTTAACTTCAACAAGAATGTTTTAAGAAAGTGAATGATAAAGAAATGACAGTCAACACAATCAGAAATAATGTTTGATTTATTGTTTATGATCATGGTGACGGCCTACCAGTATTACCCTGGGCTGCTGTTAGGGAGGATCACAGTTTAAATGAGGATTTTGAATGTATCTATGCTCATATGGGGCCACTCAAAATGGCCTTCATAGAGAGTTTATATTTGTTTGCTTCATTCCACCTACGTTGCATTGGCCATAACTTCTGAAAAGATTAATGTGCTAATTTTTGCAACTGTGGATCCTTTCATTTACTTTCCTATGTTGTTACTTCTTTGTAAAACTGAAAGAATGTCTCTTGAAGTTGTCAGCATATGATTGACTGACAACAAAGCCTCAAACATGAACAGCATCATCTCATGTGATTGAGACATTTCAAATGTGGCTACTTCTAGATTCATGATCATCTCAAGATGACTGTCCTTGTGGCACAATCTTGTCTCAGGGTGACTTTTATTGCCATGAACAATTCAGGTTCTCGAATCCTCTTGTGTTCTTTCAGCTACTGACTGTTAGAAATTGAGTTAAATGTCTGATGAAATATAGCTAACATTCAGCCATTTTTTCCTCCTCTTGAAGCAACTTTTCAGGCTTTTCTTGTGGTCTAACAAATCTCTTTTCAAAATCTTTCTCCTCCATTTCTGCTCTCCTTTTTTCTTCCTCATTTACAGCAAAGACCTTTGTCTCCATCTGCAGCTGTCACCCTCACAACCCTTCCTCTTTATCGCTTTCCGCTTCGCCTCCTCCCCATGTCATCACTCATTCCTATTCTCCCTACTTTGTCTCACTACAATCTTTCTCATTTACATGTTTTTCAGTTGGACTTCATCCTCAATTCTTTACCCTTTGCTGCTGGCATTACTAACAGCCATTTCTCTTTAGGTTTTAGAACATCCTCTCTGATGCCAAGTTCTATCTTTTCTCTTGTATTATCAGAAACACTCACTTTTTTTATTTTTTCTCTTTATATATCTCCATGCCCTATCCTCTGCTGAGCAGATTCATGTCGTGGGTGATGCTGAAGATGTTCTCCTGTGTGTTTGGCAGTATTCAAGTCAACAAGAACCATCTGCCAGCTTTACACAGAGCAGCACAAGAGGTACAATTATCGGGGGGAAAAAATGCATCTTTATATCCAATGTTGTGATTCATACTTGCTTGATAAAATGTGTCGAAAGGGTTTCGGTCCATCCTGTGAAACGTGGAAAGTACCCTTGTCGTTTTTACAAGCAAACTGTGACGTTTTATCTAGATGTGAATCCACGCTGGTGATGTGAAATTAAGCCATGAGGCACCATATAAGATGGTGAACAGCTACAGCAGTTTTTGTTCTTACCCATTATAAAACAAGATAAACTTGTGCATAAACGCTAAATAACTTAAAAACTTTTCAAATCACTTTAACTAAAAAAAAAGAAATAAAAAAAAAAACACAATTCTAATTACACGGTTGGCTAAACAGATGGGAGTTAATGAGACACGCTACAGTTGCAGAGTCCATAAGTGACAACAAATGAATTCCTCAAGATATTTCTGCTGCATTGATCTTACTAAACTGTGTACTTAAGAAGTAGGAGATGTAGAAATGTGTTTTTATTGTATGCCAGCATCACAGATCAGTTATAATATCCATATATGAAGCAGGATTAAGCCAGATACATGTTTTAACAATATTAACCTGTTCTATGAAAAGTACTCGTTCCAAGAGTCGTATTGTTTGAGTGAATACATTTGGTTGATTTTCTTTTCAATTCCAATTGGTAAGTCGTGCATTTGAACATATCGACTTGGTAAGCTTATGAGTCTGGTTGTTATCCCCAGTTTTTTTTATTTTTATTTAATGCATATATATTCATGGTGAATTAATTAACTCTGTCCATTCATCAACAGGAAAGAACGGTATTTGGAAAACTTGAAGCAACATCTTAAAACATCATCCAGGAACTAAAAGCTTGGGTGCAAATGAAACTTTCAAGTACAAAATCACAGTGAGCCCGAGACACTATTTACAAAGTGACTTAAGGACTAAGTGCCATTAACCAAATCCTGATCAAAGTCTAAATAAGGGTTAACTTTTCATCTTGAGGAAAGTAGTTAAAAGGTAGTAAGCAATAGAAAAATACACAAATACCCATGAAGAAAAATACACTTAACTTGATATTTAGCAAATTGAAATAAGTTTGGTATTGCTTATTGAACTGTTATAATAACAATAATGAATGATAATAAATAAATCACCTTGAGAGGGCAAATATTTTGCATTCTAAGTCATTTAAGTCAAAGTTTTGGTTTAAGCAGTAAAATGATGTTCCATAATTTAACTAATACATTACGTATTTTGGCATTTGATTGCAGAACATGATCGTCCAGCTCTGAAAGATCAGTCTGTGTGGAATAATGAATGGCAACCTGAGGAGTGCTTTTATCTGAAGCTTCTTCTGTTCTTTTTAATTCAGGGCCCTCCCCCGGTATATGTGTATGTGCGTCAAAGCGTCACTGACTGCGCTCTCATCCCACTCCTGCTCCTCTGTCACGGCCTGAGAGTACCATACACTGTTTGTCCTCTGCACATTAAAAGCAGCATCCTAAGGTATACATACTTAAACACACAAACAGCAACAAAGTAAGGCATGCTGCAATATCAAGTACTTCCTTTACAGGAAACTTTTTTTCTCAGGTTGCTGGTGTAGATTATCAGTCATCTGGGACATGACAATGCTTAGAGCTGTAATAGAAGGCAACTGGATTTCTTCTCTCATTACCTAATGACAACTCATCTGCCTTCCAAAAGTCCTCCTTAGTTCTGAAAAGATATCAATCTGGGAGCACTTCATCTTTTCACTGTATTTATTGAATGTTTAACAGTCGTGCTTTCATATGTCTTGTACAAGATGTGCAAATTGCTGACTTAAAACAAGGGTCCCTTGCACTGTTGTGTGCAGATTTTGGTTGGGGAATGCTTTTAAAAAAAGAGAGAAAAAAGCCATCTGTGTTTGGCAATAAGAACAGCATAACAGAAGTGCTGGCCTCAGATTTGATGTTTTCAGAACTCAAGGATCCTATTTGATGAGATCAGTCCAGTTCCCCTCCACTGAAGCACCAAGGAATGCTGCAGATAAAATTTCTAATGGCACACATGATATTCTTCATTTAGTCATTTTAAAACAGAAACCCACATCCAGTAATTTAACTTTTGGAATCAAAATTGAATTTACAAATTGTGTTTATGTAGGGGATTGTATGTTTATCTTCTAATGTCCTTGTATTATCAATCATACTTTTCAAGGAAGTTCAGCAGCACATAGAGAACATAGTTTCCTCTTCCTTGTTAGCGTGTGTGGCTGGCCCTGAGGCATAGGTTATGTTTACATATTAACATTAAAATGACAGTGAAGACCTTGAACTCTGAAATCTTTATCATTATTTTTCTTTATAGATCAATCTTACAAAAAGTGGGTGTGGTCCTGCTCCCTCCTTCTGCAGCAACTGAGCTTGAAGCTGAAACGGACCCTCTCTACTCTGCTGTAATGACCTCTGTAAGTCCCAGATGTCTAAGTTTTTCTTTAAATGGTAAAGGACATGTTAACTGAAATTACAGATGATTTTCCATAGCACCCACATCACACGATTTCTGCTGCCGTTGAGTACTGATCTGTTGTTTAGAAAGCCCTTCATACGCCCCTAAGGTGTACCTTGAAGTTGAAATAAACGCCATTTCATCATGTTTACGGAAAGATTTATGAAACACTTTGTTCAGCCGTTAAAAAAAGCTTTATTGGAACAGTGAAGGGGTTTTACTTCTTTATAGCCCCCGGTCTCAAACTCTGGTCCTTGAGGACCGGCGTCCTGCAAAATCTAGATGCATTTCTGCTTCGACAAACTGGACTCTATTATTAGCTCATTAGCATAGATGAATACAAGCTTACTTCCCAAAAAAAGATGTGCATTTATGTCAGACTCACCAGTCGCCACAGGGGTTATGCCGAGAAATACCTGGCGGCCTGCTGTGAATTACCGCCCCTCTCGCACACTGATGAGAAAACGGATTGAAATATGAGCGAAAAGGGAGCTTTTTGTCATAATTGGTTTAAGCGATCTGAGCCAAATGCAGAGAACCACTCGGAGACCAACAGGTTTATTGAATGTTGATGAAACACAGAAGTAGGAGCTGGAACTCAGTGGACTGGTGAACTGGAAAGTATTTGAAGGAGAGGTCACAGTGATCAGTTCAGGGCCCGTAGGAAAATTGACTGAGGCTTGACTATACAGTAGCTGGAGAGAAACTCACGTGTGAGGGGGCTCTTGTTAATCCTTGAATCCAGTTTGTGGGGAATTAATCCAGAGGAGAGGGAACTCGTTGGAGAGCGGACAGGTAGACATACGTTGGACCCAGAGGAGTAAGGGAGCGGACTGTCACTTGGTTTTCCGATGAGGACTTAAACGAATCATGTTGAGGTTTACCCCTGCTCAGTGTGTACTCAGTAATCCTTCCAGGGGGAGAAGGTCCAGGTTTTCCAGTTAAACAGGAAAGGCTTCCTGTCGAAGAGCAAAGACAAAAACAAGATTAGACTCGGAGAAAACAAAGCTTCGGTTAGACTCTGCTAATCTCAGCTTGGCTAGAGTACCCAAAACTGGCAAACACTCTGGTGTCAAGGTAGTGACAGCCCGCTGCTCAAATACTCCTCTGGTAATGATCCAAGTGTGCAGGGAGGCCCAACGAGGAACAGGGCACCACCTGGTGGTGGAGAGAAAAAAACACAAAAACAACCCACACAAACTGGATTCCTAACACTTTTAAACATATTCTTGATGTCGTAGGGAAGTCGTATTTAAATTTTTTATTATTTTGGCTTAAACATGTATATAAATGTACTCTTTATGAGACCATATTATCCCCAAAGTTGGAAAATTTCTATTTAAAAAAAAAAAATCCTGTCTTAAAATCTGTGTTTTGTTTCTCGTTATCTTATGCAGGCCAGTTAGTTATACTTGAGCTTATACACCTATATTCGACCAATCATATATCAAAGGTCATCTGTCAATCAAATTTTTACGGTCATGGCATCACAGTGTTGTTGCTAAGTACTACTTGGTCCCAATGTAATTTCCCATTAAGAACCTACTAGCACTAAGTTGCTAACTGGTAAGCAAGATGCTGCCGAGACACCGGCTACAACCAAACTTGCTTGCAAACCTTCGTCCACAACAATCCCGCCCCCTTGATAACTGACCAATCACATTCACTGTATTCACTTATGTAAAATCGAGCACCGCTCGGGAGAATTCGGAACTGCAACCGTTGGAACAGCCGCTTCCCTACGACTTTAATATTTTCATATTTGTTATGCATGGATGCCCTAAAATTGAGAGTTTTGGTGGATACATAAATGACGAGAATTTCCTGCCCTGTCACGGGAGTGTGCATCACCCTAAACTCTCACACATTGATAAGAAAACGGATTGAAATAGGAACGAAATAAATAACTTTTAAACGTAATCTTGTTGCAAAAGGGGCACATGCCATTCACTGAGCAGAGAACATAGTCATCGGACACTAACTATAACACATAGACTGAAGCGTGTTTCTCATCAGTGTGTGAGAGGGGAGGTAATTCTTGGCATAGGGTTAGGTGAAAACAGGGATGAGCACGTAGGACGTCCTTACGTAAACATGTCACCAAAATGATTAACAATTAGGAGGATCACTTATTTTGATAATCCACCAGGAAAAAGAACATCCTCCATTATACCTTTAAAGGATTTAATTAAGCAGCTGCTCAGATGTTTACATTGAAGCTAGAACTTTTGCTCTTAAGTGTCGCTAATTTACATGCAGGTCATTTACTTTCTTGAAACCAATTTAATAAAAAACATTCATATTTTCATTGCATTAAAAATATGGGCTTTAAACAAGAAAAATTATATTTGTATTTTAAATGCCTTCCATCCATTCTGATTACAACAAGAACCTAATGAAAATAGGCAAAATTTCTGTTGTTTTGCCGACAAAGTGATGGTGTGTTCTTTCCCACCATCTGCAGTATTTATGATGCATGTTTTTCGACCCCACATTGCTCCTAATCGATTGACGGTCACTCTCCAAGGATTAAAATACATAATATATTAGGAGCTCCATGAAATATTGAGTTTTTAGTGGAATATAAGACTCTACAGTATCATAGAGGCAAAAGAATACTTGCAATCAATATTTGGTCAGCTCTGAAGTTTCAGTGAATGTGAATTTAAGCTGTGGTTGCCAGAAACCTATTTAGCCAGTTGGATGTAGCTTCACTGTCCCTAAATGGTAAATAGACCAAACTTATAGTTGTAGTTAGTGACAATAGCGAGACCGTTCCCTCAATCACTCTTTAGATTTGCACACCCACACACAGATCTGGGGTTAAGTGCTTTGCCCAGGGGCACATTAACATGGAGCAAAAAGAAGTTTGAATTGAACCCACAGCGTCTGGTTAGAATGAGAGTACTTCAACTAATGCAGAGAACTTTAAAATATCTTTTTTCTGGCAATGTAAATGTAGATGGAGCCACTCTTAGCGTTAATGCCTGTGCAGGAATTCCTTTTCTTGAATAAGGACCCATCATAGATTCCCAACATCTTCCAAATGTAGATGTAAACGTTATCAGTTGAATATATCTCATTCGACACCAGGAATGAAAACCAGCAATTTGTGTCTGGCTTTTCACTGAAATAATGTTCAGTGAGACAGCAACTTGATTCTTAAACCAAGGTCCAGCAAATCTTTTAAAATATTTATCATTATCTCAGGTTTTTTAGAATAATCTTAAACGTATAACGGAGACCTTCCCTGAAGACCTGCCCTCACCATGTGCACAACCCTATACCCACTCCCGAGACGGAACGCCTATTAAATGTGTGCAAGAGCAGGAACAAGCCCATTTCTCCTCGTGCATGCTATATTTAAAGGTTGCTGTTTGCATTGCTCATACAAGCTTACTTTCCAATAGAAGATCAACAATTTTCCCACTATGTCAGAATTCACCGGTAAGTGAAAATGGGGAGGAGTGCATTGGAATGTCAAAAATGATTGACAATTAGGATTACCACTTATTTTGATGAAGCTGGAAAAAGAACGTCTTCCACAATACCTTTAAGATTTTTCCAGATGACTTTGATAATGGCTTTAGTTATGCTTACTTTCAGAAATAGACATTAAATGATCGGACTTCCTACATTATAGATCAAGCTAAAACATGTAAAATTGCCTCTGTGTTTAAGTATGTATGTCTCTGTAGAACAGTAGTATATGCTCTGTTGACTGAGCTCATGTCACCATGTTATGCAGATTTGTCTTTACAGCCCCAGGTTATTTCAGGCCAATTGCATGAAATTACCTGTGGGTGTATCCTCCCTGTTCGTTGTTTGCATGTAACCAGTGACGAGTAGAAGCGACCCCCACAGAAATCAAATTGCATCTGAATTTTGTTCTCTTTTTTTTTTTAGAAAGAGAAAAGAGCAGGTAATTGTATAAAATTACAGGGTAAGCAATGTGCATCATTTAATTTGGCTGTTTAGTTTATGTGCATTTGGTTCAGCTCACAATCACAGGCATTCTGTGGTGGAGTGTTATCACAGCAAACTCTTCAATCTGAATACAACCTGTCTTTCCCTGCTCTCTCTCATTCCCCATACTCATCCCACTTTCTATTCATTCCTGAAATTACCAGGGGGCTTGCGTTTTTCTGAGATCCCGGTTTTGGAGCTGGCTCTACAAAGCAATGAGAATCGTGTGGAGAAATGAGAGGAGTGGTGGTTACCTGATGGTGTTTACTTGCAACGTCTGCCCTCATTGCAGTTCCCGTATTGAGGGATTTGTTTTGTTCCTTCAATATATGTTTTATCCACCACGCAATCACATCCCTGCTACGGTTACAGAGTCTGTTTCTAGTGGTACTTAATTGAGGAGCTGCTTACATTTTGCAGGCATTCATATATTTTTGTAGTTTTTATTTGATAAAGAAAATGGTTTTCAATCACATTGTCTAAAATAGACTCTCAGTAAGTTAGAATATTTCAGTTAAGGTACTTCAATATGAAAGTCCTTTCAAATACTTTACATTATACACAGATCGATTAATTCTAAGTATTTAATCTCTGTCCATTTAAATGAAGTTGATTATTTCATACAGCCAATAAGAATGTTTTTTTGTTGTTTTTTTTTGTGTGTGTAGTATTTGCAGTCAATACTTCTGGCTGGTGCTTCTTCTGCATTATTTACTGCAGTAGTGCAGCATGGCATGGAAGTGATCAGCCTGTGGTACTATTGAGCTGTACAGCGAGTTCAAGGAGTGCCCTACCATAAAGATGGCCCCAAGGGTCTTAGGGGGAGAAAAACTTTATGTCAGTTATTGCATATTTAGAAGATACTGTTGCAGGTTTGGAGGCAGGTTCTAAGCCGTGCTGGAACTGTAAATCTAAGAAGAAGAAAGCATTAAGCTCTAAAGCATAAATTCCAATCCTCAAGGTCTACTGTCTGTTTAAAATGCACATTTAAAATGTCTCTGGCTCCACACATCTTAATCAAATGGCTTAATTACTTCCTCAGTATACAGCCATATTCTGCAGAGTCCTAATGATCTGGTTATTTCAATCAGGCATGTTAAAGCAGACACACATAGGTGCAGGACTCTTGACCTCAAGGACTTGAATTGAAAAATATTGCTTTGAAATATGTTGAGATGCTGGTGAAGATTCTCAGACATCCAGGTCACAGATATTTCCAAAAAAGTAAAAAAAAAAAACACTGGACTTTGTTTTCCAAGTTTGAAGATGTTTTGCTTCTCATCCAGGAATTCAAAATGTCTGGATTAGCATGGGGCTCCATGCTTTATAGAGTAGCCCAACAAAACCTTGATATGGCTTAGAAAACATGCAAATTGAACCGAAAGAACAGGTCCACCCCTTAGTAAGGGGGAGTCGTTGAAGTCGTTGTTGGCCTGCAATGCCCAATACTGGCCTATGCCTCTATAAAGGGAGTCGTAAGGGCCAGCATAGTGTTGCACGGCTTTTTTTTTTTTTACTTTTCTGGAATGTTAAAAGATGGCTTCCCTGAGTTGGTTTTGGTAAAACACAGCAGAACAGCAACAGCAGGTGGCATGGATAATATAATATTATTTATAATATAATATCATTTATCACACTGTGTGCATCAACTCTGCATAATGTCAGAGTTTTTTTTTAAAATATAGTAGCTGAAATGAAATAAGGTATCAATGAAAAACATTGGGAAGCACTTGTACATTTAGAAATCAGGACCTGTTTCAGATCAATGCTGCTCCAAAAGTGCAGCACACCAGAACAACGCCAGTTGTGTATAAAACATTTTATTTATTTGTTGATATATTTATTATCATTATTTATTTTGTTCATTTAAAATTTATGCGAGTAAGCATATTTTTCTTCTGTGAGAAAGCAGGCCTGTTTATCGGTTGTATTTTAATGTTAATAGACCTTTATTGTTTATTGAGTGTGTGCCTGCTTAGCTGCTGTTCAATGGTAATTGAATTTCTTCTGTTTGTAAGGGGAAAACAGTCCTTGAGGCAAGGGAAGTGTCTCTGAATGTCATAAAGTGTCCCCATAGTCTCTCCGTTTTTCTGTTTTCTTCCCTGCCCTTTGATTCATCATCCTACAGCTCTTCTCAGTCATCTGTATCCCTTCCTCCACCATCTTCCTACTTTGCGTCTGTATTTTTTACCAACACATAGTAAGGTTTGTACGTTATTGATCTACTTCTGCCTGGATTTACAGACCTTTTACAGTGCCATTTTCTCTCCTCCTCTCTCCCTCCTCCTCAGCTGGTACGTGAGCTGCTACATGAGGGTCAGGCGTTAAGCATCGGTGTGTCCGCAGAGTCTGGTCACGGTGGGCAGTGGCTGGATCGCATCAGGCAGCTCATCAAAGAAGGATCTGTCCCTGATGTCAGTCTGGTCCCTGTGGGCATCTCGTACGACTGTGTGACCAGGACCAACGTAAAGGTGCAGGCGTGTAAACACACACTTAAAGCAACACGGTTAATGGGAGCTATCTGTAAATGTTATGCCCTGAAGAAAAAAGCAGCAGATTTGGTTTCTCAAGCTGTGAGAGGAAGAATTGTGAGGCCTAGATGTTGCAGGAGGCAGAGGGAAAATGTGCAGATGTTGGTGTTTAGTTACAAACAGGAAGTAGGGTGTGCTTTGTCTGTTGTTAAGGTGATTTGGAGCAACATGAAGCACATGAAGTCAGTTCAAGTAATTTATTCTCCAATTGCGGTCATTTGCATCAGAAAATAAGTAAAATCGTAAATTAAGACATTAACAAGCTGTGTAACATATCACATGTTTGTTGGTGGTACACATTTAAAATAAACTAGCTCAAAAATCTATGCTAAACACGCAGCCTACGCCTTAGTCTGTCTCCTGCAGCCAAGGGGGGAAAAAACCCACTAACAGTGAAGAAGCTGATCACCTCATGCATTTGGAACTAATGCAATGCAAACTAAAAACGTCATACACCCAATTAAAATCTAGGGTTTGCATATTTTATGTTCTTAATCTTCCCCAAAATTTTTATTTTGTAGATGTGTTTTTATGCCTGGGATGTATTTAGAGGATTTAGTCATCCCTGTAAGACCAGGGCTCTAATTTTTAAAACACTACATAGGATCCATACAAAAAAATTATATAAGTCAAGCACTGGAAAATGGAGTAGAATTTATGCTTATGCACAAAACAAAGCAATTTTCCATATAGATGTAGCTGTAGCAACAATGCGTCCAATGCTCCTCCTGATGTGCAGCCCTCTTCCTTCCTACTTTTAAACCATAAATGGTTCATGCAAAGCATGGCACAAATGTAATTGTGTATTGAAATGAGCCAGCTGATCAATGTTATTTAATGGTTATCATGGCAACCGCAGCCAAGAGAGCAGGAAAAAACATAGATTTAGTTGATTATGTTAGGCATCTGCGGGGGAATTTGCGCTTGTAAAAGGAAACCTCAGGAAACCCAGAGGGGTTAAAAGCTAAAATTAAATACAAAACAGAAAAAAAGGAAAATCTGGGAAACAATTACACCTATAATTTGTAATGTAATATTAGCAAAAAAATGGTCTTGTTGTGGCCACATCATCTAATATTAAAATTTTCTGTAATTTTGGATTTTCATTAACTAACTATCGCATAAATGCTTGTCCATATTTAGCTTATATTAAATATTATTTACACATATAATTCTTAAATATTTGTTTAATTTCTATCTGCTTGGGTTTTGTTTTAGATCCAAGCTTCAAGATGTTCCTCACTTTTGTTTTATATGAGTGCACTAATCTCCTTTTTAACACGTCAGATGAACAGGGATGGTGTGGCTAAATCTACCCCATTCAGCACATGCATCCAAAGCTCTAGGGCCCCGGACCAGTACCAGTGCCTCTGTCATTTGGTACAAAGCTGCACAAAAAGATTAAATAACTTCCATTAACTTCCATTCTGACTGATTTATTTTCTGAGTATGACAGACTTTTTATTCTGAAAAATGTCTTGATTCTCTCCTTTACCCCCGTCTATGACTCGCTGCTGATGCATGACAGCCACGACACCATAAGTTATGCAGTATCTCCCACTTTAAACCCCAAAGCTAGCAAAAACGAGTACTAAGCAAATGTCTTTAGAAAGATTCTTTGGAAAGGGAAACGGTCCAGTGAAGGGGAGAAGAGAACCTGGAAATTTCTAAAGAAAGAAAGTTGCCGTTGCCACTGCTTTAGGGAGTGCCATCCACTGATAAATCAATCAGTATAATGGCTCAGATATATTGGTAATCCCTAAAAACATTTTCTCTCCTCATTCTTCAATTTAAAAAGTGTTCAGCATAGTTGAAGCATCCATTGCTTACCGTCATTCATTGGTGTTTTAGTGATATTTATTTTAATGTGTAGAGCAATCAGTGGGATTTTCTCAAACCTCCTTACATCAATATATCGAACTGTGGCATGACTCGCTCTGCTGGTTATCTGGAGAGGAAACCATTGGGTGAGGAAACATTTAAATATGTGTGGACTTTATTTTGAATTTAGACTGCTTATGAACCTTTTTTAATTTGTGTGCCAGATAAAGTCAATCTATGTTTTAAGTTTCATATGACGTGAAATTAAACGTCAGAAAGAAATTAGGATACAATCTGACTTTAGTTCCCTGCCTTAGTCAAAATCTCAGTCACCAATTTCTCTTCTTTCTATAATGGATGTACCTTTACGGAAGATATAGAGGCTATGTAAAGGAATGCACATTTTCAAAACAAGTTTTTGGTATTTATTCTTATATAGATCCCAACATTTGCTAAGGATACTTAAGAAGCCAGTTCTTCAAGAGCCAGAAGTAAAAAAAAAAAAAAAAAAAAAAAAATATATATATATATATATATATAAATAAAACTCCTCAAAGCTTGGAGTCACATTACTAAATTGGGTTTCTGTGCAGTCTAATATTTACATTTAGGTGTTTTTGTTGTTTTCAGGTTTGGACAACTATGTAAAAAGAAAACTCCATGTTCTGCAAAGTAAAACATCCATGTTCTGTAAAGTAAAAGAACTAAGTTCCTCTTTAGGTTGTTTGTATTTAAATGGTGTCATTTATTTTTGGTCTATCTGATCACTATTTGAATTGAGACATTTTAGCCACCATTTTTTTTTGAAGGATTTTTATTTTCAATGAATATTTAAGGGAACATTTCATTTTTAACAGAGACATTTAACGCTCAAAAGGAAAAAACAAAACGGAGAAACATCCTTTGTGTCAGCTGAATCAGAAGCCAACTTCGGCATTATAATTTGACAAACTGTGGAACATCATGACACCAACACCTTTGTTGGAGATAGGCCTGTTTTCCAGTGTAGTCCTGTTTATATATCAAAATAAATTTGATTGATTGATTGTTTCTTTGACTGTGACTGGCTGGATGTGCTCTCTTCATCCTCTGACATGGAAGTTGGCTCGGAGCTTGTCTGCCTGGCAGTGTGTTTCCTGAATGGGGCCGCCTTTTACAGCTGCTTTCTGTATCTCTGCTTCTGTCTCCTTGAACCCCATTCGGCTTCGGCAGATGGCCACTAACACTGAGCGTGATTCTGCTGGAGGTTTCTTCCTGTTAAAAGGGAGTTTTTCCTCTCCACTGTCGCTACAAGCATGCTTAGTGTGAGGGATTGCATTTGAGTCAATGAACTGGTTTTCCTTAGATAGAAAACTTTGGATCAATTGGACTGAATGATCTGGTTGAATTGTAAAGTGCCTTGAGATGACATGTGTTGTGAATTGGCACTACAGAAATAAACTAAATTGGATTAAACTTGGACATTATGTGAGTATCTACAATGGTGAATGTTTTATATTAAAATGTCCACCATGGTGTTCAAACTGTCAGAAAAAAACAGCAGTCTGAGTTTGAAAAAAGTCTTAAACAGGGACGATGAACCTGCCGTTACTAGGCGCTGATGCCTTCTAGGAAGAAAATAGGTATAAATACTTTTCAAAGACAGAACATTTCCACTAAACCAGTTCCAGTGTCTTTACTGGTGCTACTGGTTACCTAGTTTCTTTCCTTTTCTACCCTGCAGATAAATAGTTTCTATCTCAGAACCTCTGTTATCTAACCATCATTCAACCCCTTTACTTTTACCGCTGTTAGTGATCAGATCAGCTAATAAAAATGATGAGGTGTTTCCCGACACTACATGTTATTAAGAGATCCAGCTCTGTTTATCTGCATTCTAACTGCTTCTCTTCTACAATTAGGTCAGACCTTTCCTAAGCACTGGAACTGCTGTAGTGATAGTCATTAAAGAATTCAGTCCTGTTCAGGTCTTTAAAATCCCCCTAGATCTTAGGTCACCATTGTCAAACTACTTGAACATTTAAAGTGAATAAAGTATAGAAACAGAACGAGATTGCCATCCTGTCAGAGTGATCAGTTGAGAGCTCCATATTTTTTCAGCATCAGCTACACCCTTTAATTTGCATCAGCCATATGGTTGATGTAGGCGTTTGCACCACTTGGGTATTTTTTTATTCTGTTTAAAGAGTGCATTTCCTTCACTTAGTGTAAAGCTTGTTCCAAACTGTTCGGAAAGGGGCAGAATCCTCTAAATCCATAACACCATATGCTTTTTTCTATATCCCCTAAAAAGGTTTGTTGAAAGCATAATGGTTCTCCAAAAAGTATTAAGCCTGGCTATTGAGTCCATAAGTGCCTATTTCAGTACATACTATGAATATTTCTCTCTTAAGCTCAGGATCTCAGTGGTGCTGACATAGTTGTCTCAGGGTTGTCCTGAGAGGGGGCTAATTGTGTCGCCTTTAGAGTCAAGAGGAAAAACATTTTTAGTGACATAACAGCTGTTAGAGGCTCTCACGGTTTCTCATTTCTCTCACCGGCCTGCAGTCCTTGATTGGTTAAGGGTTTCCTGATCGTTTTTTCAAGGCATCATTGATTACTGTTAGTCTACATAAAAGCTGCCCTCTGCTACCTACACTTGGAAGCTCTGCTGTAGAGAGTGGGTGTTGCTCTCTGTTAATTGCAATAATGGGGTTCTCACCCAATCATTTTGTTCTTTTATTCGGACATGACACAAATATAAAGCAGCACGCTCAGTTCTTGTGTGCATGCATCCAAGGACTGACAATTTTCTATTGGTACTTGTTGTACATCATGGTTATTAGTCCTGTTAGGGGTGGAATGTCCCTTATAATGTTTGATTACTAAGCTATAAAAACAGAATTTTTATATACTAATATATATTTTTGTTCATATACACACAGGTTGGCTCAGAGTCTCTGTTTAAGTGGCTGTTGGCGCTTCCCTGGAGGAGACCAGAAGGAACTGTGATGATCCACTTTTCCCAGCCGTTTTCTCTAAAGGTGCTCGTCAGAAAGAAACTGGGCCTTATTTATTAAAATTGGCTGAGATATGGTTGAAGAAATGATCATAGGATAAATCAACAAGTGTAATTTATGGACCCTAAGCTGGAATATCCCAGCATTAAAAAATGATGATAAATCTGCCAACTGTGAATTAAACAGTTATGCAGCACTCTTTATTCATGGTCTTTAAACTTTGAAAAGTATGGAATCTGATTTTTCTGATCTGCACAAGTATGGAGAAAACAATGTTTTTTAGACTCCATTTCTTTTTGCTCTGTTATTAAATTTCAAGGTACATCCATTAAAGCACCACATGTGAATAATACATTACTGTAAGCCATTTGGACTGATGTTCTGTTCCCTCGATGTAGAAACTTGCTTCAGAAGATGAAGGGGAATTTCTGATAGTTGAAAACAAAGGGAGCAGTGAGGAAAAGGTTGGTCACTGCAGTTGCCAACAACTATATTTTTAATCATACAATCCTACTTCAGACCCCTCTCAGTGAATTATGCTGTAGAGACTGGATTTAGCGTAAACTATTTTATTCACTGCAGTTTATGCAGAGCTGCATGGGCTGAAATACCCTTGCTCACTCCTTCTTGCTGAAATAGAATATTTCCTGTAGTTGATCAGCTGATCAGAGTTTGTTCTCCACCTAGGCTAGTGTTCAAATGCCTCTGATCCTCACCTAAAGATCTCACTCTCCTTAGTCTACTACTCAGAGACCAACTGCATACCACCAAACTAAAGAAAATGGATCTGGTCAGCTGGTCTCTCAATGCAATTGATCAAATTTATTCAACTGGAAGACAGGGAACAGGGGACCCGTCCTGTCCTGTCGGGACATTTTTCGTGGGATACACCATGGACTCCTGGAAAGCATGGAGGATGGTGCGTTTCACAACGTTGTCATTGGAGGATGTCAAAGATGCATGGATTTTTGGTTTTATGATACTCGGATTTCTCCTGTTTGGATTTGGAGGACACATGATGTATCTTCAATTGCAGAGGATGTCGGCGGCAATTGTGGCATTGATCAGGCTGCCGGGAGCAGTTGACGCCCTCAATAAGGCTGTGAAGGAGCAAGATCGGGAGCTGAGCCGTATGCTGGGTGCGATTGAACGCAGGCTGGCTGCGGTGGTTGAACTCAAAGGTGAGATGGGATAACATCTTGGATGTGCATGCTCCCTTCAAGGTGGGAAAGCCCAACACATTTTGAATATTGGATTTCGCCACAAAAGAGCCAGCAAGAAAAAGACTCAAGGCTGAAGGAAATTCCTGTGCAGCCTGCTCCCAAAACAAAAGTGTTATTCTGGATTCAACCTGCCCCCTTTATCTAATCTCCCCTGGATGTTATGGCAAAAGGGCACAGAAGAACTGCTCCCCCCTCCCCTTACAGAAAAAACATCTGTGGATGTGCTCGGTGACTGTTGATAAACTTCCATCTTATCAAGGACATTGCCTGTGGTCAGTGTTCATGGACAAATTGAATGCACTCATCATACACGCACTATAAATGTCTCAAATGTCAGATTGGCTTCATGTGACTACGCCTCCGATGTGACCCTCTGCTGAAATGTCTGTCTTGTTTTACATGTGCTTTTCTTGTGCAGAGGGGTTTTTTTATATCTCAAACTGTATCCTTTCAAGGATAAAGTGTGAATGTGTTTTTTTTCTCCCCCCCTCTCTTCCCCAACGTGGCTCCTATCTTTCCACAGAAATAAAGGCGGTGCAAAGGTAACCCGCCTGGGACCTGGGAAGCCAGGTAACTGGCGGGAACCCGGCAAGCCATAAGAATGCGCCGTTCTGCCGAATGGCAGCGTTCTGTGGCACGCATGGCCTCAGTAGATCCGTTCCCCCCACTCAGCCCCCCACCCAAATGTATGTGATGTACTGTGATGAACGGTTGTACTGAAACTGAAACTTCGATTGCAATGTAAATTCTAGTTGACAATAAAGATGTTTCTCTGTTGTATCATACTTACTTTACACCATTTTCTACTATTTCATTAGGGGGGTATAAAAGTAGAAACAGTAGAAATAGTAAATGAAAATTACTCTGCCAGAAATAGTTTACATTTTTATAACCAAACAGTAAAAAATGTTGTATTGGTTCATAGATGGGTCACCATTGATTTACATGCTATTGTATGACAAACAGTAATCCTCATCAGAAATCATGCTGCGTTGTAACATTTGTGGGTTCGGTGAAGAGGCATTCTTTTGCAATGTCTTATGTTTTGAGACAAAAATAACAAGGTGATTCTAATTTTATGAAATAGTTTAGAAAGCCCTCCTTAAAGAAGTTAACTGTGGAATGAGCTTTATTCCTTTTTCTGTGCTCCTCTTGGTCCTGCTGACTATAATGGTGTTACATACAGTAAAGCTTTCCTGTGTGTTTACCTTGTGTTTTTATGTGTAGGAGATGTACAAGTCGGGGCGGTGCAGAGTAGATGGATGGATCCCTCTACAGGACCTGTTGCTGCCTGTTATCCTAAACAACAGGTAATCAAACCTGCTCGCGCTCTTCCCTCTGTGCACAAAGGGGCGTGTAAGCTGTTAGGAAGCAAACCACAATAGGATTTTTGCTCTTTTGTCCAACATCTGTGAAATTAGAAAAGTTCCTTTCATTTAAACTTTGAACATTCTAAACCTTAAATCTGGCGCAGGCATGATGCAAACCCTGATGAGAGCCTCATCCTCTTAGACTCGCTCCAATTACCATCAACTTACAGTCTGCCAGTGGAAAAAGATAACGGAATGAAAAGAAGATCCCCGCTCGATCTCTGCTTGGCGCCTATCAAGCAAGGCAGCTTCTCCCATCATGTGTTTATTTTTCCTAGAGAGCAGCTCACCACTCCCATGTTTTCAGTCTGAACATGAAAATGTTATTATGTTATTATTACCAGCGTGAGCACTGTTAGTGCTCCGTTCCCGTTAAAAATGATGCTGTGGCACGATTTCTTGGTTACTTAGGCTTCCTCTCTCTAAGCTTCCCTCTGCCCCTGCATGTTAATGCTGCAAAGAAAACAGATGGATGAGTGGGTTGTTAAAAATTAAAAGTCCTCACACGTGAAATATTTATTTAGAAAGGTGCAATAACTGTAAGTAGTTTGTTTACACTTGGTTTAGATGAAGAGTTTTTTATTCTGTAGTCAGTAAGTCTGGATTTGACACGCACTCGGATGCACTTGTGCAAATCTTTCTCACATACAGAGCTAAGATGCATAATTAGCACACATGTTGCGCCCACATTTCTCCGGATAAGAGGTTGATTTGTTTTTCTTTATCAAAAACACCTCGGTGTTTGAGTGATGCACCTGCAGTTACTTGTCTGTTAGTCCTTCAGAGGTGTAAGGGCGACAAATTCACTGAACTGTTTGTCAGTGTTTACATGGCTGGGCTCCATTGCAATTCACAGCTACACATCCAAACAACTCAAATGAGAAAAAACAAATGTGGAGATTTATTTTTATTTTTTATAGAGTTTGTAGCCTGTGGGTTGACGACAGCTTTTCCAGAGTAACAACTAGTTTAGTGTCCATACAGTCATTCACCAGATGCTTATTAGGAAGAGTAGACACAGAACTACATGTATAACAATAAAGATAGTTATTGTGAAACAAAAATCACTTCTTTGCTTGAAAGCCCACATTTTTATGTATAGATTAGTGCTAAATGATTTTTAGACTGACTCAAACACTAGTTTCATCGTGACAATTACTGTTTAACGGCAAGCTGAAGCAGGAAAATCAAACACAGGCTATCAGCCTTCTGTTTCATTCAACTAGCGGAGTTAGAGCTTGGCTGTGCTGTGAAATTTTTGGAAAGCAATCATGGTGCTCTAAGCTCTTGGTACTTCAAAATAGGTTTTTCCCTTTTGTTTTCTGAATGCAAATGACTTTACTCTTTACCTCACGCTGATCACAGCCGTTGCCAATCCCTAGAACCAGTTTGTTGATGTACAACAGGCATCAGTATAAATCCATGTTACTTTTTTGAAAGGACACCAGTATCTGCTCAGCAGTCCAGAGCAAAGCTTCAGATCTTTTTACACCTATTCTACTCTGAAACACCAACACTTCTAAAAGAAAGACTATCCAAAACAGAAATCTTTCTCATTGTACTTCAGCTCAACGTGTCAAAGCTGTTTGTGCGGATAATTGATGAACTGCAGGGCTTTAGTGGGGTGGTATCCAGGACGGTGCAGCGATGCTTCGCAAACCCTTTCAGCTTCCAGATTACCAAACGGTTTAGCTTCATTCATTTCTAGCAAAAATACATCAACTCACTCACCTTGCTGAATTTCTGAAGAGTCAACCTAAACCAGATATTTATCATTTTTGGAAATTGAGCAAATATACACACATGCATCCATATAAATACAGGATGTCTGCTTGTGTGATGCATTAAAAACAGCCTTACTTTGAAGACACAACACTATCATTAGAATCAATTTCCTCAATATGATACAAATGGAGAGTAAAAGTTAGGTTGAATGCTTTATTTTGGCATCTTTCTGCAGCTATAAAATATTTAGCTGGCTCAATGACTGATGCGATTACTCCCTCCCTTCACCTGAATTTTAACATTCCCTTTTCTAACACAAAATAACTATCTGAAGTACTAAAGCATATTTCAGTGTCATTCACAGACCAACTATATAGGAGTTCATATCAGGTTGCACCAAAAAACTCAATGGTAAAGGGCTTCATCACATTTTAATATTATAGAAATTTAATTTCATATTTTGGACAAATACAGAAAAGGAAAATAGAAAAGTGGAAATAGCTATCTTCCCAGATATTCCTTAATCTGTCATTGAAATGTTTTTTTCATTCTTGCCTTTTTTTCTGCTTTCTTTATTTTATTGCTCTTTATCTTTCTATTTTGCTCTCATCCTTTCTTGTCTTCTGCATCTCTTTTTTCCTTTTTTTTTGTTTTGGAAATCCTTGGTTCTATAAATGTCTGCAGTATTTATGTAAAGTCCATTGGAACCCTGTTGAAAAAGGTCTTGAGATACTTGACTTAATACTCTGTGTCATGTTTGGCTTCAGGTGCCTAACCCACATGCAGAACACTCCGAGACAAGATAAAAGTTCAAAGGTTTATTTAGAAGATGGAATACAATAAATAAACAGATCCCAAGTGGAACTCGTCTGGTCACGAGTGGATTCTGAAATGCACACAGAGTTAACAGGTCCAGGACTGGTCACGAGTGGGTTCACTGTAGAGGGGGACAGAGGAGTTAGTGGAGGTCCAGATAATTTGCACGATGAGAGTGTGCAGGGCTGTACCTGTACAGGAGTTTGAGCTGAGCGGCAGAGGGGGGGGAACCTTGTTAGTCCAGAGGCTGTCGGCAGCAGAGCTTTGACAGTAATGCTTACCAACCGGGCTCACTTCTTGGGAAGTGGCCACGTTTAACAGTTAAAGAAGCATTTTATACAATTCCACTTTACCACATCATCACATTTTACCTCATACACGTTTGCAGATGAGGAGACATTCATGCCTTCAGCTTTATCAAAATATTACACTTTGACAGCGGTGTCCTTCAGCTAAGAACATTCTATTCCCAAATCTTTGCCACGTACAGAATGAAGATTATAACTGTATATAGCGAGACCGAGGAACAGGCCTAATTAGATAAACTACTGGGGAAAACATCAGTTCTGACACGCTACAGGCAGGTAATATTAAGATGTAATAAACTCACACATAATTGGTGATAATTATCCTAACAACCATTTGAGTCAAATTAAATAATTTAATTGCCAATTTTCCCAGGAGTACGATTCATTTCGGGTTTAAATGTAAAGGCCAAGTAATGTGTTGCAGAAACCTTTTAGTCATAAGCTAGTCCAATCTTAGAGCCTAAACTGCCCTTCCCATTATACTCACAAAGTAAAAGTTGTTTAACAAATTGATCCTCACTTTTTACTGAATAGATTTGAAGTATGTGATTAGAGTCCCAAAATCATTAAAACAATAGGCAACAGTTTGTGCCTTAAGTGTCAGGAAATTATAAATTTGTAGAGAAGATGAAATTAAGATTTTTTTTAATTTGGATGATTTAAAGATTCTGGGTTTTTGAGACACATCGTTACCAAATACCTTCTATTTTCTACCCCAGATGTGGAAAAAAACCATCTGAGAGAATAAGAACACGCCTGAACAAAATTAAATAATTAAACCCAGAAAAAATCTGCCTTTGAACATTCTGGTTAGTCTATAACTAAAACTAATAGGATGACTGAAGAAGGAGGGCTCTGAATGAGAGATTTAATCTGAAAAAACATATTAGATAATTTGCAAAATTAAACCCCCATATTTAGTCTTTTTTAATATTGTATATCACTGTAGTTCTCAAAGTCTGTTAAAATGCAAGGATTTCCAGACCAAAACGTTCTGGAACAATTTTTTCCACCTTTCATGTGAAATGAATATATTCAACTGGAAAGAACATTTTAGTTCTCTTAGAGGGAAAATGCATTGTATATGCATAGAGGTTGAGGAGACGGGCGTGATGTATTTTTAAGTAAAGAAGCAGAAGTCTTTAAAGTCCCCAAGCTTGAATGGGTAGGTTTATTAACTCAAGGTGACAAAAGAAGACGGCTACACATAATACAAAAAGGAAATTTCAAGGCTTAGTAGGCAATAAAACTTAAAATACAGATATTGAAGGCTAATTTTAATTATTTTTTTTTTACCTTTTCTTTTATATTCATGTCCAACACAAATTTAGTTTCCAGTCTGCCACTTCACCCAAGCTTAGTAGTCCTTTTTTTGTTGTTGTCCAAAATCTGCCATAGGGTTAGGCAAGGCTTTTTTCAGTTCTGATTTAAATTGTAATCATTTCTGCACCTTTCAGGTTTCCAGAATGTTTATTCCAGATCTAAGTATCATAGAAACCAGATGTTGCCTCACTTGAAGCCTTTTTTCTGAGAACACTGAGCAAAGTCTGAAGATCTGAGGGACCTTTTTGTTAGTTTTTGACAAGCAACTCAGTAAATCATCTTGACCCAAAACTATTTAATGCTTTATTGACTAATACCAGAATGTCAGAAGCTGTTTAAAAACAGGGGTGTAGTCCATTCATTTCCAAATGAGGTGCACATTTAGGCCACCAATTTAGTATGTTTATGCTTCTACTTTTTTATTGTTGATGGGTCTGTACACCACTTTACTGTATGTTATACAGATATGATTACTTAGTATAATCCATCAAGATTGCTTTAGTCTTCATTGAATCAGGTCCTCCAATTTGTTTAATGACCAAATGCAACTTCAAAGCCAATCCAGAACCATTGTTTGTTTTTCGACACGTTTGATAAATCAGTCGTTTAATATTAACTGGAGGGGCAAACAACATTTCCCGAGGCTAACTTGTTAAAAAGCTTTCCCTCTGCATTTTAACATTATGAGTGATTTCAAAGAGGAAAAGGCTCTGATAGGATTTGTTTGAATGATGATAATGGGCTAAAATTGCAGAGGCTTGCATTTTTTTTTTACATTGATTCCCATCATTCCGAGTGCAACAGAATTTACCTTGAATACAGCTCTGAGCCGGCTGACTCTGCAACAAATAATCAAGCTATCTAAAAGCAGTTAAGAGCATTAACAGAAGTGTGATTTACAATTCAAGAAATAAGAAATTAGTTAGATTTCAGCTAAATATCTTTGCCTCTCACTTTTTCCATTTTAGAGCTTGCAGTGTGTTTGGGAAGAGACGGATGTCGTGGTTTCTGCCTACGCTTCATCCTGCGCCTGAACTTGAGGACAGTCATTCAGAGAGAGACCTCAGTGCTGCCATCATCCTCCACCTCGTCTTCTGTAAATCCAGAATTATGTAAATTCCACTAAATCCTCATTTAAATTTTATCTCATCAATCCTTGTATGTGTGATTTTCTAGCGGCAGCCTCCTGCACAGCTGTGATGTCCACCAGTCTGGTGTCCAGTCTTATGCTCTACAAACACAGAGAGGTACACACATCTTGCTTGTGTTGCCACATTTGCTGCTCAGTGCAGTAAAATCAGCCTCTGCTCCTCAATATCCATCAATACTCCTAGAGACTCATAAACAAAATTGGTTTTCAAGCCAGAGTAGTCGACTGTGTCACTGATTTTCTGAGTCACACCCAGCAGTCTCATACTCATATCTCCAGATGGTTAATGCTCACGTCTGCTTTTTGGAATTAAATGTCTCCTTCTTCCTCTGCTCCTCAGGGTGTGAGTACATCTGTCCTGTGTCGTGATGTGGCCTGGCTCTTGGAGGAACTTGTGTTCAGAAACAGAGATGTTGGCTTTGGAGGAACTATTCCAGAAATTGTCCACTACTCGCTCTCTATGCTCGCTCCTCACCTCATCTTTGCTGCACCGCCGTCATGGTAGTTCTTTTTTTCCTATTTGCCACAGAAACAAAACTAGCACTGACAGCACAGGTTTGGATTAAAAACCTTTGTGTTTTTTAGGGGAGAGCTCCTCATTTTGCCACGCCCATCTTTAGCTTCCATCTTCCACCTCTCCCTTCAGGCCAAGATTGTGACACACGCATTGATACTAGAAGTCATTGGAGGTGAGTCACTTTATGTGCTACTATCTTGTGTAGTTTCTGCTATGATTTAGCTGATATATCATCTTTAGACCATGTTATCTCTTTTCTCACTCCTCATGGGAGTCCTTATGACTTATTGCCAAGTCAATGTGAAGATGTGCATATTACCTAATTGAGCAATCATTGAAATTGCTGTATGTTACAAATGCTAAAAGGCTAATTTAATTACTCTAAATTCTCCTCCAACAACTGTATTTGCTGTTAGGTGGCTTCAGTCTCCAGCACTTCTATTACCACTTCACCTTTTAACTGAGCTTTCAGCAGATTGAGGGATGGCAAACGCCTGTCTGCTACAAGGCAAACATCTAATAATTATACAATATAGGATGAAAATACTTTATTTTCCTTTTGGGGGGAATTTTCTTGAGATGCACCTTTCTGTAAATATAGCTACTACCACAATTATTACACAACATAACCTATATTGACCTGTATTGACCTCTGCGTTAAATGGTAAATGGCCTGTACTTCTATACAGGTCAGGGGATTTGACCAAAGTGCTTTACACTACATTCAGTCAGCCACCCATTCACTCACACACTGATTGTGGCAAGCTACATTGTAGCCAAAGCTGCGCTGGGGCTCACAGACAGAAGGAAGCTGCCGTACACTGCCACGAGTGGGCAAGGGAAACTCTTTCATCCGACGCCACTGTCGCCTTTAGTAGAAAAAAACCTGCCCATATTCTCTATACCATACTGCCACAGAGGCAAAATGCATTGCAAATAACCCCTAATGCATGTTGCTATTACTTTACACATGGTCACTATTATGATCAGATTCAGACATGTTACCAAGGACACGGTCAAAACATAAAAACACAGCACTCTTTCTTGTGATTGTACTTGCTGTTTTTGTGCCGCCAGTGATATGCAGGAAGCAGGAAAAAGTGGTGTTGTTGTTTCCTGTTTGTCAGCTTTAAGACGTGCCTGGATAACGTCTTAACTCAAAAAATTCTGCCTTAATGTCTCCAGTTGGACAGTTACCTTCCTCCATAACAGTTGCTTATGCAGGTCCTTTTCCTTGGACCTGCATAACCCAGTTTTTTTCAAACATAAAAACAATTCAGTATTTTTCTTTACTTCCTGAGTTCAGCCTTCCTGTCATTAGATTTGTCATTGTACTGTATATTTGCTCCGCTTGCCATTTAACTCCAGCCTTGACTTCATTTGCCTTTTAGAGATAAAGCGTTGCTCACTGCTTTGCGCTGAGCCCAGGAAGAACTTAATGTGTAATTATCTGCAGAGCTCATAGATGAAATTATCATAAAGAAACATCAAGCTGCATTAAGGCACCCAGAAATTGGCTGAGGTGAACCAACACTAAAGCATCTTCTTCAGGTCAATGCACTGCTGGAATATTTCTCTATTCCTTATTATAGGGATTCATTATTCTTTTAAACCACTTCAAACTGGATAATCCATTTCTTGTTTATAAAGCAAAATACATCTCATAATTCCAGCCTATAAGGCTCTATTCTAGTTTTTTGTCTAATTTATCGAAACAGTTAAATTTATATCATAAAGTTTCCCTATTTTTATTATAAATGTATCTGTTATTTTAACCAATAGCCTGTGATTTGTACACTTTAGAGAGTGACTGATTAAAAATGCTGAGGCACAACTTTTTTTTTTATATACATGTAGTTTTAAGAACCGCTCTGGTTTGAATCTTCTGAAGAAAAAAAATACAACAAATCAACGACCAAAATAAATGTATGTTTTTTTTGTAAATATTAGGGGTCTTAACAAATAATTGACTGATTAATTTTGGATTGCTACTTTATTATGTGAAAATTTGTTCCATCTGATTACTGATAACGCCTGCCAAAAGGAATTTCTTTTAGTTTTGTAATGTTGATGCCATCATGTAGAGGGCGCTACATTAAGCAGAGCCTCACTGATATATGCAAGGGTAATGCCAGAATGTAGATATGCCTCTGCAAAAACATGAATTAATTGATCTAGGATAATTTACACTTTTTAATTGCAATAACGATACAGAATACATGTTACGTCATCCCCAAGTAGTGCCCACTTAGCCGTGCTGCATGGTGGGGCAGCGCCAGCTTCTCTGCTGTTCTCTGAACGAGATGTTGATACAATAATTTTAAAAACATTTGTAACATTATAGAAAAAGAGATGCTGGCAAAAAGCATGGTCGATGGGTTAAGCTTATGTGAGTTAATGCAGTCCACAGAGCTTTAAACATGTTTCTGTGTTTGAAAAGAAACTATCTGTTTAAAAGCACTGCTAACAACACAAAGTCTGGATTACACTAAATACAGAGAGCTATATTACAGTTAGAGGGTACTTAAATGAGTGTAGTGGCAAATAGTCAGTATGACGGAGTGACATACTGGGACTTAAAATTAGCAGAAATTTGTGTTTTCGCATTTTAATTGGTCCCTGTTTCGTTTTATCTTAAGTTTATTTATATTTAAGAACATATGTTCTATGTTTATTCGTGGTTTATTCTGCTGGCACTATAAACTGTTAAAATGTAATAGATTTTTTTTTTTCACTTGGCATATTTAAAAAAAATTAAGATTTAGTCCTCCTTATCACTCATTAGGTGATCAATAAGAGCAATTGACTTAAGAATAATTCATTACTTCATAACTTACATTTCTAGTAAATACTCTCAAATTATCAACATTCTGTTAGAATCTCATACTGGCTCAGTTCAGACTGCATCGTGAAAACACAAAGCTTGTTTTCTCTTTCTAAAAAAAAAAAAAACTAAACAATAGAAACAGCTGGGGTCTCACCAGAGTGCTTGTGTGTTTAGCAGCTAACCACAAGCACTACTGTGGGTTGGACATTTTACTCCCCAGTGCCGAAGTTTTACTTGCTGCTATTTTGAATAATGCATGGCAATGTTTTATTTAATTAGTGTGCTTTCTCTATGGCTGAAGAGTTTGGGGCACAGCAGCATATGCATCAGTAATCTATGCTAATCATTGAATAGCAGTAAGCTGAGCAGCCTGCGTATTTGCCAGAGTCTCTGTATCAAGTTGTGGTTTAGCCCCAAAGCTATATATCAGCTACTTTTTATTTTCATGCTGACAGGAAGGCTGAGGTGAAGAAATACCTGCTCTGGCACTGCAGGAGAATAATGTTTCGTGATGCGATTCATTCATAATTTCTACATCAATGATTCTTCATTGGTTACTGTGGTTGTGTGTAAAATATTCACAAATGGATAGTAACTTGTAGTGACAATAGTAACATAGCTGCTTATTAGTCTGATAATAAGTCTTTTCATCCTTAAAAGTGGTTTGTATTTGCTGCTTTGTTTTTAGTAACAAAAACAGTGTGGGATGATTTCTTTTAGACTCGGCAAACAAAATAAGAACTTAAGCTTAATTAAATTATCAAAATCCATCCATCCGAAATATTTCTGCCAAGTTGTAACATTATGAGATGGTTTGCTGCCAAATGCTTGTTTCCCTCTATGTGCTTTTTCAATCACTCTGATGTTTTTGGTCTTAGCGTGTGCAGTGTCAGCCATGCTGTGCGAGGTGGTCCTCTGCGGCGTCAGCGGCACGGTGAGGACTGACAGCGTGAAGGCAGAAGAGGTCAGAGGTGACATGGAGTTTGACGTGGTGCTCGGTCAGTCCGAGCTGACGGAGAAAGCCTTGCAGCTCTGCCATCTTCTTCCTCCGGGCTTCATGCCAGTGAGTTTGTATTCATATCACACAAATGCACACCCAGTGTGTCTCATTCAATGGATGTTTAATGGAGCCGAACAGCCATTCATCCTGCTCTGCTGCCTCTATCTCAGCCAGAGAGAGGTTTCAAATTGTGTGTGTGTGTGTGTGTGTTTCTCTGAATGTACATGCTTCATCAGGCTGACTTCAAGGGCTCTGTATCTGAGCCACTAATACTTTTCCTTTCTGTGAGCCTACCTTTCATTTCAGCAGCTGCTCTTTCTTGTCTCCTTTGCTTGTAGCTTTGTTTCCCACTCCATTTCTCACCAAAAAATATCTCCCTCAGCTCTCTTCCAGCTTCCCTTTTCTCCCTCTGTGTTCTTAGCTACATCTCTACTCCAAACCTTATATTTTCTGTCAGCTGTCTATATTTCCTAGAATGGTGATGGGCTGAAGCCGTTTTTGCCTTTGACTGTACTCCACCACCAAGTTGAGCCATTTTCACTCTTGCTCTTCTCAGCCCTGTCAGTCCGCTCAGAGTCTCGCTCTGGATGCTGTCGACAGTCTGGTCCGCTGTGGGATCCTGATCATGGAGGAAGTAAGAACCGTTAAACATTTCTGACAGTATATATATATATATATATATATGTATGAATATATATGACTATATAGTATAAATAATGTAGGCTGAAAGACCACAAATTATTTATAGCAAGTTTTTGTTTTCCATTTTAATACAGTTGAAACCAGATATTTTCTTATGCCATTTTGTTTTTGTTTTTTTTAGTATTTATTGGTATTAAATAAGAATAAACCTAACATATTTATCGGTATATTCCTAATACAAACAGGGACATTGCACAATATTTAATTGATCATTTAAATAAAAGGAAAGTTGCAGGTGCCACTTAATCACAAGATTGCTTATTTCCCCCATTAGTCCTCAGACAGGTTAATGTTTATACAAAAAAATACAACAGCTAAGTTTGAAAATGTTAGCAGGAAACCAGTATAAATAATCCATTGTCTGTTTACCACTAAAATGCATCAACCCCCCTAAACACGGCTCATACTAAGACTGTTAAAATTTTATTGACATACTACATGTTGTAATTATATAAATTACTACTATTCTTTTAAAGAATTATTAAGCTACTTTATTTATAAAAAAAAATTTATATCTCCTATAATTGCTTGGCCTTTTAATGGTTTAGGAGAGTAATGACACTATGGCTTTGTAAGCTGCAAAGCCTCACCTATGGATGTAGTTTCAGGTGAAACCTCTTATATATTATCTATATATTACCTTGTGAAATCATGGAAGAAGAAAAAATTAAAATAAAAAATAGCCCAGATATCTGGAAGAGATATTTGGACCTCCCCAAGTAATGTTCTATGTTTTTCAATTAGCCTTAAAGGAGTAGTACACCCAAAACATGATTAGCCTTCATTTTCTACTCACCCCCACGCTGAACAACACTCTGGAGTACTTTTTTGATATCTCAAATGCATCTGGAGATCTGGGAGGCTTCTTGCTGTCTGCTGACATTCAAATAATGGAGGTCTATGGCGCCCGAGGCAGAAAGGTCCATAAAAGTCCACAAAAAACGTGTCAATATTCCTCCATACTGCTCGTCCAATGTATTCCAAGTGTCCTGAGTGGGTAGCATCCAGAATTTACTCGAAACGAAGTCATTTAGAATGTTTTTAGAGCATAAACAGTAGTGTATAGGATTTCCTGAAAGCGCTTTCACGACGCTATGGAAACCGCGGCAGACCAAACCAGACGAAAGTGCGCATTCAGCTCGGCAAAGAACTCATGCTCTTCCTCAACACTGAAGTCCTCAGACATTTTTCTTTCGTTGTTTCTTTCTTTGCACAGGTAAACAGCACATTTCTTTTTCTACGCTTGCATTATCGGCAGAGCAGACGCTGAATGTGCAAAAAAGGCATGGGTTAAATGCAGAGAGTGAAAAGTTGTTTAAAAGAGAAGAAAGCCTTGATATTTATCTAGATTTGATGTGATCATCCAAACTGCAGCCTTCTGCGGTATTTTAACAAAGGAGGAAGGCTGCACTTTCTTGTAAGAGTTTAAGTAAAAGTAGACAACTTTTAAATATTGTAATATAATAAAATAAAATAAAACACTAAAATAAAAATTATTTTAGTGTTTTGAATTTATTCATATAATATTATTACTTACTTTTTGTTAATAAAAAAAGTTTAGATTCTCAGTATGGCAATAGAACTCTGTTTTACTATATGATCCAAAAAAGGTAAAGGTTTTTGTTTTAACATCAGACTGTAAAAAAAGACAGTTTTTGTGTCTTGCTCAAACATTTTTTATTGCCTGAAGTTAATTCCTTATTAAAAATTCAGATCTCCAGTTTGTTTTATCTGTAAATAAATTTTTTATGTTGCCTCCAGCTCTTAGTGTTTGATTTACACTCGTTTGGAAATTATCTTGTTTTTATTTATTTAGTGATATTTCTCTGTTATGGCTCTGCAGGCATTTTTATTTGAACTCCTTTGACTTAGAGCACCATGAAGAAGAGAAAATCACCAGTCATCCTTCATTTTTTTTTTATATTATTTTCCCAATGAATCAGACTTTTTGTAATCTAATTAAATGTTCTTGATCAATAATCCTAGAGGCTTTCTAAAAGTCTATTATCTTTTCTTTGTTCTTTGGCTCATTTTCACCTCATTTTCATTCTACTTTCTGATCATTTTCCCTGCAATGTTTGCTTGTTCTCCATTTAACTTTCACCTGTGGGTATTTAAAAACTAAAAAGAATTTAAATTAACTTTTTTGGGCCTCTTTGCCCTTACTCGACTGTAAGCCCTGCAAAAAGGCACAATTTAGGCCTGTTTTTCGCTAGGTTTTGTTAACAGAAAAATACAGCCTAAGACAACTTATGTAATCTTGATAAGTTTAATAGACCCCTTCCAGGTATTCTGTTGTAGCCTCACATCTGTTTTTTTTTTTTCTTCACTTGATTTTAAGCACCATTATTTCTAGCTATGATCAGGTACAAGGAAGTGATTTTAAAAGAACAAAGAGAATCTGAAGAGAAGCTTTGGCCTGTTTCATATTGTGTGTACAAAACTTGATCTACATAGACTTTTTACTCCTCCTAGTCAGATGGAAGGTGCTGCAATGACTGTGGCTGAAGTTCTCTCTCTGTCATGATGCTATACTTATTAAAGAAAGGGAAAAAAACATAAGGGTTGTCAAATTTGCTCATTATTTTATGGAAGGTTCTTCATTGAACAATGAACTGTGGACCAGATAAAACCTTCCTTATCAGGTGGTTAAGCTCTTTAGTCATTGGACTGGTGTTGCTGCATCAGCAGATGACAGAAGATCAGGCTGCTCTGTTAAGCAACTAAGTGATTAAATGTCTGCAACATCTTGCTGCTAACTGCTCTATATTGCTATATGCATTTTCTCACCAATCCAAATTATTGGAATCAGGTGTTTCAACCTCTTCCATGGTCACAAATGTATTAAATCCAGCAATGAGGTATGCAATCTGTTGTCAAAAACAATTATGCCAGAGTGGGTCGCTCTTATGAGCTCAGTGACTGCCAGCATGGAACTGTGATAGGATGCCCCCTGTGCAATAAATCCTATTATGAAATTCATTCAGTCCTAAATATTTCAAGAAGGTCACCAACTTTCTGCTGAGTCAGTCACTGCACACTTCCAAACTTTTGTGGCCTTCATATTAACTCAGGAACAGTGAGCTTCATGGAATGGATGTCCATGGTCGAGCAGCTGCATCCAGGCCATACATCAAGTGCATTGCAACTTATCTGACAGCATTATGTCAGGTGTTAAGTTTGGTGGAGAGGGGGTGATGGTGTGGGGTTGTTCTTAAGGAGCTGGGCTTTGCCTCTTAATTCCAGTTAAAGAAACTCTGTATGCCTCAGCATACCAGACATCTTGGACAATTTCATGCTCCTAACTTAGTAGAAACAGTTTGGAGCTGGCACCTTCCTCTTCCAGCATGACTGTGCACCAGAGCACAAAGCTATGTCCATAAAGACATGGTTGGCAGTCTGTTGTGGATGAACCTACAAGCCTGCATAGAGCCCTGAAAACAACCTGATAGAACAGAGACTGGTAGCCAGCTGCCGTCTCACCCAACATCAGTGTGTGACCTCTAAAATGCACTTTTAAAAGAATACAGAAAAATTCCCATAAACATTGTAGACAGCCTTCCCACAAGAGTTGTAGCTGTTCTTGCTGCAAAGGGTGGACCAACATCATATTGAACCCCTAGGCATTAGAAATGTTAAGCTCATATGTAAGTCATGGCAGGTAAGGGAATACTTTGGTAATATAGTGTAACTACAGTCTACTCAGTCACTGCATCTCCAGTCTGTTCTGTTGCAGAGGTCATTGTAGGATCAGATGTTTAGAGGGGCTGAGCACACAGAGAGCTGTTTGGCCAGGCACTAGATGCATCTTTTCTACATTTTTTGAAACTTGCTCAATGTGTTTTGCCAATTACTGACTACATATATGCATATTATCTGAGCACTTTGGTAACCTACCCAACAAGCAAAGCATAAAGAAGCATTTAATTAAATTAAGAATGGGTACTAAAACAGTTTTAACTGTTTAGGACCAGTAGATTTATCCCCTAAATCAAAAGGCAGATTTTGAGATTGAGATTTTCAGCTTGGTGTCTGGTATGCTGCTCTTTATTCTCCCTCACTTGTCTGATCTGCCTATCTCCCTCAGTTTTGTTCTTCTCCTAATTGTATAGTGAAATTAAGCAAGTATTAAAGCAAGTAGGAAAACATAATAAACAGAAAGAAGCATTTAATTTTGGGTAATCACATAACTTCCATGATGTATTTAAAATGATTTACTGAATTAAATGATTTTCTCTGTAAGCTGTTTGACATGCAGCTGTTCTGTTCATTTTCTTACTTGGTTCATCCTGACCTTCCGTTTTGCACACACCTTGCTCCTCTCCTTCCTTTGTACAGCTCTCCCTCTTTTGACTGGCAATCATACAATAGATCGTATTTAACTAGTGGAATATATACAGTTGTGCTTGAAACTTTAGAAACATTCCCATTTAAGAAAAAGCAAAATCCAAAACAGTAATTCAATTGACAAGAAACTGAAAAAAATCATATATAAAATCTATTAACTTATGATTTTGTAAATGGAAATATTGATTTTGAATTGTGGTTTTAAAGATAATACAAAACAAGCAAACAAAACAGTCCCAGACACATTAGAGCACCTCGCTCGTGACCATTTCACCAACCAGAAATCTGACCGAAAATCTCCAAATACACCTGATTGCGGTAATTCCCCTCAAAGTGTTACTGAAACGATGTTAGCTGGTCCTTTTAAGGCAGGGCTGCAATGATGTGGAAATGTGTTTTGGGGGATAAAGCTCATTTTCTAGGCAAATATTGACTTTGCAATTAATTGCTGTTACGCTGAGCACTCTTTATAACATTCTGGAGTATATGCAAATTTCTGTTATAAAAACTGAAGCAGTAGACTTGGTAAATAATAACATTTGAATCATTCTCAAAACTTTTGGCCATGACTGTAGATCTCCCAGACTCTGGGAAGGAGGATGATGGATCAAACCATGTCCTAGGCGGTGGGGAGGGTTAACATCAGTGTTTTTGTCGTCAACAATGAAAATGGCAAAATAATTTTGTTGATACTCCTTTTTTCATGACAATAACGAGAACTGACTAGCTAAACATGGATCTTAGTTGACAAAAACGAGAGTTATGGGTGGGAGTTTTAGTCAACGAGACTAAATAAAAATTAGCAGGTAGTTGGTCATCATTGTGGTGAAATCTGCTAAGCAGTATCAGTCGTGCTGCTGCATCCTGTTTGAACATGCAGCCTGCCGTGCAGCAGTGCTCATTCTGCATGACCACAGATGGATCATGGCAGCAGCGGCGGGGTGAAAACAATCCAGAATGGTCTGGGTGTCTGACAACGCGGCACTGCGCTCTAAACTCTTGACAAACTGTTTTTCCACCTGTACTTGTGCAGAAATGCGTCTTTGTGCACGCTTAGCTCAGTGTCTGCGCTTTATGCTCCACACCGATGGCTTGCTCTCACTACTTAATAGATTATGTGGCTGATCATCTTCTGTCAAGTGTAAAAAATCATTTTGTGTAACTATTAAGATTTTATTTCTTTCAGCTCAGAAGAGGTTATGCTAAACATTCTTTAATTTCTACCAAAAGGGATCCCTAAATTATATTAAAAGAAAATATTTAATTACATCCTTTTTGTTTTTGGATAAAGAGCCAGGTGAAAAGCTACATAGATCTTTAAATATCTCTTTCTCATTGTTATCTTTTCTATCTGTTTATATATGATGTAATGCTAGATTCAGACCTCAAGCAGAAGAGGCAGCAGAAGCAGCTGGTTTACATGCAAAGTCAATGGTTGAAGCGCATCAAGATGCAGCAAAAGGTCCCACAGCGCGTTTTGAGCAGCAGGAGCAACACCTCACGAGCTTCTGATCATCTGACGCACATGACGCTCTTGAGCTGTTAGGGTTGCTGCCTCTGCTAGAGTTGGACAAATTGAACTTTTGCTGCTCGACGCTTTCATTATGCTGGTGCCTGCAGTTTGGATTACACACGTGAAAAACGCCTTCCACCGGTCCAGAGGCTGCTGTTGAAGGGGATTCCCAGACCTCCACCGGTGTGTACGGGGGTCTGAGCGGCTCTGACAGCAAAATAATATTTGACGGCTGGATAGTAATCTTGATGAACTGACTGCACAGTTTTCAGGTGGATTTTTTTACTTAAAAACATTAAAATTACTTTTACCCACTTAAAATGGTAAATATAGCTGCCATATTAAAAGCAAAGAAGGGATAGGGTAGCTCCACCCAACGCGCATTAGGCCCACTTTTCAACCGCGCAGCCAGAGCAGCAAAGATGCTTCAGCCACGCGTCAGAACTAAACTTGTACAAGCATAAAAAATGAAGCAGCATGCTCATTTTTGCTGCCTCTGCTGCTTGTGGTCTGAATGTATCATAAGTGTTTCCTTGAATAGTCATGAAAATATTTTCTCTCTTTCCTTTAAATATTTCAACATTTTAGTTAACATATTCATTAAATTTAGGTATGGCTTGCCATGGAATTACAAGGCAATTATGTAGGTTCTGTCCTTATTTTTTATATCAAAGCCCTGTGAATTTAAATCCAATCGAGGAGCAAATTGAAGACATAAAGCCAAAATTGCCAAGGTAGAAAGAAGAACATTTTTGTTCTTTATTTTTGTAGTAATGAAGATTTTATTGATCTGTGTGTAATGCATGGGCGTAGGTTTGCATAGGGACCATAGGGACATGTCCCTACCAAAATTTTGAACCGACATAATTGTCCCTACCAATAATTGGATGTGAGCAACATGTTTATAATTTCCAGCAGTAGTTGTTGCAGCAGTGGCTTATTTTCCTCTCGCAGCTCCTCTGCCTGCTCTCTCCTGTCCCTTTCACGCAGCAGCGCATGGAACTGCTGCGCTGTTTAACTCCACTCTCATTGGTTGTTCTGCCTTAAGTTCCGCCTTCTCTCTCTCTGATTGGCTGTTTTCTAGTCCGCGTGTGCTTGGAGCAGAACGTTGAAAATTTATTCACACTAGAATGCAGCGGTTACTACAATTAATATTAGGCTACAAAACTAGTCCCAATAAAAAAAATGAATATCATGTACACTAAAAAACAAAAACCTTTTTTTTTTTTTTTTTCATAAAACGAAATATTCTGAGTCAGCCAGGAGTTCTGAAGACTGCTGGAAAAATGGGCAAATAAAGGCTGTAAGCCATCAACATTTCTGATTCTTAGCCACAGCCAATTAAAGCTGAAGTCTGTAAGTTTTTAAAAATCACTTTTTTGTCATATTGGCTAAAACTGTCCCTATGCCCAGACAGCAGTACATGTGATATGTAACCTGTGAAAAAAACTGCTTCAATTGGTCCCGCATACTGCCTGTATTTCAATCTGGAAAGAATATTTCGGAACGAGACAAAACAACCAATCACAGCCAGAGGAGCGTCTGATGGAGCGTCAATCACAGCTCACACACGCTGAATCTCTTTTAACAATGAATTCCTCTTATCAGTACGGATGCTCACATCGAGCATAAAAAAGGGCATGCATATTGCATAGCACCAATGACACCCGACCAATAGTGTCCCTACCAAAGTTCAAATCAAACCTACGCCCTTGGTGTAATGCATAATTTATAGTAGATCAGGAAGTATTTGCTTTAAGATCGAAACCTTGTCTGTATAAAACCATTCCTTTATTGAACATTTTGTTAGCTTGTCTGTCTGCTATATTCAACAAGATGTGTAGAACTAGATCTGCTATTTTCACATTTTTTGTGAGACATCTTTGTATAATGTAGGGCATCAATTCATAAAAACTTAATTCAAATTCTATAAATCAAAGTTCTCTGCCCAACAGCAATGATAAACTGCATGGCAGCATTCAATACCCAGCTATTGTAGTATCTAGGCAAGAGCTGTCAGTCTGGTAAAGTATGTGGTTGTTTTTCGAAATTATAAAGGCTAACTTTTTTCTCTAACATAAAACTGACTGAAACGAACCTAAAACCTTTTTAAGTTTTAGTCCGACTAAAACTATCACATATCATAATGACTAAAATGTGACTAAGACTAATAATATATTTTCGTCCTGAATACTAAATCTAAGATGGCTGTTCAAAACAAAACTGGTTAACATATAACTTTTTAAACCAAGTACTGTATAGTTTTTAGACTTTTATGTTAGAAAGCACATACAAAATAAATAAAAAACTACTCAGATTTTATTGATTCAATTTAGGAGTGCTTCACCACCTCCAAAAATTATCTAAAAACACCTATGGTCTGTTGTCTTAGTTAACACCTATATTTTTATACTTCTCATGCATGCTGAAAACATATTCCCATTCTTCATCAAATCTACAACCATCTTCCTTGTCAACATTTGCCTGCTTGCCTTTTTTTCAGCTTTCAGCTTTGTGCTACTTTTGTACTCTTGTCAAGGTTTTTGTTTTTTTACACACTGCTGACTTCCATCTATCTCAAAGAGCAGGGTTGACCATAAGTTGTCAGGGTGACCTAGCATCGTGAAGCTAGTGTGATATCTGGCGCAGCAGAAGTAATAAGAGTTTTTGAATCAAATTGAAATTATAAGGAAAGATAAAAGCAAACAACCATGTAACTTTCGTTTTCCTCCAGTGTAATTTTAGAAATGAGTAAAAGGGTTTTGCATGGTTTAGACTTGAAATTAATATTTCCATAAACTCTGCAAAACTATGAATAATATAAGATAAACAACAGAAACATCTGTTTTAAAGCATTTGCACAGAGCACTAGGTATTTAGAAAGAATTCACAAAACTTTCACATTTTTAGAAGTCAGCCTATTTGTATTTTCACACCTCTTGTTAGCAAATTCATCATGTGAGGTTAAGGCACTCGGAACAAGGTTGTATTTATGCTGCTGGATTCTTATAGGATGAGAACAGAGATCTAGTTATAAACTAGGTCTGTTTTTTACAAGGCAGTACATTATAAAAGAGTCCTTGAAGTGTGACTTCTCACTGCTTGTTGTACAATTTATCATACACAGGCACCCCGAAATGTTCCCGTTTGTGATTTCTGGAAAAGGGAAGAGGCCCTGAAATGGACCACCAGTGACGACCCTTATTGCAGCGACTCTGATTGTGAGGAGGAGGACTTGTGCTCATACAAGGTATGCAAAAGCTTTGCGGAGCCCCTTCGGCCTCCTCATGTGATTCAGAGAAGCATGAGGTTTGAAATTGGGACAAATGTTTCATGTTCATAAAGATCACTCACTGGGAATCTGTAGTACCTACAGGGCAGATGCAAAAATACCAGAATGGCGACATGAAAAGAACTTTGAAGTTTCTAAATCTCCATTACAAAAAGCTTCTACATAGATGAGCTGCATATCTTGAATGTAAATTAGCAAAGTGTGTCATCTTTAGACATACTTCCTGCTCCATTAGATTTTTCAAACCAACACAAAACCGCCAAGGTTCTTCCAAAGACACCAAACGGTAAACTGTAGATGCAGGAGTTCAGTTTTCAAAGTGACTTTGGGATGTCTTAGATTCATAATAGAAGGCATGCAAAACTAATTGGCACGTATGTTAGGGTCGGCGGTCAATGGGGGATTTCTTTGATTTTTCTTCTTTCTTATCACGTATCAGGTTGGGTTGTGAAGATCTGTAATGTAGTAATAGAGGTGTATGTCTATCATTTTTCAGAAACAAACTGCTTCTGTGATCATTCATTCGGAAAAAAACTTTGGTTGAACTGTAAAGGTATAGTGAAGGATGTTCTTTTTCCGGATGGATCATCAAAATTAGTGGTCCTCCTAGTTGTCAATCATTCTGGTGATATGTTTACGTAAGGCTGTCCTATGTGCTCGACATCGTAGAAAAAGTCAAAATCTTCTTTCCCAAAGTAAGCTTGTATGAGTAATGCAAACAGAAATTTTAAACAGAGCGTGCATAATGAGAAATGGGCTTGTTCATGCTCTTGCATGCGTTTATTAGTCGTTTCCTCATGGGAGGGTTTTTTTTTTTTTTTAAGTGGATAGGGCAGGTCCAAAGCAAAAACTTGTTACATCATTCCCAAGAAGACTCTTGGCTGTACTAGCTCAAAAGGGTGCTTCTACTCAATACTGAGCAACAGGTCTGAACACTTATGTTGATGTGATCTTTTTTAATAAATTTGAAAAAATTCTACATTTCTACTTTTTTTTTCTGTCAAGATTGGGCGCTGAGTGTACATTAATGAGAGATAAAATCAACTTTATTGATTTTAGCAAATGGCTGCAATGAAACAAAGGGTGAAAAATGTAAAGGGGTCTAAATACTTTCCGTACCCTCTGTACACAGAAGGAGGAGTAGAATCTGGCCGAATGGCTAACAACAACAAACAAATTTGAAACAGGAACAAGCAAGCCCATAGGTCTGAGGGCAGAACTGGTTAGGATCAGGCAATCAGTACAGCAGGTACACTAGAGAACTCTCACAGAAAACTTAATTAATCTGGCACTGATGACTGGGAGCAAACAGTTTAAATATAGACAGGAGCAGGTGGATAAGGTGAAAAGTGATGAGAAACTGGGCACAGCAAGGCAGGTGAAGGGAACAAACCATTAAGCCAGTTATCAGTGCTACGATCATGACAGACGGAACATAAAATAGCCTAAAAATTCTCAAAACTTAAATGATGTCTCAAACTAAAAAAATAAAAGAAAACTGAAAAGGAATTTAGCTCCTATTGTTAAAGTTGTCATTCCCTGGTTGGCCGATCAAAGTTACTCAAAGGGTGCATCAACGACTCATCCAGGAGGTCAAAAGAAAAACAACACAACAAGAACATCTTAAAAGTTAGCAGGCCTTACTTTCTCCAGATCCACTAACTAACAAAAAGCTTGTGGATTCATGTTCTCGGATAGACAAGACAGATGTGGAAGTTTCTGGAAGGTGTGCATCACGTACCAGGACATCTAGCAGAACATCAAGCAGCGAGTTTACATGCAAAGTCAATGGTTGACGCGCGTCAAGGCGCAGCAAAAGGTCCCACGGCGCGTTTTGAGCAGCTGAAGCAGCGCGTCGGCCGCGTTTAAGCATCTGACGCGCGTGACGCGTTGCTGCTCGAGATGGAAAAATTTTATTTTTGCTGCTCGACGCGCCGCGTCAACCAATCAGAGAAGCTGATCTGGGAGCTGGCTGGGAGAGAGACACAGCGCTGATGACACAGACCGCTCTGATCACTCCTCTTAAACAGTTTATTAACGCATAATTAACTTAAAATGCAGAAATCTTCCGGCGGAATATGTTCGCTTTTATTATTCTGGTGCCTGCAGATCGGATTATTTAGATGAAAAACACCTACCAGCCGCCGCGGTGAACCGCGAGGAGGCAACCCGGCCAGAGGCTGCTGTTGAAGGGATTCCTTCTGTCGGCGCACCGCCAGTATGTGGGAGTCTGAGCGGCTCCGACAGAAATAACATTGGGAGGCAGGATTGTAATCTGGATGAACTGACTGCACTGATGAAGTTTTCAGGTGTATTTTCTCACTTAAAAACATATTAAAACTACTTTATTCCCACTGATCACAGCAAATATAGCTGCAAGGCAGAGAAAGGATAGAGTAGCTCCGCCCAACGCGCGTCAGACACACTTTTGCACCGAGCAGCCAGAGCAGCAAAGCTGCTTCAGCCGCGCGTCAGAACTCACTGGTACAAGTAGCAAAAAGGAAGCAGCAGACGCGATTTTGCTGCTTTTGCTGCGTCCGGTCTGAACGTAGCATAAGAGCCTATGAATGCAGCATTTCAGAAAAAGACAATTTCAGGATGGATGTAGCTGTGTGATGCTCTGGGCCTGCTGCAGGTTCTGGATGACTCACTGTAGTTGTAGATGTAGCAGAAAATCCTGGAGGAGGATGTGCAGCTAGTAGTTAATGACAATATAACAGAGCCCACCACTGCTCTTTGCCTAAATAGCTTTTACCCTAAATAGATTAACCAACTTTTTAACTGCCTGTTATCATAACATGTTATCTTTGTTTCATATTCAAATTTGGTTTACGAGCAGAAACATGTACATGTGGCGCAAAACAACTATGTAAAAATGAAGATATCTCTCCCAGCTTCTTCACAAAAGGAGGATTCATGCTCTTGCCTTTTTTCGGTTCTTACAGAGCTAGAAGCATATTGTCCAGGTGTGTTTTGAATAAAATTTAGGATTTTAAAAGATATATAATTTTCAGAACTACTCAGAAATCCACTATTAAAGAAGGAAATAAAAAATTTATCCACAATGATTATTAAAATTCATAAAATAAAACATATTAAGAGAAAAATCAGAGTATGAATATATGAATCACTTGCTAATTGTATTTCTACAATAGATGGTTAAAATCGTGAGGTGAGTAATGAACTTGACATACAAATGAAAAACTGAGGTCATCTACTCACTGCATATTGCAGCCTCTCAAAAAGATAACCAGTGATGGACCATTTTGGCTCCAGGTTTTTTGCTCATATCGGATCATTTTGGGATACGGAGCAGTAAATGGACTGCAGTTACATAGGGCATTTATCCAAAGCGCTTTACAATCTGCCTCCCACTCGCCTATTCTCGCACTCACCCAGAGCCCTGTTTACGTCATCCCGGAGAACATTACATTTTTCATCTGAAAACTATTGTATAACTGCTGTAGCTATATTAAGTGTTAGTCTAAATGTGAACTTCATTCAAATGGAAGTATATAACCTACCATTGAGTTTGCTATGAGTGGACAAATCAAGCCGCACCATGAAGATCTACAGCATAAGGTATGTGACTCACAGTCGCCCCCAAGGCAGTAGCTGATGTTTAAGGTCAAGTTTAAGGAGACTTTTACCAAAGGAAGTGAAAATAAGCAACTAACCTGCTAAATGACCTGCTCTCAAGTGAGGAAAAATTCACTGAGGGCAAACTCAGTTAATCCACTTCAGTTAAATGAAAGTCTTCCTATTATTCTGTTACACTGATTTATCATCAAACTGGAAGCTTAGATGGGATCAACAAGAAAAACAACTTCCAACAATGAGGACATCAATGTCTGTCCTTATTAATGATGCTGTTGAAAATATAGTATTGACCAAAGTCTGATGTTAAAAAACAAACATTCAGAAAACAGGAAACACATGTATTATTAGCCTATAGTAAAAATTAAATCATATAATAGATTTATTAGGTACAGTAGATTTCAAGCTTGTATTTCAGTTACTTCGATTAATTTTGGTTTATAAAAAAGTATGTCTTCAGAAACTTTCAATATTTGAAACTAGACACAAAATTTTTTTTTCTTGCAACAGAAATGTTGCATTATGGGTTAATTCATGCCTCCTCTACTATGGGGAGTACTGCTAATGTCACTCTTTCCCAATAGTCAGCCATTAACACCATCAACCTCATTAACACGAGGGTTGACCACAAAACGTGAATGGAAAGGAACTATGGAGGGTTAAACGGGACAAAAAAAAAATCTTTAAAATAGCCTTAAACAAATAGGTGTAAAATGTATAACCTAGGGCTGGGCGATATTTCAATAACGATATATATCGATCGATAGACGTGTGGCGCAATAGAAAAAAAGAGAGTCGATAAAAGTTTGATAAAAAAGAAACGCTGTTTTCCTTCCTTCTCATTGTAGCCTAGCATGTAGGTTTATGCTAGTCGCTACTTCCTCCCAACCAATCACAATCGCAGACCCAGGCACGACGTCACAAAGCGCCGCCCTCTCAAACCACAACACAGAGCACATGAAGATGTCGCAGCAAGGAGAGGCAGAGGAAATTGTTCCAAAGAAGAGATTTTGTAGTTAGCCAGTTTGGAAGTATTTCGGTTATGGCAAGTCGGACCAAAAACAAACCACAGTCATCTGTAAAATTTGTATGGAACCAGTGAAAACGAAGTCTGATAACACAACCAACTTTTATCATCTCAGCCGCTCACACCCGCAGGAGTACAGCTGTGTAGGCCCCGGCGCGGCTCTCCTCCGAGGAATCTTCGGGAATTTCGGGAAAATAAATATATATTTTCAGTTCTGGGCAGTTTCCCACGTAGTTCTAACAATTGAGATAAAAATGCTGAGGGGCCAGAAACTTCAAAGTAATAACTCAGGTTAAAGCAGGAAACTAAGCTGAACCAGGTTCAGCTTAGAAGAATGGGGGCGGCGGGGGGATTTATTTATTTGTTATATTCATTTTGGTCACTTTTCTGGTCACTTTAGTTTATTCTTTGTCAGTATTTAATAACATAACCCAGGTCTCTTAAGTTATTTTTCTTCAAAACAATTCTGTTATGGTTAAAAAAGTAGGTTAGATAAAGATTTTATTCAAGGTCTGTGTTTGTGTTCTTTATTAAAATTAAATCATTTAGCAATATTATAAAAAGTCCAGGCAGAGCTGCACATAAAATATGGTTTCAAATCTTTTCAATAATTATCGATATCGATCAATATGCATTTTTTTTTATCGATAAGCTTTTTTTCTATATCGTCCAGCCCTAGTATAACCTAATAAATGTCACATAAAATAATAAAATATAAAATTAAATAAGTAAATGCACCATTGAGTGTACCACTAAAATGTAATTATTTATTTAATACATGATTAAATAATTAAATCTGCCATTAAATAATTAAATATATATTTGAAATTATGACATTAAATCAGTCATTTATTTAAATACATTTATTTACATAATAATTTCTTTATTTCAATTTTAATTTATTAAGTTCATGGCATCTCTACCACAGACTAATCATGTCAATCATGCCAAACTGTCAACTTCGACCATCAAGGAACAGCTGCTGCATTTGTTGTTTTATGACATTCCTAGTGGGCGGGACTAGAGCCGTCCTTGTAGAAACTCTGACGTGATTGGCTGCTTTTCGCTGAGATATATCTCCTTCGTGATGTTCTTTTACTCTAAGGTTACCTTTTTTGGAATAAAAGTTATTCATTTTATCCGGGGTCACTGTAAAAGTTTCACAAGGTTGGGCAGCTGCTGGAATCAGAAGATGAAGTGCTTTGACACAGACATATAAAGTGCATCAGCTACAGCTATTGCATATTTTGTTTTTATGCAATCCCTGAGCTAGATATCTTAGAAGCATTTTCCATGGGCTGGGGAGACGGAGAATTGGACAGTTGGTCTCTGGTCCAAAGTCAAAAAAATATTTTGAAGTTAAAGTACATTTTGTAATTCAGTTGGTTATCTTGGCATGTAGCCATATTTAGAGCATAGAATGTAAACCAATCTAAGTTGTTTAAATGAATTCAAATCCATCCATTTGTTTTGTTTACAAGTGCTGGCACAAAAAAGTTGGTGGTTTTCTGTAGAACCAGTGCCATCCACACTGGTACACAATGCACTCACAGGCTTCAGCTTTGTCCTCTGAAAACATTGTTTCTCTTTTATTTCTTATTTTTATTCTTGTATTTTTCTTTTAAAAAATCCTTTTTTTTACCTTCATCAATCCAATGCACAATTCCCCCCACCCAACACTGCTCTGCTGCCTTAGAGCAGGTGCTGAATGACAGAAACAAAACACCTCTCTAACAGTGGCGGCTGGTGAAAAATATTTGTGGTGGGGCTGATATAGCCTAGTGTATGTCTCCAACTAATCCGGAATAAGAATTCAAATAAACAATTGGACAATACATACAATTTAACAGTAATGATTTAATTTACTATATAATAACAGTAACAGTGATGATTTGGGTCACTGTGACGGGGTTCTTTGGCCTCCAAGAATCCAGGCTCAGTCGGGTTACCGGTGTTGGTGATTTATTGTGCTCAATAACTCAAAACAGGGTGCAAAAGAAACTAAACATGTACAAGATACTCTGGGCCTCAGCCTCCCTCCAGTTACCAGCAATGTAACAAAGAAACAGAAAACAGAAATTACCGCTTTTCTTCCCACAGCCCTCATTAAATAGTTTAAGCCCCTCACCTCAGGCTCTCTTATTTCTGATTTCTTCTCATGAATCAGTTTTGTCCATATATTACTTCCACAAACAGTTGATGTACAAAAACAAATAATTTTTACAACTTAATTATTTTACACAGATTCATTGACTTATTCAATTACACCAAACTGGGTTTGAACCCAGCAAAGACGCAGCCAGACTGAAGATGACAAGTCCCCATAGCATAAACACATACACACCCACCCACCACCACACCCCCCCCACCCCCCCACCCCACACACACACACACGGCTAACCCCACTGAAATATTAAGTGTGCACCCTCAATATGCCAGCAGGTAACCAGGACAGCTTGTGTGTTTTAAGTTAATGGAGCTACTTGGCTCAGCGCGAGTGGATTGGTCCTCACAAACACAGTATAACAGGAATGTGTGTGTGGCGCGCAAAGTTAGAGGATGTAGATTCCTCACAGTCACAATAACCATGACATGAAATTTTCATATCCTACAACAGGGATGTTCTTCTGGCAAACGGGTAGATAAATAAGGATCTCACCGAATTTGGTGGAAGCTGCATCTCGTTCGTTACATTCGCCATCTTCCCTCTAATTGTCTGCACCTGCGCTTGGGTTCAGAAGCCTGTTAAAGTGCAGTATTTTCAGCGCCCCAAGACCATAAAGTTCTGAGACGCTGATTGGCCATTAAATTCACCTAGCAATAGTACATGATTGACAGATTCTCTGCAAATGTGGGTCTGTCTGATCAGCGCCCCCAGAACAGAGACGGTAGGAGTCTGTCTGTGGAAATCCACAAATTAATGACAGTAGATAGGGAAATGTAGTTTATATAATTTGTTTTGCTTATATGTAAACACTCTAGAGAGTAAAACTGACATTTATGAGTTAATTTCTAAAAATATATTTTACATTTCTCTCTTCTCATCAGGGAGGGCGGTGCCCCAGCGCCCCCTATGGGCCGGCCGCCACTGCTCTCTAACAAGTAACAGAAAACATTCGCTATCCTCCTCCTGCTTCCTCTGCTCAAGCTCAGTTTGACTGCATATGTTCACTTCAGGTACAGTACTACTTAACAGCAGTTGGGGAGTAATTCAAGTACATTTGTTGAGAAAAGCTTGCCGTTCGGGAAGTGTTTCTCCCAGATTTCTTAAAGATTTATCTGCACACATTCTTTTCCTCTTAACTTTATTAGTTTTTAGATTTTTTTCAAGTTTTATTTTACAAGCAAAATGTCTAGTTGTCTAGTTTAGAATGGCTCAATACTGAACCAATTAACAGCTAAAAAGAATAATTAAATATTGAATAACTTAATCAATCATATTATAAACATCTGTGCTGCTATTTTATGTTAATTGTCAACCCATGAACCGATCCATTTCCTCAATAATTGATCAATGGTGTTGCTGAAAGAAGAGTTTTTCCCATTTTTCATGCAGTATGATGCAACATTTTGCCTCTATTTGGACTACGCATTCAACTGTTGAATGTTTTAGAGGTTATCTCTTAGGGATGCTTAGAGATTGCATCCTTGTTTATACAGCTGAATGCAGCATTCTCATATTCCTCTATTTAAACACATTTCATTGCTTATTCAAATGCATTCCCTGGAGTGTTTGTTTTAGTTTTCCATCAGCCGTTTTGAATGCTAGTTATATTTATTTCAGAATTTATTTTAAACATTTTAGGATCCATTAAAATAGTGTTTTATTTGCTTTAAAACCCCTTGGATATTCTTTTCCCACCGTACCCCTCTAAGCTTCTAAATCTTTACACCTATACGCTCTGTCAGATCAGCTGGTCAGCTGATCCTGAGAGAGCCAAAAACTAAGCAGGAGCCTAGAGGAGACCTCATTTTCACCTTTGCAGGTCTAAAGGTCTGGAACAACCTGCCTCAGCACATCTCCCCCACTCTGTCTGCCTGACAAGCTCCTCTGATTCTTGATTGTCCTCCTTCCATCTCCCACTGCTGGCCTCTTGAGGCTAGCTCTGGCCTGCTACAGCTTCTCCATGCTTTGTCTCCTAGCGGACTTCTCTGATGTACCGCTGTCCTACTTCTGACCAGCACAGCCTCTCCCCTGCCTTCAGCAGTGCTGTCTGCCCAGCTTACTTGTCCAATTTACCGCCATCCTCATTCTATCCTCTGCAATTCGCCTCCAAAACTAGCCAAGCTAGCTGTAGCATCTCCTAGCTCTGGTGCGCTGTTCTCCGGGCAGTCTCCTCCGATGTTCCGCTGTGATTCCTTAGCTTCAGCGGGGTTTACAGCTGGCCACCTGTCTCAGGTTTCCTTCTCTCTCTGCCATGTTCTCACACTGATTATCCGCTGTTCCTGTTTGAGCTCCAGAATGCCATCTCACCTTACCTTGGTTGTCCCGGAGAATCTGGTGAACAAGTTTGTCTTTAAAAAAAAAAAAAGAAAAACTGTTGGTTGCTCGGTACAATCCCTGTCCTGCATGTTTTCCGGGAAATTGTCTCTGGCCCTTCCGTAGCAAGTCAGCAACTGGAATCTGTAGTTTTTAAGACTACATTCTTACCACACACCCCTTAATATGTTCACTACCCTACATGCAAAGAGGAACTGGGAGGACATCACTATGCTCACAGGACCGGCAAAATTTAGGGCTAGGGCTGAAAAGTAGGGCTAGGGGGTGTATTGGAACTGGCCTTTAAGATATCTGTAGAGATTTATATTTGCGAACCCTCACACATAGGAACTGTCGCTGGTCAACCATTTTCGCATATAGTTATAAATTTCCCACATGTGCAGTCCACAAAATTACTTGCTAAATAGAGGAAATGTGATTACATTGTGTTTACCTCTACGCACAGCTTGGGTTCCCAATCCCATCTCCTTGAGAGAGGCTTGACGCTCCACTTCTCTCGCGTTGCCTGCAGGGAGAGGCAGCCAGTTGGTGTGGCCTTGCTCATTGCCTCCCATCTCAGTCATCACGTGTTACAGGGATGCCGAAGCTGAAGAAGAAGGCCAACCTGGCCTTGTTAGCTTGTGGTACTCCGGAGTCAGCTGAGAGGTACTGGCAGTCCAAGCGTGCTGCGGCTCGTGCAGTTACAGAGGCAAAATGAGTTCAGAGGCCATGGAGGACTATTGAGGCTGACCGATGGACCAACACTGTTTTCAGCGCAGGTGGGGAGCTGCTGACCTCGACTGAGGATGTGTTCGGATGGTGGAAGGAGTACTTCGAGGGTCTCCTCAATCCCTTTGCCAAACCTTCCGAGGAGGAGGCAGAGGATGCGGACTTGGAGGCGGACTCGCCCATCAGCCAGGCTGAAGTCACCGAGATAGTTAGAAAGCTCCTCGGTGGCAGAGCCCCAGGGGTGGATGAGATCTGTCCTGAGTACCTTAAATCTGTGGATGTTGTAGGACTGTCTTGGCTGACACGTCTCTGCAATATCGCGTGGCGGTCGGGGACAGTCCATGTCCCTAGTGGTGCCCTGCGGGGGCGTGCTATGGGAGTATGGGGTCCGGCGCCCTCTGTTAAGGGCTGTCCACTCTCTGTATGACCGCAGCATGAGCTTGGTTCGCATTGTCGGCAATAAGTCAGACCTGTTCCCGGTGCATGTTGGTCTCTGCCAGGAGGTGTTCCAGGCATGTCCCATTGGGAGGGGGCCTCGTGGAAGGCCCAGGATATGCTGGAGGGACTATGTCTCTGAGCTGGCCTAGTGTCGCCTTGGGGTCCCCTCAGAGCAGCTGGGGGAAGTGTGTGTGGATTGGGAAGTCTGGGAATCTTTGCTTAAACTGCTTCCTCCGTGACCCAGCCCGGATAAGCGGAGAAAATAGATGTATTAATTTTACAACAAAACCAAAGTTCATGATATGTACTTTACCTCACTCTTCCCCCATAACTCCTCCCACACAAAGTTAGGTTCCTTGCAGGCAAAAGGGTATTAATTAGTTCTGATCCCAATGTTCCCTGAATCAAGAGCCTGTGTGATTTTTATCACCATAACAAAATTTGTCTGTGGGACACTGCCTCAAAATGCATTATAACATACAGACATAATTTGACAAGAGTTATAGAAAAGTATGAAGAAAATAGCATCATGATACCTAAAAGTGAAAAATAATTGTGGCACGTAATATTTACCCGCCCATTTCGTGCTTTAGCTATGAAATGGGCAGCAGTTTTTTTTTTGGTTTTGTTTTTTAGTTTCTGCCAGCAGGGGGAAGATTGCTTTTCCAGCATTGTTTTAGAAACTCTGCTTAAGTGTATTTGTTTCTGATGTAATATTCTTGAGTCATTTTCCTGATGGAAAGGGGACAAACAGTGCATTGGCCTGGTAGTGCCTGCTGTAGTAACCTCTTCAAGTCTTTTCTTGAGTTACTACGTTCCGCCTGACATCAGCGCTTATGTGTATCAGTGTGTATTTATGTTTCTTTTTGACTTTAAGTTAATTAAATTTGTTTTTTTTTCTTCGCCTCCTTATATACTCACTAGTCATCTTGATTCGGAAAGGTTCTCAGGTGTGCAGCAACAGGGGTCCGCCTAGCCACCATCAAAGATCACCTCTGTGGCAGGAAGCTCACTCACCCCCCCCCCCAAAAAAACAGCAAAACCCCAGAGACCCTAATACTTAGTTCAGTCCAGAATCAAAATATCATGGCGATAGCTTGCTTAAGATATTTTAGTCATTACATTCACAAATAAAGAAAAATAAGACATACACAAAACTTCATAATTCATCATACATCTCATGCACCTAGTACAATTCCAGAAAGATTAAATCAAAAACTGGTTTAATGAAAATAACAATAAGGTCCCTGTATTCCCTTGACCTTCATAGTTACCAGATCTCAACTCCAAAAGAGCACCTTTAAGGTACGGTGGAATGGGCCAACAAAGCAAGCAAACTTTATGAAGCGCTCACCTTTATATGGACCTGCAGCCTCTCTCAGGGGATGCTTCAGACAGCCTGTTGAATCCAGGCCATGAAAAATAAGGCAGCTATTAGAAAAGAGGATTCAGCCCATTAGTGTTGAGATGTACTTAATAGTGGTCATTAAGTATTAATCTGACACAAGATTTGACGTACCAAAGTTTTATATTTTGCTGCAAATGTACTCATCTTTAGGGGGTTCTTCTATTAACATTAATTCTCAACTATACCATCAGAAATGTTAGTGTTTCTGTGTTTTATCTCGAGTTATAGCAACAACTGCCAAATAAAGTAAAAAAAATTGGTTGTTTTCATTTTACCCCATGAAAGCTGTTGTCTGGTAAATTTTTAAACTTTTTTTTTTTTTACTCTATGATGAAACTGACTCTGCCCTGGAGAGGCAGACCAAGTGTTCCTCTGCTGCAGAGTAGCCAACTTCAATGCTTCCCAGAGTTCAAATAGACACATCTTAATACCAAGTGTTCAGAGAGACCCTGTGAACTGCCACTGCATGGTCAAACTGCTGCAATTCTGAGAGGAAAAGAATTATACTGGGCAAGAAACACAAGGAATCAATCATCATGAGAAACTTTCATATATATATATATATATATATATATATATATATAACTCATTTTTATATTAAAAAAGAAAAGATGGGAAGAACAATGCAGATAATATAATTCATCATCCTAATCACAGGATTCGGTAATAAAATGAGTATATCACAATATCATGTTCTCTTTGAAAGTTGCAACCATAAAACTGACAGACTAAAACCTAACCTATTAATATTTATCAGATAATAAAAGTAAGAGAAAACAGATATTTTAAATCAGAACCTTAAGGGACTAAATGTGAACATAAGAGCAGATGTGTAAAGTACTTAAAAAAACAAACTGGGACTTCAGTTAATCCTTCAATAACAGTTCTTCACCATCCATCCCTTGATGGAATCAGAGTACGTGTACAACATAAATAGCTTAGAGGCATTTTTGGACCAAAGAGGTATGCAAATTCCAGTCAGTTAATCACTTAATTTAGCTATAACCGACCATCTTTTGTCTTTATAACTGCTTTAGTTCTTTAATCGCAGCATTCAGTGAGGTATCTTAAATAAAGATGTTGATATACATCGACATATTGGCATCATGGACAGTAACCAATCTATTCACTGTACATCCATGAGGAGAAACACTTTCTACCACATCCTGAAGATGCTGTTTTGAGTTGAGATATGGTGCTTCTTGACCCTGTTTGAATACAATGAATTTGTTAGTTTTAAGAAGACTTGAGCTTGGTGACAGTGCATTATCCTGCTGGAAGCGGAAGATTGTTGCTCTGTAATCATTCATATATGGACATGATCTGCAACAATACAATGTTTCTGTAGTACTCCATAAAATATCAATGGAAACCCTCATATAAGCTGTTTAAGTCGAATAGGCCTTATAGAAAACAAACTAAAAAGCAGCATAAATACTGCATTAGTATAGAACAGCTCCTTAGCTACAGCTTTTGTTTAGCAATAATTTTGTCATTTGTTTTTTATTGGAGTTTAAAAGTTTACATCGATATAAAAAAAAAGACAAGATCCCCTGGTTCACAAACCAGAGCCCCTCTGGCCCTTGGCTGCGCCTGGGAATCCTGTCCATAAAGGTTATTAACAGGACAGATGACAGAGGGCAGTCCTGTCAGAGTCCAACATGCATCAGGCAGAGTCCAACTTAACACTGGCAATGCAGACCAAACTCCAGCCCTGCTATCAAAGACTGGATATCCCCTAGTAAAGGGCCATTGACTCAGTGACCTCTGAAGTGCCCCCCCACAGGGAACCACGACGGACATGGTTGAATCCCTCCTCCAGGTCCACAAAACACATGTGGGCAGTTTGGGCAACTTCCCAAGCACCTTCAAGGACCCTGCAGAGATTGTCCACTGTTCCACCGCCAGGATATGACCAGACTGCTCCAGGAGTTAGACAATCGGCCAGAGTCTCTTCTCCAGGACCCTGGCATAGGCCTACCTGGGAGGATGAGAAGTTTAAAATCTCGTTAGTTGGAATGCACCCTCCTTTCACCCCTTTTTATACATGGGAACCACCACCTCAGACTGCCAGTCTATGAGTACTGTCCCCGACCTCCATGCAATATTGAAGATGCATCAGCCACGACAATCTAACAACAGCCAGAACTCTAAGGTACTCAGGCTGGATCTCATCCACCTGGATTGAGGAGATCCTTAAAGTATTCCTTCCAGCTGTGATAGGTGGAAATAGGTTGGGGTTACAGAGAGCAGAGATACAGTCATCCACAAGCCATCAGTTAGAAATCTTTTTCCATTTCAGGGTCATACACAGAAGATTACTCAGGCAGAAAATTCTAAAAGAATCCATGGGTTTAATCAGCTTCAGAGTTTGACAAGGTTCAGCATCAAGAAAAAAAATACAACTCAAGGATACGGTCAGGGAATAGGCAGTGGTCAAAGACAGGTAGAGTAATTCTTGGCTCATGAAGCAGGGCTTGAAACCTGTGAAAGGCAGACAATCTCGCACAGAACAGGGGGAGGGGATGAACTTAAATAGAGAGCTGCCCAGGTGGGGGCAATCAGTGCTCATCAGGACAGGGAGAGTGAGCACAAACAGGGCAGGACTAAAATCATGACATGAGCCGATAACCACACCGTCTGTCCCACTACATATCTTGGGGTCTGTGAGCGGTGGCGATTAGCATTGTGGGCATACATAGTTGTGGTTTTGCAGAGAGCTGCTTCTGCCTTTCTCAAAGTACTTAGACAGTAACAAGCACATAAATGGGCAGCAGGAACTTGAGTCGGGCTATCCGGTTTTTGAGAGAACTGGAGGGTGATAACAATAGACGACGGCTGGCAACAGACCTGTAGCACTAGACGGTAACCCACTGAGGATGTACTCCACCCAAGGTAGGTTCTGGGACTACTGACCTGGATCATCTATGCAAAGGGTGCGCAGCTTTGACTCAACCTCTTGATTGAATATCTCAGTCTGGCCATCAGTCTGTGGTTGAAAAGCTGATGACAGACTGATGTCAATGCCAAGAATGGGGAATTCCATGGAGCCTGAACACTTCTTGGGCCATTACATCTGCAAGATATGAGGCAGAAGGCAACTTGCGAAGAGGTATGAGATGGGTCATTTTGGAGAACCTATCCACCACAGTTAGGAGAACAGTGTTACCTCGGGATGAAGGTAGCCCATCACAAAATCTATAGAGATATGGGACCATGGCCGATGAAGAATAGGCAGAGACCTCAGAAGAACTGCTGGAGGACGATGGGAGAACTTAACTCTTGAGCAGGTGAAACATGCAGTCAGAATAACTGAGGTGTGTCCTTTCTCAGAGTAGGCCACCAAAACCCAGACTGTACCACTGCCAGAGTCTTTGTTACACCTGAGTAACAGAACAGTTTAGTACAATGACAGAACTGAAGAACCTTGGAAACCATGAAAATTCTTGGGACATTGAGATGAGGGTGGTTGGGTCTTATGACTTTTCTTTAGCAATGAACAGATGATTTAGCTTGAGAGGGCATCCAGTTATGATGCCAGGACTGGAAGAAGGTGAGAAGAGTGTTGAGAGCAGCAGAGAGGAACATTGGGGCTCCTCTTCCCTCCATTAAAGATATTTCATCCCAACGCTGCTGTCCCGAGCCCGTAACATTATAAATGACCCATCACACCCCCACCATGGACTGTTCTCCCTGCTTCCCTCTAGGAAGAGGCTTCAAAGCATCCGATGCAGGTGCAGCAGATTTCAGAACAGTTTCTTCCCCACTGCCATTAGGCTGCTGAATGTTGTATAAAATGGGGTGATAAAAAAATAAATGCATAAAAACAAACCTGAATTTTGGAAACTGTAACTAATATACAGTCGTATGTTTACATTTATCACTGCTGCTTACCTTTTATCACTGCTGCACTTTAGAAAATGAATATGTCTTGAGAGCTGAACTGAACGAAATTTTTAGTTTGCATGGTAATTTGTGATTGAAAGTATCAATTGTTTGTATCTCTTGCAATAAAACATTTGGTCGATACATATTTATTGAATGCTGAAAGTGCATTAGTTGAAGTGGTGAATGCAGGTGGGATTGGTTGCAGGTATTGTAGGTGCTGCTAGGAGTGAAATAGTGAGATTTAATGGTCAGAAATTCACAGGTAGCAGGTTGGAAATAGTCGTTTATACAGCTTACATTTTAGCAATATTATATTTATATTCAACATGCAGTTTACTAATTAAATTCATTAAGGAAATTAATTTTGGAGTTGAAAGTTTTCTTTTTTTTCCTCCCACATGTCTACTTTTCTAGATAAGCCAGCCCAAGCAGTGTCCAGAAATGCTCTTCTTCCTCTGCAGAATGTTAGCAGGACATTTAAGGGCATTGTGCTGGACCACCTCGGCATTGGACCGGATAGACTCCCCTCTGGCAGGTAGAGAAAGTCTAGATCTAAAGATGGTTACATTCCTTCACTAATTACCTTGGATTTTTGATGGTTTGGTTTAAAATTGTTACATTTAACTGTATGATTTTAGATTAAAAATAAAAGGTTTGAACTTGATGATGAATTTTAAATCAAAGCACTGAAATAGCTGCAGGGCTGAAAGTAATATTTATGCCCCCAGATACTTATTTTACGACCTTTATCTTCTATGGTGACCATCCATAAATTTCTTATATGTTATAGTACATTGCTGAAGCATAAAGAGCCCATATCTATGATCTCTGAGAACTGTCAGAAACTTGCCTTGCTGGAGAAATGCCTTTATTTTTCCTCTGTATCTTTCCCGCTACAGAGGAAGAATTTCTGTCTCTGATGCACTCTCATCTCTGTGAAACAGCAAATCAGAAGAAACAGCACTATGGTGAGCCCAACCTGACATTCATTTCCAACAAACACACACCCGCACTGAGATCCTCTGTTTCTTTGTTTCATAACTGTAAATGCTTGTCACCTCGCCTTTTCCTACTGATTCACCATGTTCTAAGCAAAATCTGCTGAGGCCAGAGAGGGAGGCTGCTGCAGCTCCCACACTGACCCTCAAAGCTCTCATATTACAGAAATAACACTCAAGATGGGGAGAACCTACCCAAATGGCAGCCCTCAATAATACATAGTATAAAAATTACAGTCCCACTGGTAGAGGCTTTGTTCTGTTTTCCCGACCTCATTTTCTATATTGGATATGTGCCTGTTCTTTTGATTCATGTGTGCCTTTGTGCTGTATCTCACAGAGAGCTGCTCAGAGGAGGCGGCGCGCACTGCAGTTAGAACACTAATAGACCTCGGGGTGAGTGACAGCCTGCGTCTGTGTGTGTGTGTCTCTCTAAATCGGTCTGCTGAGAATTACAGCTCCGCTCGGTGCTGAAGCTTCAGGTGTAGCTCAGCCGTCCAGTTACTCACGCTTGCTGCTGTTCTGTCCACAGACTGGGTTGGTGTATCGGTGTAGAAATCCTTAAAATTATTGTGAGGTGTTTTCAAAGTTTGAAATACAATTGTTGTGCTCTCCTGATGAGTTTCTTTCTTTTATATTCAAGGTTTCTACTAAGTTTTATAAGTTTGAAAAAGTATGTAAACTGTTATGATATAAACTCACACGTATATTTATTTTGCACTTAATCGAAGACTTCCTTCTTTCCAAATGCTGATTTGTTTTTCCCAATTACTTGCATGTTTACTTCTTGCTAGCATGTGTAATATGGTACTTTCTATCATATTTTTCTGGTATGGTAAATAACAAAGCACTTAAGTTGACAAACAAATGTAACAAAAAGAAAATATAAAAAATAGAAATAAAATATAATAAGCACATGGCACCATGATTCTATTGGAACGCCTTTGTATGCAACAAGGTTTTTTAATGTTGGCATTAGGAAATATCAAACAGAGAAACATACTGAGCATTATTTCACCACCAAACTCATTGGATGATACTTTCTCTCAGTCTCTGTGCACACAGTTTTCTTATTCAGAGTCACTCTGAATAAGGAATAAATGGCACAAAGAAGAAATGTCTGAAACTGAAGTTTTAGGCTGGACGTTAGCGCTATTGTCTCTGTAGACTGGTCCTTCTCGATTCTATGCTATTTTTCCGTGTGTGATGTGTTATCATATACTACTGTTTTATCAAATCCACAGTTTTCCGTAGATAATTTAGCTTCTGACAAGCAGTATAATGTTTGATTTAATGTAAAGAGAAGACAAAAAAAGGCACAGTTTTAATTATGTATTAACTACCGAGGAATGAGAGTGCAATGTGCTTCAGGGAATCCTACAAACTGTGCATAGATGAAATGAAATACAATCCTAAACTTTAACTATTAACTAGACAAATTTTAGCACTAGGAGTCCAGATTAGTATGGACCGTATTTGACATATTTTTAAACTAACTGTCCATGTCCAGTGCTGTTATACAGTACACAAAAATCTCAATCTGATTGCATATTCACTCGGCCAGCAATAGAAATCAATGTGATTCTGCACAAATATGGGTTTCAGCTGAGAAAATGATGACAATGAAACCACATTTTATGGTTTCGATTTACTTACATTTAGGAAACTGAATACATAAAAAACAGGTTTGTATCAGATTTGTTAATTAATGTTACACATTTCCCTCCTAATCCACTGCAACACCTTTTGATAGTTATCATTTTTACTCTAGTTTTACACTGAACAAGAACTAGCTCTGATTCAGCCCCAAAGGTTTAAACTGGTTTATAGCTCATCAATTGAATACCCTGAGCTAAACCTATTATATAGATACTTTCTTACTATTGTGCAGACTTGTCATTAGGGGTGTAAATCACACCCATCATGGCGATTCGATTCAGTATCGATTTCCTGACCCAACGATTCGATTATTTTCGATACTCAAGAATGCACCACGATTCGATTAATCGATTAATTTTTTTAGACCTTACAGGCTAAACAAAGTTTCAAGTTTGAAATAAATCAATAAAAGCTGTCATATCGTTATGCATTTTTTTTTTTTTTAGAAACAACAGCAAATAACAGAAGTAGAAAACTTGCATCAAAAAATACTGCAAAAATACTGCACAAAATCAGTGCAATGAGTGCAATTCAATACCTCTGCTCCAGACGTCACCGCCCCCTTGAGAGACGCTCCGCTGCTCCTCTCCCAAATTGTAGCTGACCGCAAACAGTGCCGCAGACAGGAGGCCAGCTTGTTTTGTTTTTATGACCGAAATTGCGGGAAACAACTCGTGAAGTTTGACCTGCTAGAAGAGCGAGGTGCACGAGAACGCTGGGACCCTTTTTCCACCTGGATCTATGCTCTTTTTGCTCCTCATGTCCCTCCGTCGTCGGACTGAACTCGCCCCCACCTCCTCGCCACCTCGGCCGTATCTAGACCCACAGTGTGTAGCACAGACCACGCTTCCATATTGAGCATAATTTAAAAATGTCTGTGTCAAGCTTACTGAAACACACTGCTGTAAGAGTATAACCAGGAAGCGAGGTAGGAGGGCAAAATAGGTTTAGTGCCACCGCAGCACGGGAGGGAGAATTACTCCCAGGAGCAAATGGATAAAAGACCGGAGGGAAAAAAAAAAACATGAATCGATTATCTTGCGGACGTGTCGATGCATCGGATCGTCGGCTGTTGGATTGATGCATCGATACAAAACGATTATTATTTACACCCCTACTTGTCATTCATGTGATAATCCAATCCCAGAATATAATCAGTGTGTAGTTTTTGATCGAATACTATAATAACAACTAACGAAAAAAAATGTAGAAAAAGGCAAGTTGCTCCTTTATCCCCTGCATATTTAGTCTAAATGTAGATTTAAAAAGGCAGAATAATAACCAAGTGTTCCTGGGAATATTTTTATATCAAAAGCAATTTTTGATTTTGATGTTAGAAATGTGTAAAACCTTGACCTTCGTAGATTAAAAGAGAAACTCTTTGCATATCTACTTTACTCTTTGGAAAGCAGAAGTCTAAATTGTGTCTAAAAACTGGCCCATATGTTTTGGTCTTAATCAATGTTGGGTTTTAAGTACTGCAAAGTTGGTGTTGCCTTAAATAAATCCTGGTCAACTCACATAGCCCCAATTATTGTATTTCCAGAGCAGTGTAACTTCTGTGTTTCAGCTATGCTAAAGGTCCTGTGAAGGTTGAGGATAGTTAGAAAGAGACGTCAGGTAGAGAACTCAAAAGCAGGGAGTTATCTTAAAGAGGCCCGTTATGACTAGCCTAGCTAGCCAGACTGATACGACGTATATACAGTGCAAAGTCTGGTTAAGAGCTGGTAGAGCTCAATTCAAACAATGGTGTAAATATCGTTAAGCAGAGACTGCAGTTGCTTATGGGCCCACAACCTCTTAGGGGCCCTGTCACTGACACCTGGTGGGTCCCCTACGCAATTGTAGACTAGGAGGTCTTTTTGCAGATGTAATGGTGCGAAAAATTCTTCTTATACCCACCTGACTGACCACACCGGACTGTATTTATACCGCAACATATGCCAGATTTCAACATTATGGTGAGCTGTTTAAACACGAATAGCAAAGCAGACAGTGGTACTTTTAATTACTATGTTAATAACTGTGTATAGTTCATTAGACGGTTGGTAGAAAATACACTCATATAATATGGTTCGATAAGCATCTCCCTGAAATTAGTTTTTGGAACTTGGGATGTCTCTAACATGTGGTGTTGCGCTGTCACCAATGATTCCATTCAAGGAGCGCAGTCACTATTTTTCCGTGTGTGATGTGTGATCATATACTACTGAGAATTGCTTAATTGTATCTTGGCCGATTTATGGAACTGTCACCATGTCCTGAACCTGTATCACGTGTTTTACTTCATATGGGGCCAACTCAGATAATGTTGCTTATGGGCCTATTGTTGTGTCGTTATGCCATTGATTCCAAAGGTGGGACTAAAAGTGTCAGCGTCATGAGACTGGAACCAATCAGATAACTATGAACAGGATGAGCTGTTTTGGTAATTTGGTAGTCTGAAAAATTTAAAATAAAATAAAAATATTTTAAAAAGAAATTACACCAAAGCTATCCTTTGTTGAAGTCTTAATGTTTGCTCATGTCACTTAGAGCATTAGAAAGGGTTCATTAAAACATTGCTTCCCTTGGCCGCCATCATGCTAACTGAAAAGCAGTAAGGTGCTGAGAGTGACACATCATAAAGTTCTGCCTCCAGGGCTGTGATTGGTCACCAGTGGTTTACAAGACTGAATAACCCCAGGCTCACACTGACTCCGGTCTTACCGTTGCGGTGCGGTGGGTGCGGCGCCGCAGTGATTCTAAGTCATTAAAAAGACGTAAACCTCTCTCACCGGCTGCTGAGCTGTCCGGCTGCGGTTACCGAGACACTCCGGCGCTGCAGAAAATTCCGCAAGAAAGCTATCCTTGCGGCGTGCCGGAGCCCTCCGCAACAAGCTCTCGCAAAAATCCTTTATTTGGGCCGTGTTATCGCGTGAAGTTACGTGAACTCAAGTGAACTTCTGTTAAATCTCCGGACCTGTTGCCGGAGCCGCAGAGCCGCACCGCACCGTAGTCAAAAGGGCGGTGTGAGAGGGGGTGTGCGGGAGTTGCGGTCTCTGTCGGCTCGGTAACCGCACCGGAGCCAGTGTGAGCAAGGGGTAACAGGGAGTGCACTTCAGTCTGGCTGCACCAGGCTATGTTATGACAAACCAAGGCTTTCAGACCTGCTGAATAAATATGAGACACAAGACGAGGACAGAGCCGGTGACCCTGACCTGCTCTGGCAGGTTTTGTATCTTCTTTAGCGTTTCTAAAATCCTTGGATCTGTTTAACTGCACATTAAAAGTTTTGAGGGGCTTTGAATATGACAAATTAGTCAAAGCAAATAATGGATTTTTTTGGGGGGGTTTCCTCATAATCACACTGAGGTAACATAGTGATGGGTACCTTGTGATTCCTTCATTTATCTGGCATCTAACTGATAATAAATTTTTGCAAATGCCTTATTATCAGAGCACACACATCTTTTTCATATTAAAGTGTGGATATATCCTAGGCTGTCATTGTGCTGTAAGATCATCCATTTTCAGCTCCATCTCTGTAGCAACATTTTGAGACTCCCTGCAGAAGATTTCTAAAAAGCCACAATAAAAACTTGCATTGAGATGTAACTGTTGTCATCAGGTTCTGATGGTTGTTGCTTGAACATATAAGTGGCGTCTTGAACACATTCATGGTGTCTGACTCCTTCTCAGTATTGTCCAATGAGCTGTTCTGGGATAGGTGCACCTCAGAGGCTAACTGAGACTTGGAGATAATGAAGTCCGAATGTTGAAGAAATGTCCCAGCTTTAGGTGTTTGGTCCAAGAAGCTGTTGTTTAATGTTTTCAGACTGTGTGATCCAGGTTTTGTTACTCTGGCAAAAAAAAAACAAGCTTATTTGTTACCTCCAATAAGTTCCAAAAAGGTGATTGTGATCATTAGAACTTATTCGTACACAGAACGTAAGCAATGCATTAAAAACAGCCATAAACAATAAAAAGAAGACATAAAACCAAGCAACAATTACAGTATATTGAAACTGGTTCTGAGAGCAGCTTAAGTGTTAGCATCATCCTCGGAGTGTTGAATGTTTCCAAAGGAAAGCCGTAAAGATAAGAGGAATGCTTCTCAACCTGGACTTGAAATCGGCAAGTTGCCAGTCCTGCTGGATTTCTGACCATTCCCACCCTCTCCCACTGCATTAACTCCCCTCCCATCAACCTCTGCCAAATCTCGACCGGTTTCAGCAGATTAAACCTATAAGACTAATTCCAAAAAAGAAGATTTCAGGATTTATCCACCTTTTTGGTTTTAGTGATATGATTTGCAAATAGCTTTCCTAAATAAAGACGGATGAGTCTCGCTCTAGTTATGAAGGCATTTACTTTACCAAGAGTTATTGCTGATTTTACCAAAGGAAAAAATCTGCATACTTGACTGAGGTTAAACAAGTAAGATGAGCTATTTTTAAGGGACTTCTCTAGTGGCACTTCTCCTGTGGGTAGTGAGATATGTTGATGTAAAGGAAAAAAAAGTACTAAGCTGAACTTTGATTGGCCCAGATAAACTATGCATGTTTGTTGTGAGGGAATATCAGGCAGCAGCTTTCAAAGGCTCTATAAGTTGTTTTCTCATCTAGTTCAAGATGGAGGAGAGAAAATGTTTTGATTTGTTTTTTCTTTTTCTTTTTTCTTCCTTTTGCTGATGAGAACAAGAGCATCTGCCGTCCCCGTCTGCTTAGACTTTAAAAACGGCACATAAAGATGAGAAATCCAAATCCCAGGCTGACTAATCTGCATCATCTTTAACACTGAAACCTAAAGAATTAAAACACCCATTTACGACAGACTTTTTAAGTGTGAAAATATAAATCTGTACATGTCACAGGTTTCCCTTCAAGCAGTCAGTCTCTCTGAATCAGTGTCTCAACTGTTACTTTGGAAGCTCCATCTTTAAAAAATAGAGCGTCATTGACCCATATATCTGGAAAGATCCCTCGTGGCAACTATTCAGTTTAATATTGAGGTTATCAGTCACCCTTGTCTTTACTGTCAGACGTCTTCTGCTGCATCTCTGGTGTTTAAAGGACAAAACCAGAAATGTCTCCCTCTCTTTTAGCCTCATTATTTTAGATCTTGCTCAAAATTTATTTTGCTCATTTTATTTAACACCTCTCATTTGTTTTCCGTTATTAGCTTTTATCATTTTTGTTTAATAAAGCCCTGTGCAAGATGCAGTGAGGATGAGGGGGATAAAGGGAGAGCTCCTCTACTGTTAAAACAAAAGCTGCAGAGCATTGAAGCAGTGCATATGGAGAGCTCTTTATTATTATATTTATGTTCATTGTTTTTGTTTTTTCTTTCTCCAGGTCCTTCTGCAGATGCGTGAGACAGGAGGCATCTTCCTTGGTGTTAGTCCTTTGTTCCAGTTGTCAGAGAACAGGCAGAAGCTGCAGTGCTTCATCTCACAGTACCTCTACAATTAATGTTGTTAAGTGTGCAGAATGACTCAAGGCCTTGTCTTCGCTTTGTTCTGCTGCAGAAATTTGACCTCACTCTTTGTTCGTGTCACGAAAAGCCTTTGTTCTGTTAAAAAAAGGCACACTTTGAGTTTAAGAGAATGTATCTTTGGTTTAATTGCATTTCGTATTTTATTCTTTTAAGTTTTCTTTTAGCTGTAGGAGAGGATTACAAAGCTCCTGTCATCAGCTGCAATAGAGATGCTCCAAAAAGTTACTTCAAACATGTTTATTCTGTTATTGAAACTGTTGAAGTTTTGTTTCTTGTTTATAAAATGTTTTTTCTGATAATATTCAAACTGTGAATAAACACTAGTTCTTGGTTCATCCCAAATTCAAGTCATGCAAAAGCCGGCTGAACTCATCGAGGGGGCATATCAGATATTTCTGAACAAGTCATTTTCTTTCTGGGGATCTCTCCCATGAATCTAGATCACTTCATGCTGACTCAGAACTCTGGACATCAGGATGGGGAGACTGATCGATCCATCGCTCTGATTGGAGTTTTATCTGGCAGCCTTTAATGTTCACTGTGTATAGCTGACTATTTTTACAGTCCAGAGGTAGTGCAAATGTTGTTCCGCTCTTAAATCAGGAACAAAGTCTTAGTGATTGTGCGACTTCACTGCCACCCAGTGCCAGATCTGAGTATCGAAAACACATCTAACTACAGCTAGAGTCAAGTTTTGCTAAGAGTAGATGCTGCTTTTTAAAGGGCCTCTTTTGCAGATTGTATTTACAGATTAAGGCAAGGAGCTATTTAAAGACTTGTCTTACAGTCCCTCACTCACCCACATAGATACTGGCAGCGACAACAATGGTGGCGACAGTTCAAAGGGTTTTTCCTAAATCCGTCCTAGTCATTGTGTCCTAAGGCAGAACAGGTCAGCCGCCTTGCCTGTTGTTGGTGGTCAAATGGCCTGATGGAACTGTCTGTATGGTTAATGGATAAATGACTGAAGGTAGGGTAAAGCGCTTTGGGGTTCTCCGACTTGATAAATCGCTTAGCAAGTACAGCATAATTACTATTCTTATACATGTTAGCATATTAATGGAAAGTTGTGTGTATATAAGCTTCAAAGAGTGCCGTATATTGTGATCCTAAGGCCATGAGAGTTTGAAGGAGATGAGGTGGTTTGAGGTGGGGCTCCAAACACAGCTGTTTGTATCTCATCTCCATGTGGACAGTGGGTTTTAAGATGTGCAGGAGTCTCCAGGAATTTCCAGGACCAACTCCCCTGTGAGAGATGTGATGCACTCTATGCCCTTCAAAAACCACCGATCCTAAATGGAAATCTTATGTTTTGCCACTTATTTACCCCAGTTATTCTGTGATTATGATGATATATACGCTGGTCAACAAATTGTTTCACCGTTGGCAGTACAAAGGGCTTATGGTAGAGCTCGCCTTTCCTTTTTCAAATGCTGAATGTTAAACAGTAATTTTGCAAATTCTGTGCTGTTTATCATTTAACCTATTTCAATCAATCTTGGACTTTTTTTCTTCCACCAAAGTTATTGTTTTTTTACCTTTCTTGTTACAAAGATGTTGCCTGAAAGTTTCACACCAACCTGCTGAATGGTCCTGGTGAAAACACAACAACTAGTTCCTGATGAGGAGTTGCCCCTGGCAGACACTCTTGCACATCTTAAACCCCTCTACACTATTATTGTGCCTCCCACAGTGATGTTCTCCGTTTTTCAGATAATTTGAGACATGTTAGTTCCAAGTTATAATGCTAATATAAGGAAACACTTTGTCCAGCTTATTTGCACACATTGCTTCACTAGTTTAAATATTGTTTAAATAGACTTATTGGTCATCAAGCTGATAGCCTTTTTGCTGAGAAGCAAAATTAAGAACCACAAAAACTAAATTTTATCTCTGCTAAAAGGTCTGACCATCACTATAGTCTCCATAGTTCTAGAAATGAAAGTTGATAGTTTTAAAATGGAAGAAATATCTTAATATTTCAGCTAAGAGTACAAAAAGAAATTGTTGGAAGAACTTTTCTTTTCCCTGTTTAAACCACTATAAAAGAACTGGAAGAGCTGCTCAAAGCCAAAGATAATAAAACCAATTATTAATAATGGTATGAAAGCAGCAAGAGCTGATAGAAAAAAGAAATCCGAAATAAACCATAAATGTTTAATCTGCAGTTATAAAAAGGCAATATTTAAAGGTTTTACACCAGTGGAAACAATTATGTTCATAAATGTATTGTTTGTACCAATCTATCTGCTCTTCAGTTTCCTTTGATATGTCTTAATTTTATGTTTATTTGATAGCCATGACTTTATCATATGAAAACATGAGATCTAATTATTCTTATACCAAATGTGTCTTCAGTCAGATGTTCCTCCTAAAAAACAAAAAACATCCAAAGACATTTATTACTGGAGTTTCCCCGAAGCTGTCTTTGGGTGGTAATTAAAGAGGGCTTCTGTGATTTGAGCTGAAGGGAAATTAAACCAGCAGAGACAAAATTCTTAATATTGATTAGGATATTCCTTTAGGTAAAATGCATTTTTATATTGTATTATACTTTGTGCAATCTTCCTTTTTTTAGGGAAGTTTTCACATAAGTCATCTATATATGCAAACCATAGTTTTCTCTGAGTTAGCCGAGAGGTTTCCAGTTTTTGCTGTACATCATGAGTAAGAGGCAACTGATGGATACTTTAACAGATGTTGAGTCAGTGGGTTGAGACGCTAAATACATAGTTTAATATAATAGTAAAAATATCAGATTTTCCCTCTCCGTAGCATAAAATATATGGAAACAGAAGGTTCAATTAACTCATTGTGATAGGTATTTGTTTATTTGAGTTGGGGGGGGGGGGGGGGGGGGTAATGGTAGTATATGAAACTGTTGATGGATCTTCTTGGTTTCCTGCTGGTTTATATCACCTTGTTAATGATGGAGCCAAGCTGGTCTATCTGGCACTCAACCACATCCCCTTTCTGAAAGGAAAAAAATAGACTTTAGCTCATTTTGAATTACTGCTTCATTGGATTTAGGAGCTATTGTAAGAAAAACTTGTTTTTCAAAAACCAAATGCGGATTATGGGGAATTTTGATGCAAAGTTTTTAATTTGAGGTACCATATAAAAATATTTATACCCCTTGAACTTTTCACTAACATTTTTTTGCAACAAATAAACAAAACATAGTTAAGAGATTTACTGTAAAATTTACCAAAATGATTTTCATTGTCAACCAGGATGGAAGAAACACTTCATATAAACGATCAGTCCTCTCCATGAACAATGTCTAAATTAAGTTCCTGTCCTTTCAAACCTGTAGGTACGGTCCAGAACTACTCCGATGAGGTGTGTTAGCCCATGTTTACTTCCTGGTTGCTAAGCCAATTATATGAGTGCGCCCAGGGTTGCCTTAATGGATCGGCAAAAAGAGCAGAAGCCTGGAAGCATGTCTGCCAGCAAAACAAGCGGACCAGAAATGGTCTAAAACATTCCTAAGAAGCCTCGGCATCCTTCAACTTGGTGAGACTGAATCGCCTTCACTTGTCATCTACAGTTGACTGAATACTCTTCTCTGTTGACTTGGCAACCTGCACCACACTCTTGGGGGTGGAGGGGGGCTCATAATTCAAGCGGAAGAAAAATAAGGTTGTGGTGGTTTTGAATTTGTTTTAGAAGGTAAAGTGTTTTACCCAGCACCACTGCTTGCTCTGAGAAACAGCTGCCCCCAGGAGGCAGGTCACTGCTATTGAAAGAGAGGCATAAGAACTCCTATGTGCTACACTGGAAACAGGAGAAATAAGAGGTTCTGAACAAATTAGACCAAAGTCGACCTTTTTCTACCAACATGCAAAACCAATTGTTTGGTGAAAAAACTATGACCTCATAGCTGAACACATCATCCCTTATATAAAGCATGGTGGTGGCTCCGTTGTGTTTGGAGGCGTTTAACTTCAAAAGATACAGTGTGTTTGGAACTTATATGAAGATGAATGAAGTCTAGAAGGTAGCTTGATAGAGGTTGCAGATGACTTGCAACCGAGGCACAGATTATTCACCTTCCAACTGAACAGAAACACTAAACTCAGACCTCCAGTGGAGCAGTTTAGATTTAAAGCACATTGGGAAGTTGTAATAAAATGAGATCTGGAATACTGTTGAATCTGACTGAGATTGAGCAAAAAATAAATAAATAAATCCTCTTTAAGTCAGTTGACATAAAGCCAAAAAACTTGGTTCCACAATATATCAGCTTCAAAGGGCTGGAGGCATATCTGCTACAATGCTCAAATTGTTAGGGGAAAAAACAGGAAACATTTATTTCAGCTTTAAACTATGTATTTTCTAGTTTCTTGGGCACAATAAAGAGTTTTTTTGTTGTAAAATGAGAACTGGAAAGGACTGAGGTCTGAATACTTCTGCAAGGGACTGTACATCATATGTTGGATGCTTTGAAGCCAGCAGTTCTATTTTAAGGAATGCTCTCCTGTTAATATTATTACTTAATTAGCTTTTTGTCTGCCTCGAGATTTGGTCAAAAATGGTCAAATCCAATGGGAATGGAAAAAAAGAAAGGAAAGAAAACAGAGAGCGCTTCCAACAGAAGTTGAATCATGCTGCAGAGTGTAAGCTCTGCTAATTAACCAGCCAGTATTGTGCCAGAATCTGTTCCCACACCATAATCTGAACTCTTTCAGTTCATTTGGCCCATTTATTAACAGGAATGAAGTTTGATGCTAGCAGATAAATCCAGGCTTTGTGCTAATTATAAGTCTCCTCTGGTGACTATGAGTCGCTGTGTTAAAAGAAGTTTGTTGTGATCTAAGACCTCATTAAAAACATGAGGACAGATGTGTTTTGTTTAGTGAAGAGTAGAGCTGAACTGGAACAGCTGTTTACACTTTCTCTTTTTTTTTAATTTAGCCTTTTATACTGTGAGATTAATTTTTTATCTTATTTACTGGTTAATACTGTCCCTTTGAGAGAGGTTAAACAATCCCAGCCTGATTGGTTAACCTCCAAATATGCTCTATTAAACCTCCAAACACAACTCGGCTCTATTTTCCAAAACAGTTATTGGCAATCCAGAGTAACTTCTGGGATAAATTCCTGCATGTCCTTATTTTTGAGTTTCATAAATTGGGTTATTTTTGCTTTGAATTTTGTAATAAGGCTGAGTGTGATGCAGTTTCTATCTTAGGCCCAAACCGAACCCTAAACACTAACCCTGAGCACTAACCCTCCATTTGCGCGCTCCCGCAGAGGGTCCGCCACATGAGGTACCATCCCAAACCATGTAATGGGTAGGGCGAGTGGACTGTCTAGCCCTTTAATAGCGAGTAAGTGCAGGCTCGCTGGAATTTGGCAGCGGGTGTAACTGCAACCTAATGGCGGAGGAAACGCATTGCTCCATATGTAAATTCTGCTGGTTTGCTGCATCTTCATCAAGTTAGGTAGCCTGGGTGCCAGTCAGAACTTAGTCCCGCCCACAAGGTTTGAGTTCGGGGAAGTTCGGTCTGGCTCTGCTCCATAGTAGCGCGAGTATTAAAGCCCACTGTCAGGCGATCCAATCAAATTGTCAGGGCGGGCTTTATACGATGATGGACAGATGATCAAGAGTAACGTTATCAACCACGTGACCAAAACGCGCTTGGGTGACAACAATAATGGCTGCCGCTGGAGAGTTTGGGTGAGTAGATTCTGCTATTAGGTCTGTTCTAGAAGATATCGACAGCAAATTAATTTTAAAAGAGGAACAGAGAAACGCGATCAAGTCTCATCTTCTTATTCTAGGCGTGAAACTGCATGCTTTAATTTTTGTGGACAACAACTATGCATTGCTTAACATACGTCACGCACTCCGTTGCTCTTATTGGTTGTAGGTCTATCCAATTGAGTGCAGAGGCATTTTTTTTCCTGGTTCGTTCAAAACACGCCCCATAATCACAGCTCTATGGAGCAGTATCAGACTCATATTCTGACTAGAATTGAGTCGGACTACGTCAGGCTACAAGTTAGGTATATGGAGAAAAAAAAAAAAACATAATTCCAAAAGGGAAGGTTATTTTTGAAATATTTTTTTCTGACCATATACATTTGCTTTAAAAAAGGGGCAAATGTTTGATTTTATGCTACCCTGCACCACAGAACTACAGCCACGCACAAGGGGGCATCACTGTGTTGCCATAGCAACGGCTGCTTTCCTTTTTGGTTAGAGGGAAGAAGCTGTCTCATTTATACCCCCCCAACCACCCCCTTCCAGGACCCTTCAACAGATGCAAGTATGACTTCATTGGGTGTGACACTTCAAAGTTTAGGGTTAGTGGTTGAGGAGCGGTTTGGGATTGAGCCTCTGTTCCAATCATGGAGAAAAAATTCTAGATGCATCCCTTCTCCAACACACCTGAGTTAAATAAATACTTTATCAGGCCTTTGCAGAATTGAATGGAAGCTGATGAGGGAAGTGGATTCAGTTGGCTTGGAGCAGGAATGCGGCTAAAAGTTAAAGAACATTGCTTAAATGCAGAACGGGAAAAATTAGTGGATTTTCAGATTTATCCCATTCAGTGATCTGGTCCGATTTTGCTTTTCAAAGCATTGAGTCATTTAGAGGAAATCCTCTGAAATGTATGCATCATTCATGAATCACCTTAAGAAAGATGGGCGGGTTCCTGAAGACACCCACACCTGGAGGAGTCCCTGTCAAGAACACATCTCCTGGAGTTAGTGTGACAATCCTGAAATGTGAGAGAGAACAAAAATCAAGAATCTTACAGTAGCATTTAATAAAAAAAAACTATATATGGTTACAAAACTAAAAGATTAGAAACATTTACTTTCAAAATATTAAGCACAGCCAATCATATTTTTAAAAAGAGCCAATAAAATGTGTTTTGTTGCCAAAAGCAGGCATTTCCTCAGTAATCCAGGAAAGGCTTTACTGTCCAAAACTTTAGAAATCAGATTAGTTGGCTGGCTGGTTTTGAATATAACGTTCCAGTCATGTTGGATCACTTTCAGCTGGAGTGTGTGATTTCAGCTCAGAGACTAAACACTAAACTCTGGGACTGTATTATGTAAATTAGGGACTAAGGATGGAGGATGCAAGTCTGACTTACTGCGAGACCCAAGCAATCAAGGCTGCCGTCTTAAAGATCATCTGACTGGTGTTGCTGCTCTGCACAGTGTCCCCGTTAACCAGGCAGCGAATTCCCAAGTTATGAGGATCTGGGAGAGAAATGATGCACAAAGTAATAATCCTCCTAGAAGTATTTGAAGTAGATATTCAATATTCATCGCCTCATAAAAGGGCACCATGTCATAATTACATATAAAATGTAATTCCTTCTAGTAGGAAATTGATGAATTGGCAAAACAATAGCTACAAAAACGTATGCTCATATCATAATAAAGCATAATTTATATACATCTAAACCAAAGAATATGTTTTCAAACACAAAAAACTTTTTCAGGTTCAGACTTGCTAAATTTTCCAAAGTATGAATCCATTTGAAAATTGAGTAACTTTGCACAACTCCATGGCTGTGCCTGATCGCCTGCCCTAACCCCTACATAGGCATTATATAGTGGATATGCCATTTTAAATGAGTGAAGTATGGACTCAAAATTTCCCACAATATACCTTGAAAAGTAGTGATCATCCATGGTCACTAGATGAACACATATATATATATAAAATGGTGTTGCACAGATATCAGTATCGGGCAGGGCTCTAATCCAGCACTAAAATGGTGGTATCAGTGTCGGCAAGTACCAACAAATAGGGCAGCGATACCATTTTGAGAGCCAAAAATGTATTCAACTAATTGTCCCCCATTCCAGGTAGGTAATAAAAAGTTATACTGGATTTACTTTTTATTAGTCTCTTTCCTGCTTCACAGAGGTAGGCAGCAGCTTGACAAAGCCATGATGGCAATTATTTTACATCCAAGTAGTATGCAGTTCTTCATATATATATACACACATCTATTTCAAACAGATGATATCGGTATCGGCCGATACTGCCCAACCGGGTATAGGGGCCAAAAAAATGTTATCGGCGCAACACTAATAAATATCCCAGAAAGCTTTGTGAGAGTTCTTGCAAAGCATCTGTTTTGGCGGTGAGGAAAAAAAAGGCACAGACACCATGAGGGGGAGCGAAAACTAGTGATCATCTGTCTAAATGGTCAGTTAACTGAGTTCACTATAAAGTCAAGCCCTGGCTCTGGCTTTCAGTGTCGTGTCCTTGGGCAAGGGACTTCACCCACCGTACCTACTGATGGTGGTCAGGGGGCCTGGTGAGCCAGTTTACCGCAGCCCCACGGCTGCTGTGGCTACAATGTAGTTTGCCTCCATCAGTGTGTGAGTCTTTGTGATTGTGTGAATGCCTGAATGTAGAGTGAAGATGATTTGAAAAAGTGTTATACAAGTACCGGCCTTTACCATTTCTTAATCAGTTCATCCTGTAGAGAAAGACAGGTAAAAAAAGAGCTGTAAAGTTCAGGAAGTAGTGGAGTTGTGCAGAGTCCATTCCCCTTCTTATATCTGCATTAAGCTGTAAATTCTTAGTAATGAGAACTTGTGTAACAAACTAAAAGTGGGTTGTGATAAACCAAACAACATAAGAAAGCTTTAGAAAATTAAATATCAAATGAAATCTGGAAATAATTTTAAGCTAAAGGTGCATTTCCCACCACCTGACGTAATACACGCGACACTTTGTTTTTAAAACATATAAATATAAAAAATATAACCGCGGATGTCTGGGGGACAGTGATTCGCCTACATGTTATGAATGCTGGCGTAACATAAATGATAAATTATGAACACTTTAGTTTTTGTTTTGCCTTCAAGTCCCAAAGGAACACATTACTTGGATATAACCTAACGGAATATCGTCAGAAAGGCTCCAAATGACAAAACTCCTATGGATGAGTAGAACATGATGTAATAACGTAAAATCAAGAGGCCAATGTAAAAAAAAAAAAAAAAAAAAAAAAACGGCTTTTCCCTTTAAAGTGAATTCCACACAGATATTTTTATTCTGTAGGATGTTTTTAACTGCAAGGTTAAATGTTGCTAATAGAGGCTGAACCAATGTTAAGCCCCAGTCACATCTTGACGATTTAGCCAGCATATGCCGGACGTACAAAACATCTGGAAAAAACGCTGGCATACGTTGGATAAGTTATGAGCACGCTGAAACATGCTGGCACACATACGGCGAGTACATATGTCAGCATATGCTGACAAGTGGGCCACAAATTACAGGTAAGTTATATGATGGTTGACATACGTTAAGTGTAAGTTACTTCTAAGTCGTGATGTCTAGCTTATCCAAACCCGGAGTAACTTGTGTATAACTTATGCCTAACTTATCAAGAACTCATCTCCAACGTATATGACATGTTCCAGACGACCGCTGAATGTGTTTCTAACTTACACCTACGGTATAATGGCGTATTAGCAGTGTTCACAGGACAAAAACCGTCAGTACTCCTCCAGACTTCATCGCCATCATAGGGTGAAGTGATAAGGTGAGTGTGATGGATCCTCCCTGCGTTCATGCCCACATCAACAACCAACAACCCTCCTAGCAGACGTGACACTGAATCTGCTGCGACTGCAAACCTGTTCCTTTTTCTTTCTTTTTTTTTTTTGCCAGCATTTTAGGAGATTCTGGGATGTCAGGCATATACTGGCTAAATCAGTAAGGTGTGACGGGGGCTCTTATTTTTTACTTCTCTGATGAATGTTCAGAGGTCTGTATGAGAGTTTTAACTACCTGATCCAAGTTTTTTGCAGTTATTCAGGTTAATGTGTTTCTTGGCTTCTAAACGCTTATAGAACCAATTTTACTATTCATCTGTCCATCTTATGAATTATTAAATCACGCATGAAGGCACAAACTAGTGTCAGATTCTTACATTTGGTCATAACAGGTTATTTCTGAAAAATGTTATGTGTTTAACTAAATGGAAATGAGAGACAAATTCAGTTTTTCTAAATAATTACTGCTTTATGTGTATCTTCATTTTTGGAGCCTAGTTTCTGCTAAATCAGTGAGAAATTATGCACAGTATATCTCCATACTAATCTTGTGTTTTTGTAACATCCAGGGAACCATGCTTTCCTCAGATTTGAGCTTGTTAGCTCAGTGATGCAGCAAACAGCAAAATTACAGTTAATTGCATGATTCACTAGATTGCCTCCATCCTCGTCGTCCCCGCTCACCGTTCACAGCATCAGCAGTTACCAAAGCGGGTCCGAGGGGGCAGAAACTGTCAAATGTTTTAGAAAGCAGCCACTGCTTCCCATTGCGCCTCATCTGCCAGTCACGAGCGCTCACGTCATTGGCCACGGTGAACCCGGCCACATAGGAGAGAGCATCTTCTTCCTGCATAACGGCGAGAATGGAAGCGGTTCAACTGGAAACGCTTTACTGGAGCATGTCGGCAGGAACGTGAGGCTCACCTTGATGTGTTTTCCTCTTCGTCCGATCACAAAGGCCAACTCCACCTCCCAGTCCACCTCCTTCATTAAAAAAGACCAGGACAAAGTTAGAACTCCAAGATGTCTCATAAACTAAAGATTTTAACATTTGGAAATATTTGATTTGTTTGGAATAGCTTGAAAAATATCTTTTCAGTGCTTAAAATGAAAAACTGAAACCCAGAGTTGCCCTTTTTTATCAGTTGATAGCTATAAGTAAATTCACACATACACTTGGGGTGTTATAAAATTCAAATAAGACCGTTTTAAAGGAAATATCAAATGTTACACGATGACCTGCACAATATTGGCCACTGCAGACTTAATAGTTTTCCTAAAATTCTAATGAATATTCTGCCATTAATGAGGATTTTACCTGCTCACACAGTGATATATATCAAGACATATTAATAGTTGTTTGAGTAAAACAACTTAATATGTCTTGATATATTTCAAGACATATTAAAAGTTGTTTGAGGAATAGTAAAAGGAATAGTTTTGATAGATAAAGGTTCAAAACTTTTAGCCTGGGTGCCATTCCGAACTTAGTCCCGCCCACAACGTTTGAGGTCGGGAAGTTATTCTAGGCGTGCAACTGCACGCTTTGATTTTTGTTGACAACAACTATGCCTCGCTTAACATACGTCACGCACTCCGTTGCTCTTATTGGTTGTAGGTCTATCCAATTGAGTGCAGAGGCATTTTTTTTCCTGGTTCGTTCGAAACGCCCCATAATCACAGCTCTATGGAGCAGTATCAGACTCTTATTCTGACTAGAATTGAGTAGGACTACGTCAGGCTACAAAACTTTAGCCTTGGAGGGATTGTTATTCATATAATGTACACAGCAACTGCATTGATCTAGTAAATCATACCAAAGAAGTTCAGACAAAGTTTTAAGTTCATATAAAGTTCCTTGTGCTCTACATTAATTAGGCTTTGTCCCAGTATCCAAATTTGTATTTCCAATATTGTCCATCTTCCTGAATCTGATCTGTTTTTATCAATCCATCCCTCAACGCTGCATTTCTTGCTTTCACGATAACCTGAACCTTTCAGACATATGGGCTGTCGAACTGTGTACATGTAGAATTAAGGGCAGCAACTAACGATTATTTTACAAATCGATTAATCTGTTTATTTTTTCGATTAATTATCGGATTGCAAAAGCAACCATAAAGAAGACTTTTTGCAAAATTAAACAAGGTCAACCTACAGCTTTTCCACTTGAGGGGTGCTGGATAGAGCATAATAATAGATGAAAAAGATTTTTATTTTGAATGCAAAAATGTTTACATATTTTTTTAACAATGTTGGTATAATTACTGCCCAAAGTGGATTGCTCTGTCAGTTAAAGGCACGTTTTAGGGTTTCTACTCTCCAGTTAACGATTAATGGATTACTAAATAAGTTGACGATTATTTAATAATAGATCAATCATGATTAGTCTGATTTGTTTCAGGCCTAGTAGAAAATGAAAGCATACCTGCCACATCAATCTCAGAAGCTTTTCCCTGATTGAGGCTAAAGATCTTTCATTAGATCTAACTTCACTGTGCTTCTTTTTTTTTTTAGGTAAAGTTTATTTAACATGTAATGTTTTGGTGACATCTCTGAGTAGATGGAAGTTTGTCATTAAATAACATCAGGTATGTTTTAGACAAACTTGTCTGACAACAGAAGAACATACAGGTGCTGGTCATAAAATTAGAATATCATGAAAAAGTAGATTGATTTCAGTAATCCCATTTAAAAAGTGAAACTTGTATATTATATTCATACATTACATACAAACTCATATATTTCAGATGTTTATTTTGTTTAATTTTGATGATTACAAATGACAACAAATGAAAATCTCAAATTCATCATATCAGAAAATTAGAATATTACTGAAGACCAATAAAAACAAAGGATTTATAGAAATGTTGGCCAACTGAAAAGTATGAACATGAAAAGTATGAGCATGTACAGCACTCAGTATTTAGTTGGGCCTCCTTTGGCCTGTATTACTGCAGCAATGCGGCGTGGCATGGAGTCGATCAGTCTGTGGCACTGCTCAGGTGTTATGATAGCCCAGGTTGCTCTAATAGTGGCTTTTAGCTCTTCTGAATTGTTGGGTCTGGTGTATTGCATCTTCTTCTTCACAATACCCCATAGATTTTCTATGGGGTTAAGGTCAGGAGAGTTTGCTGGCCAATTAAGAACAGGGATACCATGGTCCTTCAACCAGGTACTGGTAGCTTTGGCACTGTGTGCAGGTGCCAAGTCCTGTTGGAAAATGAAATCTGCATCTCCGAAAAGTTGGTCAGCTGCAGGAAGCATGAAGTGCTCTAAAACTTCCTGGTATGTGGCTGCGTTGACCCTGGACCTCAGAAAACACAATGGACCAACACCAGCAGATGACATGGCACCCCAAACCATCACTGACTGTGGAAACTTTACACTGGACTTCAAGCAACGTGGATGAAGTGCCTCTCTTCTTTTCCTCCAGACTCTGGGACCTTGATTTCCAAAGGAAATGCAAAATTTACTTTCATCAGAGAACATGACTTTGGACCACTCACCAGCAGTCCAGTCCTGTTTCTCTTTAGCCCAGGCAAGACGCTTCTGACGCTGTCTGTGGTTCAAGAGTGGCTTGACACAAGGAATGCGACAGCAGAAACCCATGTCTTTCATACGTCTGTGTGTGGTGGTTCTTGAAGCACTCACTCCAGCTGCAGTCCACTCTTTGTGAATCTCCCCCACATTTTTGAATGGGTTTTGTTTCACAATCCTCTCCAGGGTGCGGTTATCTCTCTTGCTTGTACACTTTTTTCGACCACATCTTTTCCTTCCCTTCGCCTCTCTATTAATGTGCTTGGACACTGAGCTCTGTGAACAGCCAGCCTCTTTAGCGATGACCTTTTGTGTCTTGCCCTCCTTGTGCAAGGTGTTGATGGTCGTCTTTTGGACAACTGTCAAGTCAGCAGTCTTCCCCATGATTGTGTAGCCTATAGAACTAGACTGAAAGACCATTTAAAGGCTTTTGCAGGTGGTTTGAGTTAATTAGCTGATTAGAGTGTGGCACCAGGGGCCATCAATTTTGAACCTTTTCACAATATTCTAATTTTCTGATATGATGAATTTGAGATTTTCATTTGTTGTCATTTGTAATCATCAAAATTAAACAAAATAAACATCTGAAATATATGAGTTTGTATGTAATGTATGAATATAATATACAAGTTTCACTTTTTAAATGGAATTACTGAAATCAATCTACTTTTTCATGATATTCTAATTTTATGACCAGCACCTGTATAACATTAACAGTTTTTTTCCTCTTTCCAGAGAAAATCAGGTCAAAAGTTATATCTATTGATTTGTTCTATCTTTTTATTTATCTTTTGAGGTCTTTTTATAGTATTATTAAAATCACCGGCTTTATTCAGAAAGAGATGCACCATTAAACACCTCTCTGTAGATTATTTTTCCACAGTAAACTAGTTAGGGTAGTTTAAGGCTCTATGGGGCAGAACAAGGTAGGTCCTGATGTCTCATTCAGCCACAGAGGTCAGACCTGGGATCTTGGATTGTTATATCCAATGGTCTGGGTTTAAATAAAAAATATTATGTGACTGACTACATGATATCACAACCCACCAATGTCTGGTCATGAGTGGAAAAACTAAACAAATCTCTTAGAGTTTACCACAGATGGTTTAATTTAGATGTGTCCCTTTGAATTGTCTGCCAATTAAGACTGTTAACAGAATCTTCAATGGGAATTATTCTGTGAAATGAAAGAACAGATCATAGGTATATCAAATATTTAGAAATATCTATACTCTTAACGTTATCAGGTTTCACTGCACTTAAAGCTCCAGGCAGTCATCTTGATTTTAATGAGAATCACAACTAGATGCTTTTCTGATGTGGATTAAAAAAGCTCAGGCAGGACTTTATGTGTAAGAAAGAAAACAACACTTATCTCCTCTCCTGTCAGAGTAATAAGGAATGAATCCTGACTGAAAACATGACAGCTTTGTGGAAGGATGGCTGTAAGTCCAAAAATATGTAAATAAAACCATTCAGGTAGTATTTAATAGCCATGGGCAGATATCTGCAGAGAGAGCTAGGAGAATGAAAAGCAGAGGCTGAGCCCACACGCCTCCTGCTCCTCCTGCTGTTTATCCTCAACAATACAGAAATACTGCATCCTGAGGCGGCTCAGGGCACATGTCTCTATCAGGCTGTGATAGAATCCAATTGCTCTTATTTAGCCATTCTCCAACTTTTATAATAGGAAATACATTTGGGACACAGATCTATATTGTTTTAAGTAAAATTACAAAAGTTAGGCGATCAAAGTGTTGGGGTTTAAGTTCAAAATGGAGCTGCAGATCTTTGCTGATCAGAAAAAAAGGCTTGCTCATACCTTTGCCTTATTTCAGTCTGTCATTAGCAATAATACCAGGATATTGACCTCTCTTTCTTCCAAACAATTAATAGTTTAATCCATTCGTCCACAGCCAAGTCTTGTTTTGAGTAGAAGTTACTGGATGGTTTGTTCATTTTTCTTAAAGAATCTTCTCATCTGGTGATTTTTTGTTCTTGAGGCAGTTGTTAAACTTCAGACTGCAGATAAATAGGTGAGCATCAGAGTCATCATTTCTACCAGGGCATAATCCCAAGTAACACAGGGAGACAGTTCATCTTTTAAAATATGCATCCATCAGGTTCTTTCTGTTTGAGGCTGCTGAGGCTCAGATGACCTTTAAGTAAGCCTCCACGGATGGACTGGGACAAAGGCTTTGATTGGTAGGTTCTACCAGTTCAACCAAGTAGTTGAGTATCGGCCTGAATTTACCAACACATAGCTGAGACTTTGGAGGCATGTATAAAACTAAACCTGTATGGACAGTTTTAATCCCCTTTGGTTTACAGAAAATCCCCAATTAATTTAAACCTGTTTTTGGACAAACTGTTCAAAAGTGTGATCAGCAATCTCCACCCATGACTGCATGTAAACCACAGAGCTGCACTCTAACTGCAGAAAGAGTCCGATAACTGGAGAACAAGCCAGCTGCTCCCACCATTTCAGTGAAAGGGAATCTATAATCAGCCAACGGGAGATTAGTCTCCCAGCTGAGGACAGCAGTCTGAAAGATAGTAGCATCCATTCAGTTTGATGTCTCTTACTGCTAAAATACAAAAACTATCAGGAACACGGTGACAACCTCTTCAATCTGATCTTATCAAAGTTGTGAGGGAGGGTTCTAGATTTTCCTTCTGAGAATTTATCGCTGTGAGGAGAACTAGAACATCCACGGGATTTACAGGCCGGCTATGACAGCCTTACTTAGACAACTTTTATTGTCATTTTGCACACAGACAGTATGCAAAACGCTTTTTCCTTTTGTACAGCTTTCATAACATTTCCATTTCTTAAAGTGCAGCGGTGATCAAATGTAAACATTGTGGGCATTAATATGGAAGTTCAGAGCATTGCACCTTTGATCAGCAAAACAAAAAAGATGCTTCATAGAGCATGCTGAGATTTTAAATTTAGAGCACCATATAACATCTTTTTGTAACATCATCGGTTTTAGGGAGATGGGTGAATATAAAAAAAATCTCAATTTTATTTATTCTATCAAAGTGAAAGTTTACAGCTGTTACACAGATGAAGGTAATTTGTATTATTTACATTTCATATAAGACATGATTTCCCTCTCCTATGCAAGGTGCACTTGTTTTGCTTGCAAGTTAAAATTCTGCCATTTATTAGGAAATAAAGCAAGAAGTTAGCAATCAGATCTTATACCACAGTGCCATCTAGTGGCCTTCATTTTAACTATATATATATATATATATATATATATATATATATATATATATATATATATATATGAGTGGCAGCTGCTGCTGCCGAAACAGAGGAGGCTCAATGGTGTTGATTAAATCCAAACGTCATGTAGTGCATTAACATATATTCAAACACAACACTACCACAGGTGAAAATAGCTGTTGTGAAGCGATCTGAAATAATAAACTCCTGAAATGAGGGCAAGAGTTCAGCACAGGGATGTATTTTTTCCCTGAATGATCACTTTTTCTGCTGGACTCTCTGCTCTCTGGCCACCTGAGTATGTTTGTCAAATGGCATCTAGCAGCCAGCTTCATGACCCAGCCCTGCTCCATAGACCCTCTAAGAGGTTAACCTCCCTGGAGGTGACTTTATTTTTGCATGTTATCCAATCAAGGCTCAACTTTCTTGCTGCTTACCTCAATAGACCAAGACAAACCTCACAGGGATTTCTCATAGAGGCTGACCACCAGCGTTCAGCTGCTCCACAGTGAAGGAGATCACATCCGAGAGCGCAACATACTCCGCAATATAGGCACATATTTAGTGGAGTTTAATGACTACATCTATGAAGTTTGACAATGCATATTTGACCTAGAATTTTAGAAAATTTACAGGGTAGGTTTAGCCTCCCTAGCATTCAATGAGACATCCCCATTGATATATACATATATTGTTTTTCCTGGGCAGAATATTCAATTTATGCTCCTTTTTATAACTGACAGATTAAAAAAACTATTCTGATTTTTTTTTTAGATTTTGGCAAAAGGTTTTTTTTTTTGTTGACAAGGTTTATTGCAAAGCATTAAGAGTTCATATAATTATTTCTACAACTTTTTCTTTTTCAATGGTGTAAATTAAAGCTGGCAATAGTGTCTTTTCGCCTTCGCAATAACACAACCAGAAAGGACTGTTAGGGCGTAATATTTGGTAGAATAACACATTTAAAGTACCATGCACCATGATACCATGTACCATGATTAATCAGTTTTTTTCAATCCCGAAAAAAACACTTGCCCTTAAAGAGAAAGCAGCCTCTCCCATCTGGCTGCCGCCCATTTTACAACGCCGCATATCGCACTACTTCTAAAAGCTGAACTAAGTCGGGGACCTCTTACGGCCAAAAACTAGATTCACACGACTTGGATATTAGCTCATAAAGAGAGACTGCTGCCCTGTGTAGATTAGCTGCTAAAAGAGCCACTTCATCTTTAAGCTGGAATATTCTAACTCTACCTCGCATCATTACAGTGTGGGAACAGTGAGGTTAAGGAAAGTGGAACCTTGAAATTATTTATTTATTTATTTAGTTCAGACACTGAGAAAAAAACAAATCACAAAACCAATAGTCAAAGTGAAACAAAGAAAGCCACAGTAGAACTCCACAAGGGTTATCTGTCATGAAATCTTTGCAACCGATAGTTCCACTACGGCAATCATAAACTGATATAAACAGATTTATCCTCCCCCCTCTGTGTTGGCTTTTTTGCTTTTAAAGCAAAGGTTCAAAACAATTTCATATCCTACATCAAACGGAAAAAACCTTTTTCGCTTGTTATAAGAACTACCTTGGCATAGAGGATCTTTGGAAATGTAAGAATGCCTGCACCATGCAGCCAATCAGTGAGGCATCTATCCAACCAAAGGGAGTCATCGTCTGCATTACAAGTCACCACTTTTACTAACTTAACAAAAAATAGCAAAACTGATTAGGATTTAGATTTAAGATTAATAATTCCAAGGATTTTTAGGTTTTAGTGCTTTAAAATATAAGATTTAATTGTAAGATGTGTTTTGTGGTTGCAAATTGTTAGGTCTGAATTATATGCTGCCTTCAGATGCTAAGGCAGCGATTATAGGTTGTTCCATCAATGCCTCTTTGCTCATCTGTCAGTCCTGATCAATTCTATTGATATAAGAGATAACAGAGTCCCATAGTGTGCTGCTTTTGCAACATTCACTGGTTTCAAAGAGTCCTTTCAGTATTGAGGCTATCTTTTTTTTACCTGGCTCTCTGGAGGCAGAATAATGTCATCATATGGTCCTGTGAGGGCACTGGGAAACTTGCTGAAGATGATTGGTTCTTTAGGGATGGGCGCATTCTGCTCCAGACAGTGGTCCCGATAGTTCATGCCAACACACACTACTTTCTCTGGGGCCAAAATCGGGGGTAAAAGCTGGATGTTTGCTCTGTCGACCACACACTGACCAGATGCCAATGCTCTGAGGAGGAGGGGGTCTTATTTAGAGACTTTCACAGAAAATGAATAATAGGTGAAGAGATTTTTAAAAGGTTTCTTATAAGAAGGATCCTAGCAAAAAGAAGAATTGATTTTTATTATTTTTTTAAATCTGTAAAATAAAAAAATCCAAACCTTTGAGCAAACTCCAGGCCTTTATCTCCCAGCTGCAGAAGCTCTCTCACAGTTGAAGGCATTGAAGGGTCAAACGCCTTCAGATCAACAACACCTTGCCCATCACTTTGCTCCACTCCAACTCTGACACAATCGCCCTCCCCGCTGTGACGAAACTGAACCAAACGCATCCCAGCACCACTTAAGCCTCTCTTCTGTGCATCCGCTGTTTGTTTCTGGGCAATAAAACTTCTGAAGAAGATACAGGAACGGAGAGGCAGTCTCATCTATTGATAGAAAAGACAGAAAGAAAGAAAAAAAAAACTACATATAAACAGCCACAACTGCCAGACACTGGTCAATCATTCCATATTCTTACATCACCTTAAATACAACATCATCAGCCCCATGATGCTGACAAAATCCTGATCTATGGGTGCTTTTCAGGTCACCAACCTACCTTAGAGATAACCTGTTCAGGGCTGCAAAATCCTTCAGACCTGAGCAGTTTAAATAATAGTGATTAGAGTTGTCCAAATAAGGCTTGTATTAATCTCAGTGCTCCCTACCACTAGTTAGAACTGAGGAAGCCTCTTGGATGAAAGGCAATACGACTTAAAAACAGGACTGAGAATCTGCGTAGGTATGTAAACTCAAAGGTTACATTTTTGAATACCCAAAATTTGAACTTTTTTTCTCTTGTTGGAATGGCCTAGTCAAAGTCCAGACCCAAATCCAAGACAATCTGTTTTAAAGGCTTTAAAATTCCTGGGGGTGCACATCACAGACAACCTCACCTGGACTGTAAACACCACCTCACTGGTCAAAGGGCACAAAAGTGCTTTTATTCCTGGCAGAGGATGAAGAGAGCCCACCTGCCTCCACCCATCCTCACCACCTTCTGCAGAAGCACCATAGAGAGCGTTCTGACCTGCTGTCTCATGTGTGGTGTGGAGGCTGTAGCGCCTCAGACTAGAATGAGGTGAGGAGAGTGGTGAGAACAGCAGAGAAGATCATCGCGGCTCCTCGTCCCTCCATTAAAGACATTTCATCCCAGCGCTGCCCATAACATCATCAATGACCCCTCACACCCCCACCATGGACTGTTCTCCCTGCTGCCCTCTTTGAAGAGCAGAGCTTCACAGCATCTGCTGCAGCCCCCCAGCCCCGCCACCAAACAGCTGAAAAAATCATGTCACAAACTCTGCATCACACTGATAACACCAAACCAAAACACTGCAGAATTGCACCATATAGATTTAATGCTCTGAATCTTTCATATCAATGTGTTTTTTGCACCATGTTTTTTCTCCCACTCTGTTTACATTTGATCAATGCTGCACTTTTATGGAATGAAACTGTCATGAAAGCTGTACTATTTAGTAAAATAGTACAAAATAGTAAAATTTCGTTTTGTATACATTTTGTGTAAACAAAGTGACAATAAAAGTTGTCTAAGTCTAAATTGATCTTTGTTTGCATGCATTCAGTCTCTACTAGGTTGACCTACTTAGCAATGAAAACTGGTTTTACTCCAAAGTCAGCAGCCCGAATAAACAACCAGGAGCTAAAACCTGGGGACTTTGTAAACAACGTGTGGAGAAAAAAAAAAGGGATGTAAGAACGAGTCAGTTAGGTATAAACTACGTGTCATAACATTTTTGTCAAGTAAAAATTCCTAATATTTGGTGAAATGAATCAATAACACAAAGCTTCCCAACTGCCTACCTGCTGAACCAGTACTTATAATCCCCGATTAGTAGGAATGATTAGAGCAGCCAGGCTGGGGACTGTGCCCTTTGGACTGTTTGCAGCCAATAAATACTCACTTTCGCCGTTTTACCGAGGAAACACAACCGTTAACTACTTCCGGTGTTCTGTCAGATCAACATACCCCCGTCAGACCAGCATACCCATAGTCAATCCCTGTTTATCCCTTTAGTTTTGTACCAAAAATACACTTTAAACTACCTACACGCCCGTCGAGGTAGTTTAAAGTGAATTTTAAGGGATTAACAGAAGGGAAGAAGTAATAATGATCAGATTAAGAATGGGTCATATGTATTTAAATGACAATGTATATTTAACAGGGAGGAAAAAAATAATAATAAATGTGAAGAATGTGGAGAAAAAGAAAATGTAGAACATGTACTGATGAACTGTAAAACTTATGAACATGAAAGGGAGAAATGGAGAAGGATGGTTGGAAGGACAAGCAAAGAATCCTAAAGGAATACTGGGAAATGAAGGAAATATAAAGGATATTCACAGAATAAGGAAAGCATTATTTATTTATCTACAGAGTACAAAATAAAAAAATAGCATTTGATGTAAAGTAATGTTGCTACACACTCATGTACAGTAGGTGGGGGTAGGCACCTTAAAGTTGCTTGCGAGCAGCCGTAATACAAAAGAAGAAGAAGAATCTAACTTCTTGCGCATGCGTATTAATTATGGGTATGTTGGCCTGACAGAGCACCAGTCAGGGTTTGTAGTCAGCTCGGTCTAAACTGAAAAACATCTGTTTTAAATGAAGATTTCTTGGTGCTTTAATGTTTTTATTCCTACGTTTGATAAATATGAATTTAGTTTGGTTGTTTTTTAACATTTGAAATCTATTGTGTTCATTTATTAAGACAGTTACCAAAACTACATTTCCCTACAAACTGTATAACGGGCAGTGACGTATAGACGGAAGTTAGTAACTAACATTTTTTTTTTCCTAAAGTATTTAGGAAAAATATTGTGTTTAAAAAACAAAGCAGCTTTTAATTTATTGTAATTTGATTACATTTTCAACTGGGATAACTTAAATTCTATGATAGAATAGACGTTTAAGATGAAGTTTTTCCTCTCTTCCTTGTTTGAGTCCGTGAAGGCAGCACTGGTCACATGATGAAGGAGCTCGGCAAAGCAGCTATATGTACCGGCTGCTTGCTGCTTGCTGCCTGCTTCGCCCTCGAAGACTGAAGGAAGACAGCAGCAATGTGCTCCAGGTGAGACGGAAGGTTTGCTGTTTCTCTAACTTGTTTTCCTCTCCAGGATAAAATGGTTCCTGTCTCGCAGGTTTCCGTTATATCCGCTTTATTTGCATGAAGCAGCAACGTTAGAGCTCCAGAAGCTTTTTGTTCTCATTTCTTTCCCCACAGATTTTCATTCTTTTAACTTGTTCTTTACACATTAATTAGTTTTTTCCTGATATTACCAGATCACCTGTTGCAACATTTATCTTTAGAGGAAACCTAACCCTTATAGTCTATTCTGGGGTTTATTGCACATTTTGGCTCATTTTACATCCAAAGGCTCTAAATCTGCATGAATAACAGTTTTAGTTTCCCTTCCTCTAAGTCATATGATAACCAGAACCTTTGGGCTGCTGTTGGCAGGAAACACGATTTGTCAGCAGATTTAAAGTGGACTGCAAAATGAGGTGATTGTACATTTTATGTGTTAAGAAATGACAATAGGACTTGGTTTGGTCAACTTTGGACACGGTTAGCAGTAAGGAGCAAACACCCAGGGTATGGCAGCAGGTTTGAGGATAAAATCAACCCTTATTCTTGCTGTGATGAAAGCAGGCCCTCTTCCAGTAGCAGTACTAATAGCCAGCTGTTTTCAGCCATGTGCAAATAAAGCCTAAAGGGTCACAATTAGAGAGGCTTTTGTTCACACTGCTGGAATGGCATCCATCACATTGGATTCAATGTGGACAGAAGGATTGTTGGATTGTTTCTGCCGTTTAATTTCTGTTTTGTGTTGACAGTGATGTTCTTTTAGGTAGTGGAATATGAAAAGGAAAACTAACTTTAATAAACCACATATTTCACTTTCTTTAAACTTGTTTATCTTAGTTTATGATCTTTAACATCTTTTAGGATTTACACTTGTTTGGATTTCATTTCTATCAAAAGGCTCCACGTCTGCATGCATGAATTTTAGTTTCCCTTTGTCTGCTATGATGACATAACTTTCTGATACAAATAATTTTAGTCATTAAATTTAAAGTCATAATTCTCAACAAAATGAAGTGATTTTCGTCGTAAAATAACCTCTAGGTGCAGGGATTTGCATCTTATCCTCCCCTGCAGTTTGCAAAACAACAAATTGGTGTGAAAATCCCGACAGTCATTAGAATCTTATCTCCTGCATTTTTTTTTTTTTTGTCAAAGGTCCTACAGGTTTTCCCTCTCACTGTTATCATTAACACATTCACTTGTTGCCTTACTCAGTCTCTGATGTCTTACTCAATTCTGTTTGTCTGTCCAGCGTCCAGCCCACAGAGTGGACCAATGACCTCAAAGATCAGAAGTGAGTACCAGGAAGCATTCTGCTTCTCTTAATCGGTCTGTTTTAATCGGATGCATGCTCTCTTTTGTTTTTCTAGTTTTGATGGCATCGTCTTAGTCACCCAGAGCCATGACACTCTGCCTGCTGAGCTGGAATTCCTGAAAGCCCCACTGCAGGATTACAGTTCTGTACGTTTCTGCAATTGCAACACTTAGATTAGATTATGAAGTGGAGGTGCCACATCCTTATGGAGGTTTAACAGATGTTATGAATTTTTAATGTAACACATCCCCCTCCAGGTATTTGCATTTTGTGTTATTTGTATCAGATTGAGACCATCTTGAGGAATTTTCTATAAGTGTGATCTCTGACAGAATATACCTCCATATAAGCCTTTCCACCGTGGCCCTGGCTCTGTATAGTGTCGAGTCTTTTCTAGTCTTCATAAACCTTCACAAAACCTCAGACAGCTCAACTTTTTCAGCTAAATAATAGCCCACACAGTGACGCTGCCACCACCATCATAATATTGCCTTTAAGTCTTTACAGAAATGCTGTACTTGCACTAAGATTGAATTATAATTAGATCAATTTGCTGAGAATTTCACTTCTAACATTTTTTTTTTTTTATGTTGATGTATTACAATAAAAGCAACTAAAAACAGACGCTGTTAAAACTGCTGAAATGGCTCACTGTATTGGTGTGTCAGATATCCTCAAATGATTTAGAGTTGAAACATTAAGTTACTTATACCCCAATTACACTACCCTTGAAAAACCGTGCCGAGCTCAGTAACTGAGATAACTTCTCGTGTGTAAATGGAAAGAAAACTGAACTGAACCGAGCTAGACACAACCAGACCGCTCTAACTGCAGACCAGTTCCAGAGGTGGGCTGGGCTTGGTTTTTCCCTGGCTCGGTTCTCTGATAACAAGAGCGCATGAGCAGAGCACGTCATCTCCGTTGTTGGTTCATTACCGCCAACAACTGCTTGATTTCCTCCTTCCTTCCAGATCACCACTAGGAGGCGAGGAGTCAAGGAACCGAGATATCGTGATGTGTAAACTGTCGTCAGAACCAAACTCGGCCTGGTTAACTGATCCGAGCTCGGACCGGTCTCGGCATGGATCGGTTTTTCAAGGGTAGTGTAAATGGGGTAATAGAAGCAGCTGTAGACCAGTTGACTTTATCAGGACAGGTAATTTCTAAAGTGACTGGACTGTAATCGCATCTGTCATTAGTGGTCACCCCTGGCTTTTACATAAGCAGACACAATGAGGTGTTCCTGGAAATCATTTCATCTGCAACCTACGGTGATCTCTAGCATGGACCTTTAGCATCATATAGGGGTTATCTGCCACTAAACAGGACTGTAAGAAGACAACACAATAATAATCCTTGTGTTACTTTCATTGTGCAGACATTTTTTTCTTAACATTTGTAAAGTGTTGTCTTGCACTTAAATAAAGCTTGACATAGGACGTCATCCAAATGGATTTTTTTTAAGTTTAGCTAAGTTGCGCAAATAATGAATGTCTCTTTTGGATCATGTCCAATATCTTGGCATTTTACTAACATTAGCAGGGAAATGTGCCGTATCCCTCCGTTTATGTATGTATCTTTCATGTAATTCATAAACGTCATAAACATCTCAAATTGGAGTTTGTGGCATGTGCAGACACGGAAATTACTGATTTGGAAACTATTCGAGGGATAAATGCATTTGACAATTGCAGTTCATTCCGATGGTCTTAGCGGACATAATGCACCTTCAGGTCAGAGATGGGTAAAGTACTCAAAAATTATACTTGGAACTACATCATATTTTTACTCGGGTACAAGTAGCCTTTAAATGAATTACTTTTTCCCCGTTACTTAAATATTTGGTAAGATGGTGACTCAAATAGGCAACTTCTGCTGTTGCAAAGACAAATATAAAAAAAACAAAAAACATTTTGCATGCAAGAATTACAAAATAAATATGTAGATTTTCAAAATAATTTTTGTTTTTGTTTTAAAACTTACAAACTCAATAGTTGCAGAATAGGTAAAAATACAGTGAACTGCCTTGTCACTCAACCTCAGGCATTTAACCAGTAAGCCCTCAGTGCAAAAATGAAAAAGATAAAGAAAGTGTGTCTCTCAATATGTTTAAAAGAATCTTGTTTTCATTAAGTGAAGTTACTCACAATGGATGGCGTTGCCAGAAGTTTTACTCAAGAGTAGTGTTATTTTATCATATTTTTACCCAAAAAAAGGTCAAAATTTAGTGTTGTAAAACTACTCCTACTAGAGTATTTATTTTTTTTACCTAAGTAAACGTAACTAGTTACTACCCCCTCTGCTTCAGGTGGACAGCGGTTTGGGCGATGAGGTGGTTCTGATCAAGGTTCCCAGTCTTCCTGGTGACCGTTTGATATTTGCCTCCACCGGCCCTGTGAACCGCGACTATGATGATGTCAGACGCTTCAGTGACGCAGCTGTCAAAGGCATCAAACGGTCAGTAAGCCGCAGTGTTCTGCCTTCACTTCCAGGAGTCATTCTATTCTGGTTTCATCACTCATTGTTTTGCTTTTTCAGGGCCTTGAAAGCTGGCATGCAGCGCCCCCTGCTGGTTTGCCCTCCACACAAGGACTATAAGAACAGCCCCTTGGTGGCTGCACTTGGTGCGCTTCATGCTCTCTACATGGTGAGAAATGGCTGTTCTGCAAAATATAGATGAATGATTTAATTATGGCACAGTATAATGGTCAATATTGGGAATAAAATGTGGCCTTTAGGAATCAACTTAATCGAAAAGAACACAATCTCTGGAGTTCCTCTGAGTCAAGGACTAAATCACCTTGTAAAAAAAACAGAAATGACTGGGAAAAGTCTTAAAAGGTGTAAAATTAACAATATGCAGATAGATTGAAAGATTACTTCTTTTTCTTCCAGTGTTTTTTGGGTGGAGATTTGGCCACCGCCGTGATCAAAATAAATTCTCTGCAGACTTCATCTAGCTGTTAAACCTGTTTCACTCACTCGCTTGATTAGCCTCATTGTCATAGCTGTCAGTTTTAATAGTGACATGGGTTGTAAAACTACCTCAACAAAGAAATTCATCCCTAATATTGTCAGTAAATGTTGGGTTTTCATTGTTAGATGGGTGTAATCATTGGCATGAAAACCAAATGGAAATGGAGAAATGGTTTATCAAAACATGAAGCTACCATAGATCGACCAAGTAAGACATGCCAATATGTTGATATTCATGAACTGATTGTGAGAAAATGGCCTTTTCCTGTTCTGCTTATTCATCTGTCACCCAATTGGACATGAGGGGATATTGCTAGGTCCAGGCAGCTATAAACCTTATCCACTGTTTCAACAGATGGAGTCAGTGTATATTCAGGCTGGGGGTTTTGTTAGTTTTTTTGTTGTTATTGTTAAGTGCAAAAAAAAAAAAATTTGAACAACGGTTTGTTTTCTACTTTTGGTTCTATAAACCCAAAAAGAAAATACTACGCACGTCATTCAAACAGAAGAAATGAACCGCCTGAGTATACACTGACCAGACAGCCCAGCCCATTACCCTTCTAGCCCTGGTTTCCAGCTCCTACAGCCTCCTGCTGAGGTCTGAAGAAGCTTCTTACTGCTATTTTCTTCCAAGCCCAGAGCTGCCAACTTTTTGTAGAGGCCGGTTAGTCAAAGCGTTCCTCCTCCCATGGTTGTTGGGTGGATCAGGGAATATGTTCACAAAGACAGTCACGCACTAAATCCACATGATTGAATGGGTTACAGGGGTAAAGTTTGGTTGAGCAAATTATCTTATATATTATCTTCATGTGTCCATAACTCAAGTATTTGATCTATGCGATCACTGCAGATTTCTTTATAACAGTAGTTTTTATTTGCATAACCAGGACCTGCTGCATGTTACTGTATGATTGGCATAAACCACAGTAATTACTTCAGAAAACAGATGCGGACTTCATTTCTATTTGCATGTGTTAAAAGCCCCTTGAAGTGCGAGAGGCAAATGACAAAACCTCGGACCACAAGGTGTGTGTCCTAGGGCTGTGGGCGGCCCAGGAGGCCGAAGGAAGGAGGCTGGTGGAGCTGGCTAATGCTCTGGAGAGCGGCAGGTTGGTCAGATGCCTTGCTTTATATGTTTTCTCCTGTTTTGTCACTCAAACAACCCTTTCCTTTCGCCCTGACAGAGTGGCATACCGCGACATCGGTGGCTCAGACCCTGAGCGCATGGCAGCACCTCGTGTGGCTGAATACGTTCAGGAGATGTTTAAGAACAGTCCTGTGCAGGTAAGGAGGAATTCTGCATGTTGACAGAGGAAAATCCCCTGCTAAATTAGATTTGAAAGGTTTTTCACACCTCCACAAAAAACTTCATTGAGCTCAAAAGGCATTTTATACTATAGACAAACACTAATTAGTGTATTATTTTTAAGTAAGAAGTTATGAATGAGGGATATAGACAAATGGTTTATGTTGTGAAAATGTGCTGTTTATCTGGATAACTAATGATAATAAATACAACGCAAAAATGATTGCTTTGTTATTTTGGTATCTTTCTCCACAATAAATGGTATGGCTGCCTCTGCATCTTGCTTCAGTAAAAATTAATTCTGCTCTATCTGATATTATTTGTATCACTTTCCTCATGGAGTCAAAAGTGGCTGAATAATACAAAATAACCTCATAATTTTAACCCCCGAGGTTTGTAAATATCATGTAAAGTTTATCTTTGTCGATGTAAACTGAAATTCATATAGTGTTTTTTTTAAGACTGTTTTATTTTAGGTTATCAGAGTAAAGGGAGTTGGGTACATTGTAAACATTTTTGAAAAATCATGTCTCACTTAACCTCCTATTTTAAATGTTCTGTTTTGTAGAGTTTCAAAAGAAACTCAAGTTTCTGATTGTAATGTGACTAAAGTAAAAAAAAAAGTTTAAGGAGGCCTGAACAGGTCTGTGTTTCCAGGTGGAGGTGTTGAGCGACGTGAGGATTCTGGAGAAGGAGTATCCATGTCTGGCTGCAGTGAACCGCTGTGCAAACTGTAAGACAAAAGCTTTACTTCTTATTGCATAAATTAAGGTTTTTTACAGATGTAAATACTGCCTTAAACTACCGCAGGTGTGCCTCGTCATCAGGCCAGAGTAATCAAACTGCAGTACTCTGGAGCGGGACCGATCCAGAAGACACTCATGTTGGTTGGAAAGGTAAGAATCCAAAGTTGATGTTCATACAAACAGTGGAAATAATGGAACTCATGATTGTTGTAGATCTGATCTCGTGTTGTCTATTTGCTTTTTTTTTGTGATGTTTGCAGGGAATTACCTATGACACAGGAGGAGCAGACATCAAGGCTGGAGGCTTCATGGCTGGGATGCACAGGGATAAATGTGGAGCAGCTGCTGTCGCTGGATTCTTCCAGGTAATTCTTTTTTAACAGCATTAGAATCAAAATATGCTTTAAAAAAATAAATAAATAAATTTAGTTATATTATTGAAAACAAACATTCATAAACATTTTTGAATCAGTGTTTTAATAAAAATGTCCTCAGCAGCTTTTAAAGTTTATCAGTGAATTGCAGAGGATGTGCTGGTTTCACAGCTGAATGTCTTAGACTTGCTTAGACACACTTTATTGTCATTTTATGTACATGGTGTATACAAAATGAAATTGTGATAAATTTATAAAACGCAGCAGTGATCAAAAAGTAAACCGTGTAGGAGAGACACGGTGCAAAAATGCATTGATGTGGAAGGTTCAGAGCAGTGCAAAAATAAGTAGAAATGGTGCAAAATACAGTAGAAACACTGAGTTGAGTTCTATTTTGAAGATTCACCATGTAGTGCAAGTATGATGTTTACAGTGTGATAGAGTCTTGAAGTCTGACTTGATTAGAGTTTTCAACAAAAGCTGTTACGGAACCCGCTTGTCCTGCACTGAATGCTGCGAATCCTCTTCCCAGAGGGCAGTAGAGAGGAATGTAGTTTGTCTCATGCCACGACCTGTCCGAGTGCTCAGTGAGACTGATGTGCTGTAGTTAAATCTCATAGCTGCCCCCTTGGTACATGTCTGGTGCATGCTATGAGCTGACAAACTCCACTCCACCAGCTGTTCCTCCACTCCTCTGTATTCATCCCTAGTGTCTCAGCATTGCTGCATTTCTATGCTTTAAGTAGCATAGAAATTAAGAAATGGCTTAAAAAATGATCATAATGAAAGACAAAAAAAACATGTAGATTCTCTTTGATGTAGATCTGATCTCTTTCAGATTTTAGCCCATCTGAAGCCAGAGCATCTGAAAGTGGTGGGTGCGATGACCATGGTGAGAAACAGCGTTGGTGCAGGTCAGTGTTGATGCCTCCAGCTAATAAATCACCTCCCGGTCTGAGCGGCTGTTCTCACCTCTCATTTTCCTGCTTTGTTTTTTTTTTTTTTTTTTTTTTTTTATACCCCCCTCAGACTGCTATGTGGCAGATGAGCTGGTCGTGTCCCGAGCAGGTCGCAGAGTCCGGGTGGGAAACACGGATGCTGAAGGCCGTATGGTGATGGTTGACCTGCTCTGTGAAATGAAGGAGAAGGTTGGAGGCGGTGCCTTTAAAAAGTTCCCTGATCAATCTCTTTCTCTGGTGTTTCTCCTCTAATTGGGTTTGTTTCTCTCCGCAGGCGGCGCAGGAGGTTTCCCCGCAGCTCTTTACGATTGCAACTCTGACTGGTCATGCCATCAGAGCCATGGGACCAAACTACTCAGTAAGTTCTGTGGCGGGAAAAAAGACAAAAAATCCACGGAAGGTTTATATTTCATGTCCACGTTTGTCCTAATTTCAAATAATTTCTTTTTAGATCATCATGGACAACGGACCAGCCCAGCGTGGTGGGAACGCCGCTCAGTGGCAGAAAGGTGAGATTAGGTTTGACCCATTAAAGAATGTTAAGCGTGTTTTTGCAAACTGTTGTAAATAAATAATCAGCTAGTTGAAAGTACAGATGATAACAACGCAAACCTTAAACTTTACTTCGTCATAAACTACAATGATTTATCTCTGCTGGTTGAAATTTACCCAGAGGCATTACTCAGGTGGTGAATGACTCATAATGTTTAAACTTTTTGCAGACAAACCTAGTTTCTTGCTCATCCAATGTCCATTTAAAAATGAATAAAGAAAAATCGATGCAGTCTTTGAATCCCTAGAGTGTAGTATGGCTCTAGTCGTAAGCTGAGCTTCACTCATCATAGACTTTAGTCTGTTTTTTGGAGTTTTTAGAGATTGATCATTATATTTAATTGTATCTAGATATAATTATCCAACATTTAGCTGCTTCAATTAAATTTTTTCTAACCATTATTCAGTAGGGTTGACCCCCTTTCTGGACCCTTATAGTCTACCTGTTATATCCAGTCCAAAACCAGTGTTGTGTTTTATATATCAGTTATCATTAAAAAGTAAATCAGCCGTTTGTTTTTCCATATTTCCTAATGTACCACCTGCAGGGAAATGGCCACATGGCGTAATGCTACCTCCACCAGTCTGCTTTGTGCACTGCTCCTTAATTTGAAAGACTCGTATGGATTAGATGTTCTCCTCTGATCAAAACAAACTGTCTCAGGAAGTAATTTTGCTCTTTGGCATGAGCAGATAAAAAATTCTACTGTGCTTGAACGTATCATTTTTTAAGCAAGTAATTTTTTTCCTCAGTCTACACCTTTAGTGCCAATTAACTGCTCATCTCAAATTCATGGCTGATTTCATTGTTATTGGATTGTTTTTGATCATCTGACCCATTTCTGTTTGAAGTAAATGATGCAAGCTGTGTTTCTGCTGGAGAGTGATCTAAAACATGCATTAAAGCTAGTTTTGAGATAGATGGAGCTTTTGGGAATTTTCAAGCTATGCTAAAACAGAAGCTCTGTGTGCTAAAAACAAACCTATTTAAATATTTCAACCAATCAATAAGAGTCTAATGTCCACCTAGAATCATATCAAACTATTCGCTATATAGAAAGTCTGAGGTCCACCTATTAAACAAATACTAGACTCTTATTAAATAACTATTAGTGTCTAATTTTGATCTGTTGTGGATTAGAAAAATGCCAGTCTTACTCTTTAATATCCTCTGGTCTAAGGTGATAAAGGGTTTGCAGGACCAAGTAACAGCAGTTTAACTCCCTGTCTTACAGCTGGAGAGGTGTTGGGAGATGTGTTTGAGATATCCAGCATCAGGCGGGAGGACTACGAGTTCCACAAAGGACCATCCGAGTACGAAGACATCCTGCAGTGCAACAATCTTCCATCCTCAGCGACTCCCCGAGGACATCAGACCCCTGCAGCTTTCCTCATCATGACCTCAGGCCTTGACAAGGTCCTGACACGCTGACAGGAAACAAAGTGTGTGTATCTGCTAAGAATTAAAGTGGTTCATCAGCATTAATGGCTTCTGTTGAAATGTGTCTACAGCATGGAGTGGATTCAGATGCACCTCTGCCCTACTCCCATATCGACATCGCTGGCTCGAGTGGTCCTTTCCCCGGAGTCCCAACTGGAGCACCCATTGTCGCCATGGCAACCAACTACATCCTTCAAAATAGTCTTTAAAAGTACTAAAATGTGTTGCGTTTCTGCTCTTTCTCCTTATCTAGTTTTATTTCTTAAAAGCTCAGGTTCATTTTTCTGCGACTGCTTAATCTTCTTCCTGTTTTAATAGTTGGTGGAAGAATCATATAAGGTGGCCTGAGCAGGAAATCTCTGCTTCTATGCAGTCATCGATGAGGCTGTAAAGAAACAAAGTTCTGCTCATTATTCAATAAAAAAAGGGTTTTTGGTCATGGTGATTTGTCAGACATTTTTGTTCCTACAAATTAACCGTTAATTCATATTAGAAACTTCTTTTTTTCAGGGATTTAATTATTTGGAGTTGAATGAAAAATTAAATTGTCTCATGGTGCCTTTCAACAGTTTTCATTTAGCTTATGTCAATAAACACAAAATGATCTGATACCGCAACTGAATGTAGCACATAACTGCAAAGTGGGAGGAAAACACTAGCTTCAGAAGTTTGGTCACCTTTTCCTCAAATACCCCTAAATAAAATGCAATGCAAAAAAAGTACCCAGAGGCAGCCTGAATGTAATTTGATCTCTGTAACATCCAGCTGTTCCATGGACGCCTCAGAGGAAAACAGCAGGGATAAAACGGCGCAGAAGTTTAAAACCAGTTTGGTTATTCAATATAATCCTAAGCTTTAGACATCTTATGGAGCCCTGCGCTATAGTACAACGAAACTGCAATCACTATTAGGTGGGCGTGGCTTTCCAATTATTTGACCCAGACAGGGAGAACAGTTAGTCGGGCTCTCTAAAATTCTGCTATTACTGTTAGAGCAGCAAAGGAAAAAGCCACAATAATCTGCATTTGTAGTTTAGTACAATCTGTGTAATGGACACAGCAAAGGTGGAAGAGGGTGCTGGGAGGTTACTTTTTGTTTTTACTCATGAAAAATAATGAAGAAAAGCTAAACATGGAAGACTGCCTATTAGGGAGAGGTTCACTTTCAACCGGGACGATATTAAGCACATATTTAGCAGGGGCTGCAATTTATTTATTTAGACTAAAGCATATTTTTGTAATAGCATAAACAAAGCGAGACTATTTGGTTGACCTGAAAGTTTAAACTCCAAGATGTTTACATTAATTGTGACTGAAATAAATTGAAGAATTGTAAAACCCTTGGGACTCTTAAAGACCTGCAGCTTTTATATTATATTGACTCAGCAGTGTACATGTAAAACACACCATTCTTTAGGAATATTAAGACTTATGTAATGGGTTTCATAAAAATGACTGGAGATGATATACACTGTCAACTGATAAAGGATCATCTGTGCTTATGGTTGTTTATTTAAAAACTCATGAACAGATTGTCCAAACGCATCAAACTGAATCCATAGGAAAAATGTAGAAAAACAGTAAAAACTTCAGTAGAAATTCAGAACTTAAATTCTTTAGAAGAATTCACTGCAGCCTTATACTGCCCCCTAATGGTCAGCTGAAGGCCTCCAACATGGGGACTACTCTGAGAAGTCATCGGTCTGTAGGGTTTCAAAACGTTTTCTGAAATCTTCCTCAAAGTGATCCAGGTCATCTTTACGGAGAATGTCCTAAGAACAGATGCAGCAACAGTTTACTGATGTATTTTATTTGCACTCTGTGAATAATATCTAATTTATTCATACAAACCTTAGGGAAGTTTCCGGGGAGTTTATTTGCATTAAGCTTTAGCAGTCTCAGTCTCTCTTCCTCTATGATCTGTCTCCTCTGCATCTCCCTCTCCTGTTCTGTTGCTTCAAATGTAGCTTCAATTTCCTTGATAAGAGAGAAAAGGGTTTTAAAAAGATTTAAAAATGTTACTACTTCCTAACAAAACACACCATTTATTACTCTTTGTTCAGGCTAACGTGAAGGGACATACCAGCTGAATAAACAGCTGTATCTTTGCTGCTCTCCACTATGCCTTATTGTGTAAAATGATACAAATCTGCGCTTTTGAATTATGGTTGGTACCCTTTCAGTTTCACGCTGCCGTCTTCTCTCTTCCATCAGTCTCTCCACCTCATGTTTGTGTTCCAGCTGCTTCATGCGACGTCTCTGGGCGTTCATCTGCTCAATCCGGTCGTCCTCAGCAAACTTGGCCATCATGGTTTTCCTGAAAGCCTCCTCTTCCTCTTTTTCCCGCTGCCTCTGCATCTGCTTGAAGGCTAGCTGCTCCCTGAAGGTCTGCTGCATCATCAGTCTCTGTCTGATCCTGTTTTCCATTTCCTCCTAATAATGCGGATTAAAAACATGTTTCTATTTGAAACAATATTTCAGATGTGATAAACAGTGTTTTAGTGTTCCAACTCTTTGGGGCTCACAATTTCTCTCTGTCTGTATGCCTCCTCTTGCTTTTCCAAATAAAGCTCCCGACAGACATGCTCCATCTCCTCGCTCAGTTTTCTCTCCCCTTCTATCTTCTCACACAGCTGGATAACAGAAGTGGACAGCAAGGAGAAGTGTTAAAAAAAATCAGCAGACAATAAGCTGATAAGAGGAGCTTGTTTTTTCAACCATTTTGTGGCGATATTCCTTGGCTTCTTCCCATTGTTTCATCTGATTCCTTCTAGTCTCCTCCGTATGTTGCTGCTGCCTTGCAAACTCCATGATGCGTCTGTTTTCCTCTTCGATCCTCTTCTGCTCCATCCGCCTCCACTCAGCCTGTTCCCTTTTCAACTCCTCCATTTGCTGCCGAGAAGCTTTGACCTTCTCCAGCTTTAACTGCCTCTCCCTTAAACAGAAAGCATGAATCTCAATAAACAGAAAAACTCATTGTGATTTCATAGAAATACTGGAACATAATATTCCTACAGTGAACCAGCTATTAGAATATTATCTGTTTTAAATAGGAGTAAAGGAGACCCACATCTGCTCCTCTTCATAGATCTTCCTGATGATCTCGTCCACCAGAAGCTTCTCTTTGAGAAACTCCTCATACGCCTCCTGTCTACTGCGCTCCTTCTCCATGAGCTGCTGCTCCAACTCTCTCTGATGCCGAACCACCTTCTCGTTATGTTGCAGCTGCTGCTGCTTCTGGAGCTCAGCAGCAGCTTGTTCTTGTTCTCTCTTCATTCTGTGAGCCAGCTCTGCCTCTTCCCTCTAAAGTGAGATAAAAGAGAAAAGTTGAGAGACTTGAACTCTTGATTTAGTTTGTTCCTGTGTTCATACTGCAGTTGGCTGCCACATAAAGATAAAAGTCATTGTAGCACTGTAGTCATAGCAGAATATATAAAATCTGAAAGAACTACCAAAGGTGGCACCCACTTTGGTTTGAAGTCTTAGAGATTCCTTTTCTGCGATCTGAGCAGCTATCTCCTTGTGCACATACGCAGCACTCAGCTTGGATTTCAGTTCTCTGATCTCCAAGCTGAAAATCAAAGGATGAATTTAAATACTTATAAGTCCAGGTTACACATAAAAACATAGAAGATCATAATAAATGGTTTGTACCTGTTCTCTATAATAAGCCGTCTCATCTTCTCATCTTTTTGCTTCTCGTGGTCGATTCGGGCCTGCTCTTTAGCTTTTCTCTCCTCCTGTTCCAGCTCCTTTTCCCTGTTTACTCTCTGCTCCTCAGCCTGCAGTCACATTCAGTCATTATTATAAGCATTGCACTGGACAAAGGTCATACCAGTCTGTTTGTTAAAAGCTTTTTTCTTTAAAAGCAATGCTTAGATTTCCATCTCAGATTGTTTTATTGTGCATACAATTATTGTTTTTTACCTGAATTTCATGAAATGTGAAGAAGTCGGTCCAGAATACTGGAATGTACTGTATGATTAATATCTACAGTCAGAGTGAATATGTAAAAATATGTAAACCAGAAGGTGTTAAAACTTTTGGTCATACAAGATATTGCACAGTTATATTCCCTGATATTAATTACTTAAATATATCAAGTAAAAGCTGTTTACTCCAAAAATGCATTTGATAAAAAAAAATACCCCATGTGACTTTTGAAGGGTCACAGCTGAATTTGTCAGAATGCAAAAATGTTGATCATTTCTAGTTCTGCTATATAGATATTTACATTTTATAAAGACATTTTAAGCTTGTTTAATTTTTCCAATAAAAATATTTTTTGTTATTCACATATTATTAAAGCTTATCCTTGCATACAGTGATGAATAAAAAAAATAAAAACTAAAACCTCAAGCTTATTGAATAAAGCCAAAACATAAACTAGTTCCTGGAACAGGAGCCATGTTACTGTGTATCTTTAACTGTCCCAAAAATGTAAATATCTTTGTTTATAATTTGGTGATTATATTGAAATCGGGGATAAATAGATGTGGTAGACTATGAGGAGCAGGAGCCTCCCACCTTGATCAGTTCCTCCTCCATCTGCCGCTCCTTCAGCTGATGCTGCTCATGCCGCAGGTACCTCCTCCTCTCTGCGCTCTCCTCCTGCCTCAGACCAGCCAGCAGCTGCCGCTCTCTGACCAGCCGCTTGGCTTCTTCTTGCCGGAGCTCTTCCCGATACCTAGACTGCTGCTGGTGTCTCAACATCGAGTGACGATCCTGTTCGGATGAAAAACGCAGACTTTACAACAAGCACAGATACGATGATAAACAACGAACAAAGCTAAGCTAACAGGCTCAAACTACAAAAAGTTACCATGTTGGAAGTTTTCTCATACGAGCCCAGTTCCCCAGACTTCTTTTTGATTAGAAGGCACACGCAAAACAACAACTTTATCTTAAAACGAGTTTAAAGAGACTCTCTTAAGTTCCAACGCATTGATCCTTTCGGTTGTTCAGCATTTGGTTGCCCTGGAAACTGGTCGAGCTCGTGGCTTCATCCAATCAGAGTGGGCATAGAAAATGAAGGATAGTGAAATCCAAATTTCATCAAATGTTATTTATTTATTTAATTTTGTCTTTAAAATGTTTTTAGGAATGAAAGATGTTCAGTTTGATTGCTACATGAACAAGCTGTTTTTTTATATATGTTTCATCGTGGATAATTAACTCTAATTGCGGTGTGTTGTTTGATGTTGCTTTTTGAGAAAATGCTTTACAAATCAAACACAAATAAAATCAATTTATTAACTGCGCTGATTTAACCAATTCAAGATTTGTTTTCATAGACTAATTTAGACATCAGTTGCCATTGGAGATTATTCTTATTCTTTACATTTTTTTGGCGCTTGCCCAAATAGATGCAGTTCCGCCACCTACTGGTAGGGAGTGTGGACCAGAATGACTGTTATTATTAATTAAATTCTGTTACACAATTGTGTTATTTTTAAGTAAGGAATTATTATCCTGTAAATGTTACTTTCTGAATCACTTTTAAAAAGAGCAGTGCGTTTGTGCTCTTAGAAGGTTAAAGTACCTGGTTCAATCCCCATAGCATCCACTCTGGGTTCCTGAGCAAAACCATTAACCCCACACTGCTCCCCGGGGGCTGCACAATGGCATTTAACCCATTCCCTCCCCAAGGGAATGGGTTAAATGCAGAGAGTGAATTTCCCTATTGTGGGACAATAAAGGGTTTTACATTCATATTTATTACAGTACAACATGACATCTTCTATTGTTTCATCTACACCACTGTATTCACGTTTCCTATTCCTATGTTTCCCTAAAATAAACAGAGCACCATTTAATCTAGTATGCCCAAATCTCAAATGAGAAATAATTGATTTTTCTCATCTTGTTCTTCTGATTTCTACAGTTTTCTTTTGAATTTTATAAAAAACAATGTCCTCTTTTTCCTTTCTCCCATTCCTTTTGTCATTTATCCTTTTTTTTCTGTTTGATTAACATGTTAACTTCCTATATACAAAAATTAATAATTAAATACACTGTTAAATCTCTAACAGCTTCTTTTGCTTTCCAGACTACCTGTTCATTTCCTTTAAGTCTACAATGTGCTGGTCTCCATACAAAAATTATAATTTAAGCCATCATATTTATTCTATATAGTGTCGGTTGAATTTCTATTAAAATATCTGGCCTGTTTTCTGGATGACTATAATGCAAACTATTTAAGGATGAATTTGAATCTGAACATATGACTGATCTGAATGGCTTAACATCTTCAACCCATTGAATAGCTGATAATATTGCAATCATGTCTCGTGTGTAAAAAAAGTTGATCACTTATTCTTTTCCTAATTTTAACATTGAATTCTGGTCATTTAAAAGCTACTCTTGTTTGATATTATATTTTTTAGAAGCATCTGTATATTTCTTACATAACTATAATATTTATTAATATAATCCTGTACTATAAATGCATTTAGAGTGAATTCCTTATTGCTTCTCTTTTTCAACAAAGTAAAATCTACATTGACATCTGGAATAATCCAAGGCTGTATTATTGATAATGGAACTGTTTGGCTTATACTAATCTGATCTATTTTGAATCCTTTTCTACACAATCCAACCAAAACTTCTAATGTCTTTTATTTCTTTTTCCCAACAGGGTTTTATTGCTTGATGAGTTGGATGATCCTGTCTATGACCTTTTAAGTTAGCAGAATCATTTAAGGTTAATTGCTCTCTTCTTAATGCAAGTGGCATTTCTCCTATTTCTACTAATAATGCTGCTGTTGGAGTAGCTTTAATTGCCCCAGTACAAAACCTCAATGTTTGGTACTGAATACGATCTAAATTTTTGTCTCTGCTGCTGAATTATATACAATGCGTCTATAATATATCACTGATCTAATTAGCCCTGTATATATATATATCCTTAAGTGCTATTCTTAATCCTATCTTTAAGTGCTAAGATATTTAATACTTTCTTGCATTTGTCTAAAACCTTTTGAATGTGTATATTCCATGTAAGTCTTTCATTAAACCAAACCCTTACCAATTTAAATTGCCTCACTTTTTCTATTTCTGGTTACCGGTATATAAGTTTTATTGCTTCATTTTAAATGATTACAAAATGTATTCCTTGAAAAGAACATTGTTTTAGTCTTATCCCTAAAGAAAATATAAACCCTTCTTCTTCATCTTTTTAGTAATAAACTCCAAATTCCTCCCTTTCATCCACGTTGCTCCATCATCAGAAAAAAGAGAAAATCCCACTCCACAATCTACATTTTGAAACACATGATCTATCATTATCGAAAATAATTAAGGACTTATTATGCTTCCTTGTGGAGTACCGTTTTCAACAATATATTTATCAGAATAGTGATTTCCTATTTTAACTTGTACTTGTCGTTTAGTTAGAATATCTTTACATCCTACCTGTAATACATCAATCTTGTTCATTTTAATTAAAAAACCTTGTTTACGCAAAATATCATATGTTTTCTCAATAGCAAAAAACACTGCTAAAATACTTTATTAATTTGCACTTTTCTGATTTCAAATTCCAAAATCAAAACTACATATATAGTATTCCTTCCGCCCCTAAAGCCACTTTATTTTGATATATATCCTTATGATTCAATGTAATAAATCCTCCTTTCATTAATCTCTTTCTCCACTATTTAAAAATATTTGATGTTAACGCAATAGGGCTTTAATTTTCAGGCTTTGTATACATATTGGTATTATTATAACAATCTCTATCTAACTCTCTAGTAATTTTCGATTTTCCCAAACTTTATAATAAAGTTTGAATAAAATGTCTTTTTAAATGTTAAATAGACATTAAATGTCTATTTAATGTTTTAACATTAAATAAAAAATTTTATATTTTCTTGGTGTTGTTAGTTTACCTTTCTGGAGAGCTCGATTTAATTCAATCGACATTCAATAAATCATTTTTTACATTTTCTATCTGCTCTGATATCTGTCTGTTTTCTAATACTGTCATTTCTCTTTCCCCATTCCCTTCCAAAGTAATATTATCTGAGCTATATATTTGATAAAAATATTTGCCATCATTTATACACATTCTTCATCCTTAGCTGCTGGATTACCATACTGTATTTTAATACCAATAATTTTTTTTAAATCATTGATCATACTTTTAATCTATGTTTCTCTTCCCACTGAATTACAAAAATCCTCCAACAATCCTTTTTTGCATTTTTTTTTATAGTTCTTCTCACTCGAGTCTGACATCTCTTTTATTCCATAATATTCTGTGAACAGTGATTCCTTTTCAACCTTTTAAAAGTTTCATTTCGATTTTTGTAATTATTTTATCACACTCATTTTCCATCATGATCCATGTTTTCAAAGATCTCCTGCTTCTTCTTCTTTGTTAGATTGGCGGATTGCAAACAATTTATAGGAGTATACCGCCACCTACTGTCCATGAGTGTGTAGCTCTTTGTTACATAAAAATAAAAACAATGCTTTATCAATAACCTAATTTTACTCCCTATTTCCATCTGTCCCTAAAATTCATTTAATACTCAATTTTCTCTCTTTCTCTATATTTACTTTCTTCTTTCTTCTTTGTGCGTCAATTTTAGCAACTGGGCGGTACTTACAAGCGAACGGAAATGACGTAATTGGAGGAATTATAAAACAGACGTTAGCGCGCTCATTCCGGCTCAAACTTTTCTTCCTGCAGTCGGAGTGGTCCGTGGAGGAGACTCAGTCCCCGCTATCAACACAAAGACCAAATCTGTCTCTCCCGCTTCACGTTAACTCTCTGTTCCTGCTTCCATTTCGACGGTGCGACGCTTTAAAGCGGAAAGAACAGACTTTTTCTCCTCTCTCCACGCAGACGCAAATACCCCACAGCAAACATGTTCGAGGCTCGCCTGGTGCAGGGCTCCATCCTGAAGAAGGTGCTGGAGGCTCTTAAAGATCTGATCACAGAAGCCTGCTGGGATGTTAGCTCGTCAGGCATCTCGCTCCAGAGCATGGACTCCTCTCATGTCTCCCTGGTGCAGCTCACTCTGCGGCATGATGGCTTCGACTCTTACCGCTGCGATAGAAATTTGGCCATGGGGGTCAACCTCAGCAGGTGAGGCCAACCGTCCTATAGATATCTTATTAAGTTTAGGACCGTTACATTTACGCTTGATTAATTTATTACATGAAACGTACTTTTGATGATCAGGTGAAATCAAATGATAACGATGGTTACCAAATTGGGCGACGAATGGTGAAAATAAAGTTTATTTTTTGGGGGTAACTTTAAAGCTTTAAAGCAATATCTATAGTATTTGGCTTCGCTTATATTGATCCGCTGTTGCTATCATAAAGAAGGAGGCCATCTTGGCGGATTTGCCCGGGCTTGTTTCTCTGCCGAACTGCGCAATCATCATATGTATGTATATTTTTTCCGCTTGCAAAACCCACAAACGTTGATCCGAACGCTCCTTATTATTATTTTTAATTAGTTTAAGGAATATATATCAGTGACTTGAAATGCGCACTCAGTTAAGCGCCAAATAATTTTGCCGGGTGAGTTGGCGGGAATTATTTAACCCGGGAACTTCTACTTCCGGTTTCGTCACGTAGTAAGGCGGAGCCTTTTCTTTAGTCTTCTGTTCACATTGATTGTTCCAGTTTAATAAAAATACCAAAATATATATATATATATATATATATATATATATATATATATATATATATATATATATATATATATATATATATATATATATATATATATATATATATATATATATATACACAGCTCATCTCTCCTCGTTGTAATCAAGAGTCTAAAGTTTTACAACCTTTTTTTCAGTATGTCGAAGATCCTGAAGTGTGCAGGAAATGAAGACATCATCACCCTCAGAGCAGAAGATAATGCAGATACACTGGCCCTTGTGTTTGAGACCCTCAGTAAGTGTGTAGTGATATAGCAAATTGTGATTGTCTACAGCATGGTGTAAAGATTGATTAGATGTCTCAATCTGACTTTATCGCTTTAAAATATTTTTTTTGAAAATGAATCATGTTGTTGCCTTTATTAATTTTCAGATCAGGAGAAGGTCTCTGATTATGAGATGAAGCTGATGGACCTGGATGTTGAACAGCTTGGGATTCCAGTAAGTAATGACCTGAACTTAGTTGGTCAAGAAAAACACTGGTGATGTTTTCTTGTTTTATACAAATGAAAATCATTATGTAAACTGGAGTGTATTGGATATTGTGTCAAATATTTAGATGCGGTGACGTTTTTGTGACAATGGATCTAATTTCTTGTCCCAATTTTTATCTAAGCTCTTACCAGCTTTAACCTGTCTGTGTGTGACCTGCTCCTTACGTTTCCACATCTATCCCCACAGGAACAGGAGTACAGTTGTGTGGTAAAGATGCCCTCTGGCGAGTTTGCCCGCATCTGCCGTGACCTGTCTCAGATTGGCGACGCTGTCATGATCTCCTGTGCTAAAGATGGAGTGAAGTTCTCAGCTACTGGAGAACTGGGTACCGGAAACGTCAAGCTGTCACAGACCAGCAATGTGGACAAAGAGGATGAGGCTGTGAGTGTGAATGTGTTAACTTGCAGTTTTACTTGGATTAGCTTTGTTAGGTGTCGATTTTCACTTTCTTTTTCTCTGTTAAGGTAACAATTGAAATGAATGAGCCGGTCCAGCTGATCTTTGCCCTGAACTACCTGAACTTCTTCACAAAGGCCACACCCTTGTCCAAGACTGTCACCCTCAGTATGTCTGCCGATATCCCCCTCGGTAAGTGGATGGGTTTTATTTAACAAATATGCACCCTGAAGTGCTTCTTTTGTAGCCAGGACTGACAGGGTTTCTTTCCACAGTGGTTGAGTACAAGATCGCTGATATGGGACACGTCAAATACTACCTAGCCCCCAAGATTGATGAGGAGGCTTCCTAATCTGTCTACATGAATCCAAAAAGGGAGAAACGGGAGAAGATGACTGGGACTCCCCCTGAATGATGGAAGGACAGAAATGATCTTGTTTTTATCATCGTGCACTAAAGGTCAGCAGCCGTGTGAGGTGATCATCACAGCGGCTGGTTTTTGTCCTGATGTCCCCCAGCGTTTAAATTCCAGCACTTGTTCATCTGTTCTCGTTTCTCTCTTGTGTTGGATGGGAAACCCAATTTTCAAGTTCTTTTGTAGATAAAACACTTGTAAATAAGTCCTACAGTTTTCTTGCTGTCGGTCAACTCCGGATGTTTTTGTATGAATAAAATCGGTCCAAAATAAAACTCCTTGTTTTAAACATTTGTCTTTGACTAAGTATAACATTTAAGTTCGGTTATAGACTGAATAGACCTATTCAGGTGAAAGTCTAACCAAAGTGGAATATAAATTTAAGAGCTGGATATAGAATTTTATATTTTCTCATCTAGCCTAGATGACAAAGTTTTAAAATTCTATATCCAGCTCTTAAATTGATATTTATATACCTGAATTAGGTATTCATTAACCTTTTAATGTTGGTAACTGGCTTCTTCAACCAAAACAACATTGCTGGGAATTAGATTTTTGAAATGATTTTCTTACTTTGATAGGTTTTTCTGAGATTTTGTTAACATGGATTTATCATCCATGACAAGTGTCACAACTCTTTTAACCAAACAAAAAACAGCCTACAATAGGTTTTATGTGTTAATACATTAGCTAGTTACTAAGGCGTTTAATGTCCCCACAGAAACTTTCAAAGTTTGACCTTTTCTGCCTCCCAACAGACTTAAAGTGGTAGTAACACTTTATTTACTTTAGTCTACACAGACTATAGCTTTAAATCAAATCAAAATAAAGCAACTTTGTTCAATCTCACTAAGAGAACAGCATTATATGGCAGTTCAACAAAATGACCAGTAGATGTCTCTCTTACATCTTCACTGTGTTACCAAAGCCTTTGTGAAAGCACAGCAACCCTGTATCTGTCAAACATCTGTTAACCACAGATTTATAAAGACATTTAGTAAGCCCATTTTCCCAGGTTAAACAGGTGTGATAATGTAAAACAGTCCTCTGGGATCCTAAGTTCACTGTTTTTTCATAGGGTGTATCAAAGTTAATCAACTGAATAATCTGGATTATAACTAGTCAGATTTCTGAGAAATTAAATCTAATCTGGTCTTCAGTCTTCTTAAATACTTTAGGCCATACAGAGCTGAACCTGACAGAATGAACAAACATCACAATGATCCCATTTCTCAGTCCAAGTGGGGACATTTCACTTGTCCTAAGGTGGTTCTGGAGGGCAGGATGTTGGATGGACAGTTTTAATCCTCATAAAGCTTTAAGCTTTTGGACAGACGCATCTGGCACTGGCTCACCACTTATCATAGATCAGTCCCATGGCATGACATAACTGGAAACTCACTGATCCCTGAGGACACCCATCACATTTCTCAGGTCTATTATCCTGGAATATTTGCATAGCTATGCCCCGTATGTTCATCTGACATTAAAGTGAAAATGGCTGTTTTTATCCATCTAACAGAATAAATAGTAATTTATGTCACTGCCTGGTGCATCCCTTTAATAACTTAATGCACCTTCCTTCCTTCCTACCTCTGCCTCTTTCTTGCTCCTTATTCTTATTCAGTACTCATTTTTCTACCTTCCTTCATTCCTCCATTCTCTTCCTTGTGTGAGTGACTGGTTGTTTTGGACTTTATATGTAAAGGATGTCCACTGTCTGCCATTATTATGTACAAGTCATCCTAGCAGGCTTGCATACAGATTGGAAATCCTGTGAGTCCTACTTAAAGTTGCCAAAATAAATAACCGGCACCTAGAACAAAATGCATTTTAGCTGAGTCTAACTTTAGAAAAGATACTAAAATGCTTTATGAGTTTCTTGTTTAGCAGTTTCTTAGCAACAAGCTCAGAGGAAACTTCTGGTCACTGGTAGATTGTTTCATTTTATGCCTCAGTGTCTGTAGCAATTAAGAAATGTCAAATGTTAATTAGTGAGCGCTAAAGGTGCTGCTTGAGGGGTTTTCCTTTATCTCTTCAGAGCGCTTATCTTTCTGCTCATGTGCTAAGCTAAGCTATGTGGTCACTGCATATTTTACAGCCTGTAAATCATTCTGTAAATGGAGATATTCAACATTTTTCTTTAGGAAAGATGCTGTAAAAGGTTGCTCTCAGTGCACCTGTCAGAGCAGATGTTAGCAAATCAGAAGGCCTCCTGTCATTGTAATCCTACTCTGCCAAAGCATTGGGATGTATCTGCTGAGAAGCCTCATAGATTTATTAATAACCATTTATCTGATAACTGTGGATTCCTGACTGTTCACTACATGTGTTTTAATTAGCAATAGAGTAATCCTAAAATGATGGAAGCGGTTCTTATAAATTATTTCCTAAAAAGCCCCCTAACTGCTTTAAGTGTGCATTAGTTTACCTGATGGAGTTGTCGATTTTAGATAAGGGAAGTAGGTTGTCTGTTTGCCGAGGGAGAGGTCATCTTAGGAAGTGACCGATAAAGAAAAGTCACAGCGCATCCATTTAGGATGCCTCAGCATTTGATTAAACATTCTCATTTAATTTTAGATTAATTCCATCCTGGGATGGAAAGAGGAGCACTCCTATCCTAGGAGGGTTTCCACATTTTAATTGGCTTACCATTCAGACTCAGATACAGCCATTTTAATGTTAGAGCAGCAGTTCGATGTCATACATACTGACTAAAGAAAGGTTTGATAAATTCAGGTCAGTTCGACAGTTTGTCTTTGATTCAGCAGAAGGTTTTTCTTTTGGATATGGATCATTTTTGGCGCTTGAAGGTTGAGAAAACTTTATTCTACTTATACATTTTAGATTTTGTCTCATAACAGCTCAATGTTCATAACTTTTATGGACAGAATTTTCTAGCAAAGCCAAGGTGTTGAGGGGATCTGTCTTCTTCTTGTCCTCTATTGGCTTCATCAGGACATGATCTACAGCTCTCACTGGAGCGGTTTGCAGCTGAGTGTGAAGCGGCTGGGATGAGGATGAGTGCCTTCAAATCCGAGACCATCGTCTTGAGCCGGAAAAGGGTAGAGTGCCTTATCCGGGTTGGGGAGGATGTACTGCCCCTAGTGGAGGACTTTAAGTATCTTGGGGTCGTGTTCACGCATGAGGGAAAGATGGAGTGGAAGATTCGATTAATCAATAGATCTTTATTTATACCTAGAACAATTAAATTCACGGTGATTTAATGAATTTTGCGTTAATCCCTAAAAAAAAATAATTTTCGTCCCAATTACTAAGTCCGGGACTGTCCAATTTTGCCCAAACACCTCACTCCTGACAGCTTTTGGCATTGACATCACGGTGCGGTAAACCTAGCGCCAAATACATGATTGATACTATAACTTATTTTTAAAAGTCCTTTGAAGAATTCTTCCATCAACTTTACCAATCTAGAGACTCAGAGTAGTTGGATCACATCTTGGCTGCATCACAACCTGCCGCCAGGATCTTGGTTAACTTCAGGTCAGGAATTTGACGGGACCATTCCAGTGCATAAGGCCGGCTTTTATTGCATCCATCTAAACCAGGGGTGGGCAATTCTTGTTCCTGAGGGGCGGTATCCTGTAACTTTTAGATCCACCCTTGGTCCAACACACCTGAAACAAATGACTGACTTACCTCCTCAGTATGCAGTCAGTTCCTCCTGTGTCCTATTAATCGTCTAATTACTTTATTTAGGTGTGTCGAACCAAAGGCACATCTAAAAGTTGCAGAATGCCGGCCCTCAGGAACAGGAATTGCCCACCCCTAATCTAAACCTTTAATCAAATCCTTTTAATCCCTGGTTGTATATAAAAGGTCACTGTGCTAGGAGGAAAACCTTCATTCCAGTTTCAAACCATTTAAATTGTTTTTCTCATCAACTTTAATCATCTCCACTGTCCTGTTGAAGAAAGCTTTCACTCAGCATGATACTGCAAAAACCAAGCTTTAGTTTTGGCCCTGAATCTCTATGATTATATCCAGTGTAGGCTATAATATTTTGGATATAGGCTTAAATATAATTAAATTCTGGTCTAATCTTACCAAAGTACCTTTCACATGTTGGGCTGTGTCCCCTACTTGTTGGCAACCCTGATGGGTAGAGCACATAGCTAATTTATGGATTCGCCCACCTGCAGAAAAAGACTGACAAAGAGGAAAAGTACAATTACAGGTAAAGGGGGTAACATAGTGCAAATGTGCTTTATAGATAAATGTGCCCCAAACACAAATGATGCAAACACACACAAAAAAACAGAAAAATGTATGAAAAAACTCCTCCTATGCAAACTAGCTTTGCATAAACAAAAGTTCTCCAGACCATTAAAAGGAGATGAGCATAATCTCGTATGGTAACAGATCATAGATGTGTATTTTGCATGACAGCTTCTCCTAGGTGTTTAAAGCTCATCTAAAAGTTACAGCCCATTTATGTTTGCAGCTTGTTTGAATTTTGCAGCTCTATATTTTATGTGATTCCATTTCTCTTTTGCATTGCTTTTCCTTCCAATCTTTTTAATGTTTTCAGTAGTCTTTATTTTTTGTTTGCAGGACTGTTTGTGCTTGCTGCGTGTTTATGTATTTGCGGCGTGTGTGCTTCTCCCAGCTACCATATCTTTGGTTACCCTTGGAACAGCCATGTTTTGGTTGATTTCTAGCTGTGCAAAACCTTCATTTTTAGAGAATAGATTGAAAAGAGCTGCTTTAAGTGAGATGTCTAAAACTTTTAATGCTGTTTCTAGGCATGTAGACATGGTCAAGACAATCTCCTGCAGTTCAAACCGAGCATCAGTATGGGGAAGAAAGGTGATTTGAGTGACTTTGAACGTGGCATGATTGTTGGTGCCAGAAGGGCTGGTCTGAGTATTTCAGAAACTGCTTATCTACTAGATTTTCACGCACAACCATCTCTAGGGTTTACAGAGAATGGTCCGAAAAAGAAAAAACATCCAGTGAGCGACAGTTCTGTGGGCGGAAATGCCTTGTTGATGCCAGAGGTCAGAGGAGAATGGCCAGACTGGTTCGAGCTGATAGAAGGGCAACAGTGACTCAAATAACCGCCCGTTACAACCAAGGTGGGCAGAAGAGCATCTCTGAACGCACAGTACGTGGAACTTTGAGGCAGATGGGCAGCAGCAGAAGACCACACCGAGTACCACTCCTTTCAGCTAAGAACAGGAAACTGAGGCTACAATTTGCAAAAACTCATCGAAATTGGACAATAGAAGATTGGAAAAACGTTGCCTGGTCTGATGAGTCTCGATTTCTGCTGCGACATTCGGATGGTAGGGTCAGAATTTGGCGTCTACAACATGAAAGCATGGATCCATCCTGCCTTGTATCAACGGTTCAGGCTGGTGGTGTCATGGTGTGGGGAATATTTTCTTGGCACTCTTTGGGCCCCTTGGTACCAATTGAGCATCCTTGCAACGCCACAGCCTACCTGAGTATTGTTGCTGACCATGTCCATCCCTTTATGACCACAATGTACCCAACTTCTGATGGCTACTTTCAGCAGGATAATGCGCCATGTCATAAAGCTGGAATCATCTCAGACTGGTTTCTTGAACATGACAATGAGTTCGCTGTACTCAAATGGCCTCCACAGTCACCAGATCTCAATCCAATAGAGCATCTTTGGGATGTGGTGGAACGGGAGATTCGCATCATGGATGTGCAGCCGACAAATCTGCGGCAACTGTGTGATGCCATCATGTCAATATGGACCAAACTCCCTGAGGAATGCTTCCAGCACCTTCTTGAATCTATGCCACGAAGAATTGAGGCAGTTCTGAAGGGAAAAGGGGGTCCAACCCGTTACTAGCATGGGGTACCTAATAAAGTGGCCGGTGAGTGTATATCACTCTGTTCTCCCTTCATAGCTCCGTGTAACTTTGTGTTTATATATTGCTTAAAATCTTGTGACATTAAAACAATATAAGCAAGTAACTTCAGATGTTTCAAAACATACTTTTATTTAGACAATGTCTTCAAAACAATCTCGTGTGAAATTTTACTTTAAGTTATTTTCTAAATGTTTTGGTTAATAAATCTGAAGCCTAGTGCTAAGCTCTCACTCCTGTATCTGTTTGGCTCACCCTCTCACTTCTGCCTCCCTCTGTATGGCCTTTAAATTGCTTCCTAGAGGCAGGGGATTTTGGCCAGTGAGATAAGGGGAATGGGATGAAACATCCTCTCTGACTGTCTATCTTTGTGCCGTCTCTGTGGCAGAGGCTGTGTTTCTTTGCAGCGGTCTATACTGATGTGGCAGACTGAAAGAGTAGGCGGTTCTAGCTCATCCCTCTGTCTGTACAGCTGAAGAGGTGACGGAGGCGTCTTTCAGAGGCCTTCTTAAACCGCTGGCCGCCTTATCAGCTGCAGAACAAATGGTTTGTGAATAAAAGATGTCGGGGCATATAGTGGATTCATGCTGGAAATTACTCTCTAAAATACTGAGCTGCTACTGTCTTACAGGGAGAAATACAGATGCAGCAGTTAGTTGTTTTTTTTTTTGTTTTTTTTTGTTTTTTAAATCTTAACAGGTTTATCTCTCTGTCTCCTCCCATCACTCAGGTTCTGTATAGGGTCAGTTCAAACTCTCAGATCTTGCATGCTTATATAAGCCCTTAGTGTGTCTCTGCACAGATGCAGGGTACATGGATTATTTATACCAGCACAGAAGGCTGCACACAGCAAGGACATGCAGTTCATGATCAGTCAGACAATATCCTGTTTAACGAAGGGAAACAGCGTGTGATTTCTGACATGGGGATTCCCTCTTCACAAGCCCTCTACTTTAGTTTTTATTCACGTCGCCTCCACTCCCTTTTTCCATGGTTTGCTCATTTCACCTCCCTCCTCCTCTCCGAGCTCTGATTTTATACAGCTTGCTTCACAGATGACACACATGTATTTTTGACTCTGCTCTGAGTGTTGGAAGTCATCCCCGCACTGATTAGCATATTAATGGGATGTCCTCTTTGTCCCTGTTTGCTGTCAGTCAGATTTCACAGCAGCAGAGAAGACAAGGAAACCAAATGAGAAGGAATAGGAGGGGAGCATAGCGGTCCATCTAACGGGAGCCAATACAGAATTTCTCAAGATATACTGTTGTCACTTTTTTCCCCCTTACAGATGGCGAACAGTTAATCAAATACAGCTTATTCTGTAACAGTGTATATATATATATATAGCTGGTTTATTTTTTGAACATAAAAGCAAAATCTAAAAAAAACAAAACTAAAAAACACAAAAGGCCTCCAACCCTAACAGGTAAACTCTCTTATTGACCTGTTCTAAAATGTAAATGTCTCCAGTTTCATTCTGTATTATTATTATCAGTAATATATTAAAAATAGAGAATACATTCATTCTATTTCCTTCATGTTTGCCCATTGTTCCTGTTTCTGTGACACTTTTCACTTTAAGTCATTCCTTTGTTGCGTTATAGTTTGCTTCAGACTAGCTTTCTGGTTGTTGTTTGGCCCTCTTCTATTAGCACTCTCTCAGCCTGGATAGGTCTAATCAGGTTATGAGGGTTTTCAATCAGTTATATATATTTCTCGGAATATTGAAAGAAAATGGACACCATGCAAAACAGCACCGTAGTCCACTAACTAGATGCAGACATTTCTTTCTGTTGGCTGATGAGAAGTTACAGGCTTAGTAGGAATAAGGCAAATCATGTTGGACTCTTAAACCAACAGAGAAGTTCATCAGCGGTCTGAATAGGGCGGCAGAAAGCTTTTTATCACCAATGGAGAGCTGCTTCGCTTTTCACTGCAATTGTGTCACTTTCATTTTTTTTTTTTTTTTTTACTTTTCCAGAAGGCTTTAGTCCTGGTTTGGACATCATCTTACCTCATTAATGTGCATTTTCGTTTAGTAATGACATCCATAAGGCTCAAGGCTGCTGTAATTCAGCATTCTGAAGTTACTTTCCCACAAAGGATAGGGTTCCTGCTAACTCCGCCAAAGGTGAAGAGGAGGTGGGAGCTACAGTTTGGGCTATTCGGATCCAGCCACAGAAGGAACTGGATGGAGCAACTAAAAGCAAAAGAATGATTTTTTTTGCACCTCTAAACTGTTTCCATCCTTTCTGTCACTTCCACATGTTTCTCATCCCTGTAATCACTCTGCCCAGTACATATATGTTTTTAGTCAGGCAATCAGGGCTAGCCCTGACAGCAGGGGTCCTGAACACCAATACTGGACATACCATACTGCACCACTTATGTTTGTTTATGTGGCAGAATTTTAAATGTCATTTGATTTTTTAAACTAAAAAAACCCTGTGCATGAGGGTAAAAAAATACAGATATACCAAGTCCTACCAAGGGTGGTATAAAGCCACACATCAGCACACCAGGAGCAGAATTCAGATATCTCACAAAACCTCACAAAATCAAACGTAAGATCAGAGAAAATGCAAATCTGAAACAAGAGGAAGTAACAATGGCAGAGTATTTTTGTAGGAGTTCTATCAGCTTCCTTTGTGATTGGCCATGTTGTAACGCCAGAGAGGCTGAATGCTTGTTTTTCCTCAGGGAACACCTGAGATACTAGAATATAAGGCAAAGACAATATAACATGTTGAACCAAGATCTCTCCTAGCACAAAAGGTACAGCAAGGATATATCATAAAATTATTATTATTCCTAAAAAGTAAGGGCATTCCTAAAAGTGTCAGGTGGGGAAGATCAGGTCAAAAATCAGCATAATTATCTTATGGCGTGAACTAGGCATGAGTTGCATCCCTTCATCATTCTAATCAAAGTGCATTCAGTCCTTTAACTCCGGCTTATGGGCGATATAAAACATCTTTTAGTTTAATCACTGCCACATGTATTCTTCTAATCCCCCAATATGTCTAAGCATTTGTACACAGCAAATTTGGAAGTGTTAATTCAACTTCCAGGAGGTTAAATTCAACACTTTAAAAGTGTTTATATTGTTCCACACTAGATGGAGTTAGATTAAAACTTTTGAAGGTGTTAAATTGTTAGCACTGTGAGTAAGTTGGAAAACTCTTTTCAAAATTTGAATTCAACCTCTATCAGGGCTAAATTTAGTTAACATTAGTATAAAGTGTAAAAGATTAAAATCAAGTAAACATTTATCAGGATCTATGAACATATATAGCTCAGAAGCATTTCAGTGGTAATTAATTCCCGGCTGTCTGATAAACTGAAGCCACTGCTGCCCTGGAGCACACTGGCAAAAGCAAGGCTGCTGCAAACAGGTGCTACTAGTCTCTCTGAACAACATCACCTATGCAAGACAACAGTCTTGTCTGAAGAAACAACTAGCAGGGATTTGAACCAGCAACCCTAAAATGCATGATAAACTTGTCCTTGCTAACGCATCTGTGTTTAGGGCTTGTTTGACATTCTGGGAGAAGCTGTGCTTATTGTTTATTTTAAAACATTTGACAGAGCTGCTTGAATTCAACTCTGCGGATGAACAGCAACCTGTTAACATGTTACTTTCAACATACAACACCAACACTGGAAATTTAACACATTTGATTTCGCTTTGATAAAACGCTTTTTTTCACCTCCTTTAAACTTGCCTAACTTTGGATACCTCTCAGCAAAATGAACGATTTTGAGAAAATTTCAACTCTTGCAGCAATTAAAATGTGAATTATATTACTGGTTTAATTAATCTAAAAGTCCTTTTTTTCTTGACCTCCCCAATTTGTTTGTGATTTTAAATTCCTTTTGGATTGAAGGAACTGATTAGTAAACTTATTTTGTCTTCCTAAAAATCTTTACTGATTTTGTACGGTCGGGGTTACTCCATACATGGCTGAAATCTTGTCGCTTCCTTCCATTCTTCTGGTTTCCAACACCTTGCCTCCAATCACAATCAGATCTTTGTTCCAGTCTGCCTGGGGATGCCTCAGGTTGCTACTTAGCAACAGTTTCCACAGCTACAAAGTTATCCCCCCACCACCTCCTCATTAAGCTGCTTGTGTCCCCTTTCTGTCCACTTAATACATGCAGCTGAGTTGTTAGGTTGATTTTTTAACCAAGCTATCAGGGACTAATTTTCAGGGTTCAGTTGTCTTCTGGGTGAAGAAATGTTCAACTTTTTGTGGTTTGTCCAAGTTCCAGTCCTGCTCTCAACCATCCTCATTGTCAGTGTGGTCACAGGTCACACCGCAGAGCTTTAAAGTCACTAAAACCAATTGCACTAAAACCTTATTTTCCACTTTCTCAATAAACCGCTCAACCGTTCTGCCAGTCAATCACAGAGAAGCATTTAGAAGGTTCAATCAAACTTTGCTTTGAAAAGCAACAATGGGAACACAAAGAGAACAACACATTGTATAACATAAAGGCTACTGGCTATGTACAGACTGGATTTTGTGCATTGGAGCTACAGGAAGATCTATTTATATCGCTTCTATAAATAGGCCTACTTCTCCATAGAAACATGAAATCCTGAGGGGTGAGTTACTCCCGAGCTGCTGCTGTTTTGTGTCTGTGTTATCCCTCAGTTTCTTCTCTGTCTGAAGGGAAAGGAGTGACAGCATATTCCAGCTGTCGAGTTCTTTCTGTGGGGAATCTCCGCCCGCAGCAGACGGGAATCTACATTACTTTGAAGATGAGTCTTCATCTGCCACCCCTCCCTGCCTTCATGGCGACAAGCTTTGTAACCCATGAGCATTCATTTGGCAGAAAAAGCTAAATCCTCTGAGAAGGAATTATTTTGATGCAGCATTAGAAGAGCAATCGCAAACAATAAGCTTTTTACTTTAGTTAACATTTCAGAGGTAAAGTTTCAGTATATTGCATTATCCATCTGCATTGTGATGCAGCCTTGAGCTTGATAAATAGAACACCATCCACAAGCTGCAAGTTCAGACATTCATTCGTCTTACTAATGCGCATTAAAGGCAAATTTCTGGTTTCAATTTCAGGTTCAAACATAGAATCCTTCTGGTTTTCATGAAATAGTTAAGCTAAATAGAATACATCTGTGAAAAATGAATTAAACTCTCGATGCTGGCCTCAGAAAAAGGAAACAAAATTGTAGGATAATTTATTAATTGCAAGGCAATTTCAGCAATAACAGAGTAGTGGACCTTTTGGAGGGAAAAGATAGATGATGCATTGGTTTCTACTTGCTTTTGGTAGTTCAAATTTAAAAACCTTGTAAATCTATCTTTACCTACAGTGATGGATGAATATAATATATTCTCTTACCCCAAGCAACTGTGGAATTTTTGTAATTTTACAATTATACATAGCCTAATGATGTATTCAGGACAATGCTTAGTCCAGAATACATCATTAGGTTCCAAAATTCTGTTTTGTATTTAGACCTAAATTAAAGGTTTGTTTCCTGCATCATGGGCTCTTAATCCTGGACCTCAGGGCTCTGTCCATCTTTTAGATGTGTTTCTGCTCTCGCTCACCCTATTTAAATAATAGCATTTCTTCCCGGGCATGCTATCAAGTGCTGCTGAAGCCTGTTGATTTCCCTTTTTTGGCAGCAGGTAAACACTTAAAATGGGCATCATATTTGGTCCTAAGACCAGCACCACCACATGACTTTGCTGAACTGGATGTGGGACTTTCTTATTTCTTTGAACAATGGCTTTTATCTTTCTATTCTTTTATTATCGATTTGTAAAGTACATGACTAAAAGCTCACATGGAAAAGGGTTATTTCACATTAGCTGCTAATCTTGGTGGCTCCTCCATGTGGTAAATCTCCTGGTAGATTTGCATCATCCCATGAGTTGTTCAAAGCTTGGGATGTTATTGATTTTTACAACTTTCTCCCTGACCTGCCTGCTGTGTTTCTTAAACTACAGGATAGTATTTGTTCTCAAATGTTAACCAATAAAGCATTTAGAAGGATTTCGGTCTGATTAACCTGGGAGGGTCGATGTTTATGAATATTTTCCAGGGAAACAAGGATGACCTCACCTCATTTGACGAGAGAGAGAAGTGTGGCGAAAGGGAAGTAGCCTAAACGCAAAGTTCATGCCACACTTTTTAAACTTTTATTTAAGTATGTTAAAGGCCATTCATTCATTCATTATCTATTCATTCCCCAATTACTTTTAATAGTAATTTATTATTGCATCGGATCAAAGCTCATTGTAACAGGTATAGATGCTTTTGAAAAAAGGAAGAAGCCATTTTAGTCAGTTTTTTCATCATATTGTTATTATATGTTTATTATCTAACTTGGGGTTTTTGTTATGATAAATAAATATATTATTCATTATATCTTTAATGATTAGCGTTAATTACATGCTTAGTTACCAAAAATATTTAATGGTTGTAAAAATAGCCTTTCCCTTAAATATGCTTTGCTGAATGGATTAAATAAACAAAAATGTCTTCTAATAGCTGTAAAAAAAATCAGAGTTCAAGAAAAAGGTACATAAATAATTACATAGATAGAACAGGATGCATATATATGTGTCCGATTTCAAAATTAGAACTTTATAGAATGTTCTGTTAGATATATTTGCTAGAAAATTCACCATCATATCAGTTTATGGTACAAGAAAATCTAGTTAGATTTTAGATGATCTGATGGATGGGTATTTAAACAAATAAATGGATGGATTATAGTCTAATGGATGGACAGGCAGAGGGATAATATTTCCATGCTATTTTCCCTTTTTAATCTTTATCAGACAAGAAAAACAAATTGATCGGTTTTAATATTTTCCATAAGTCTTTCCTTCAGAATGCAGGCATTACTGTAGAGACAACTTGTGATTGGAGTGATGCTGAACATCTTAAGGAAGAGCTTCCATCATGTTGTTTTCGTATGAGCTGCTGGATCGAAGATGGAAGTGGCCTTTACTTTATTGTCTCCTATGGAGTCTTTTCTCTGTTAACTGTTTCTGACCCTTCCTCACTGTGAGGAAGACAAAAACTAATGTGTGTGAGTGGACAAACAAAAGAAAATCAGGGAAGCAAAGGACACTTGAACCTATGATGAGTCCATGTGAACATCCACCCACAGTTTAATTAGCTGCTCTCCCTCACAGACCCAGATTCTATCTATCTACCCCCAACCATCCAGAAAATCCATTAAAAAATTTTAAATGGTTTTTATCAGTCAGAAAATGTAGCAAAACACATTTTTGTACCCTTATTATACATTATTATATTATTATACTTATTATCCCATTCACTGTCGCCATATATCATAGTGTTGCCAACTGTAAATTAAAAAGGAACTGTCTCATATTAGGAAACAATATTAGGTATCTAATATGATTAAGGTCTGATCTAAATGTTTACCAAAATAAATTCACACACACAAGAAAAGTCAAAAAATATATTTATATCTTCTAATTGGAAATCTAATTGATGTTGATCAACTAACCTTGCCAATACTTGGTATAAAAACTTAGACAGATAGGATATCCTAGGTGTTAAGAGCTTTAAAAAGCAATGCAGGCTGGTATTATAACAATGTTGGGGATCAATAGTTTCATACCAAAGAAGAAATATGCATTGCAATAGCAATAGCATAGCAATTGCAATAGCTTGTTTAGATTAACTACTAGTTAGAGTTCTGGTTCTGTTAAGTTTTTCTTTTGACTATCCAGTTTTACTTTACTCCTTGTTTTCTAGTTTAAATGGTTTAATTTCTATTTTTGTGACGTTCTCTGGTTAATTCCTAGTTACTGTTTCAGTTTTGTTTTCTTTTGATTATCCAGTTTTGCTTTACTCCTTGTTTTCTAGTTTAAAGGGTTTAATTCTTATTTTGTTGTGTTTTTCTGGTTATTTTCTGTTTTCTTGGTTTCTATTTGTTGCCCTCTGCTGCCCTCTTATGTTCTCCTTTTTCCCTAGCCCTCTTCCTCTCTTGCTCTGTGCACACCTGCTCCCAGTTTGCTCATTAGCCCTCTGTTTGTTTCTGTCCCCTATAAATACTCTTGCTGTTCAGTTCCTCTTTGCTGGGTCCTTGTCAAACCTAATCAGTCTTCCTCCTACTCGTCTCTCTGAGCTTTCCTTAAGGTTACAGTTCTTCCCCTGATGACTCCTAGGTATTTGGTAACGTTTGACTTGTATTTTCATGTTTTTTTTTATCTTTGAATTTTTTGTTTTTGGACTTTGTTTTCATTTGGATTTCTGGATTCCTGTTGCCTTTGGTTTTGGACTTTGTTTCAGTACTCTTCATTAAATCAACTAAAAATTCACCTCTGCCTGCCTGCCTCTGCTTTTGGGTCAACTATCCTAAACCAAATCCTGACACTACTACTTAGATATAATGTATAAGGAAATAATTAATTTAGTCTCAGACACACTTTTTACCATAGTTTATCCTTGTTATCTATTTGTTTGACCTCTTGTTGGCAATGAATGTGGTGAAAGTTTTATTTATATATATATGTACATTTTAGTGCATCTACATATTTCCGTCTATCCTCTATAAATGCAAGTTCTGGTATGTGATTTTGTTTTTCATCCATCCTGATAGACTCAGTAGAAGAGTGTTTTATTTTTTACTGTTTGGCAGATGCTATATTGTTAAAGTTTTACTTCTTATGTTTGATTTATTATGGCTTTTAATAATAAACAAGCTTCAAAGTAAAATATTTTTTTTCAAATGTGTTGAAGTGAATGGGTGAATTACCTCTAGCAAAGAAAGTACTGAAAACAGACAATCCACAAGTTAGATACGGTTTGCTCACTGTTTTATTTAAACCCCTCAGGAAATAAAATCTGGTACCTACATGCAATGTGTCTAATGAGATCCAGTTACACTTAGATTTTATAACCAAAGTTTTATAACCAAAGACTTACTTTAGCTTTAAGCATCTTATCTCAGTTTGTGTTTTACATGTAAATTTTATGTCTCACTTAGGATTCACATAGCATATTTAATGAGGTATCAAATATGCTCTGGTGGGACTTCTCTGGTTCAGCTTCTCTGAAAAAAAAAAACATCTGAGCTGAAGTACTTGACCTTCATTTTTTATTTATAAAAGGATCAAACTGTAACCACAGTGAAGTTTTAATCGGAGCGGCTCCACAACAGCGTTTCCAACCAACTTTGGACTTGACATGAAAGAAAAGATCAGTTTTAGGTTTAATTAAGAAGCTGCTTGCAATCTTATCAAAGGGTGTTGTGGGAATTTAAAAAGTGCATAAAACTAAGAAAACAATTCAGTCTAGCTTAAAATAGTTTAAATCTTTTTTTTTCTCCTCGTGGTTTTGTTATGGTTCTCCCCTTTTGGAGACTTTGTTTTTGTTTTTCAGTTATCAGTTGTTCTGTTTTTTTTTTTTTTTTTTTAATCTTTGGTTTATTTTCCATTTTATTTGTGTTTAACCAATCTTTGGTTGCTCTCTGTTGCCCACTTGTGCCTTTCTCCTTTCCCATAGCTCCCTTCTGGTCTCTTCCATCCACACCTGCTCCATATCTGCTGATTAGCCTGCTCTCTGTTCAGTCTCCCATTTATAAACCTCATACTCAGTCACTGTTTGCTGGTTTCTTGCTGATTGTTAGTTGCTTCCTTGTCTCTGGCTCTCCACGTGAGTTTTCTCTGATGTTTGCTGGTTTTTTGGTCCATAGTATTTTTGTGTTTTGGATGTTTGCCTCATTTTTTTCTTTGAATCTACAAGAACTAATTTCTGCTTTGGGTCCTCAAGCAACCTCACCTCCCTTGTTGACAGGTTTATCAAGATTTTAGAAAAATTGTCCATTTATACTTGAGTATTTCTAAAATGTCTGCCATGTTCTAAGTATTTTGCTCTTCATATTGATAAAGAGCATACCGGTAATTATTTTAATTATATAAGTTGGAAGAATTTATTTTAATTCTTCTATTTACTTGTTATTGTGATCAAAACATGTTTTTCTAGTAATTAAAGCTCTATCCTGATTTTCAATTTTCACATATGTTTTGTGCTGTTTAAATAACAGGCGTTTTAATTATAGAGAAGTCTACAAAAAAAATCACAGTCTTACCTTTTGACTTTACAGATAAGATATGTTCTGAATGTTTGTTAGATTTGTCTCACAGGGCTTGCCTGGAGTTCAAAATTGTACATCAAACGAGAATGACCCATTTGACTTTTACAAAAAAGCTCAAGATCAGTTAAAGTTTGACACAAGACTTGCAAATCAGACATTAGCCGTCCCACTGTCTGCCCTCCTTGTGCTTCAGTGATCTAAGGCTTGAGTCGCCACTTTATCGGTTCTGGGGCCGGCCACACATGCTATTGAGTATATTTCCCTTTGGCTTTGTAAATCCTTTGTAACTCTGTTTGGTATTTGGTTCCAAGGGTTCACGAATACACACTTATACTAAATACTAAGCTGCAGCTACAGAATTTGAAGCTTTGTTTTTATATTTTTAATTTGGTTGTCTGTTTCTTCTTTTTGCTCTTATGCTGTTTTCTGTCCCTCTCATCTCATAAAGGTGTGGAAGCAGACTTCTAGGAGTTACTGTATATCTTCCATGTTCATTTTGTTGTTTTATGATCTCTCTTTTCATGAACTCTTTGTCTCTTTCTCTCTCCCCTTAGTTCTTATCCCCTCTTTCTTTCTCACCTCCATTTCCTCACTGCAAAAAATCTGAATCTAGATAAGTCATTTTTTATCAAAATAAGTGCATTTGTTCTTGGATTGAGGAGGTAAAAGAGACATTTTGCCAGTGGAACAAGACAATTTACACTTAAAATAAGAAAACACAATTGCATTGTCTTATTTCAAGTGCATTTTATCTAATTATCTTATTTTAAGAGTAAAATTACTCATTCCATTGGCAAACTGTCTCATTTACCTGCTCAAATTAAGGGTGAATACACTCAATTTAAGAAATTTTTTACTTATTTCAAGATCGTTTTTGCAGTGTATCTCATTTATTGTAGTATAATTCAAGTTACAGATGTTTTTGCAAACTTTTGGGTCTTTGGGCGACAAGTTGAAATGACACCAGTTTTGTGGATAGAAGAAAAGAACAGTGCTGTTGTTCAAAGGTGTAATGTTTTCCGAGGTTAGCTAATAATAAAAAGGTTATTTTGGATGAAGCAGCTTATGTTTTAAGCACAAGAGGGTCAACTGGGTCCATTTTGTATACCCAGGGTTTTTCTTTATTTGTGGAAAACTGCAACAATATTTATTTTTTTAAATGTGTTCAAATAAAAACTGGTTTACTTCTCATACATCCATTTAGTTATTTTTTTTTTTGTTAAGGAAAGTTGGTAGCATACTTGTCTTGTAAATCAGAAGTCATAGATTACATTTTAGCTTCCATTTGCCAAATGTTTCGGAGCTGTTGCTTACCATTCAGTCTGCAAATGTGTGGGTGTGAATGTGACCGGATGAATGTCCTTTTAGTGTAAAGTGCTCAGAATGACTGAAAGAGCCCTATATAAATTCCCTTGAATCCATTTACATTTCATACAAGCTATTCCTCATTGGTGAATCCATTTTTATAGTGAAAGTGAAGAACATGAACTATTTCATTTGATACTCTGGTGTGGTGATGTGCTTTTTTTTTTTTTTAAACAAAAGCATAATTTAACTGCAGACAGTGATCTTACTACTTGCATTGTTTCGGTACTCCATCTTCTTCATATCAGAGCTATCCTCATTTTGAGGGAAAACTTGTTTTTTTTGGTACTCCAGCTTGGTTGAATAACAGAAATCAGTTTAATTGAAGAAGCTGTGTTTCCTTATTTCTCCTCCAGGGTGGTTACATTTCACACTGCTAATTAAACAATCAGCGTGATGTGTGAAGAAGCTTGACCTCCCTCAGTCACTGTTTGCCCCAGTTCTGCTGTCTCTCTTTCTGCTGCAGGCAGCTTTACAGGAAGGCGTCGACTAAATTGATTTAGCTCCTCACCACGCGCACATGGTTTCTCTTGCAGGGTGTTAATTGTATTTCTCTCCTAAAGACTCTTATGACGATCATGCAATGCAGGCACAGACACACACCTACACAAAAAAGAGCCTTCATAAATTTGCTAATGTAAGGAGAGGGGAGGAAAGAGATGAATGAATATTTAAAGACTGTTTTTGTGTAGGTTTTTATTTCTGCTACATTTAAATCTTTTACATAGAAAGGAATATAAGTTCCACTTATAGGTAGCTTTTCTTATTAATATCAATAAATGGATGATGTAAAAAGCCCAAACTTTTTTTTGTTCTTGAAATATTACTTAATCTAATTTCTTTTCCCTTTTTTCCTCCCCCCCCCCCTTTTTTTTTCCAAGAAATTTTAAATTACCCCAGAGTTGACCGCTCTCGAAGTTAGATGGAAAGCTACTAATTTACAGCTTTAATGTGTGATTTAGGGGATTTTATTAGGTTTCTTACATTTAAATTACCTTTCTGTAAGCAAAGTCTCTAACATCCTCGCTAATGTACGAGCATGTTTATCTTATTTCCACATATTTCTTTATAAGACAAATCTCTATCATGAACTGTTACCTCCTGCGGCAGAACACCCACACAACATGACAAAGTCACCCTTGCACTTTAGATTTAGGAGGATGTTCCAAGGGTTACAGCTTCCACCATTTTCTCCAAATGTAACAAGTGTCATTATGGCCAAATACAGGTGCTGGTCATAAAATTAGAATATCATGAAAAAGTAGATTGATTTCAGTAATTCCATTTAAAAAGTGAAACTTGTATATTATATTCATACATCACATACAAACTCATATATTTCAGATGTTTATTTTGTTTAATTTTGATGATTACAAATGACAACAAATGAAAATCTCAAATTCATCATATCAGAAAATTAGAATATTACTGAAGACCAATAAAAACAAAGGATTTATAGAAATGTTGGCCAACTGAAAAGTATGAACATGAAAAGTATGAGCATGTACAGCACTCAGTATTTAGTTGGGCCTCCTTTGGCCTGTATTACTGCAGCAATGCGGCGTGGCATGGAGTCGATCAGTCTGTGGCACTGCTCAGGTGTTATGATAGCCCAGGTTGCTCTAATAGTGGCTTTTAGCTCTTCTGAATTGTTGGGTCTGGTGTATTGCATCTTCTTCTTCACAATACCCCATAGATTTTCTATGGGGTTAAGGTCAGGAGAGTTTGCTGGCCAATTAAGAACAGGGATACCATGGTCCTTCAACCAGGTACTGGTAGCTTTGGCACTGTGTGCAGGTGCCAAGTCCTGTTGGAAAATGAAATCTGCATCTCCAAAAAGTTGGTCAGCTGCAGGAAGCATGAAGTGCTCTAAAACTTCCTGGTATGTGGCTGCGTTGACCCTGGACCTCAGAAAACACAATGGACCAACACCAGCAGATGACATGGCACCCCAAACCATCACTGACTGTGGAAACTTTACACTGGACTTCAAGCAACGTGGATGAAGTGCCTCTCTTCTTTTCCTCCAGACTCTGGGACCTTGATTTCCAAAGGAAATGCAAAATTTACTTTCATCAGAGAACATGACTTTGGACCACTCACCAGCAGTCCAGTCCTGTTTCTCTTTAGCCCAGGCAAGACGCTTCTGACGCTGTCTGTGGTTCAAGAGTGGCTTGACACAAGGAATGCGACAGCAGAAACCCATGTCTTTCATACGTCTGTGTGTGGTGGTTCTTGAAGCACTCACTCCAGCTGCAGTCCACTCTTTGTGAATCTCCCCCACATTTTTGAATGGGTTTTGTTTCACAATCCTCTCCAGGGTGCGGTTATCTCTCTTGCTTGTACACTTTTTTCGACCACATCTTTTCCTTCCCTTCGCCTCTCTATTAATGTGCTTGGACACTGAGCTCTGTGAACAGCCAGCCTCTTTAGCGATGACCTTTTGTGTCTTGCCCTCCTTGTGCAAGGTGTCGATGGTCGTCTTTTGGACAACTGTCAAGTCAGCAGTCTTCCCCATGATTGTGTAGCCTATAGAACTAGACTGAAAGACCATTTAAAGGCTTTTGCAGGTGGTTTGAGTTAATTAGCTGATTAGAGTGTGGCACCAGGGGCCATCAATTTGGAACCTTTTCACAATATTCTAATTTTCTGATATGATGAATTTGAGATTTTCATTTGTTGTCATTTGTAATCATCAAAATTAAACAAAATAAACATCTGAAATATATGAGTTTGTATGTAATGTATGAATATAATATACAAGTTTCACTTTTTAAATGGAATTACTGAAATCAATCTACTTTTTCATGATATTCTAATTTTATGACCAGCACCTGTACTTCAAATCAAGTTTCATCAGACCACAGGATATCTTTACCAAGCTGCTTTTGGAGTAATAATAATGGGTCTCCTTTCACTTTGGATAATGAAGATCTTTGAAAAGCATCAACTAAGATTTTGAAAGGTCTTTTGCTTTAGTTGTTTGGTTGCTGAGCAGATGGGGAAACCTTCCACAATCTGCAAAGTGTGATTATTGATACCCAGGCTAGAAGGTCTCTTTCTAAATTATTTTTGGATGTCTCTATATTACACAAGAAAACCAAGGCTAATTTTTTTGTTAAACTTTAAAAGTCAATGTGCTCAGTGAATCCAGTTTCCCAAATTATCCATGCAGATGTAAGTTTAGTTTATGTATGTATGACTGGTTTTTAAGACTATTAAAGAAATCTCTTCCTAATCATTCTGCTATTTAGAGAACAGAAATGTGGATATGTTGGCAGGGAGGCAGAGGTGAGTTTCTTGAAGATTTAGTTGAATGATCACAAACAACTTACAGTAGGCAGGAATCCAAAAAATCCAACTTAAAATGTAACACAAATGAGAACCATGGAGACATCAGGGGAACAGAGCATGTGGAGTCGGGGAAAGGCGAGGAGAGACTAGGTAAGACAAGGAACTAGTACTGAGGAACTGCACAAGGAGAGTATTTATGGGAGACTGAACAAAGAGAAGACTAACAAGCTGATTGGGAGCAGGTGTGAAGAGAGGAGTCTAGAAAGGAGCTAAGGAAAAGGAGACCAACACAGGAGGGCAACAGAGGGCAACAAATAAAAACCTAAGAACTCAAATATATCCAGAAAACACAACAAAATAGGAATTAAACCAATAAAACTAGCAAACATGGAGGAAAGTAAAACTGAATTCTCAAAAGAAAACATAACAGAACCAAGATCGTGACAAAGATAGCATTAAAGGCTGCTCTTAAGCTATCACCCTCAATGTCAGCATGGATGTTAAAATCTCCCACTATGATGACACTGTCAGTATTTAACACCAAATCTGATAGGAACTCTGAAAACTCATCTAAAAATTCAGATTAAGGACCTGGTGGACGATACAAAGTTACAAAAAGAAGAGGTTTTCTTGATTTGCAATTTGGATGAAGGAAACTAAGGGTTAAATGTTCAAAAGAATTGTAATTATTAGCTGCCTTTGGATTAATCAGTAAGTCAGACTGAAATGTTGTTGCTGCTGCTCCTCCTCGCCCAGAATTTCTGAGTATGTGAAAGTTTAAATAACTAGAAGGACTTGCCTCATTTATGCTCACATAGTCTTCTTGCTGCAGACAGGTTTCTGTAAGGCAACATAAATCAATGTGATTATCAAAACTGGCAGACTTTTAAAGAAAGATCTTATGTTAAATAAACCACATTGAATAATTTTAACTTTTCCCCAATTGGAGTTATTTTCATTTCAATTAGATTATCACTATTCACTCCTTTGGGAATCTTTTCTAATTTACTAGATTTTGGTCATGGGCAAGACACTGTGTGGATCGAGTAATGAGTGGGTAACAGTAGAGAGGCTGCAGAGAGGTGTGTTAAGAGGTCTGGTCTGCACCCTGGGTTATCAGGGTTTTGGAGGACTAATAAATGTGGCCAGATTCCTAGAAAGAAGAACTGCACCATCCAAAGTGGGATGGATGCCATCTCTCTGAATCAGACCAGGCTTTCCCCAAAAGGATTCCCAATTATTATTGTAGCCCACATCGTTTTCAGGACACCACCTAAACAACCAGCGGTTGAATGACGACATGCGGCTAAACATGTCATCATTGGTCAGATCAGGGAGGGGACTAGTGTTAAAGGAATAGTACACCCAAAACATGATTAGCCTTCATTTTCTACTCACCCCCACGCTGAACAACACTCTGGAGTACTTTTTTGATATCTCAAATGCATCTGGAGATCTGGGAGGCTTCTTGCTGTCTGCTGACATTCAAATAATGGAGGTCTATGGTGCCCGAGGCAGAAAGGTCCATAAAAGTCCACAAAAAACGTGTCAATATTCCTCCATACTGCTCGTCCAATGTATTCCAAGTGTCCTGAGTGGGTAGCGTCCATAATTTACTCGAAACGAAGTCATTTAGAATGTTTTTAGAGCATAAACAGTAGTGTATAGGATTTCCTAAAAGCGCGTTCACGAGTCTACGGAAACCGCGGCAGACCAAACCAGATGAAAGTGCGACGTGTCTCTTCAGATTAGGTTGTTTATATAAGTTTGAAATTGATTGTCAAATGTAGTTTTTACAGAGACTTAGTTTTTGTTAAGGAAAAAAACAGACCTATATGCTACTTTTACACTTGGAATTCCTGTTATGCTGTGCGGCTATCCTGACATTGTATTAATTTCTGTTCCAGATTGAAGATACACCACCAACAACCACCCAGAAACAACAACAGGTCAGCTGTACAAGCTTCCTTAATTGCCCACACCAAATACAAAGCTGACTCTCAGGACTAGCAAGCTATGCCTTGTTTCACCTTAAATACTATACTTTTATATATCATGTAACTAAATAAAACTGGGATGATGTCGACTAAATGTGATTAAAAACTAACAAGCGATGCTGAAACTGGACTAAAACTGAAACTAAATTTAAAAATGGCTGATAAAATTAACACTAGAGGGGACCAGAGAAAATTACGGAGTCCGACCTTGCTTTGGCAAACTTACACACCGAAGCAACACTAATTTTAGTGACCTTCTATCGACGTAACCAGGTGCCATTTTGAATAACAATCTTTCTGTATTTAACCTTATCCTTAGCCAGCAGTTTCAGGTAGGATTTGATGTTGCCCGTTCTGGCCCCCAGCAAACATTTGACTATGGTCCCTGGTGTCTCTAATGCCACGTTTCTGACTATGGAGCTGCCAATTACCAGGGTGGGCTTCTCAGTGGGTACGTCACTCTGAAGAGAAAACCGGTCAGAAACGTGAACGGGTTGGTGGTGACTAATGGGCAGAGATCCATGACTACGCTTTCTGCGTACAGTTGCCGAATCGCGTGGCTGCTCAGGAACCTTTGGAGAACAACTATATGGGGGGGCCTACTTTAACTCGTGGATGTTAATCAGGCCTAAAGCCGGGAGTCTGGCTCTGACACCCTTGCCTCCAAAGCTAAAAGATACTACACTTATTACACATAGAATTATCACTAAAGGAGGCAGAGGAATAACAGAAAATAACTGACACAGAGAGCAGGAGAGGAAGAAGTAAGAGTCGAGGGAGGGAGGGAGAAAAGCCATAGCTATGCTAAACTAGTGCTAGCAGAGGCTAGCTACTCCTTACTACCAGAAATAAAACTTTGTGTAAGAGACAAGTCCTCAGTAGAAAAGTGCAGCAGAAGGCATTATGTTTTAAAGTGCTTCTGGACAGTTAGTTACTTAGATACAGAGATATCGCAGACAAAAAAGAACTTCAGACGGAGAGGGCCTGAGAGTATGCGGCGGGCTGATTGGTTCCAGCTGGTACTTTCTGTCGGCAATCAGCGGGGTCCTTTATATTGGAGTAGTTCCTGGAGCAAAATGCCAGCTGGTTCCGCTTTCTAAGTGGTAAACAGGTCAAAGTCAGTAGTAATCCAAGCTCCCAGTGAGCCCTCCTAATTCTTCCTTGCTCTCGTCTCCCACAGAACCAGACCTGAAGCTCACATGGATCAAGCTTGCTTCCTCCATCTCCTTGCAGCTCCAAAACTGTCTCCTCTCGGGTTGACTCACCAGCCTGCCTGTCCACCCTCCATCCATCAAATCTGTCCTCTGAAAAATAACCAGATAACAGAGGTTCTCCTTTTCTTCTTCAGCCCAAGCTCTGTTCCTCTCCCCTGATCAATGGTCTGCAACCTTCTCCAACACTTCAGTGAATAAACTTTCTAAATCTGCTTCAGTGTCCGTAGTTGTCGCTTGCTTGAGAGTCTCTGGTTCAAGAATGAACCAACTACTTCATTCCATAAAGTAAATGTTACTTTATGAAAGTTTTAATGCAGTTCATTAAGTAATAACATCACAATATCAAAACAACAATCTACTTAGAGGTTATATAAATAAGTTATTTGCTGAAAAACAGCTTCTGTAGCAGCTGAAACGTTGTCAGTCCAATCTGACAAACTGTCAGCCTAGTGGCTCCTGCCAGTAATACGCCGTGCCAGCCAGTACTAAAGCCGTGTCAGCCTGACGAGCCACCAGTAGTGTCACACTGCTGCCACTGCCACAAATTGAGCTTGCTGTCTCGCCATCTTTACATCCTACATGTTTGTAAATGAGGCTTCAGTCATATCAAAAATAACAATGTGTTCTTATATCAAGGTCATTCCGAATGCACCATGAGAGAGAGAGAGCTTCTAATAGTCATCCACTTTGTCTGTACACTCATTTCATTTCCAAATCTCTGTTATATACATAATGAGCATGATAACTGCATATCATGGCAGAAGAACTGTCCCGTTTAGATAAACTGCTAATGTCTAATCTACATAAGTTTCGAAATGTAACAGGCAGGTATTATTAGGGTTTAACTGACTCATGTGCTTTAAAAAAAATAGTCTTAACAGACTAAAGGAGAAAATATTGATTTAAAAAAAACAAATACAAAAACTTTAAAAATACAAAAAATGCAACACTGAATACAAGAGACAAAGCCCTTTGCAATAAATAAATAAATAAAAATAATAAAACAGGCAATTAAAGAGCTAAGGCAGCATTTCCTTCTGATAATTAGCACTTTTAAATTCTTCTGGTAATTATCTATCTTTAGTGTTACCAGGAGAAAACTAATTGTCATGAGAATTGTGATTTATTACATTATGAACTACTATTTATTTAAACTATTGGTTTCTTATGACAATCTATCAATATCAACTTTTAGTATAGTATGACTATAAAGTAAATCACTGTGATTACCAACATTTAGACTGAACATCCAAGGCTGCGGCAGTTGTTAGAGCTTTAGGGTTTGATTCTCAGCTTTGGGTCTTAAAAAAAAAAAAAAACAGCAAACAGAAAATACTTTCTGCAATCCATTCCTCTAAACTGCCAATAGGTGTGTCTGTGCTCAGACAGATGGCGTTCAGAGAACCCAGTGGTGCCTGTGTACAGCAGCTTCTGTCGGTGTGCCCCAAGGCAGCTGTGGCAATGTGTGCTTGAATTGTTGAATGATTGAGTGCAGCGTAAACCACTTTGGAGTCCCCTGACTTAAAAACAAACTGTATAAATGCAGGCCACGTTTTGCATTTTATTTGTTTTTTCCTGAGATGAACTGGCAATCTGCAGGTCGTACACTTGCTCAATCACCACAGGACTAAGTACCAGCAACCATGAAGAATGGATTGTCATTCCAAACCAGCTGCTACTGATGTTAAAACAGTTACTGCAATTATTACTAAGATCTTAACCTCAATTAAGTTGTAAAGTGCTAATGTTTTGGGAATAGAGCTCTAAATGTGTGCCCTGTTATATCAACCCAGCTGTGAGGCTTAATGTTGCACATGTGGCCAGATGTTACAGGTCAACTTGTTGGATAAACAAATCCACAGGCAGTATGGTGGCTGTCCCCCACCATACTGCCATTTAGGCGCTAAATTATTGATGTCCACTTGTTTTCTCAGTAGCTGCTCCCTGCTGCACTCCACCCTCTGTAAATCCCTGTGTGTGAAAAGTGTGTGTGTGTGTGTGTGCGCACATTCCTTCGCATTCAGAGGAGCGGCAGTCAGGCTGAGGCTCCGCGCACAGAGGACACATTTATCCAGGGATCTCTCCACACAACACGGGGGAAAAACAAAATAAAAACATGCAGGTAAGAGTGAAATATCTCCAACTATATTATTATCTAATAAATAAAAGAATGGTTGTTGTAGTCGGTGGATAGTCGGTGGATAATAGACCATGCATGAGTTAAATATCCGTCCACTCTCTGTGCTACTTGTTGGATTTTTTATCCTTATTTCGTTATTTTAGCATCCCTCCACGGGCTCTGTTTGCTCATTTGTTGCCAGTGTTTACCCAAAGCGGAGTTTCTTAGTGAAGTTATGTAATTGCTGCTCAGCTGGAAGCTGAATGTGGAGGAGACGCTTCGCTCCGAGCGCAGCGCAATCCCTGCATACGCCAAGTGTCACCCGGCATCATGTTCCCCTCACCGTGTTTTTATCCCTCTGTCATAGGTCCTGGTTCCTCTTATATGGGCTTCAACTACTCTAGTTTTTTTATTCGTGACACAGAGAGTGTCGCGTGACCTAAATGCTGTTAAAACGCGTGCGCCTCGTGTGACTATCTCGGAGAGTGGGATTATGTGTCAGAAATCGCGTGTCTGCCGGTTTTCCTTCAGATTGAGGGCGCAGGTTAGGAGATCAGTCCCTAAAAACAAGCTGAGTGCATCTAAGAGCCTCAAAGTGTTTCCCTGTTCCTCGCAGAGCACTGCTCATTAATCCACTATGGTTGAGTTTCTCCTCCTGTTTAAACGATTTGCTCCCTGAGATTGAAATCAGGAACAACCTGTGGATGATAATTAAACATTTGTTTTGCTTTTAGGAATCAATAAGGACACAAAGATGCTTTATATATAACTGTTGTTTTATTAGTGTTTATTTAACCCAATTAGGCACTTGCAAAAAATTACTTTATATAGGATTGTACTGTTTAGGCATAGCATTATGACCTCTAAGAGGTAAGTAAGATCAATTCACCAAAAGACCTTTAATGTCAAAATTCTTACTGATTTTTGGATATTTTCACAGTGATTATATTATTTATTATGTGTGTGTGTGTGTTTTTTTTTTTTTAGATATATAGAACCTGAAAGACAAGAGGGATGGATAAAGGGGTGGATGGATAAATGAGTTTTGTCAACATGAAAATTAAATAAGAGAGACTTATTGGAGGGAAATTGTCTTCCACCCTGCTGACATTATGAATTTATTTTTAACTTTTCCTGTGTGTGTGTGAATTTTTTTGGGTTTTTTTTTTTGGTAAACATTTAAATCAAACCTTAATTTAATTAGACACATACTTTTGTTTCATAATTCCCTTTTTAATGGACAGTTGGCAACACTATGATATATGAATGAATTATTGGGACAGGGAATGGTAGTCTGAGAGCACAAACATGTCTTTTGCAAAATTTTCACAGACTGATAGAAACCATTTAAAATCCTGTTTATGGATTTTTTGGGTGGATGGATGGATGGATGCTTCAACAGATACCATTGCTTCATGGTAAATGTTGCAGTGTTAAATTAACACTTTAAGAGCACATTTGGTCCCATATTAATTATACTTCTGCAACTGCACAAATCAGTGTTGCTTGCGTCTGGTCACAAACCAGTTTTGCTTGTATGCTTCTGCAACGTCGGTCTGGAATTTCTAGCAACGCACAGCGGTTTCCCGCCAAAGCGCTAGGGTGAGCCTGTTTGAGAACTTGCGAGAACTTCAGCGGACACCAAATGAAGATTCTGCCACCTCTTCCACAACAACTTCTTCCTCGCTTTCCTCCTCTAAATAAAAAATGCATGACGAAAGAGACTCATCCATGACCTTTGACACAAAACTCTCCTCCTCTTGCATGTTTCTGCTGTCCATAACGTTCCTTGACAGTGTCGTTGCTAAGTGCTACTTGGTCCCAATGTAATTTCCCATTGGGAACCTATGAGAACCAAGTTGCTAATGGGTTAGAAAGATGCTTCCCAGATATCCGCCATCACAATCCCGCCCCCTTGATAATCGACCAATTACATTCACTTTATTCACTTATGTAAAGTCAGGTACCACTCTGGAGAATTCGGAACTGCAACCAATGGAACAGCTGCTTCCCTATGACTTTAAGTCAATTGAGGCACTAGCAGTAGCAGTACTAGTGGAATAATGTACATACCTGAGACTTAAAATATTATTTTAATACGGTTAAAGCCAAATATGCATGTGGATATGCTATGGCAAAAGGTATTGAAAGTTCATCCATCGATCTTCTGCCACTTGTTCCAGGAAGGGTGGGGTGGAGCCAGTGCCTATCTCCGGCAGTCTAAGGGCGAGAGGCGGGGTACACCCTGGACAGGTCACCAGCCTGTCACAAAGCAACACAGAGACACACAAAGACATACATCCATGCACACACATGCTCACACCTAAGGGCAATTTAGAGATGCCAATTAACCTAACAATCATGTATTTGGACTGTGGGAGGAAGCTGGAGTACCCTGGAGAGAACCCACGCATGCACAGGGAGAACATGCAACTCCAGAAAGACCCCGGGCCAGGAATCGAACCCAGAACCTTCTTGCTGCAAGGCAAGAGTTCTACATAGCCCTTATTACAAGTTTGATTATAAATTAATCTAGTCAATCAGGATTTTCACTTTCCTGGTGGCAAATTCAACAGCACTGTTGTCCTGCAGAAAATACAAGAAAGTCCTGGGTTTGATTCCCCGCATAGAGGGTCTTTCTGTTGAGTTTACATGTTCTCCTTGTGCATGTCTGGGGTCTCTCAAGTTGAAATGACAAATGGCCTGTACTTACATAGCACTTTTTGAAGTCAAGAGACTTGACCAAAGCACTTTACACTACGTTCAGTCAATTTACATGCACACATTGATGGTTGCAAGCTATATTGTAGCCACAGCTGCCCTGGGGCTCACTGACAGAAGCTGCCATACCAGTGGCAGCAGCTGGTCTCTGATTCAGAGGATGCTCAATGGTGTCAATTAAATCAAAATCTTGGTAAATTAATAAATGTTGAACACATACCACATAACTAGAAAGGGTAAATATAGCTGTTGTGAATCCCTCTGAAATAATAAACTCCAGAAACCACTGCGATACGTCAACACAAGAGACTGTTCTGACTGAGTGATTGCTCTTTCCTCTCATTTGAGTCTCATGAGGTAAACCTCTCCTCTGTCTTGCCACTGTCAGTCAAATCTTCAACTGTTCTACCAAGCTTCATGACCCCTCCTGGGCCTGTCCCCACTCCACAGACCCCATAAGATGGCTGATTTTTGCATGTTTAGCACTCTACTTTTTCACTGTTTGCTTCATTGCACAGAGGCTCAAGCCTCAACGGAGATTTCTCATTGAGAAATTTAACAATGCATATTAGATAAGTGTTTGAAAGAAATTTAAAGGTGAGGTTTAGCCTCCCTAATACTCAATGAGAAATCACCACTGTGCCATACACACGCACCATCATCAGTAGGCAATGCAGGTGAATGTCTGGCCCAAGGACACAATGACATTGAAAGTCAGGCGTCGGGTTTATAGTTGACGACCCTTTGGTTGCAGGACTAACTCCTGTATCAGATGCCCCTTTCACCCTGGCACTCTGGCTGCCTCCCACAGTCCAATAAACAAAACATGTGAGTGTGTGTGTGTGTGTGCATGGTTTTCTGTCTGTGTTGCCTTGTGATGGACTGATGAACTGCAGGATGAACCTTGCCCTTTTCCCATACACCGTTAGAGATGGGCAACAAACCACCCCATGACCATAATGAATATCTGGCTGAAGATAGTTGGTTTCTGTGTTTCTTTACTAAGCATACAAAATATTTACTACTTTGAGGCAGCTCTTGTCAGTGATGCAATGCAATGGTGGTAAGAGTACAGCTATGAGCATATGTGATTAGGTGTCTTTTATAATTTACTCAGAAATAAACAGTCAGCCAGTAGCTCCAATGATGGACCTGATGGATACTGGAGTTTTGTTGGATGGATTTATGTATTTCTGTCAAACTAGTTTTTCTATCTAGTTATTATGATACTATTCCTCAATCTAAACAGTGTCAGAGATAAAACTATGTATAAGTCAATTATATTGTGTGAGTTAACTTTTAGAGGCTTTCGTTATAAATGAAAACATTTGTACGGCATTTATAGTTTTATGCTTTGGCTGTCTGTCAACATGCAGGTGTTAGAATAAAATCATGCTGCAGGGCATCTTGGGGCTGGTGTATTCAATGCTTGACTCACTTGACTCACTTGAGTTCTTTTTAAATAATATAACGGAGAGTAAATCTGTCATTCTGACCCATATTCACTGGAATGAAGGTGGTGAAAGTGAGTTTACCCCATTTTAAAACTCGTAAAATAACAGATTTTAAGATTGAAAAATGCCCAGTATATGTTGATAATTTTATGATATTTATTTTAGACTTCGACTTAGACAGACTTTATTGTCAAAAAGAAATTTCGTTCAGTATAGCTTTTAAGACATTTTAATTTTTAAAGTGCAGGAGTGATTGTATATTTGCTTTCGCCTTCCTTAGATTTTAATACTTTTTTGTATTGTTTGTCTTAAAAGCTGCCACATTTGTAAGGAAAATGGATTTGTTGGTTGGACAGCAGTGTGCGTGGCTTTTCCAAGAAAGGACACCATCAGTCTGCCTCTACCAAAAGCTGTTTGGCATTAGCAGAGAGGATTTGGCAAGTTTCCATGGGTGCAATTCACATACTCAGCTTTGTAGCCAAGGGCAAATGCATTAAGTTAACAAATTTTGGCCCAATTTATTGGAAATGAAGAGAGTTTCTGAGCCCATAAATTCTGATAAAGCTGCAAGTGTTTCCTTATAACGCCACTACTTTTGTTAAGATGGGAAAAGTTAAGTGTTGTTTCTTTTTGCTTAGTGGCCTTTTCTATGCCGTGATCCTCCCTCATTAGAGCCCCTCAGCTGTTCTGTTTTCCTGCTCCTTGTTTCTGTATCTCATAAAGCAGTGATGCTCACCAGTATATACAGTTTTCATTGTTTCTGTGTTTACTCTCATATCTCTCTGTTATATACCAGCAAATGACCTATTTCCTATCCATCTCCCTTATGTCTTTTTTTTTGTATTCTATCACCTAAATTTTGATGTTTTTCTTATTCATTTTATTTTATGATTCAAATTCAAGTATCTAATTGAAGACATTTGCCAAAAAAAAAAAAAAAACTGAAATTGGCAGGATTTTGAGTGTTGTTCTGTTTTTGCTCCATTTGGGAAAATTTAATCAGAAGAAAAAGATTTTCAGCACAGATGGGGAAGGTACTCAACAATTGTATTCAAGTAAAAATAATTGTCTAACAAATAAATCGAGTAACCATAGAAAAGGTACTTGCTAAAATGGCTACTGAAATGCCTAATAATTGTCGTCTTGTAAAATCTAATATATTCTAGTATTTTAATATAAACATTTTTCTTTTTACAAAATAAATGTATAAAACCATGAGTGACAGGTGACCCACAGGCAGGTGTTCCAGGCTTGTCCCACCCAGAGGGACTATTTCTCTTGGCTGGCCCTGGAACTCCTCAGGCTTCCCCAGGAGGAGCTGGAGGAGATGTCACGGAAAAGGGAAGTCTGGGCGACTTCTGCCCCAATGACCCTGTCCCAGATAAGCAGAAGACGCTGAGTACAAGTACCTCTAAAACTTAACTTTACTGTGGGTAAGCCATATAGGTGAGAAGAGGATAAAGAAGTTCCAGCAATGATATAACTGTTTACTCTGTATATTAGTGTGAAGTTGGGCAGCACATAAGTATGCCATTTATTATCATCAACGAACTGAAAGACTTTGTATTTGTGTTGCGTTAGAAACTGCTATTTATAATTACATAGGAGGTCTCGTGCATCTAGGTAAGCAGACATCTTTGCACGGCAGCGCAGAGCTGACAAATGATGATTGTAGAGATCACCGTTAGCCTCAAATGGGACAGCGGCAAGTTAGGCTTTCATATAAAATGTATATATTACACAGAATAAAAAATATTATTTATAAAATTATCTATGTAAACAAACCTCCTCATAACTTAACAAGATAGCTGATGTAAACGTTGCAAAAGTCATTTCTTGCACTTGAAACTCACCTTTTACACACTTTTACAAAATTTTTCTTTGCTTACAAATATGTTCTGCTCCTTTCTTAGTATTTGATTTTTGTCTCAGACTTAATGTCTCCTTAAATCTGCATCTCTTGTTTCAAAGCTACAGTCTCTACTACTGTATAAATTCCCAAAAGCCAGTGCTCTCAGGAGTGTTTTCTCTGCAGATTTTCTTTCCTCTCAGTTATAACAAAGTGGTGTTCAGATAACAGTCAGTAGAATTACTTTTACACTTTACCACCCTACTTAGGGCATGTCTGTTGTGCTCAGTTCACTCTTGATCCATTAGCAGTAGTGAAGCAGACTGTAGCAGCAGGTTCTCTCTTCCACCTCTAGAAGCCTGACTGTAAAAAGGAGGATTCAAAATCTTATAAATGAAATATGGCTAAAGAAAAAGATTTTTGGTGGAGGAGCATAGAATATGTAAGAGGCTGTTTTGAGTGTGAGAGACACATTTTGGGTGAACAGTATAGTAGGGTTGTCAAAAGTATCGATACTCAAAAAAGTATCAATACTGAGATGTTGTATCCGGATACAGTACTCATTTTCAAAAGTATCGATGCAGTGCCACCACCAGTGGCACCTAAACAGTCATTCATCCAAAGTGCAGAATAGAGGAAAATGCACTTTCTGAACACAGTGTGATTGGATAATTCTGTGCACTTTTCAGTTTCACACTTTTTTTGTAACAGGTGCAGCTGCTGAGGATTATTTTTGTTTCTTAACCAGTTTGGCTAGTGTCATTGTTATGTCTGCAAAGCATAGCAAAGGAAGGAACACTTAATTTTAATTTTGTAAGTTTTTTACCAAGCTTGCTTAATATTGTGCACAGCAAACAACCTCAAAATATTCTTCTTATTGTTTATTGTATTTATTTATTGTATTTTTATTATTAATGAAAATTTCTGTTGAATTTTGGAGTCTTTGTTTTTATCCTTGTGGTATCGAAAATGGTATCGAGTATCGAATATTTTCCTTAGTATCGGTATCGAGTTGAAAAGTTTAGTATCGTGACAACCCTACAGTATAGTATAACATCTGAGAGTCATAATAAAGCCTCTTATTCTCAAAGTTTTTAAAGAAAGACGTCTCCATATCTCAGTGTTAAGCTGTACTTTCCATTCTTCTTTCGGTTACAGCAGATGTCCAGTCTTTCTGAACATGTTTCTGTCACAAGTTTCTTTCTGTTAAGTTTGATTGATTCGCTCCTACCTTCCCCAAATACGTGCCATGATAGATTCGAATGATTAATGGTTAAGTGCAATTAGCTGGGCTTCCTCAGACTGACAGCTTTTTGCTTGCTGACATAAAAAATGGCTCCATTATAAGAAGGTTCAATTTGAAATGTAATATTTAGTACTTCTTTAAATGTCATGACATAGGACAGAATGACCCAGCATTCAAAGGGAGACAGACTATGGGATAATTCAAAGCATTTATTTTAACAGAGCGTGCTGCGGATCCGCGGTATCAGCGGCTAGGGCGTCTATAACTGGAAACTCTTTTTTAATAGTTCAGCCCATAGCCAGAGAATGAGGTAGGATCCAGCCGGTTGGCTACCAACAAGATGCGGCGGGCACCGCCCAGAGTGTCCCAGATGCTGCAGCTCCATAGGACATGCATGAGTACGAGCCAGGTCAGGAAAACAGATCAGAACAGGAGCAGGCTGGTTCAGGGTTCCAGGAGTCCACAGACGGTTCAGGTAGAGCGTTCAGATGGGAACAGGGAGGCTCAGTGGTTTAGAGGCAGAACAGGACAGGATCAGGTAATCAGAAACACTAAGGTAATGCTAAAAATCACTTGCTCCACTGAGATTATACATGATTAGGCACACTCAGTGGACGAGAGACGGAACAGGTCAGGATCAGGAAATCAGAAACACTATGGCACGCTAAAAACCACTCTCACCACTGGCCTGCGAGAATGAGAAAATTTAGCTCTGATAGCTGGATGCAAGTAGCCTGGGTGCCATTCCGAACTTAGTCCCGCCCACAAAGTTTGAGGTCGGGAAGTTCGGTTTGGCTCTGCTCCATAGTAGCGCGAGTATTATCGCCCACTGTCAGGCGATCCAATCAAATTGTCAGGGCGGGCTTTATACGATGATGGACAGATGACCAACAGTAACGTAATCAACCACGTGACCAATGCGCGCTTGGGTGACAACAATAACGGCTGCCGCTGGAGAGTTTAGGTGAGTAGATTCTGCTATTAGGTCTGTTCTAGAAGATATCGACAGCAAATTAATTTTAAAAGAGGAACAGAGAAACGCGATCAAGTCTCATCTTCTTATTATAGGCGTGCAACTGCACGCTTTTATTTTTGTGGACAACAACTATGCCTGGCTTAACATACGTCACGCACTCCGTTGCTCTTATTGGTTGTAGGTCTATCCAATTGAGTGCAGAGGCATTTTTTTTCCTGGTTCGTTCAAAACACGCCCCATAATCACAGCTCTATGGAGCAGTATCAGACTCATATTCTGACTAGAATTGAGTTGGACTACGTCAGGCTAGGATGCAAGTACATTAAATAGACGCAGAAGCAGGTGGATCAGATGAGTGGTATGAGCAATTAAGCCAGCCATCAGCACTAAGTGAGTCAAGTAAAATGACCTGAATTAGTCTAATATTTATTTAACTTAGTTCCAAGTGTACTACTTACATTTTCTATGCTATGCAATAAAATATGAGCTTATATACTTTTTTTCCTATAGGGAAATTAGCTTCGGTCCAATAGGTGCATTTACAATAATCAATAAATCATTAAACTATGGGAGAGATTGTAAACGTTCCATCTAGGGCTGCAACTAACTATTATTTTGCAAAGTCGATTATTCTGTTGATTTTTTTTTGATTAACCAATTAATAATCAGATAGCCAAAGGCTCCTTAAAGAAGACTTTTTATGAATTTAAACCAGGGGAAACTAAAACTTTTACACTTCGTTACACTGAATAGAGCATATTGAAAGAAAAAAAAAAAAAAACTTTTTTTTAAATCTTGAATGCACGATGTTTGCATATTTTTTTACAATCTTGGTATTATTACTGGGTTGCTCTTTCATCTAAAGGCATGTTTTAGAGTCTCTATACTCCAGTTAACGATTAATCAATTGCTAAATTAGTTGAAGATTATTTCAATAATTGATTAATCACGATTAATCCGATAATATATTGCAGCCCTAGTTCCATCAGAAGGTTACATTAAAGATGCATAGAGATGAAACCAAATAATATTAATCCAAAAGAAAAGAAATTGATTGATTATGTTTTTAAACTGTGCTTTTGCTATATGAGCTGAATAATGTTGTAAAAATAACATTATAGGTCAGGAATATAAGCTCCTTTGGTTACAATGGGCTTCTGGTGCTTAGTTTTACATTTTCTCTTTTGTTGGTTATGACAAAGATCTCAAGAAATTATAAAAAACAATGTTCACATTATTTAGGTCAGGGTTTCCAAAATATTTCGGCCTGTGATCCCCAAATAACAAGCAAACAGACTGGAGACCACCTTAAATGTAAATATTATTAATTTTCTCTATATTTATGTACACATATTTAGTGAAGTAATTATATTAAATTAGGAATATTTTTTTATTATTATTTATCATTTTTTTATGTATTTTTAGTTATTGAATTGGATATTTCATTCACATATTTCTCCTCCATGCTATATGCTGGCCCTCCAAACACCTCTGGGATAACATTACAATTTGATGTCTCATGACCCCCACTTTGGTAACCCCTGATCTAGGTCATGTCTTAAATCATGTTGAAGTCTTATCTTTATTTCTTTTTGCAAGAGATAAGCATTCCAAAACATGCGTGCACTTTAAAGGAGATCTATTTTGTTTTTGCACCAAATAGTTTCTCAGGAGAATACTCTGGTAAATTTGCTTCATTATTTTAAGTCCCATATTATCCCTTCCTATTTTCATTAAAAAGCAATTTACTCCTTTTTATGTATTGTTGATAAATATCAGTATAATCTGTATGTCTCTTACATATTATTAATTTGAAGTGTTATTTTTTAAAATGTCCTTGATGATCCTTGTATATAGTTATTTTTCTATAAATGTTTCCCCTCTTATAGATTTCTCCTACTTTTTTCTTTTTATGTTAGGTTGATATTTACATAAAACAAAAGTAAAAACAAAACCTAAATAGATGCAGGTTTCAAATTATTTCCTGTCAAATTGGGAGGTTACTTGATAGAACCTGCTTGACTGCATGAAGTAGACTACATGAGCTCTAAAATTAAAACATCACATATGTCATTATGAAAAAAGCTTTAGAAATATATTTTTAAGGCTTTGGCGACACAGACGTGCAACTATTCTTTAGAGTATGCTTCCATTATGTCTGACATAAATCTAACACCATTTTGGAAGGAAACATACCTACAGTTAAACATGGTTTTCCTCATGCTGTCATCTAGGTTTGCTTTGTTGCTTCTTTATATTTGCCCCTTTTAAGAAATAACTGTAATATTGAATGACCAATGTTCTGTAAAGATTGATTAAAAAACAGCAATACAAAAGAAAAAGAAAAAGACAGCTTCCCCCATATCAGCCATACTATACAAAGAACCAGTGAGTACAGATGTTTATTGAAATGAGACTTTAGTAGTTCCTTATTGGTCAAATACTAAACTTTAAATCTAGTATTAAAATGAACATGAAGCAATTGAAGAAAAGTTCAGGCTAAATATGTTGACAGCTTTGCATTTGGGTCAGAAGACACGCTTTCTGGATCTGTAACAGTCTCTACAGCAGGCTCTTCTGATGAGTTTTTTTTTTTTTTTTAGAAAATGATAATTCAAAAACAATCACTATAAAACAGAATCCCATAAGAGAACCACTGTGAATACCACTGGGTCCTAACACTGTTACTTCTTTTCAATAAAAGTTAGGGAACAACAGACCATGCAGGCTTTGACTTCAGTAAGACACTGAATTATGTTTTAATGTGGTAAAACAGTTCCCCTTCAGCTGACAGTAGAGCCAAGTGTCTTCTGCAGATGAACAAAATTAAATGTCCTTGAAAGTTAAAGAATAATATATTGAAAAACAACCTAGAGTAATTGATGGAACCATTAACTCTGTCTACAGTAATCTGGATTGCTTTTTCTTGCTTTAAGTTTAATCTTTGAATTGTGACCAAAAAAAAAAAAAAGTGTACGATTCACATTTAACATTTCAGTAAAGATCTTTGATTGAAAGCCTAAATACAGAAGCTACAATTTTTCATTAGCTCAAAAAGCAATAAGTGACAAGATAAAAAGTTAAAAAACTAGAGGAAGTGGAAGCTTTCACCAAACACATCAACTCTGTTGACCGTAACATCAAATTCACCAGAGAGGATGCCAAGGACAACAAACTACCCTTTCTGGACTGCCTGGTGAGCATGGAAGGAGATGGAAGCCTAAACATTGAAGTGTATAGGAAACCTACTCACACAGACCAGTATCTTCTTTTTGACTCACACCACCCACTGGAACACAAACTCTCAGTCATCAGAACCTTACAACACCGGGCAGAACATGTCCCTACTAAAACAGATGGGAAGCAAAAAGAACAGAAACACATCAAAGATGCTCTCCGAAACTGTGGATATCCAAACTGGGCTTTTATCAAATCAGCAAGGAAATCCAAAAGACACGCAACAGAAGACAGCGATGGGAAAATTAAACGCAAAAACATCACAATCCCTTATGTTGCTGGAGTGTCTGAAAAGCTCAAGAGGATTTTCTCCAAACACAAGATCCCAGTACATTTCAAGCCAAACCAAACCCTTAAACAGAGGCTAGTGCACCCTAAAGATAAAACCCCCAGACCGAATATGAGCGGGGTGGTATATGCTGTTCAGTGCAGCGAGGAATGCTCTGATCTTTATATTGGCGAAACAAAACAACCTCTCCACAGACGCATGGCCCAACACAGAAGAGCGGCCGCCTCTGGACAAGACTCCGCAGTACACCTACACCTTATGGACAAAGGACATTCTTTTGAGGACCAGAATGTGCATATTCTGGATAAAGAAAATAGGTGGTTTGAGAGGGGCGTGAAGGAAGCCATCTATGTTAAGAGAGAAAAACCAACTTTAAACAGAGGTGGTGGACTCAGATTCCAGCTTCCAAAAACATACAATTCAATCATAGACATGATCCCTTCCAGATATCACCAAACCCCACACCCCATCACAGAGGAACGAGGGACCTACCCGCCCCAGCCGGTGAACAATACCTCCTTAACGACCAACCCTTAACAATCATAGACAGGTTTCAGGTATTACAGGATACAATCCCCCCCTTAATGGCAATCCCCCCTTTAACGACCGACCCCTAGAATCATAGACAGGTTCAGATATTACAGGCTAACGATGGAACTAACGACCCATTCATCGGTTACCATTGCATGTTTCCAAGCGATACAAGGCGTTGTCTATATAAGACTCAAACTCACTGCGGATCCAGACATTTGAATTGAGAAAGCTTCCTGGAAAGGTGGCGAAACGTCTTCAAATCTTGAAAACCAAGTCCAGTGGATATTTTTTGAATTTTTACGGAAAGATAAGAAGTTGTTTTTTGACTAATAGAGCCATTTTAAAGTTGCACCTGTAAAAGTATTTCTTATTAAACCCTATGCTAGTGTACCACTAGACGAGTACATGGCTTTAAGATGATCTATTCCTGCTAGATGCTGAGTGTAATGTTGCCTTTTTCTTCAGGGTGGCCACACATCATTAACCTGCAAAGAACAGAGACAGAATGTCAGACAGACTGACTGCAGAGCATCCACAGAGACACAGGGTTTTGTGTTTCAGCTGACACCCCGTCTGTGAAACTCACTTGTTAAATAGGTGGACTGATTGGTAGATTTAGACTAATTAAATAATTCAAAAGTTCTGGTAACTTAATCCTATAAGTGTGTAGAAGGATTGCTTAGTCGAATCCACACCACACCTGGAGAGCTACTGTCACAGGGCCGTGGAAACCGATCGCCTGGTAACCTATTAGTAAGCTTTAGTTCATTTTTATTTTGCTTTTTGTTTTGAAATTGCTAAAGATTTATGCTTATGATTTCCATGACGATGCTGCAATATGCACTATACTGTAGTAAGTATTATGTTGTGATTTGTCAAATGAGGTGGAGAACAAAAATGCACCTATATGCTCTCTTTCGCAAACCCATGTAGGTTTTAATTTGCCATTGAAAAGAATGACCCCTGCTAACCAAATATTTAATTAAGAAAGCTATAATTGTGTGTATTTATATAGATTGATTACCTATCTAGTTCTGATCAACACTGTTGCTTAGATTTGCATCAACCTTTAATTTTCTCTTGTCAACTCTGTCATTATGATGTAAACATCTAGGAAGTAGGTTAATAAAAACCATGTCCATTTTCAAAGTTAAAAAAATTTCAACAGGAATAAATAAGGTATGTAAATTGCTACAAAATTATATTAATAAATGGTTCTCTGGTCCAGCAGGAATTGCCTTCGTGTACAGCATTTTTTGAGGTATAATATGTGTGCGTAAACAAGGCTCTGGAATGGCAGAGTAGCTCTTTAAGTTAAATATACTTTAATATCTCTATAAATACAGTCCTTTTTAACTGTTTGTCTAGTAACTTAATGTGAAATGAAAACCTTTTATCTGCTTTAACTGAAAAATGATCGTTATCTATATACTTCATTTTACTGAGTAAATAAAGCACCTGTTCCCTGTCAATAATCTGTTTTATGTTTACATCTTCACCTTTAGATAAATCCTCACTCATACACATCTGTGCTAGTGGTGGGATCGCCAATTATTTGAATAATTTTATCAAAAGAACATTAACCAAACCATACAATTAATGCAGTTGCAGTTTTGCTTCCTTTACTATTAAATAAGCAACAAGCTTGGCTTTGGTTACATTTCCTGTGCTGTTCATAGAACATTAACTCCATGTTTTGCTCCTTTACATGTAAAACTGGTATCAAAGGTCAGAATGACTTTCCAGGCTTTCACCTTACCGTATTGAGCTTTAGAAACTGGAAGTCAGTCGGCTTAGATGAAATACAGTAAAATTCACTAAATAAAACTTTTGGATCAAGAGTCTATATTTAATGAAAACAAAATCTAAATGATTTATTACATAAATCATCAGGTATCTATCCCAGATCACCTTGATCCTTTGTCAAATCATAATTTTAAGTTGGATTTCATACACTGCATGAATCGTAACCTGTTGAAAGCACTCCATAGTGTGGTTTTTACATTTGTTTGCTTTTTTTTATTTGCTCACCAATCAATAAAAAAAATAAAAACAATTCTGAACAAGGGACTTAAATCATTGTAAAAAAAGAAAAAAAGAAAAAAAAGAAATATGTAAATAATTGTAAATCTTATAACATCTCACATGTTTTTGAAAACAGTTTGTCATTTCCTATTTTTAAGCTGTCGCTAAAACGATTTGCATATTTGGCTCTCTTTTAAAAAAAAAAAAATTATTGTATCTTGTCCGCTTCCAATGAATAGAAGCTGCAAAGTTTGTTTTGAAGAAATGGCTGCATCATATATACAAAAATAAAAGCTAAAATTATGGGGCAGATAAAAAAAAAAAAGATGTTTTTATCAACATTTTCCATTTTAAGAAGAATAGGTTTTATTATTAATAAAAAGGTTTCCATCTGCTTTAATCGCTTTTGCTGTCAGGCCTGTGTTATATTATTCTTGAATTGTGGTTGGAGGACAAACAAAATCCTTCCAAGGGCCATAATTGGCCCCTATGTTGCACTTTTAACAACTCTCCCCAAAACTTTACTAAAAATCAGTTCATCTATAAAAAAATATTATTTATATATTATAATCTAATCATATTATATTTAGAATATTATTCTAACCGTTAGCTGTGATTTGTTTTATATTTATTGCATTAACCATATTAGATGATGATGAATATTTCAGCTTTTTATTGTTGTAAAAATAAAGAAAAATATTGTAGTTAGATTTGTCATATTTGGTTGCAATAAATCGTAAATGTAGGATAATAAGGTTTTTACGAGTAAAATTAGATAATTAGATGATTCCGGCAGAAAAACATGATCCAAAGCTGTAAAGTCTACATCTTTATAGATGACTGTGTTAAGCAAAGTCAGGTAAATTGGTCGATATATAAATAAATTACACACACACACAAACGTGTGTGTGTGTGTGTAAAGAGATAAGAGGACGAACAGTTGTTAATTGAAAAACGGCTCCTCCAGTGCTCAGAGGCTCCCCAGAGAATTAAGTCTGTCTCCACATGAAGGCTGAAGCATCAAAATAACACACACTCTGTCTCAAACACACAAAAACACAGTATGCAGTCCATATGGATGTGCCATCTTCCCACAGACACTCTGATTCGTACTGACAGCCGTACTTAGAGGCCCAAGCGCTCAAGACACAAATAGCATCAGTTCTCGACCATCAGCCTATCTTCTACATAATTTGGCTCATTTAGAATCCACTCTGAGTCACCGCAAAATCATATTTATATCAACTCCTAGTTCGGGGAACAGATCTGCTTGCAAACTGAAACCAAAGGCTGGCTATTTCTATAATTTTATGAGACTTGGCCTTTCAACATCTTTAGGTGTATTCACACTGGTGCTTCAGTCCAGGGATCGTTTCAGAGATTGGTAAAAGTAAGTAAATTTACACCTTCACTTGGCTCGGTTTGTTTTCACACAGGGATTTTTTTTTAGAATTGGCATCATGCAGTTGCAACACGTTTCAGGGACAGAAATGCTACAGTACAGAGCTGACTAATCTGTTATTCAGGACTAAAATCAGATTGTCTACTCCCTTCAGCCATCTTGTTCAATCTAAGACAGTGGAGAAGCACAGTTTCTTTATGTATTATTGGGGTTTGGAGTTTGCTTCTTTAGGTAGCCCCATATACCCTTTGGTGCTCTTGTTTTTCTGTGTTGTGTGAATGTCTAGATGCATATTTAGCTATAAACATGTTTATTTAGCTCTGTCCCCATTTCTAGTTTCATAGTTTCATATGGGAATCTTCCAAGTATTTAAGACGCTAGACGGTTAATTTATACCAAGTTATCCAGTTGTCTATCAATTTTTAACCCTTCATGATTATAAAAAATAAGCTAAACAAACATATCTTTGATGTATTTGAAATCATTGGATCTTATGGGCTTTATAGGATTACTCAGTTGGTTTAATAGGCCTAAGATGTCTGAATATTTAAAGTTGACACAGAGAATCCTTTTTATCTTACAGTATCACCTACTGGTGAAATGTATAACTTAAACTGGAGACTTTGCATATTAGATATGATCTTATATAAATATAATGCTTCGGTTTCTACTGCCGGCTGTCGTTCTTGCACTCATATAAACAGGCTTTGAATTGTCATTCCTTGCACAATATAGATTTGAGATCGCTGCGGGAAATCCTGGGTTGTGTACAGGTGCTGGTCATAAAATTAGAATATCATGAAAAAGTAGATTGATTTCAGTAATTCCATTTAAAAAGTGAAACTTGTATATTATATTCATACATTACATACAAACTCATATATTTCAGATGTTTATTTTGTTTAATTTTGATGATTACAAATGACAACAAATGAAAATCTCAAATTCATCATATCAGAAAATTAGAATATTGTGAAAAGGTTCAAAATTGATGGCCCCTGGTGCCACACTCTAATCAGCTAATTAACTCAAACCACCTGCAAAAGCCTTTAAATGGTCTTTCAGTCTAGTTCTATAGGCTACACAATCATGGGGAAGACTGCTGACTTGACAGTTGTCCAAAAGACGACCATCGACACCTTGCACAAGGAGGGCAAGACACAAAAGGTCATCGCTAAAGAGGCTGGCTGTTCACAGAGCTCAGTGTCCAGGCACATTAATAGAGAGGCGAAGGGAAGGAAAAGATGTGGTCGAAAAAAGTGTACAAGCAAGAGAGATAACCGCACCCTGGAGAGGATTGTGAAACAAAACCCATTCAAAAATGTGGGGGAGATTCACAAAGAGTGGACTGCAGCTGGAGTGAGTGCTTCAAGAACCACCACACACAGACGTATGAAAGACATGGGTTTCTGCTGTCGCATTCCTTGTGTCAAGCCACTCTTGAACCACAGACAGCGTCAGAAGCGTCTTGCCTGGGCTAAAGAGAAACAGGACTGGACTGCTGGTGAGTGGTCCAAAGTCATGTTCTCTGATGAAAGTAAATTTTGCATTTCCTTTGGAAATCAAGGTCCCAGAGTCTGGAGGAAAAGAAGAGAGGCACTTCATCCACGTTGCTTGAAGTCCAGTGTAAAGTTTCCACAGTCAGTGATGGTTTGGGGTGCCATGTCATCTGCTGGTGTTGGTCCATTGTGTTTTCTGAGGTCCAGGGTCAACGCAGCCACATACCAGGAAGTTTTAGAGCTCTTCATGCTTCCTGCAGCTGACCAACTTTTTGGAGATGCAGATTTCATTTTCCAACAGGACTTGGCACCTGCACACAGTGCCAAAGCTACCAGTACCTGGTTGAAGGACCATGGTATCCCTGTTCTTAATTGGCCAGCAAACTCTCCTGACCTTAACCCCATAGAAAATCTATGGGGTATTGTGAAGAAGAAGATGCAATACACCAGACCCAACAATTCAGAAGAGCTAAAAGCCACTATTAGAGCAACCTGGGCTATCATAACACCTGAGCAGTGCCACAGACTGATCGACTCCATGCCACGCCGCATTGCTGCAGTAATACAGGCCAAAGGAGGCCCAACTAAATACTGAGTGCTGTACATGCTCATACTTTTCATGTTCATACTTTTCAGTTGGCCAACATTTCTATAAATCCTTTGTTTTTATTGGTCTTCAGTAATATTCTAATTTTCTGATATGATGAATTTGAGATTTTCATTTGTTGTCATTTGTAATCATCAAAATTAAACAAAATAAACATCTGAAATATATGAGTTTGTATGTAATGTATGAATATAATATACAAGTTTCACTTTTTAAATGGAATTACTGAAATCAATCTACTTTTTCATGATATTCTAATTTTATGACCAGCACCTGTATATGTTTATAGCTTTTCTCCTTCTGCTGTTTCTGCTGCAGCTCTTTCTTTGTGCTGTCATTGATTTTCACTACTTGTTGCTCTTGTGCTCCTTGTCATTTTTTCTCTATTGTTGAAGCACACACATGCTTGCAGAGGCAGTCTCCCAATCTTTTTGATAGTTCCTGGTTGGTGTTTCAGCCTCACCTGGACTGCAGGCTGTTGACAGGTGACATTATGGAGGAAGAAGAGAGTGTAGGAAGATGATAGATGAAGTAGTGATTGACAGTGAAATAAATGGGAAAGAATGAGGAGGTGATGAGAAGGAGCAACTGAGGACAGAGGTGTGCAGACATCTATGGGGAAGAGACATAAATATTAATGTGAGGTACTAATGAAATGGCTGTTGTTTTTCATTGTGTGTAGTGAGAGCTGGTAAATCCAGTTGTATTATTAAATCGTAGCCCTTATTTTATGTTCTATATATTGGGCCATATTTGGTTAAATGTTCTGTGTTTCTTACTTTCAAAAACTTGTGAGAATACTAGTTAACATTGTTGTGTTCAGTTTCTTAGTTATTTGTGCTCTGGTGTACATACATGGATTGGTTTTTATTTCTTGAAGATCAGTGTTAGTGTCTTAGTTCAGCCTCCTTTGTATTAATTAGCTATCCTCTCTCAGCTTCCTTAGTTTCATCCTGCAACAGCTAACTTTGCCGTTTTGGTTTCTTTATCATTTTCATCCCGTGTCGACATTTAAATTCCTAAGGTTTATAGGTTTCTTCACTTCCTGTTGAGCTACTGTTACTATTCTTTCATCTCAAATCCCTCTGCCCATTGTCTTCACAATTTGCTGCTTGCAATATATTTTTCTTAAAATATATTTTGAGATTATCTATACACCCACTAGATATTTGTGTGTAAGATATCACTTTAAATTAGCAGTTTTTAAAATAAATTAGACTTTAAAAGTCCATTGCAAATGAAAAAGGGAAGAAAAAGGCAACATTAGAGGTGATTTTGTCATCATTATATTCACCAACAGTATTGCTATTGTAGGGTTCTCTTATAACATGCAGAATTAATTATAACTCCAGGGAGAGAGACAGAAAGTCATACATGGATCTCCATTGTTACCTGGTTAATGTACCATACATATTATTAATAGAGACACCACTCCTCTAATGTAACATGACTGGAATATAAAACTCTACCTGTCTGTCATTTTTACATCAGTTAAACTCTTTATGGTCATTTTTCCCCTTATTTTTATAAGCATCTTAAATTCAGTTGACTGCTTTAAGCTCACACTTACTTAAATAGAGAAATGGGCAAAAGATTATGGCGAGCAATGCTTTAAAGGTCACTTTGTCCTGTTATATGGAAATAACCAGCTTGTGTGAGCAGAATAGGTGACATACACATATTATCAAACCTAAATTCGTTAGCCATCAACTCTTGAATTAGAGTTTATTAATTTATATTTTGATATTAAATTAACTAGGATCAAGATGGTGTACATTTTCAGTAATCCAGGACATGATAATCCTAAATGTTTAAGTTAAAATCGGGACAAGTTTGGATCTTCAAGCAACAACTGAATAGATGTTGGGGCCATTAACTCATGTATCCAGTTTTTCCTATCAACACCTTATTAGTGTCAGCATTATAACTACAGTTCATAAAGCTTTCTAGCCAGGTCCAGAACTGTAGAAGCCTTTTGAATGAGAGGAAAAGCATCTTCAAGGAACAATACAAGAAGACCAGTTTCCTTCTACTTAAAGCGCCAAAGCTTTGATCAAGCCTGAAGCCAAGAGTTAAAAAACAAACAAACGGGAAAGCTGAATCCTTCATATTTTTTCATACATCGCAGAGGCATAAACATACAAAGTCGCTCCTTCGGGTTTCCAGACCACTTTGGGCCTCCCTGTAATCCTTTAGTTTGAAGGCAATCCATTGATCTAATTTTTTTTTAATTTAGTTATACAAAATGAAAAAAAACTGTAAATAAAATGATTTAAAGGTTTTAACAGTAAATTACTTTTAAATTAGAGAAACATTCTTCCTTAGTTAAAAAGTCATGAGAATAATTTAATACTTTTTATGCCCTCTAGATTTTTCTACTTCAGGGTTTAAATTCTTGAATTGGCCTTGGGTTTTTTTTTTTTTTTTTTAGCTTTTCATAGCATTAAAAGTTAAATTTTCTTTTAAAAATGTAATTAAATAAAGAGATTCCTGATTCTAAGCTATTTTAATGGAACCTACCTAGTCCCTGTGTTCATATGTACAGTGTCATTAAGATTTTAACCTGTGTTGTTTCTGGAGCTGCCTTTTACAGCTTTAAGAACAGAGCTAAGTCAGTGTTTTATACTCTTGTGTTCTTAATATTATATAAAAAACAGAAATCAGTAAACTGAGACTGGAAAAGGACTCTTCTTTTGGTATTTTAAATTTGAATTCTTCTATGAACCCAACTCTGCAGAGCATTGTCTGCATTACAGAGGATAAGGGGGTCCAGTTCGGAGTTAAATTATGTTCCAACGCCTCAGTTTGATGCATGATTATGTGCAGGGAGGAGTCCATCTTTTGGGGGCAGTTGCTTGGTGGTTATAGAGAATCGCCTCCCCTCTCTGAAGAATCCCCACCTCAATGCAAAGGAAAGCTTTCCTGGGGCAATGTTGTTCTGTCAGCCCCCTTAGGGCTCTCCTGGCAAGTAGATTACAAGGATAGACTAAACCTAACATCCAGGGCAACAAAGGATTATTCTAGTTTATTCTAGACAAGGAGGGGTGGATGATCTTTTCAACAATAGACCAAATTAATTTCCCCCTTTTCTCCTGAACACCATTTATGGGGAGGTGCATCATGGTCCTGAGAAAATAAACCATTCAACAAGATTAGATCAAGTTATTTGGACAGCCCAGTAAAGAGCTAAAAAGAGATCAAATAATTCAGAAGTAGGTCAAGTTCAGTTTCTTGCGGTATTTTTGGTGGCTTTCCCTCTGGCTCTGACATATTGGACTGCATGCTTCATTGGCACTATTTCCCAAATTAAATATTGAATGTTGCTCATGGACTTTCTTGACCTTTCACTAAAGAATGGGATGTTTTTAACATTTTAAGTTCAAGCTGTAATGTAGAAAGAGATGTAACTTTTAACCTAAGTTCAAGAATAATAGCGTAACACTTTTTTAAGTATTTGAAATGCTGACAAAAGTGCTTACAAAAAAAAAAAAAGGAGAAGTTAGTTTTTAAGTTTAACTCCAAATATAAGCTAGCCTGAATAACACCAATATGTAAAGACTTAATATCTGGTTTGGATGTAATATAAAAAGCACAAATCACCTTATAATCAGAAGTCCTGTGATATCTTTAGTTAGGTTTAAGAACAGTTTAAAACATCCCCCATTATTAACATCATTTAAGTTCATGCTTCCTGTAAACCGACATTCATTCAGTGTGTAAAATTTAATAATTCAGAGCAGCGGATAATAATGTGTACAGTGACTCTGCTCTCTGTTCGCATGGACAGTCAAGGCTGTTTGTTCTGCTCTATAAGCCTGGGATGAATGCTTGTTAGTGTGCTTTTCAGTGGCCGTTGTCGCAGAGAAAAGTCTGCCAAAGTTTTACCAAGCAGAAGATATACTTAAAACGGGAGCAAGTCAGCCGTAATCGGGAGAATACTGCTGTGTTCAGCCGGCCATTAAAATAACTAATAATACAGCTAAGAATATTCTTTTTTTTGGTTTGCATCTGTCTGCATCACTTCTTGTCATGACCATCCTGCTTTCTATTTCTGATTTTTATTTATTTGAGGTTTATTTAAAAGTTGGATCAGAAATTATAAATTTTTTCTCATTTCATCATCCAAAGACTTGAGTCTTGATGTGCGTTCTGATTAATCCCCTCCACCATGCTATCCTTGACTGCCTTTATGTGATTGGAGGCTAAACAGTGAATTTTCTGCTGTCTGTTTGCATTTAAAGCTGTCATTGCATTACGAGCTAGTTCAGCTCTGTCTGGTTGGGTTATCTGTACTGTCTTGTAAAAGGTTAAAGCTTTTCACATTTTGTTATGTTAAAAACCAAACCTGTATTTGTTCAATTGGGATTCTATGCAAATGTTCAACATATACAATGAACAAGTTTGCCTGTCATTTGCAATCCACCCTCTGGAGTCGGATACTCTTAAAAAAATCCAGTTCACACCATCCATCCATCCATCCATCCATCCATCCATCCATCCATCCATCCATCCATCCATCCATCCATCCATCCATCCATCCATCCATCCATCCATCCATCCATCCATCCATCCATCCATCCTACTCCAAATTAGCCACACAGAATGCAAATGGAAGTCACCCTTCTTATATTTTCATTTGTAAAAAAGAAAAGATGAGAGCCATGTTAATTTTACTTACACGTGACAACATGCATTTTATCTTATTTGACTGTTGTATAAGAGGCATTAATCGTGCTTGTGGTATGACAGTCATTTAAAAGGTGTGAATACTTAGGAGTAAACTGAATGCTGATGTTCAGCAAAGAAAAGTTCTGATTTTTTCCCGTATTTTTCTTCTCTGGTGGTGTCAAATCTGCATGAAAAGGATCTACAAAGCATGACTTCATGAATGCAAATCCTTCAACTCCTCTGTTGTATCATCTTTATTATTATTATTATTATTTTTTTAATGGTCAGCAAGTCATTATATGAAATTCACTTTGGTTCTTTAGGAAACCTTCTAGAACGTGCTTTCTCTTCTGTCTTGAAGTGAGGCATTTGGAGGATCAGACTCCTGAGAGATCAAATAGCCATTAAACATCCCCACTGTTTGCGTTTTCTTTCCTCCTATCATATCCCTCATTCCTTTTTTCCCTCCCTCAATCATCCCTTTCTTTCCTCCCCTTCCAAAAGAACAAACAGAGCCGCTGTTTGCTCTGGGTTCCCCTCTTTCATCTTTCCTGCCTGTTAGTACAGTATGTGCGTGTTTTTGGTTGCGTTCTATATGTACAATCTCAGAATGAGTGGCTAAATGGAGCCTGTGGACATATAGTTCATTTTTACCAAACCTAATAAGTGTTACTAGGGTAAAGAATAAAACAGATGTTGTGATATGAATAAGATCCAGAAAATGTTTCTTCTCCGATGAAAGGTGAAAAATAAAAAATAAATAAATGAGCTTCATGACATTTATTTTGTATAGTGTTTTCACAGGGATACATATGAGAACAAAGGGGTTTTGGCACCCTTACAGTACGTTTTTATCAGCAGCTGTTTATGCAGCAGACAACAACAAAAATTAAAAGTCTTTACAGAGTTGGAGTAGTTAAGAAAAAAGAAACAATGTCCTGTTTCAGTGTGTTTTCGATCTCTAGGCAGCCTCAGTTAGGGTGTTGTCAGCGTGACTGAATGCATTTTCAAACACAGAGCTCAATGCTTTTCCCCAAAAGGAATGATAACCGTAGAACTAGTTTTTATAACATTACTGTATCATTTCTTTTTAATAATAAGCACAAAAAAAATCCAGTTTATTTAATTTGGATTTTTATGTAGAACTGGGCAGAAGTCGTGAGTAATTTCATTGCAATAGAATAGAATAGTACTATAGAGAAAAAGATTAATACTTCTTACAATCTGAATTAGAGCTGGGTATTTTGAATCAATTCGATTTTGATTCATACAGTTGTAAATCGATTAATTTTGGTTCAATCTGTTTTTACAATAATGAAAGTGGTTCAACTGTGTTTCAAAATACTTATGTATTTTATTTTTTCCTGTCACATTAAAAACAAAGTGCAAACTTGTAAATCACACAGTTTAAACTTGAGATGTGAAGAAAAGTATCTCAAAATTGCAAACTTGTTTGTGAAAAGTGAAAAAGTGAAGCTTCACTCGAGCAAGCAGACGTGACACAGCGGGGACACAGCAGACATGCATGAGCTGCATTATCTCCACTGCACAATCCATATTTGCAGCGTTGTCTGTAACAACTACAGGGTGTTTGCTGGTCAGCCCCCACTTGTTAATGTCTTCAGTCAACCTATTGGCTATATTTGCAGCTGTCTGGCTTGAAATAATCTTTGTGGTCTGTAGCACGAGATGTGAGGCGTAACTCATTATCAATATAGTCTGAAGTCATCATAATGTCACATATCCAGCATATTATCTTTAGCTGTTTTAATCCAAAATGGTTCCAAACATCAGACACTTTAGTTGGGAGAGCTTGCTGAGCGGTGTGTTACTTGGGTCGGCATTTGCACACGCCTGCTCATTTGAAAGTCAAGGAATCGATCCAAAATCGATTAAATCGATTTTTTTACCCAGCCCTAATCTGAATACATTGCCATATATTTTAAAATTTAGATTATAATGGGAAATCATTCAATCCTTTCATTCATGGTAAGAGAAATCATACTTAATTCAAAGTAATTAACATTGTTATTCATTATACACACTATATATATATATATATATATATATATATATATATATATATATATATATATATATATATATATATATATATATATATATATATTATATATATATAAAATTAGAACATATTATTAAAAACATTTTATTTTATTTTATTTAATATTCATAATTTGTTTCTCCCGGTCCTCTCATCCATCCAGGCAGACGGCAAGATGGTGGATGGGAGCCTTCTGGGCGATGCAAATGGTGTGGATCCTGCACCGGGCAGGACAAAGGAGTCAGGGAAGTGGCAGAAGCCAAGGTTCTCCAGGAAAGCTCTGATGAAATGCTGCCTGGTGAAATGGATCATCGCTAGCAGGAAGCCACAGGACAAAGGTGAGACTAGACACAACTGGACTCACACTGAAAGAGAGCTGAGAATGATGGATGAATACAGCAGCCGGATGGATGGATGGATGGATGGATGGATGCATGTGATCCCTGTTAGCTCCACTCTTCATTCTCCAGACATCCCCTAATTGCCTCTTTTTTCTTGCTGAACCTTTCTGCAGTTGAAGCAAACAGAGACGTGTTCCACTTTTACAACAATAAAAAATCTGAAGATTGTTCTCATTCCATATTTTGACTGATTTACTTTTTGACAACAGCTATGTGATACATTTCCTGGTTCTGTGTCATTAATGAAACAAAAAATTGTATCAGCTCAGAAATGCAATAATTAGGCTAATATTCAATGTTTTAAGGATAAACTTTTTTGCAGCAATTATTTTTTAGGTTTAAACAATCCAACTTCATACAGCAGAAAATATGTCATATGCAATAAAAGCGGCTTAACCTCAGCTCAGAATACTTGTGCATTTTGAATTTCTGGTATTGGAGCAAATCCTAGAAAGGATGGAGACTATAATGGATATTTAATGACTTAGCACACCACGCATGCTGCAGGGAATGAATATGCATAGTGCAGCAACCTCCAAAAGAGCAAAATCTCCACAGTGCTGTTTTAGGCAGGATCTTTATACTAATCAGGACTAAGTGTTAATTCAACAGATCAGATTAGATTTGGTTTTTCAATGGACCTGGGGGGTGACATATGTTGTGTTTGTACATGATGGATACTTGATATTTTGAGCATCTAAATCAATCTCATTTGATTTATCTCCTTATTTCCACTTGTCTTCACTTATAATCAGTGAAGACAAGTGGGTTTTTTTTGTTTTTCGTTAAGCCCACCGAGGTCAACTTTGTTCTCATTTAATATCATTCCCACGTTTTATTATATTTCAACAAAACTACAAATATAGGAAATTCTTTAAAAATGCCCTCTTTGTCAAAGTACTATCTTTGCAGATGTTCTCTTTGTCACTCTTATAATTATTATTATTCTGTTGCTTTTTCTGCCTTCCTTACACTATTTCTCCACCTTTTGCCTGTTGTACAAATATATAATAGAATTTACCCTTTCAACTTTCCCTATACTTTTCTTATGTTTTTCTTTATTTACTGTTTTTCTTTTTCTTTTTTTTTTTTTTTTTTTTTTTTTTACTGGCTTTCCTGAAAGTATTGGTTTGACCTTGTGAAAAAAACAGAAATTAGAATTACCCTGATCAGTGCCTTTTGTGTTAAACCTTTTTCCTTAGCCACAGACTTTGACAAATAGTTTGGGGACTTTTTTGATCTAACAGTTCATTAAGTCAAATAAGGCAAGAGGTGATGTCCAATAATAAAATGAGACTCTTAATGTGATGCTGTATCTTATCAATCTGTTTTATCACATTCTCGAAATCTGACATATATTTTCAAACCGTTCCACCTCTTAAGCACATCCAAGAGGCACTATTATACGGCGGCCTCACAGTCTGAACAGGTTTCACCATCGAACAGTGATGTTAAGAATTTTTAGGATAACATTTCCTCAGCTTTTATTGAGGGAGAAGTACAAACGTTTGATCATTTCTGAGTTTGTTATCAAACATTTTCAGTTTTCTCTTAGAAACTCTTGTTACATCAGATTTCCTTATTGTAAGAAATCATTTATCTCCTAAAAGGTTCTTCTAGAATCTCTTTTTATGTTGTAATAGATGGCTTTGATTCTAGAGTAAACTATACTCTGTCAATAACAGCATAACCTTGTAAGAAGGAAAGCACAATGTGCCTGTGGTGAGTCTCTATTTCTTCAGGTCAGCAGTGCAGAGGAAATAGAGGCTGGGTATTGGCATGATCAAACCTTCAACTCGATAATGGTGAGCTGCTAAAAATAGCAGCACTGAGATGGAGCTGCGTATCAGAAGAAAGACAGAGGTGGTGTTCGGTGGTTTAGATGTGAAGAGGTCAAAGCAAAGAGGAGGAAAAAGTCCCACTATGATGGCGATGGGGAAGGAAGCACTTTCTCAAGTTTTTGGAGAAGAAACAAAAGACTTTGGGAATACAAAGTCTGATGTTTTGAGTGTACCTCGATGACATCTTGACCTTCATTACAGTTAGAATTTCTTTCTACTGTAAAATCAGTCAGTTCTTTACTTCAGCTATGCAATGCTTCATATTTGTAGTGTTCCTGATTTAACTATAAAGCCTATATTCACTGTCCAAGGTCCAAAGGCAAACTCTGTCAGTTTACTGACTGAAAAGAAGGTCCTGTGGTGTTTGCCCCTTTCTGCGTTCCTCTCTTGTTTGTCCTGATGTTTCCTCATGTGGAAGAAGCTTTTAGAATCACATTCAGACTTGGTGCTGTCTAATGGGTGACAACTACAGCTGTGATCTTAGCTGGCAAGTTCCCTCTAAAGTCTCACTTTAACCGCAACTCACGAGTCATTTAAGTTAGAAGGGAAGCTTAAAGTATATTCTAAAATTTATAAATTAAACAAATACAGGAAAACTGCCAATAACTTGAGTTAAAGTGAAGGAAGTAAAAGATTAACTTAAGAAACGATAAATGATAAAGCTTTTTCTGTAATTTTCTTGGCTACTATGCAGATATCCTTATGGCTCCTACTAAATGATGCCCATCTTGATTGCATGCCGTGGCACTGCAGTTGCAGTCCTAATCGAAAGCACAGATCTGGTATATTTTGCATTCCTCCTACAGACATCTATGCTTCTACATTGGAGTGACCTAAGCTGGCCGGCCACTGGCAGGAAATGTCCCAATGGTATTTGTCTTTTTCTTACTATCTAACACATCTAGGAAGAGGATGTAGATACTGGAAATACCTGCTTACCTTTTGAGACCATATTTGTTAGGAAATGTAAATAATTCACTGCTATTATATAATATGTTGAAGGTGTTAAGTCTATTTTTCTAATTGGTGGTGGTCCATCGTTCACCGCCGAATACAAGAAATATGCTCGGAGTCAATTTGAGACGTGTGAAGGTGTCGGTGAAATGTCTTTTTCAAGCTGTCAGTTATCAAAATCTCTTTAAAATTTTCCACATATGCACATTTTATATCTAGCCTTCTGTTTTTTTTTTTGTTTTTTTTTGTTTTTTTGTTGTTTTTTTACGCGAAACAAACCGTGTTTCATGTTGCAGTAAAACCCTGCTGGAGAAATTGATTTCCCATATGGATGGTACATTGGTTTAAAATATGATAATAATCTAAGTATTGTTGAGTAATTTACCTTTTTTCTTCCTCCAGAAAGCCTGGTGAAATGTTAGGCACTTATCTATTATGTATTTACACCAAGTCATTTAAAAGTACATAAAGAAATAATAATTGAATGAAAATGCATTGAAGTCTATGTGCTCATAAATGTATGCAATAAAATATAATAATTTCTAACCTTTATATTAATCAGAAAAGGATAAATAGGATATAAAAGAGACATACTTACACTCTATGTAAAACTTTAAATAGATGTATTTTATTTATATGAAGACATTTTCAAAATCCTTACAAAATCGATCATCTCATAATAATACTGCTGTATAAAGCATATTTTCAGACACAGATTAACTATTTTTTTTCTTTTTAGGAAAGTGACTGTCATGTTTTCTTTTTCTAAATAAAAACCCCTAATCTCAAGGAAGGCTGTATTAATGCAGGACTTCTCATCAGTCAACTATATATTTTTCGCTCTTTTTTTATTTAGTCCAAACTGTTGTTTTGTATCTCCATTATTTTTTTTATCTAGTTTTTTTTCTCAGCAGTCCCGTTTTATTTTGCTGCAAATCTCCCACTGCTTCCTATTGTCCCAAAATTCTGCCTTGGTTCTCTGTGGAGAGACAGGTGAGGACGCCTCAGGCTCCGCTGTTTACACATCCTCCTCAGGGAGGCGGTGAGAGACTGGAGTTGATGATGGATGCTTCCTACTGAGGGAAAATTGCTTTATTTTGGTAACTGCCAGGTTTGGCTTCTCTACATTGTCTGTCCTTTTGACAGTTTCCCAGTCTGAATTTCCTTAATTGAGCCCAGCTCAGGTTTCTTTAGCTCTCTGCGGGTTCATTAACTGAATTCTGTGTTCAGCATAAAAGAAAAGAGGAGATAAATATTTAGATGCTGGTTGAACAGCGAGCTTTATGAAGTTCCTGCTCTAATGATGTTGCTGAGTCTGGCTTTGAATCTTTCAGAAGCAGCTGGATTTATGAGAAGGACATAATCTGCTGTGGATCTGAGGCTGAGTTTGGTGTTAATTGAATCGCATAGTGCTGAAAGGAGAGCTCCCCTGATGATCATCTCTGAGGCTCAGGTAGTCATGCTGCAGGAAGTTTAAATATCTGGAGTGCTATTAATAGAGCGTGGAAAGGAAACTTCCTGTTGAGACAAAATGCAGCAAAAAATGTTGTTTTCATCCTTAATACATGGAGGATTCTGTTTGGAAACACTGAGTTGTTTAATCATCTCTCTGTTGTTCAGAAGCTTTAAAATCTAATAGCCTTTTTTTATTACAACAAAAACTTACTTGGCTTGTTTTTAGCAGTTCTGGTGACCTTTCATTGTCAAACAAAGAAAGACATGGAAAACCTGAGAGCATCCATCCATAAATCTGCAGCCCAGGTCACTTTGATTCTAAATCTTGAGCTAAAGCACCTCCTAGTGGTCAAAAACAACATTGAATTTTTTTCCTTTCAGGTCAGCTTAATTATGCAACAACTTCTTACAGTTTGATTATTTTTGCAGAACAGGTTAAACATTGTAAATGAACACTGCAAAGACTCAATGCGTTAATTTCATCTTTTCAACTATGCTTCAGTTTCTTGATGCAAAATGTAACAGCATTTACCTCTATAAATTATAAGAAGTTTTAATATCTCCAGGTAGTTTAAACATCTCCAGGTAGTAAAGCTTCATCTGTTCAGCTTTTAAGGGACATGAAAAAGAGAAAAGACTTCAGACTTGTTTTAGAGTTTTTTCTTGGCTTTCATACCTTTTTAGATTACAGTTTGGATCTTACTTTCAAAGCCCTGTGTGGTTCTGCTATGTTTGCTTTTTTTTTAACTCATACAGTCTTGGATCTGTTTAGAGGTTGTTAGAGGTGTCCAAATCCCACTTTCAGAGACATGTTTGCGGTTGCCTCTGTCAAGTTCTTTATATATCTGCTTTACATAGTTGTATGTTTTTAATTATATGTCTATTGTCTTTATTTAGGTTTTTAATTCTTGTGGCTTTTTGACTTTGTATTTTAATCTTCATATAAACATGATGGATGAAAAGGGCTGCATACATGATAATTTCTTTAATACATTATGCAGGTTTTGTATTATGATTTTTAGTCATAAAAAGTCACAAACCCTCAACGTTTTGATGATCAAAAGTCAGACATCTTCTCCATAGAGTAACAAATCAAGTTTAAACACTTGTTGAACACCAATGGCAGCTAAATTAATTTTGTATTAATGCATTTAAACCCAGTATAAAAGTCAAGAATTATTTTCAATTTGAACCTTTGATTGAGTGTAACCAAATTACACAGATGTATTATTTTCTGGCTGTAAGGACAGAATAATGCTTGCTGTCAGAAAAGCCACAGGAGTAGGAATATTTGCTAAACATCTCTCTTTGTGAGCTAACCCGAAAAAGGAAGGTAGAGAGATGACAGAAAAAGAAAGAAAAGGTTAGGTTTGCCTTGCGTGTGATCTGAAAGGTCAGAAACTGTTTGATCCCGTCCACCTTTTTCTGTCACACTGTGAGTCCATCTCTCAGGCTCAAACAGATTTTCAAATATTGCTGCTCAAAAAGCTTTTCATCCACACAGACGGAAACCTCCACTCCAACCAGTGCTTCTTCCAACACTCACCTTTCTCAGTGTGAACTTTGCGATTTCCCCTTCTTTCACTATCAGCTGCCGTTCAGTCTGTTCTGCCTTCAAAGTTGGACCTGTTTGGATCTGCAGGATGGGGGCAGTGATGGCGGCTCTCTCTGTAGAGGCCAGGAGGCGCCTCTCTCGGCCCAGTTGCCTCTGCACCACCAGTGCAGCCAGGTACCATCGATCAGGTAGGGAAACCCAGTCACTCCTCCAGCCTCGTGAGATCTAAACTCAATTATTAATTTATTACTTCACTATATTACTACTTTGACCTTCTATGATTTAAAATGCTTGGTAGCACGTCTTCACAGTGATTTTCTCGTTTTACTCTGGCTTTAAAAATGGCCTAAATAATGTTTTCATCACATTTGACTTCTTTATTTGACATCAACCTGCAAATGGAGCGCAATGTAAGTGCATAACTAAATATATTGATATTTTAAAAGAATATCTCTATCTATTACACATAGTAACACATCTGTAGCCACTCAACTCCTTCCACGGGTCCTTTTTAGCAATAAGATCTGGAGATTTAATTCTTAATAGAAGTTTGATTTTGTCTCTGTTTTTAATAAAAACATGTTTTGGATCATTATCTAATTGAAAGACTCCATTGTGACTTAATTCCAGTCTGACATTTTTTTTTTTTTTTTTTTTTTTTTTTTTTTTATCTCCTAGTAGTTAAAACCCTAATATTATAGTAAGACTGCCTGCTTTTTCAGAACAAATCTGGCCTAAATAATCAGCAGGTCTTCCTTAAAGTTTACCTTTTCATCAACAAATAATTTGTCCTCATCCAATAAATCTACTCAAGTCACAGGTTGGTTATTAGCTTTACATGCCAACTAAATGTCTGAAAAGGCTCCCAGTATATACTGCCCTGTAGATGGCAGCCCGGTCTCTTACAAAAGGGGGTTGTCATTGAGAACCTGAATGCAGGCAAAAGGAGGCAGAGGTGGAGCCAATATTTTAATATTTTAAAAATGTACTTTAAAAAAACAAAGTTCAAGGTCCATATATCTGACCTTGAATAAATCCTACATAGATTTAATAGATCCAAAACAGAAAATCAAGAAGACCTGCACTGCAGGCAAGTTACCTAAAATCAAAATTTATGTTGAAACTGATTACCTAAAAAAAAGTGACCTAAATGTACCTTTTTTATGTAAAGCAGTACTATAAAAATATATTTTTGTCAAATAAAAAGTTTGTAATTCTTTTTTATTTTTGAATAAGGAACTTTACTAAAAGATGCATTGCTATTCAATGGGTATATATTTAAAAAACTCTTGAAACCAATTACAAACGAAAGTATTTTAAATTCCCTTTATTAAAATGGTTGGTTGACTGACCTCAGTTAGAGCTTGTTTGGCCTGGCTAACTTAATATACAGTACCTGCCCATTTAGCTCATAAATTACAAATAAATAAATCACTGTCTTCTCCACCTGGTCTCTGCCTTGCTGGTAAGAGCGTTGCTCTTCTAGTCCACATGCGTGCCTAATATCTTTCTAGATCTATCTGCAAGTCTCCATCCATCCACTCCAACTTTCTTCCCCAGTATGGGTGGCATGCTACTCTCCTTCACTTATATTGTAGCGCTCTTGTGTTCAGCCTCAAAGCAGAAAGGAGAAGGGCATTAAAGCTCATCAGGAGATAAGGAACACTGTTGAAAGTCCAAACAGGTAGATTAAGGGAAGGTGAATAATGAACACAAAGGAAGCTGAACTAGAATCAAAGAAAAACAAACCAAGGGAAATAATAACACATCTAAAAGAAATAAATCCAAATGCACAAAGAAACAGAATAGACTAATATACCAAAAACATAGGATTTATCTAATATAGAAACACCTTTTTATCAATAATGAACACAAACTAATGAACTGAACAGAAAAAAGACAGTTGAAAAATAATTAACTACTCAGACATTACCGGAAATACAAACACAAATAAATACCAAAATGATAAACATTCTCCTCCGTGTGTTTATTATTATCTGAAAAGACTTGCTAAACCCTTGATTTTTAAAACAGTGTTGCTATTTTTTTTTTATAAATCATAGATTCTGATGTTTTTATTGTGGATACTTTATTGTTGCCGTGTGAGCTTTTGCAATGTGTTTAATTAAATGTATTTTCATCTAAGTATGTTTTTTTTTTTTTTTCAAAAGTGTTGGGAAATGAAATTGAATTCTTATGCATCTTTATTTAAACCAAATAGTCTTATATCTTTTATCAGTTCATTTTCATGGCTGTCAATTGTGCCTCCTAGTGTGGTGATTTCAAGGTCGGAGATCATCAGTTTCAGATCAGTCTAAGTTCAATTAGTCTGAACATCTGAAAAACTTGGAAGGTAATTTTAAAATCAGGTCATCTGTTTGTAATTAATATGATTTATTTATTTTTCATTTTTTAAAGGAGTTAAAATACCAGTCTGTAAACAATCTTTAAAAAAAATATGTATAAAGTTTGGGGTAAAAAACAAAAAAGAATACCTATCTTTTAGAAATAAATAAGGTAGGTCAAGATATAACTCCAACTGGGGACTTCCTCTCTATGAATGTCTTTGCCAACATGTCTGGCAGGAAACCTTATGGATCCTCTTTCCCTGTTTGCAGAATGTTGTGTCAGCAGGCAGGACCGGGCCCACCTTTTAAAAACCTGTTAGTGTTCTAATGGCCCGGTCCCAGAAGCACACACTCACTCTCTTTGTGAAGACCGAGCAAATACCAAAGCATCAATATACAGGAGAGAACGGTTAGAAGTTCTAAGTCAATGTTACTCATCAAAAGTACTATTTGGACAGAAAATTCAACTGTAATTAATTGCTAATTAGGGCAGAGGCCCATTTCCACTGCTGAGGTGGATTCGAGATTTCATCTTTAACATTTTATCTTAATTGTTCCGCTTATATTTCCGTACAGTTACACCTCCATAAAGCTATTGATCTCTCTTACTCTGGACTCCCATATAAGCCAATGTGTAAACACACACATACCCACACGCTCTATGCTGATGCATTTGTACCTGCGGAGTCATAACTTATCCTGCTCTGACATACTCAGCAACATTTCCTCTGGGTTATCTACAGCACATATCTGCTAAACCATTAAAGGTGTAGAGATGAGTTTGTTGCAGTAGAGAGATACCTCTGTAACCTGATCTTTCTGAGAGCTAATTTAACTTTGCATCATCTGAAAACACCGAAAGCAAAGAGCAGCTTCAGGGAAAAGGGCAAAATAAAGATGTTATCCACAAATCTGAGCTTTGGATTGGTTAATAGTCAAAAACTGTGCAAATAAGTATTTTAATGATACACAAAATCCCATGCATGTTATTAATTTTAGGGATTTTTATATTTGACTAATATTACAACAGAAATTTTACTGAAGAAGATCTGGCTGCATCATTCACATAGAGTTAAACTGACAGCCTTAAATATCTGCATACACTGAATCAATCAATTTTACCAGATGTTGCTTCTATGTCAGGACCATAAACTTTCCTCAGACCTTGGGTTGGAACCAATCCAGAGGCTGTTTAGCCTGACTTTCCCTTTCCAAATGGGTTTGATGCATGGGTGCTAATTACAAAGTTTTACAAATGTTTTAATTGAAGAATGTGATATGTTGTCCTCATTCTGAGCATGATTCGACCACGAAAATTAATCTTTATCTCAGTTAAACCCAAAATTTTTCTCCAGAACTGTTTGGCTTGTCCAGTCAGCCAGCTGTTAATGTCAGTTGTGCACAAAGATGTTGATTTCAATACAGTGCTTTGGTTTTGGTCAGCCTCCTCTCAGTTAAAGTTGAACTTACCTTACTGTTGACTGTGGTGTTATACAGCTTCCAAATCAATACAGACTTGAGACTTGTTAGTTTTTTTGTTTTTTTTATAATAAGCAACGAAACCAATTTCTTTTAATTTGAGAAAGGGAGTTTTTGTTGAATGATTAACATGTAAAAAAAAAAAATGTGTTCTGTCTGGACAATGTTACCAAACACAAAATTAATGTTTTTTTTTTTTTATTAGATAAAGCAGAAGAAACACACAGGTAACCAGCTAATTTAAATAAAATATATATTTTTTCTTTCTGCCTTTAAGAGATGTTAAATAACCAACCTGAATAACACTTGTTGGTAGGAGCAAAAAGCATAGGAACGAGCTGCAAGTTTCTGAGGGGTATTTTATCATTTGCATTTATTTAAGCTTATATGTATAGAATTGGGGCTTAAAGGCAAATTTTGGAATAAAAAAATCTTTTCATTGTAAATTGTATATAATAAATAAATAACCGACATCTTATCCAGTGCATGTAGAGCTGAGGGGGGCCCTTAGGGCCAAGTTGCTACTTCTAAACTGCACTACAGAAATTTGCTGCTGGTCCTTCCTCCCAGAAGCATTTATACTCTATAGCCATTGCTGTTTTTAACAAATTCAATAAGTTGTTTATATTGCGGCTATTATTTACTCTGGTTAACTTTTTGTAAATGTCCTGTGTTTGCATAAATATGCCAAACCATAACTAAAAAAGGTCTTTAAGTGATATATACAGAACTATACAGTACTCAGAGTCTGAGTCTCTTTCATCCTAACTTACCTTTCTTACCTTGCATCAAAGCCATGGAGATAGCAGAGTGGCCCCACCAGAAGACCAAAAATGTTAGGTTGCTAGGGCATCCAGTATAGCCGAGGTGCTGTATTGCAAAATATATAACTAGTATGAAACAGCTTACTGATTGAGAGGTTGTACTCCATCTTATATTTTTGATGTTTGCTATGTTAAATGTGATTTTTTTCTTTAAATCTAGATGTACATAATGAAATAAATTTAAATAATGTTCACATAGGAAACTAAAACAACCTTCCTTTAATTAGATGAAACTCAAATTGTAGTTAAATGCTGAAACTGTGGTCTTGAGTGACAACATTTGGTCTGTGAAGTTTTTATGGTGATAACTTTTGATCCCTGATTAATGCTAAATCATCAGGGGGACTGTTGATTGTTGATTCCATGATTCTATGATGTTGAAAGACACAGCACTTAAACTTTTCTTCTATGATTAATATCCTGGTCATGAGCTGACATTAATGGGTTTGTTTAAAGGTGACATTTTAAACGTCACCTTTTCAGGGGGAATTGTTAGGATAATTATCATTGAAGATGTGTGAGTTTATTACTGCTTGGTGTTGGCTGCCTGTTGCGTGTCAGAACTGATGTTTTAATTTAATTAGGACAGTTCCTCTGTCTGGATATACAGTTATAATCTTCATTCTGTACGTGGCAAAGATTTGGAAATGTATGAGAGAGGTGTCCTTCAGCTAAGAACGAGGTGTAATATTTTGATAAAGCTGGAGCCATGGGTGTCTAATCATCTGCTAATGATGTATGATGTAAAATAAGATGATGTGGCAGACTGGAGATGTATAAAATGCCTTTTTAACTGTTAATCTGGGCTACTTTCTGAGAGGTGAGGCCAGAGGTGAGCAGCTGCCATTCAGTAACCCTAAGCAATTTCTCTGATCTGAGTAAGATTACAATTTCTACCAGAATCTATTGTCATGTCTCCTGGTAATTTAATATAAGTTATGAAGTATTATTTAAAGGTTTTGTCCAGAGTGATCTCTATTCAGGGAAAAGACCCGGAGAGATAGAGCATCAAGGTGCACACACAGAGCCCTTTTTTAACATCCTAAATCAGCCATATTCAGTTGACTCATACATAACATTTATAAATGATACATGATCAAAAATGAGTAGAGAATTTTTTTTACTAACATAATACATGTTCAATTAAAGTGGATGTAATAAATGCTAGCTTGAGCGGCTAACTTCGCATTGCCATTCCTCTTTGATATGTTGGCCATTGTTGCCAAAGGCTCTGCCCTGCATATTTGACTTTACTGTGTGGATGACTATTCTATTCTATTCTATTCTATTCTATTCTATTCTATTCTATTCTATTCTATTCTATTCTATTCTATTCTGATCTTTTCTTTTCTATTCTATTCTGTTCTGATCTTTTCTTTTCTATTCTATTCTATTCTGTTCTTTTCTATTCTATTTGATTAGAGCTGTAACTAAAGATATCCTATTGAACCTCATAGATCTTAGTGTTGCTTCTCAGGTTATTGCTCAGATTAAGTAAAAGTTGACGTTAATTTCTTGATACTGGTAGGTTTGCAGTTGTGCTATTATTTCCCCTGTTATAAATGTTGGATAGATTGTTGCTCTGTGAGGTATTTGTAGCTCAGGACTTTGTTTTATAAGCTAACTCCACTTTAAACCTTTCAGAACCGTCCTCTTGTTCTGTTTACTGTGTTTCTGGCTCTCCATGATTCTGGTTGTTCAATGTTTTTCATTTGCCCTCTATCAAACCTTTGAGGTTTATACTACAAGGGGTTAGCTGCTCAGTGTCTGAGTAACAAACTCAAATTCCTGTCCTAAATTAAGTTGTTTTTATAATCTACAACTATGCATCACTTTGTAACAGTACTTAATTTCTTTAACTTTGTGTTTTTAATGTAACAAAAAAAAGGTGTGAATCTAGAGGAGGCACTGCAGATAGACAGACGTTAAGGTGGAGACCTGGAGAAGGGTAAAGGTTGACCTTGAAAAGAAAAGGACATTTTGGTGGATGGGACTTTTAATGAGAATGAACTAAGAAGTTGCAAAAAGATGCATTCAGAGAGTTGCAGAGAGTGAGGGAAAAAGAGGAGTGGTGGAAAAGTAGATGAGGAAGAGGTAGGCATCAGGGGAGGAGGGTTCACTCTCCACAGCACCTCTCAGCTTCTCAGGACCTCCCTGCCTGGACGCTGCTAAGTGAGCTCTTATATCTGCACTTGCATTGAACAGCAGCTCTGAGCTCAGCTGTGAACTGTGGAGCTGAATCTGGAAGCCCTAGCTTGGATTACTGACTTACTGGAGGCAGGGGAGCTGCGGTTGTGGATGGCTTACCTGGATTGTTTAGATGACAAGTTTGTGAGTCTGATCGGTTTGTTTGGGCTTTTGGATGGAAAGGATCTGAGATGTTTGTCTAGAATGGACGCTGCGACACCAGGAAAAGAGATTGTACTCAGTTTCTAGAAGGTTTTTATCAGATGTAGTTCTTTTGGACTACTGCTGTGGTTTAGGTCCATAATGGGGTAATTTATTCAGGATTGCATTGATGTTTTGTATTTTTGCTTTCCAAAGAACTCCCTTTGGGTAATGAGAATAATACTATGAAAATGGATGCTGACTCTCCGTTGGACCTCTTCTCTTTTTCATAATAGTGTAATGCTTCCTGAAAATGGAGTTTGATTTAGTAAACAATGACTTAAGAAGTGGTGGTATCTGTTTAGGTTAGAAGGCTGGGCAAGAACTTATGCAGAAGTTAGTCAGAAAAGTGATTCGGAAACGCCTCCCTAAATGCTCTTTGATAGATGGCTTGTCACATAGACTCCATTTTCCCTGGTGAGGGTTAAACACCGGGAGGTTTTCCATATATGTCGGTTTGCAAATATTTTCCACGTCAGCATCAGTGTGGATATTAGACCAGCCTTCGTTTGGCTTTTCCTGCCTTGTTCTCATGATATATGTGTGTCAGGCTTGGGCAAAAACCTCTAACCTCTGTTAAAAACACCTGTTTTGGACTGGTTTGGCTCAGCGTGACTCTGGCTGGTTCTGGTCTGTGTGGCGAAGCCAGGTCTTTGTGCCTAAGCTCGGCCCTTAGAAGGGGGTTCCATCTGTACTCTAACCATGGGCATCCAGGGCATGGAGCTCTTTGCTATCGGCGTGGTTGTCATCCTCTTCATGGCAGTTCTCAAGCAGTTTGGCATCCTGGAGCCCATTTCCTCATTTGAAGGTAAGAACTGAGGGGTAATTACAGGTCAACGAAATTCAATCTGCAAAACCTGCTTTTACAGTAATCTTGTTTTACAACAAATAACAAAATTATAACTCACTAAATGTTTGCAGCTAGTGGTATCACACCGTAAGCTAGTTTATCAGTTATTAGGACACGTCTAAGAACAAAAAGTGTTAAGCTGATGTTACTCTGAGCTGTTGAAGCCCAAGGAGTGCATTGGTGGATAAGTGAATAATTATTAAGATATAATTTTTAGTTTTAAATAATTGCTTGGGTAAAGTCTATTAATGTTTTGATAAACAGTTTGCAATCAAGGCCTAAAAATCATATTCATCATTTATATTCATGTAAATATAAAATTTTATAACAGTGATGTAAATAAAAAACTGCTGCATCCTAGGTGCACATAATAGAGTTATCACAGATCCTTCTTCACAGCAGCCAAGGACTTTACAACATCACTTCCCTCTGTGTAGTTTTGCAGTCTTTTTAATTTGCATTAATTACCACTTGATGTTTCTTTGCATACATAGACATTCCCAGTTTATACATTTCTTCAGGTCATCCTACTTTTTCCAGAAAAACTTCTTCACAGCAGCCAAGGACTTTACAACATCACTTCCCTCTGTGTAGTTTTGCAGTCTTTTTAATTTGCATTAATTACCACTTGATGTTTCTTTGCATACATAGACATTCCCAGTTTATACATTTCTTCAGGTCATCCTACTTTTTCCAGAAAAACATTTTTTACATAAATTTTGCCACTTGCAGTTTCTTTGCGTGTCATATAACAAATATCTTCCTAACTGCTTCCAGTGACATTTCAGGAGATGTTGGGAGGCGTGCATCGCCACTTAGTGAGCAATAAAAAACTAATTTTTAAAATATATTTTTACTTGAACCTATCATCTTTTGATTTATCTGGATTTGGGTTACATCGTTTTTATTTTGTTTTATTCTATTCTATTTTATATTATTCTGTATTCTATTCTACCCTTAAAGTAGGTTACGTTCAGGTTCTTTTTATTGACTCATTGTGATATTTTTAGCTTCCAGATGTTCGTGAGTTTCCATGTGGAAGAAGGCAGAAAAGGTTAATGGGCTGTTGTGTTCTGTCTAAACTGGGATCCATTATGTCTTGAGGTTTTGTGTACGTTTGGGACTGTAACTGAGAAATCAGATCCTCTGAATGATGTTTTGCCCTTTGATTAGAGTTTTTCTTTGTATTGGGGCCCCATGGCCAAGACAATTATGGCCGGAAGGCTCCACTCAGCACATTAGTGAGTCTCATATAGCAAGCCTTCATAAAGTCATAAATTCAACAAAAACACCAGTAATGTCTTTTCATCATTTATCCTCCTTTCATTCTCCAATTGCTCCAATAACCCACTCCCCCTCCTCTTGTGGCTGGGCATACACCCCAGTTTAGCATTACTTCACATTAATTATACATGCAGTATCGAACAGGCTTTCTCTGAGGCCACCTAAAAATGGAGCCTGGAGTACTCCTCCAGGACCCTGAAGGACACTGACCATCAATTCAGTAGCCTCCATTATTTCCCATCACCGTTCTTCATCCTTCCAGTTTCTTAATCTTTCCTCATCATCTCCAAGAGAGCATCATTTACCAGGCGGTTACCTTTGTCTTGTTTAACTGGATAAAAAGTGCAGTTACAGTTAAGGAAGGCGGCGTCAACTCCATCCACATCTCAGCATCTGCTGAAGAGAAATCTCTTTTCCTGCCTGTGTTAAATAATGTCTCTCAGTCTCCTCAGAAAAGCATATTGTTTTCACATCTTGCCTTTTATTTTCCTACTGTATATAGCCTGTGCATGACCTAACTGGCATGAATGGTGGATAATTACTCTGTACAGAAAACATCAGGTTTCACCTCAAGTTGCATCTATAACAATTAATTTTGCTTCAGCAGTGAGATTGCTGCCAAGTTACAATGACAAACTTTGTGTGTTTTATGATAGTATTGAGAAACTAACACAAAGGTGTGCATAATTGTGAAGTGGAAGGGAAAAGCACATCTCGTTTCAAATTTTAGCCTTCTGTTAAACCCTAAATAAGAAGCAGGACATACACCTAAAGGTTGACCATAACAATAGTTTACCTTTGATTTAATCAAGAAGATTTAATCATGAGCAACTCTTTAAAACAATGTATGAAAAAACGTTTTTTGACAAAACTTAAGACCTACAGTATCAAGACGTGGCCACTAAAAAAAACAAGGCTAGGTGAGGGGGGAAAAAGCAGCTCAGAGGTTCATGGTAATTCTGGAGGAGCTGCAGAGATGCACAATGTAAATAGGACATTTTCTAATAAGAACAACTTCATAATTTAACAATAATAAACACAGAGAAAGAGAGGAGTCAAAAACCAAATTGTGTCATAGTTTTATTTGAAAATAATGTGAAATCTTCTATGCAATTTGCAATTCAGCATTACTGGCATTTGGTCTGTAAATTAAAATCCCACTAAGATGCATAACTTTGATGATAAAGTGATAACATATGGAGGTATGAATACTTTTCCAAGTCACCGTAGTCTCTATCATATCCGTCTGAATGATGTTTTTCCAATTTAGAATATTTATTCCTTTATCTGGAAAATCATTTTTTTCTTTCAAAAAGAAAAGAAAAGTTAATTTTTTAATCATATTAAATCAAAATAATCTTGCTGATTTATTTGCAATAAAGTAAATATGATATTTACGGAAAACACAATTATTTTAAAGGATTTATCTCAGTAACATTCAGCATCTCTGCTGCACCTAAAGAAACAACTTTATGATAACATTTTGTTCTATTATGAATTTACATAACTTACCCCTCTGAGGGGTTTGGGAGTCTTCTCCCTTCATGTAAACAGGGTAACTTAAGTAAACTTTTCAGCTGCTTGTCTTTGCCTCACATCCGGCCTGTGGCTTTTAGAGAACATTTCAGTCCATTTTAGGTAAAAATAACAGGCATATAAAATATGCCTGCTTTGAGTCTCACTGTTTGGAGGGATGCTTGCATATCCTTTCACTGACCAGACATGCTGGATTGAGATAGTAATAAAAAATCAGTCTGATGCATAGCTGTAGTTTTTATTACAAGCACTAGTTATATCTATCAGAGGCTCTGAGTAGAGCAAAGGTCCAATAACATATTTTAGATTATTGTTTATTGGATCAGCACTTATTCAAAGCTTTAGTTTTGTGTTCTGATGTTTTGTCTTTATACATAAATGTGCTTATAAGTGCATTTAAATGCTACTTTAGTCTGTTGTTAATTATAATTTTTAAAGAGGCAGTGCTGCTTCCCTTTGTAAGATAAGTCAATATACAGTGAGAATGATTGTTCACAGTTGGAAAATGTTTAGGAATGTTACAGGAGCGGATGCTCATGAAAATTTATTCCGATGTCTGGCTGTGCCAAACAAAAGCTACATCTCTGTTAGCATGGTCAATGTTAAAGTTAATGACAGTGCAATTAGAAAAAGACTTGCTAGAAAAAGGTTGTCGGGTAAAAAGTCTTCTCTTTCTAACATTAATGTAGGGACATGCGTCTTGCAAAGTAAGCACTGAAAGAACTGTGCTCTGATTGGAGGAAAAACAAATCATAGTATATCAGCATAAACATCTCTAAACGGCACACAACCACTAAAACTTGGCATCTCCTGCTTTCGGTTACCATCGCCTTGATCACATATTGCTGCGGGGTGGCACCTAAGTCTTCAACCGGTCGAGTCACCCACTCTGGTTGTGTTGGTGAAAACGGCAACCTCAAGTTGATCCAAGATCTAAGAGTGTTTGATATTGGCAGGATTTACATTAGAAACTCCCTTTTTTTTTTTTTTACTGCCACAACCACATACTGCACTCTGCTCCTCCCCCATAAATGTATTTCCCCACTTAAACAGGCTTTCCAATCGTACGCGGTTAATTCCCAAGAAGCCCTGTTATGGCAAAACACATAAATAGTCCAAACTTAAATTTCCTGATGTTTAAAGCTATCTTACGTTTAAGAGTTGATAAAAATTTGATATATTTTTCTTAGATTCCCTAATATATAAAAAGGTTGACATTTTTTTCTCCCTTAACCATGACATAATTTGGATACTCCTCTTAATATGGTATCACAAAGGTATGCATTAGGCTAGATATTGTAATGATATAAAAATAAATATTTGGTTTAGTTTTGTCACTTTTGGTTGAGTTCTGTACCTCAGTCACTTATATGATTATGTAATGCTTTTAAACTATGCATTTTTAATTAGTTTTCGCTCTGACCTATAAGACTTCTTTTTATTTTCATTTAGTTCCTCATTGTTACTGTTGCTTCTAGTCCTGTTGCTACGCTTTCACTCCCTTTTTGTTCCCTTTGTTTCATCTTAATACTATGCCAGGTTTCCACTTTTGAATTTCAAAGGAGTTTGTTGACTTTCTGCAGGTTTTTTTGAACTCACCCAACACATGATGCTGCCTTCCTGCGTCCGCCCTCTATAATGATCCTTCAGTCACAGAACGAATCTGACTTTTTTTTGTGTAGTTACCAGAATTCCTCCTGTCTTTTCCTAAGCACATCTCGTTTTAAAACGAACTCTAAAAAAAATAAATAAATAAATTACCGGTATAAAAAAAGGCAACTCCTGTTTGTGTTGTTCAACTTGTGGCCAATAGAGGGCGACAGGCAGCTAAAAAAGAAAAAAGAAAAAAAAAGTTGGAACAAGTGTAACAGGGCCTGTGGGAACCCAGAGTCTCTCTTTATCACATGAGTGTGAGAATGGCAGGACTCTAACGAGTTAATGCGACTATAAATCTGTGCTACAGACCTCAAGGGACACGAGGAACAATTAGAAAGTGGATCACTGAGCAGAGTGAAAAAATGATATTCAGGACACCTGTTGACCTCTGTCTCTCTCTCTCTTTTCTGACTCCTTAAAGACAAATGGTTTACAAGACTTTTAAGTATTTTTAGTTTTAGTATAAGTAGTTTTATGTTCATGTTTAATCACAACATTTATGTACATGGACACTGTATGCTTTGTTCCTCTGGAGCTATCAACTACAAACTGTGATACTGAGAGTTGATGAAGTTGGGGTAGTGAGTCTATTTAGTTAATTCAGTCACCAATAGGTGGGATGCTGGATGGTGCACGTCATGATTTATAGAATTGACTACAAGAGGATTTTCAGTGGCTCGTGTATAAAAAAAAAAAAAAAAAACTTTTTAGCCAACATCAAAAGTTGGTGTTTGAGCTTTCAGGAGCTTTTAGAATATATATATATATATATATATATATATATATTTGGAGATTTATTCATTTTTCTAACCTTTAGTTTACTTTTAGATTATGTTAATCAACAGGGCCTTAAGAAAAAGTTAAAACATATCATGTTTGACTTTATTTTAGAAAAATATTAAGATAAAATGAGCCAAAGGGAGTGCTTGGGGAAAAAAATACACCCAATTACAGCGTCAGTAGAGGGGAGGGCTCTAATGGAATAGCGATAAGTGAGTGACACTGTCAAAGACGGAAAAGAGGAACAAAGAAAACGATATTTCAAGAATATAGAGGTGGACGGATTTATCAGTGATGTAGAGACAAGATAAGCGGAGAGAAAAGGACCGAAAAAGGAGGAAATCTAGAAGAGGGCAGGATGAGTGTGAGATGGGAGACAGAGGGACTCCAGACTGTCGGCATCGTATGTTTGGTGATAATGTTCCTCAAGCTGATGCACCTGCTGGGTCTGATCGACATCACTGAGACCGGTGAGACAACATGGGGTAATCTTAGGGCAGAGGGGAGGGGGCTCAGCACAGAGATAGATGGATGAAGATATGGCTTTAATCCTTAGAAATCTCACTGATAGTCACAATCGCACACAATGAGAGGTGTCCTCATATGACCTACTGTATAACTATTCAGTTTAAAACCTCTAGTAGAGGGAAAACACGCATATTTGTTGTTTCCTAATTGAATATCTTTTTAATCTGCTTATTGGAAGTCACTGAATTAACTGGAATAAGTGAAAACCACAGTTACCTGTTGTTTGATGACTGATGCTGAAAAAGTTTTGTAACTTTTAAAAAGGTTCTTTCAACCTCTTATATAGAAGATTTTCCTCGTTCTGGAAAAAGACAAATATTAGACTGAGGAAGTTTTGACATTTAATAAGCAGAAGCTAGAAGTGACTAACAGAGATTTTTCTCCTGAAAATCAGACTCCCCTTTCATAAAAATTACAAATACCAGCCTCCCAAGAGGCTTCTTTCTTTGAGACTTCCCCAAAGATTTTGCGAAGCTCTCAGCAATAAGCAAATAAGTTCCAGAGAATGTGATTTCAAACAAAGTACCTGTTGAGTACATAAAGTATGTTGAACAGGAAGTTCTCCTTACCTGGTAAGGTCCCTGAAAGCCAAGCCAACTTTAAGACACAGCAGGCACTGACAGGCAGTGCTAAACAAAAGGAATGAATGATTAAAATGAATAAAAACATCAAAGTTTTAGAACAAATAAACTAAGAATTAAAAGTAGAAATAAGATGTTTAAATAAAGTAAAAGTAAGAATATCAAATGAACCATTGAGAAGAAGAAAGTAAATAAAATATATATTAACACTTCTCACTGGTTTATTAGAGGAGCTGGGTCTGAAGAACAGATTTAAAGATGCCTGTCTGCGAGGATTTTCCTCATTTGCTATGGCAAATCATTTCTGTGTAAGAAAATGACATTGTTTTTGGGAAGTTTTGAAAAGCATCTTGTCTTTTACAACAGATCACTGGATAAGATCTAAGGAAGAACCAGTTAGGTCCCAGGAAAGAATCAGTTTTTAAAAGAGTACAATGTTGCAGGAAAGAACCTGGTAACTTCCAATAAGCTACAGTATCTAGTAACCTGGAAGTCATGGAAGTTCCAGGAGACTTACCGGTAGATTTCAGACAGAGCCTGGTTAGTTCCTGGAGAGTTACTGATGCGTTGTAGACAGAACCTTGAATTTTCAATTTGTGAAAATTTACCTTTTTACTTTTTGGAAAGTAGCTGTCTTATATAGTTTTACTGGAAAAACAATTGATGATTAATTTTGAAAATTTTTGTTTTTTTAGCCCTGGTTACTTATTTTCTGAACATACAGTTTGGAAGTTATTGTTTCTTGTCCTTTGTGATTCAGTTTTGAAAAAAAATTGAAATCTTTTGTTTAAAGATTTTATTAAAGAGTGTAAGTTAAAATGCCACAGTGATTCACAAAAGATTTTTCTCCAGCAATTGCCTTAAATGCGATTCCCCAACATAAACTAAGTTTAAAATCAAGTTTAGGGCAAAGTTATCATGTAAAAAAAGCAGCAAAGAGGCAGGGGATTTCCCTAAACACAACCTTTTGTTTTAATATAAAAAGGAATTCTGCAGTCCAAAGAAAAGAAGGTGGACTCCACAGAAAATATACACTTTGAAAGTGAAGAAAAACAGAAAATATGAGACGCTGTTGAATATAATGTCTGAATTCATTGTTGGCTGCAACAGAAACCTTCTGTGACATACAGTTCATATAATGGCTGGTCATATAATTAGAATATCATGGCAAAGTTGATCTATTTCAGTAATAAATTCAAAAATTGAAAATTGTATGTAATAGACATTCATTACACACAGGCTGATATACGTATTTATTTATTTTCATGTTGATTATATTATATTATAACTAATAAAAAAAAACTTCAGAGTCTCGAAAAACAAGATTATTACTTAAGACAAATACAAAAAAAGTGCTTCTAAAAAAAGTCAGCCAACTGAAAAGTATGAACAAGTACAGCACTCAGTATTTAGTTAAGATTCCTGCACCAGTGCAGTGCTGCATAGAGTCAATCAGTCTGTGGAACTGCTCAGGTGTTACAGTATGAGAGCCCAGGTGCTCTGAGAGCCCTTAACTATTCTGCATTGTTAGGTCTGGTGTATTGCCTCTTCCTTTTCATGATACCCCATCGATTTTCTATGAGCATAAGGTCAGGTGAGTTTCCAGGCCAATTAAAAACAGGGCTACCATGGTCTTTACACCAGGTACTGACTTTGATTCTGTGGGCAGGTTCCATGTCTGCACCAGACAGCATGAGGTGCTCTAAAAAGTCCTGGTAGAGAGTTTGGTTGACCTCAGACCTCAGAGAAAACTGTGGACCTACACCAGGCCCTGTACTGCCCCCAAACCCTCACTGACTGTAACTTTACACTGGACCTCAAACAGCATGGATTCTGGGCCGCTCTTCTTCTTCTAGACTCTTGGATTTTGACTTTTAACTATGGACCATCAGCAGCATTCCAGTCATTTTAGTCTCTTGTTAAAGACTAACTTGGAGCAAGGAGTGAAACAGCTGAAAGCCATGTGGTCCATTTGTCTGTGTATGGTGGACCTTTTAGCAAAAACAAAACAAAAAAAAACCTCAAATGTACTAAAATAATTGAGTGCAAAAAGAGCAAAGTTACACTACAGGGTAAGAAGCAGGTCCAAAGGTCAGCATGGCTACTGAGGTAATCTAGTTTCATGGTTTTTGCAAACTTATTTGAAAATAAAAAAGGTTTGTGTGTGTCTTACGTTTATGATTTGGATGAAAATACATTAGAAAAATACATTTTGATTTGATGACATTTATTCAGTGAGAGGAAAATAAATTCAACACTTATAGATAATTTTGTTGGATAATTATATAATTAGTGGCACCCCTGTTATTATTGTCAAAAGCTCACAAGCTCACCTCTTAGTGTTATTTTATTTCAAAAAGCTTCAAGCAGAAGGAGAATAGGGTCTTTGATCTGTTATCTCTGCAGACTTTCTCTATTCATTTTCTCTCTTCGCTTCACATTTTATTCTCCATTATTAAATGTTATAGTACCTTGTGATTTAATTTTTGCTTTTTTGCTCTTGCTCTGGTTTTGTAAGAAAGTTCTTGAAACTGTTCAGAAGTATTAAACACTATATTGCTGAAAGCATGCATTGAGTGTAAATCTGCTCAGATTGTTAATATTCAATGAAAAATTCAACTGCCATGCAGTGTAACTTTGATGGTGTTAATTACCTGCCAATATATTAAGTCTTCTGGATTTTGATGATAAAATTTGTTAAATTAACTTTGAAAAGTTGACAATTGCTATAGAGTAAATTTACAGTAGTTTGGAGTGGGACCTAATGTTTTTTGAAACTGAGGTATATTCAACTCTGTAGGTGTTAAAGTAACACTCTTTTTTACTGTACATGAAAACCCCTTTTAATAGTAAAAGGTAATCAAACCAAAGCTGATATCCATTTAGACTGTTTGCAAAAACATTTTTTTAAATCTTGCAGGAGTTTTTTTTTTTTTTTTTTGACAAGTGCTAAATGACTCACTAAAGGACATTAATCATTGTCATGTTCTTGTTGTATACCTGTAAAAAATCTATAAAAATAAAGTGGAAAACATTTTTTGCAGGAGTTCAGTAAATTCTGTTCTAGAATGCAAACCTGTGGAATAAGTCCAGTTGTGAAATGTCCTCGCTTCTATATATTCCAGGTAAACTACCAACGACAGGAGCAAAGCCAACAGGTGGTAGGCTACATAAACTGTAATGCACAAAGGTCCCCAACCTTCCATTAAAGTTTATTTGACCTTCAGAATAGTGTGCAAAGATGAGTCCCATAGCTGAACGGCTGCATCCAATCCCATACATGCCAATGCAAGGCATCGGATGCACTGATGGAAATAACTGCAAGTGCATTCTAGAGAGATGGAGCAACGTGCTCTGGAGGAAAGAAATTCCCTTTCTTTACCTGGCATCCTGGTGGATGAGTCTGTGTTTGGGGGTTGCCAGGTGAACAGTACCAGTCTGAATGTATTGTGCCAAGTGCAAAGTTTGTTGGATGGGGATTAGGTCATCATGTTGTTTTTAGCAACACTGTTTTTAGTTTCCGTGAAAGGAAGTCATGATGCTTTAGCATAATAGTGGGAACAGTTTAGAGATGGCCTTTTCCTATCTGTCCATGATTTTGCCATAGGAGCACAGTCATGTGGGCTGAGTTTTGTGTGTTGTTCCAATTTGAAACACTGGGTGTGTTTATTATGTATTCCTTCTTTAAGAAATGGAAGTCATTAATTTTATATGCAAGTAATTCAAATGGTTTGCATGTAAAAAGGAAACATGTGTAAATGGGTAGCATTCATAAAGTTGATCTATAAACCAGGTTCAACTCTCTTTTTTTGTATGACGGAGCGGAACTGCAGGATCAAATCTTTCCTGTGTGTTTCTCTCCAAGAATATGCAGAACATACATTCCCAGTGTATTTTGACACAGTGACAGCAGGAGTCATGTTCATTTCAAGGCTTTAAATACATGTAATCAGGGGTGAAATTAATGGCTGATAGTATAAATTTTTATTATTTTTAATGTTAAATCTATGGACAAATAAAAAAAAAAGAAATACATCTTACATTAAAGGATGCATAGTTTCAGTTGGAGTTGCATCATGTATGTTTCATTTTTCCTTGAACCAATTGACCCAAAAGGAATGAAGTGATACGACATAAAATCAGATCCTCCCACCTTCAGTTCCAGTACTGTTGATTCAGGCTAATGTTTCCCAGTGTCTAATATGTCACTGCTCTGTTGGGTGTTTGAAGTGGAAATTTTCTCCTCTCCATTACACCTCTTAGGTTCTGACCATCTGACTTGTTTTCTCTTGTTTTGTTTTTCCTTCTTCTTACTGTCACTCTCCCACTGTTCTCCATTTACTCTCTATCAATTCATCTCGGTGTCAACACCAATTCCTCCTCCTCTGTTCTCTTTGTCTAAAGATGGTGAGTATGGAGCAAGAGAACCCCAGCTTATCTGGAGAAAGCTTCCCAGCTTTTTATTTTTCCTACTTATGTAGTGCTTTCTCTGAGCCTGTTTGAACTGCCGGCCAATAAAACTGCAATTCTGAATATTTTGGTTGTGATTTAAGTTTGAAGATGAGTGAAATTTTGACAAACAAAATCTATTTTGCTGACATTTCCACCTGAAAGAAAGTACCTCCTCCTCTTCTTTTCTTCCCTCCTTCCGTCTTTTGATCCTTAGCAGATTGTTGCCTATCCTTCCCTTTAAACTTGCACGTTTTCCTTCCTTCCTCCCTGTTAAAGGTGTGAACCCACCCTCACCCTCAATCGTTAGCCTGCATTCACTCACTCGATGTCTGTCCCATCCTCCCCTTTTCTCTCTTCATCTTTCCCCCTCTGCGTCGCTTCTTCTCTCCTTCTTCCTGTCTGTCTATCCATCCCTGTCTTCCCTCCATCTCTTGCTCCCACAGACAGCAGCGACAGTGACCTGGAGCTGTCGACGGTGCGTCATCAGCCTGAGGGGCTGGACCAGCTGCAGGCCCAGACCAAGTTTACAAGGAAGGAGCTTCAGTCTCTCTATCGAGGCTTTAAAAACGTACGTCAAGCTGTGGCGAGGACATTTTCTGATGCTTTTATCGCAATGCTTTTAATAGGAGCATTAATTTGTATTTAGTAAACTGTTTCTCCTTTTTTGACCTTCATCTGCAGGAGTGTCCCAGTGGGATGGTTGATGAGGAGACGTTCAAGTCCATCTATTCTCAGTTCTTTCCCCAAGGAGGTTAGATACTAAAACCATTGCTTCTTTCTTGTCCTTTAAGGGACTGTCAGTAAAAATATGTATTCAGTGAAATGGAGGGTGTTCAAGGTCTTTCATCTAATTAGGATGCACACACCTTTGATGTTTTCTCACATTTAAGAATGTTATAAACAGAAAACTTGATGTGTCTTGGTAAGATTTTACATTTAAGAGCAGAAGTATCTAAATTGTTTATTTCAAGTCAAAAGAAATATATAAAATGGTTTAAAATTGTCAGAAAATTGAAATATTTCTGTTTAACCTGTTCCACAAAATATGGGCATGCAACATTTTAATCAACTAAAGCAGTTTGATTTTCCTTAGGAAAGGGGTATGTACATTACTAAAGAGCCAAAACTTAAAAAGGATTAAAGATTTGCCAAAATATTCTCCCAGTTAATTTTTTTAAGTGCAGAAAATAACATGTTTTTTTGTTGCCATTTTTAGGCATTTAGGCAAATTTATGGTAAATGTGAATTAAATACTAACAGAATAAACAAATTATAAGGTTTCTATAAAAAAATTTTCCCTAGCAAAATATAAGTCTGATTCTACATGAACCTCCTGTACTGATGGGTCAAACCATTTTTGAATGAAAGTGGGTAGCTGCACAAAATTATTCCAGAGGCCACTAATGGACACTTTGGAACCCCTGTGATAGACCAACAAACAGTAGAGCATAATTATTTAGTGGAATATTAATTTTGTTTGCAATTTAGATTTAGTAGAAATCAAGGCAAACATTTAAACTCAGCTCCCTTTACTCTGATTCCACAAAAAATATGTGGAAACAAGTTTCCTCAGAAGACACCGAATAAGCAAACAGATTTCAAGTCTGTAATTTAAATTCGCTTAAAAAAACAAACTGGTTTTCTGCAAAGGCCATTTAGGTTATAGGAGAATACAGGCAAACAAACAGCATCATGAAGACCAAGTGACAGTGTGTCAGGAAACAGCTTGTCGACATTAATTGAATGAATGACCCAGTTTTAAAAGTATTAAAATATTGAAAGTGATGTTATATTCTGGAAAAGTAAAATAAGCAATTAGAAATAATATAATTTCACTTTAAAGGTGATATTTTTTTTTATTTAAAAGTATTGTATTTTATTTTTTATTTACTGTACCTGACTTTTCTTTGTTAAACTGTTGAAAAGGTTGGGATGATGGGTTGGTAGCTACTTATGAGTTGAAAAAAAAATGTCACGGTCTTGGTTCTGTTAGGTTTTCTTTTGAGTGTTCAGTTTTACTTTGCTCCATGTTTTCTTGTTTTATTGGTTTAATTCCTATTTTGTTGTGTTTTCTGGATATATTTGAGTTCTGAGGTTTTTCTTTGTTGCCCTCTTGTGTTGGTCTCCTTTTCCCCAGCTCCTTTCTAGAAGCCTCTGTTCACACCTGCTCCCAATCAGCTCATTAGTCCTGCCTTTGTAACTCAGCCATAAATACTCTCCCTGTGCAGTTCCTCAGTGCTGGTTCCTTGTCTTTCCCTGGCTCCTTGTGCATGTTTTCCCTGGTATCTCCATGGTTCTGGTTCGTTCTGTACATTTATGTTGGATTTTTGCATTCCTGCCTCAGTTAATTTCAATTAAATCCTCACCTCTGCCTCCTTGCCTCTGGATCTGGGTCCTCAAAACCTTAACCTCAACCAAACCCTGACAAAAACTTTCTTGCAAACTAAAGGGAGGTGGCAGGATGAACTTTTTGGAAAGCACTGGTCTAAAAGGTTATGAATATGGCTCTTAATTTATAACAAAAATTGGCAAAGCTAGCAAAAAGAACATCAATCAAAAAAGCTGCCAAGCAGCCGATGGTCACTCTGTGGGAGCTGCAGAGATCAATCCCTCAGAATCTGTTGCATGCTCCAGTATCCACAGCTTCAGCCATTATAGAAAAAGTAACATTACAGGAAGAAATCTTAGCCCATAACAAATCCTAATGGCCCTGTAGAATGCAACTAAATGTCCAAATTTGCTTAAAACCCACCCCCTCCTTAGAAATGCCTTTCTTTGCAGCTTTAACGTTATCTCTCTCTGTCATATCTGTCCTGTACGTGTACCTGTTTTGTCCCACGCTGCTAGTAAAGGCAGCAGAACCAATCAATGGCTCTTCATGTCCACAGATGCATCCACCTACGCTCACTTCCTCTTCAACGCATTTGACATCGACAGAAACGGTTCGATCCGCTTTGAGGACTTTGTCATTGGCCTGTCAGTCCTGCTCAGAGGTTCAGTCACAGAAAAGCTCAACTGGGCCTTCAACCTTTACGACATCAATAAGGACGGTTACATCACCAAAGAGGTGAGTGTGGGTTACAGGAGATATATTAAATGTTTAATGAGGACTGGCTGCATTACACAAATTTTTTTTTTTTTTTTTTTATGAATTCAAAATTAAAACATGATAAGTTTATTACAATATCGGTTTAGAAAAAGCGCCTGTTGCCCATATTTATTCCCTCTGTGCTCCTTGTAGGAAAATCCATTACATAAAGAAACATAATATCAGAAAAACAATTATGGAAACTTTCCAGAGCTTATTTTTTAAAACCTATGTAGCTTTGTTCAATTTCATTATTATTATTATTATTATTATTATTATTTACTTCTATTTATACAAGTTTCCTTAAATAATTACATATCAAATTATTAGACAACTAATCAAATCAATCAGCATTTTCAGGCACAATTCATATTTTTTGTAAAGGTTTAGGGGCATTCACTTGAAGGGATCAAACTAACAGCTCAATAATGTTTGTCACTAGTTTCGAAAGGGGAAACTCTTATAATTAAAAAGATTCATTGTTGCTCAGAGATGATAAATCCAAAGGTTATTGCCTTGGGTAAAGTGGAAGTAATAGTAGCACAGGTAGTAACAACAACCTTGAGACGACTGTGTGATATCTCTACAGTTAGTCAGTTATTGGTTTACTATCAGGAAATGTCAGTGCACTGCTTGGTTTTTTTCTCTGACAAACTTTATGGGAATGCTGATTTTATTTGTTTTTGTTTGTTTTGTTGTTGTTTTTGTTTTTAAAAGGACACTGTCAAAGCTTCAGTGGTTATGATCTTTAAATCATAATTATCAAAATGACAAAAAAAACAAAAGCTGTGAATATTTCAGTCTGTGTAATTAATTAAATTTATATTAATGCTACTTTTTGACATGAGGGACACAAATATTGAACTTGCTTACATATTTATTTTGTTTGAACTGTGCTTTGATATTTGAACAGTACTTTATGTTTGGTTCTCTTTTACAGTCTCTCCAGTGAATATTACGGAGCTGAAAACCTGCTTATATTTATTATCTAAAATGCAAATTAAGTTTTACATAAAAAATGTATTTAGTTGTAAATTGCCCCCATACCATTTAGATTAATATGTTTGTTTAATATTAATATTAATGTGTGGCTTAAAAGTTACTCACCAGCAGGGGGCGTTTAAATAGTTCAATATCAATCCACAGACCAGCCTGTATAAGCTCAGGCTACGGTTTGTAATTTTGTGTCCAGGTTAATTTAATTTCCGTGTTCTTCCAATTTTTACCCTGTTTAAATCTCAAAACAATCCATGCAACTTCATCATTGCATTTGATTATAATATTATCAGTTATGATATGGCTAATTACATGGCTATTATACATTTTTCTTGCTATAATCTTTTGCTACTGTAACACCACAATTTCCCCACTGTGGGACAAATAGACATATTCTATAAATATAAATAGTCATCAGTTGCTAAATGTATTATAATTTAACTGATGTTTTATTTCTGATTCTTTATATTACAGATTATTTTTATTCTTTATAGTTCTGATCCCCACTTGGGCGAGTTGATTCTAATGAAATATACATATGGTATATTCAAGCCACCTCGTGTTATTTATCCACGTTATAAAACCAGCCTTATTTTCGGGAGACTTTTGGTAGTTTAAGAAAATTACTGGGTAGCACCCCGACCCAGAGCCTAAATCCATAAGCAGTATGAAGCAACCCTATAGCAGGCAGCTTCATTAGGGAGAATCTCTGTCAGAGTGAATATACGCCTGCTAATGTTAAATATGTCATTTTTCAAACTTGATAAGCTAGTATCCCAAGTAAATCCTGAGATTTGGGGTAAAGTATGTTTATTTAGATATAGCTTTTTACTGATGTGAGTTTTGCAAGGAAACTTTAAGAGGCTGAGAGTTTTATGATGGTAGAATTGGGTCACAAATAGTCATTTCCTGTCGTCTATGACTTTATTTTCCAGGAGATGCTTGCAATCATGAAGTCCATTTATGACATGATGGGGAGGTACACGTACCCCTGTGTACGGGATGATGCACCATCAGAACATGTTGACAAGTTCTTCCAGGTTCTAAATACACTATGTCTTTAAAAAGTACTAGTCTATTAAAAAGTGCATTGAAAAAAAAGCACATGTTGACACATTCATCCTCCTTATGGTTGTTTTTCTTCCAACAGAAAATGGACAAAAACAGAGATGGAGTGGTGACTATTGAGGAATTCATCGAGACTTGTCAGAAGGTGACTCACAAGCATATAGATTTTAAAATATAATTCCTTTTTACTTACATGTCAATTAAAATGACACAGTGAATTATTTAAATTGATTCCCCAATAATAAATGCAACAAATTACAGCAGTGCTGATAAGCTTTAGCATGTTTTGTTAAGAGGCCCAAGTCTTTTAGGTCGAATGGCCTCCTTGCATCACACTAATCTGTAGCTCTCTCCATAGATTATCTATCAGATTCAAATCTTGATTTGAAACAACTCTCCCTGTTCTCATATAAACTATATTTCCTTTTAAATAAAATAAAAATAAACAAATTTAAATATGGTTATGCTCTTATCATATAATGTTATGTTGTATTTTCTCTTTTCGTTATGATCACTGTGGAAAAATAGTAATGCTATGACAGTTAAATAAGAAGAAACATAATTTTCTGTCTGGAGTTCTGGTAAATTCAACATGGATAAAAGTCCCTGATTGAACGTCAATGTAAGCTTGATACTGGCCTTTTTGATGGTATTTCATAGACACTGTCATGCAATCCTTGAGGTTTATGAAGGGCCAAAAGCATAAAATTAAATACATAAATGTGTGTCTCATGAAATAAATAAATGTACCATGGAATAAGTGTCATTTATTTGTTTTATCATATGATTAAAATATTAAATGAAGCACTAAATGGCCAAATAAATGGTTGAATAATTAGATGTTTCATTGAATAATTAGATGATAGAATATTAATCAGAAAAAAAAGAATTAATTTCAAAATGAACAGTTACTTCACTTCTTTGTATAAAGAAACTTAGAATGAAGTACTTAAATGTATTTTACGGGGGTCGCCATTTTGCTGCTTTGTTTTATTTGGGGTCACAGGGTGAAACGTTTGGTAACCTCTGGCTTATATAGTCTATATTTTATGACACCAAATCCAGATTTTTGTTTACTTGATTGTGTTTTCATTTTGTAAAGCCGGTGGCAGTTAATGTTGATGGTGTCTATTAACATTTTCATATGGCAGTCCTGTAAATTATGACACTTTTTTCAATTCAACAAACTACAACATAAAGTGTTTTTATGGGCTCATGAAAAGAGAAACATGTACAGCCTCTAATTTTTCTCTCACCGCTGCTATTTAAAGGCTGTATTGTCCAAGTTCACATAAATATAGCATACTTTATGAAGGAAAACATGCATTATATTAATGCACAAGTAAACAATAATAATGCCATACTGTTGTGCACACTATAATTAGGATATACCTGGGACAATAAGTATAGGCTCCATGTGAGCAAATAGGACTGTGATTCATCCTTTTTTTTTAGGTACTTTATGTACTGACAAACAAAAACACAATAAGGATAAGAGTTATTTTTACAATCAATGATCTAACTTCATTTAAAAAGGTTTCCAAGACCTCCTTAGCAAGTCCTTCCCCTCCAGTATCTCCTCAGGTCCTGGTAAAAGTCCTTTCTCCATCACGTCCAACTAATGGGTGGACAGCTCAAATAAAAACCCACCAGCTGCTGAAAATGCAAGAATAAAGTTCTCTGATTTGTTCAGAAGACTATGTAGACTCACAACATATTTTATATAAAAACAAAATTCAAGCAAAAACTTGTCCACAGGCTTAGAAATGTATTGTACCAACTTGCTTTAAGGAACCTTCTAGAGTTTAAACACCACTTATCTTTTTAAATGGCTTTAGATTTGTCCCCTTACAAACATACAGACTTTTCAGGCAGATCCGGCTGTTCACTGATTAGGAAACCCATAAAGATCTTTAACTGATCGATTGATTGACTTTATTGATCTCACAATGGAGAAATTCACTCATTACATTTGCTCAATAGTAAAAAAAAAAAAAAAAAGAAGGTGCCAAAAGGAGGAAATGGTGCATGGGGTATATACAGTATATGCAGTGCATATATATATATATATATATATATATATATATATATATATATATATATATATAGCTATTATTGCACTGGGTATCAAATATAAAAACAGGTTATTGCACAGGGTATTAAATAGTAATTATAAATTAGATACTGCACAAGTTATTGCCGTTATAGTGTTGCATTGTAGAGTCTGATGTTAGCAAGGATGAATGACCTATAATAACTGTATTAGCATCATTAACCAAATGTTTACCACAAAACCTACAGGAACGGTCGTAATACAGAGGACAACAGCAAGTAAAGTACACCTCTGACTGACTCCAAACAACTCATAGTGATAAACGAGCTAAAGGTTTTCATGTGTCCTATTCATAGTCTGGTTTTATAACTAAGTGAGATTCTGTAGTATGACATTAAAAGGGAGTGTTACTCAACAGCGTCCAAAAAAGGTTGAATGAAAAATCTAAATCATAAATTATAGCATGGGTTTAAACATATCAAAATTTGAAACGTGCAAGTGTAACAAAAAAGCAAAAGAAAATAAAATCTGTAAGGGGGAAAATACTGTTTCCCGGCACTGCAGACTTGGCTGTATGTACTTCATAAAAAAGTTTTTTTTTTTCTTTTCTTGAAATGTTCCAAAGGAAATCCTTAATCTTAGTTTCTGACTTTGTTATTTTTTTTTTTTTTTTTTTTTATCTTCACAGGACGAGAACATCATGAACTCAATGCAGCTGTTTGAAAACGTGATATAAAACAGAGCCGGATTCTCTCAGTAGTTTTTCCTCGGTTAGCACGTCTAATTACTCAGCCACCTCACCCATACCGCAGGCTCTGCACACTTAGAACCACAACTGAATTACAACATAGGCATTGTAAAAACACAGGAAACACTTTTTTCTGCACTCCTTCAGCTGCATCAGGAAACTGTCCCTGGATATTAAAGGACTGCTGCAGAGACGCGATCAGCTCGCTGGGTGACACTTTCATCCACAACAGAAGAGTTCCTTGTGTTTCTGTCTTCAGAAAAAAGGATTACTACCTAAAATAAAGTAAAAAAATGAGACACGAACCGACACAAGTCTTAATGGAAGCAGCTTTACCATCAACGTACGCGCTCCTTTAGAGACAGAACCCTGGCTTGCTACTCAAGGTAGCGAGCCAAGTTTCAGGACAAAGACATTTTTTTTTTTTTATCACACCAAACAATGAGAACTAATGCATGTTTGAAATATGTGACGTTGGATTAGCTTGCACTACAATTTTCTGATCATGTATAAAGGCCCTGTAGATACCCACACCTTACTCACCACTGGTGGAAACCAGTGTGTTTGTATATATGTATAGTTAATAGTTACATATCCTGCATTGAGTTGGTATCATCTGTGCTGTGCTGGATGATGAAGCAACAACAGAACCTGAACATTTGTTGAAGGCGTTCCTGTCTTATTTTGTTCCTCTTAATGTTTAGCATATTGAATTATTTTAAATGTTTATATATTTCAGTGATATCAAAAATTATGTTAACAGTTTGGTAGGAAAAGGTGATTCCTAGAGTACTGTGGACAAATAACTGACTGTTTTTATGCTGAATTAAGTCTGTAGCATGATGGTTCGGTGTACACGAGCATGCTGACTCAGTCGCACAGTAAAATGTATGGCGTAGTTGGACCTTTGTGAAGTCACTCTATTAAAGATCCGTAAGTTTCGCCAATTTCACTGAGTTTCAAATTCTGTTTCTGTGAGAAAATGTTTCAATCAAACAAATATTGATGATGGTCTTTTAAGCAATACTTCAGTCAGGTGAGGGGGATCCAACATGACTCACTTGGACCTGCAGTTCTTCTCTTTATGGTTTTTAACTCAAACATTTTATTTTTTAAGTTTTTATAAGTGAAATAGGTCTTACTTTGCACTCACAAAAGCGTTCCCACCTTTTGTGCATACAATAAAAACTATAAACCTTTGTTATTCTTTCGTGACTTAATGACCAGTTTTAAGTTATGCATAATGGTGAAGAGGAAGGAAATCAAAATTGCTTTAAACAATGTTTTTCACTTGAAACCCAAGGAATATGTTTGTATTCAACACCATGTTTTTTTTTTTTTTTGCACATTGAAATCGTTCACATGGAAGATGAACTTACATTTAGTTTACCTATGTTTAGACAAAAAGCTGTTTCCTGCAGTGTTATTGCATTCAGTGGTTTTATTTAGTTGTTTTTTTCCTTATATAAAACAATAAATAAAAAGAAAAGATAGGCTTTGTATTTTATTTGTTGAATTTAGGATGAAAGTATGTTGGTCTCTATAATTAATCTTGTTCCGTTTATGTACTCAATTTGTTTTTTATTAATTTGAATTAAACTTTGTTATTTTTCAGTTGAATGTTGAAAATCAACATAGCAAAAATATATTCTTTGGAAATTATGTTGTACTGAAAGTTAGATATAAAAGTTACAAAAATTAGTTTATATATTCTGCAGTCTACACACTGGATATGCCTTGATGTGATAAAAATCAGCAAAAATAAATGCAAATTATACATTTTAGTCAGTATAGAAGGAAATTCTAAAACAACACATAAACTTAAGGGTTTGGTTTTAATCTACATAACTAAGGTAAATTAGCATTTGATGCTTTTAGCTCAAATTAATTATTTTTTTTATTATTTACAAATCATACAGGGTTTGAATTATATAAACATATATATATATACACTCACCAGCCACTTTATTAGGTACCCCATGCTAGTAACGGGTTGGACCCCCTTTTGCCATCAGAACTGCCTCAATTCTTCATGGCATAGATTCAACAAGGTGCTGGAAGCATTCCTCAGGGAGTTTGACATATTGACATGATGGCATCACACAGTTGCCGCAGATTTGTCGGCTGCACATCCATGATGGAATCTCCCGTTCCACCACATCCTGCTCTATTGGATTGAGATCTGGTGACTGTGGAGGCCATTTGAGTACAGTGAACTCATTGTCATGTTCAAGAAACCAGTCTGAGATGATTCCAGCTTTATGACATGGCGCATTATCCTGCTGAAAGTAGCCATCAGAAGTTGGGTACATTGTGGTCATAAAGGGATGGACATGGTCAGCAACAATACTCAGGTAGGCTGTGGCATTGCAACGATGCTCAATTGGTACCAAGGGGCCCAAAGAGTGCCAAGAAAATATTCCCCACACCATGACACCACCACCACCAGCCTGAACCGTTGATACAAGGCAGGATGGATCCATGCTTTCATGTTGTAGACGCCAAATTCTGACCCTACCATCCGAATGTTGCAGCAGAAATCGCGACTCATCAGACCAGGCAACGTTTTTCCAATCTTCTATTGTCCAGTTTCGATGAGCTTGTGCCAATTGTAGCCTCAGTTTCCTGTTCTCAGCTGAAAGGAGTGGCACCCGGTGTGGTCTTCTGCTGCTGTAGCCCATCTGCCTCAAAGTTCGACGTACTGTGCGTTCAGAGAAGCTCTTCTGCCCACCTTGGTTGTAACGGGTGGTTATTTGAGTCACTGTTGCCCTTCTATCAGCTCGAACCAGTCTGGCCATTCTCCTCTGACCTCTGGCATCAACAAGGCATTTCCGTCCACAGAACTGTCGCTCACTGGATGTTTTTTCTTTTTCAGACCATTCTCTGTAAACCCTAGAGATGGTTGTGCGTGAAAATCCCAGTAGATCAGCAGTTTCTGAAATACTCAGACCAGCCATTCTGGCACCAACAATCATGCCACGTTCAAAGTCACTCAAATCACCTTTCTTCCCCATACTGATGCTCGGTTTGAACTGCAGGAGATTGTCTTGACCATGTCTACATGCCTAAATGCACTGAGTTGCCGCCATGTGATTGGCTGCTTAGAAATTAAGTGTTAACGAGCAGTTGGACAGGTGTACCTAATAAAGTGGCCGGTGAGTGTATATATATATATATATATATATATATATATATATATATATATATATATATATATATTTATATATATATATATATTATATATACACACACATTCACTTTCTCCCACATTTGGATTTTTACCTTCAGCAAATTGCAAAGAAACCAGAATACCTTGTGAGCCATGTGCAAAGTCCTGTAACAATGCTGGCTGGATACTCAAACTCTAATCTTTTGAATAAAAGCTTGTGTGATTTGGGACAATTCTTTGGTTAGAATAAATATCTGTGACCCAATATGTCCTCCTGAGATTAAATGAAATTAGCTGCTCAGGGGCGAACAATGTTCACAGTGTGGAGAAACTGAAAGAAGTCTGAAGTCAGTTCAGATTAATTTATACAGTAAAACATAAAAAAGAAAAGAAAATTGACTAAAATGTTAAATAACAAAAAAACTTTAACATCGTTGTGGTGTCTGAATGATGCTCATTCTGCTTCTTTTAGACTGGCACTACCGGTAATTTAAGCAGACTAAAATCTATGGGTGTCCATATAAACTAGCCAGCGACCTTCCTGGAGAAATGTTTTTAAGTCAGACTAGATAAAGATCTATTTAGTCACAAAAGAAATCAAGCTGAGGCATTTAAACCTAAGAACGCTGTACCAACTGTCAAACACGGCTGTCGCAACATCCTGCTCAGGGACTGCATCATACTATAGGGCTGCTGCCATGGGAACCAATGCACTGCAAGAGTTAATAAAATTAAGGGTTGGTGGATTCCCCTTAGATGCAACAACAAATGGATAGCAACCACGCATAAAAACTTGTTCTGGAAAGGATAAAGCAAGCTGACATTGGTCTTCTGGACAGGTACTGACAAGCCTCACCTTTAAACTTTATGGATTTGCCTTAAAGGCAAAACCAGACAGTTTAAACAGACACCAACACTTCTGAAAAATGGGTTGCTATGCTACAAAAAATTATCTAAAAATTAGTAAAAAATTTGCCAAGGTAAATAAGATGATATACCAATGGAATGAGTAGATATGATTAGTACTGTAGATATTATGCACTTGAACTAGGAGAATGTAGCTGTTTTTGTCTTGTTATAAATGTTAATGGCCTTATTCTATTGACAAAGAAACCCTCTCACCTGCTTAATTCAACAAAAATTGCAATTAAATGACTTACTTTGACTTTATTTTTTTTTCAGTATGGAACAATCAAGCTGGCTAATCACTCCAAAGTTATTGTGTTTTATCATGAAGTGGGAGGCATAAAATTTTAATATTAGTAGGGATGCATGTGCATTTGAACCTGGTTGTGTAGCTTTAACTCTGTATTGGTTCAAAAAATCCTCTAAAAAAAAAAAAAGCTAAAACCATCTTTAACAGCCCAAAATTACTTTATCTTTACCCATGATGGGTTTATGGAAATGTTTTTGAGGTTTTTTTTTCTTTATTTCAGATAAAACTTAAAAAAATTTTATTTGCATGTTTATTAATTCATTGATGAACGTGTTTTTTGCTTGAACTTCGAAACACAAAAAAACGTGATTGATGTATTATTACCACTTTTTTGACACTTTATAATTCGAAAATTAATATGGTATTCATGCCTATGAAAAGTGCATGTAAAGCTCTAAATAACAATTATCAATTATTATGCAACACAAAGTCAAATCGAAAGAGATGCAAAAAAAGAAAAAGAAAAAATGCAATGCATCTGCATTGATCTTGGTCCTGCCAATGTCGTTATGCCACCAATGACTCAACCTAATGGAAGCAGTGCAGTGAAATAACCATTTGGGGGCAGTTTGGCTGAATACATAACATAAATTCACAGCATGATGCGGGCAACAGGACCCTCTGCCATTGGTGAGAGGTTCTAGCGTTTGCTCTTTTCAAACATCTACCCAACAGCAGAAAAAAAAACTAGAAGGCTTATGCAAGAAAGGTTATTATTACAGAAAGCTTTACTAGGCTCAGTCTGACATCCTCACAGTAATAGAGGCTATGTAACAACCCCGCACTTCTGATTGGCTAAGCCTCGACTCAGGGGCGGGGATAGATTGTGAGCATGCGCAGTGACGTCTATCTTCAACACCAGTGGCTTTATGAAAGCCGACGTCGCTCTGGGGGCAATAGTCGCACATTCACAAGGTGTTTCAAAACGCCTCAGAGGCATTTTATATAAATAAATAAAGCCGAGGAGTCAACGCTGCGCTCCGAGGACTCAGGCTTACCTCGTCGGGTTTTTTTTTTGGGTGTTTGAGCTGCTGATCCCTGGCTGGTCGCCTCCCGCCTCTGCGAGCTACAACAACACAAGCCACGGGGACGTAACGCTAGCCGAGAGGGAAGTGGGCTCCGTCTTCTCTATCATCGGTCAGGTGTGTACAAAAACGAGCCATTTTTAATCCTCTGTGACGGATTAACTTAACAGGTGGATTTCAGTTAGCACAATTTCAATGAGAATCTTTTGTTTTGGTCGCAGTTAATCTGTTTAACCAGCGGTTAACTGTGACCAGCTGCCGTTTAAAGATGTTTAGGTCTCTCTTCCAGTTAATGAGGGGAACACTGAGTGCTTGCGTGACCGTGGATCTGCTGATGCTCCACTGTGACCGAGCAAATTTAGGCGCACATGTTCAACCCATTTTATTAAATACTTTCCATATATATGGTACCAAAGCAATCTGGCGGTAGCTCAAATTAAATGAACGTATAGGAGTGAAATTAAGATGCTTTTAGTGAGTTTAGTTAAAACATGTATCTTAATATTTGATCCAAAGTGTCCATTTCGATCAAATACAAAAAAGTAAAGGGATTGGTAGAAGTCTGTCATTGTAATATGGATGCATTTCTGCAAAATCTCGTTCTGAAGAAGTGCAAGGTGACGGGGGAGAGGAACAACTCTTTTATTAACAGGTAACCTGCAATAGAATCAGGCTGTGAATAACCCAACATCTGCCTCAACTGGGAGCTAAAGGTTAAGAAAAACAAAATGAACCCTGATTAAAAAGGGAATGACAGGCTCTATTTTGGTGACTTAACCCCTGTTTCTGTGTCGTAGACCTTAGCAAATAATGTCATTCTATTATCATTTTATGGAAAATTCTTATTTGTGATTTAAGAGAGAAAATAGGACCAAGTGATAACGACGTGTGACTTTTTCCACTACAATGTTTTTGGGATGCAAAAATATCACTCTTTTGAACACATAATGTTTTGGAAAGAGATACGTTTTATTTCGCTGGGTCTAGCAAACCTGCCGGACTACTTTCGGCTTGACCAAAGCTGGACCAGAACTCTGCTCACAGGATGCTGTCAGGGGTAAGTCAGTGTGATTGCATGACACTGGTGATGGGGATGCCATACAGATTCATGTCAAAAATCCCGAACTATCCCTTTAAAGTAAAGTAAATTATGCTAAATTGACCTAATGCTGGTTAGGGGTGCTATAACTGCACTGCTGCAACTAGATGGTTATTGTTATTGTTGAATATATATATATATATATATATATATATATATATATATATATATATATATATATATATACCTTGAAAACCAAAGAAAGGGGTGCTCTGATATTTGAGCGCATTCTTAGTTTGCATGCTAATCCCATGTAAATTGGAACCAGGTTGTAGGTATATACTTTTAAAGCTTTGGTCGTGCATTTAATGTTTTAAACAGATGATCTGTTTGGTTTAAGGCACGGTATACTCATTTATATTTTTATTTTGGGTACTTCGCAAGTTTTAGGAAATTTATTTTCAGCACTTAAACTTGTCATAGCTTTTTTTTTAATAAAAAAAAATTATATATATATATATATATATATATATATATAATTTTCGATCCAATATCTTTAAAAATTTGTGTAAAACTGTATGTTATAAAATTAAGTATTTTAGCTTTCAGATTGCTCCCCATCTATTCAGTATAATTTATCTGTTCTTTCAGTGCTTTTTCAAAATAAAGTCTCAGCTTATGGTAAGAATTATTGAAAAATTGACCTTGCTCTGTAAAGACCTTGAGAGCAATGGAAAACTACCAGCTATTCAGATGGCTGCCCCTGTTGTGGCTGATTTTCTACTTAAAACCCACTAAACTACTACAAGAAATGAGGTTGACTGACCCTTGCCTAATCAGCTTAAGTGATCCTGAGTTAGCAGGGATAGTTTCCAAACGACTTAGTGTCCTGAAAAATGCACTAGAACGCACTACCTTTAATGTTGCTGCACAGACAACAACCAGTCAATATGCTTGCACCTCTTTTGGTGGACCAAGGATTAGCCAGTGAGGTGAATTATTATAGCCAGCATCCCAAGTCAGGTTAGCATTGTAGCAGCACAGAAGGTGTTTGGCTGAGAGATGCTAACAATTTGGCCTTCTGGTGTGAAACTCTAGTTAGTTATAGTTAGTTTTCACTATCGTACCTCTTTATCAAATGTGTATCCCCATCTCTGTTTTGAGCTGCTTTAAATAAATAAATTCAACTCAAATAGCTAATTGGCTTTAATAACCATTACTCTTCCAGTGAGGATTTTAGTATTCTAGAAGCTTGCTGCAGTCCGACAGCCTCTAAATAAAGTAAAGTGAATGAGATCTGATATTAACTTCAGATTTCCTCCTTAAAAAAAATGGAGCTATCATTTGAACATTTTGACTTAAACTGTGATGCTACATTCAGAATGCACATGCTGGATGCAGCAGAAGAAGCTAGTTTACATGCAAAGTCAATGGTTGAAGCGCATCAAGGCACAGCAAAATGTCCTGAAGCACATTTTGAGATGTAAGAACAGCACGTATGAGCAGCCGAAGCACCGCGTCATGAGCTCCTGACATCTGACTCGCTGGACGCGCTGCAAAAGCAGCAGTCGCAGCTGCTGGAGTTGGAAAAATTAAACTTTTGCTGCTCAATGCGCCACATCAACCAATTGGAGAAGCTGATCTGGGAGACTGACGCGGCATCTGGCCCCTTTAATTTAAATCTAGTCTAATGAAGCTTACCCTCTTATTGCACCTTCAGATAATAAACAAACTATTAGATGCAGTTTTGTACCCAGAAATTGTTAAGATAACATATTTGCTCTTTAGCTTTTTTTTTTCTCCTTTTCACAAGGACTCACATGTACCTCTGGAGGTACATTTCACCCAGAAACTGTGACTTATCCATGTGTTGTTTTATGAGACAAACAGTACTCAAGGCTTTAAGATACTGGACACTTTATTTTGACTCTAATTTTCAAAACATTTTCTTCAAAAGTTAGTCAAGATTCTACAAAATTGATTTTCCCAAGTTATTTTTGTGATATAATTTTGATAAAGATCAGTAGAGCTGATAAGAAAATACCAAACTGGCTATTAGAAATGGCCTCAAAAGATTAGAAACCCATTAGGATTTAATTTCTTAAAGTCCTGTAGACCTGACCAGGCTGTTGTTTGCCTGTGTTTGGTCCCTGCATGTTTACATATGCATCAGTAATGAGCTTCCTGCTTTTGGCCTTTTATAATCAGGGTCATTAGGCAATGATAAGATACAAGAAGGCCACAGTAATGTTATACCATGGAAGCTGTACTGGATCCATGGCCAGCTGATAATAACAATCCATTAAATGTTTTAGTTCCTGCAATGTATAATTACATGGCACAAAGATGAAAATGTAAACTGTTTATAATTTCAAATTTTTAAGATTTTTCTGTCTAAGAGTGTTATTTATTTTTATATTTGCACATGAAAAGATGTGCAGTCCGTCCCTTTATAATTAAGGAAAGCCTGTTTAGAAGCCTTGAAGTTTTAATTTTTAGTAGTAATTACTAGTAATTAAATGGTGGGTTTTAATTAGTAATTTTTTAATGATCAGGATATCGGTTTGTTGGCAAGTGTTACTATTTACTATTAATTTTGAAACTGATCCAAAAAACAATCTCTGTGTTGTTGCAAAAGAACCACAAAAAAATAAAAGCAAATATACTCTCTAGATCTTATAATGTGACTTAGAAAATAGTACCAAGCTTTGAACAGCTGGATGCTGGTGTCTCTCCCCAGAGGTCATGGGGCGACCGGCGTGGTACACCATGGACAAGGCAGCAATCTCTCAGACCACAACATAGAGACATTTAGGTCAAATAACCATGCACACACAGCCGCACATACGGCAATTTAATGAGACCAATTAACCCCATTCTGTGCAGAAAGCCAGGTCCTTCTCATTGCATGGCAGCAGTGCTAACAACTGCAGAAATGTGCAGCCCGATCACAAAATATGTGTCTTAATTACCTCCCGGTAACTGTTCTCAAACAACAGTTTTTTTTTCTCCTCGCAATGGAAAAAACTCAAAACGTATGATTAGCTTTTGGAGCTTTGCAAAATAGTTTATTGTTATTTCAGGACCATGGATGACCACAACATACCCCCCCCACCCTGTTTTTATAGACCCTGAATTAGATGTTGTGTAAAATTCTGCAGCCACAGAAAACTCTTGCAATTGTGTCACATGGATCAGTCCCAGTGGTTTCTGGGACCAGTACTTCTACATAATTTTGGTAAAAATGGCTGTTATGTCCTTATATAATCATAATTCAGATGTATCTTATATCCCTACTAAAAAGCAGCTTGGGCCAGCTATTAACAGTGACTCAACTTGATCATGTTCATCCTTAGGAATGGATGTCTTTTCTTTCCATTTTTTTCTGCCATTACAAATGGGAACAAACACATCTTACCGACTCTTTTTATTCTGGGGCGGTCCAACAGATTCCAGTTGTTTGCTTGCAGAATGATTTAAAGCACATCTTGTGGATCAAAATACCTTGTGACATTATCAGTGTAAAACGCCATGGCACTGGACATTGACTGCTGAAATCTGTGGTCTGGCCATTAGGAATATGTTCAAGTTATGTTGTTGCCCTTGGTAGTGTCGCTTTAAAAACTCAGAAGTGTCGGGGTGTAGATCATCCTGACACACTGATGAATGAAAGTTCTGACCTGAGGACTCAGCACCCTCTACCCTCATGTCAGCAGGCTGAAGATACTATATGATGAGTGGGTGGGATCACATGCTGCTTTCATCATGCATTGGAGCCTGAGGAGTTGTGTTGCAGAAGGCAGTGCAGTTTCCATACCACACCCATACGCAGCTGGACAGGATGGCGCGCCTGTCAAATCCCACAGGATGTCAAAGAAATGGAGGCACAGGGGAGCCCTCTTGGTCATCGATGTAGTGTCTCAAGACAGGTCCATTTTTAGTGTTTGTTTATTTCAGATCCTCTCTGTAACCTCTCTGAGTCGGCACAGCTTGCATGCCAGATTAAGGTGACTGGGTAACAGAAATCTGGTTTTGGCTCAGTTTTCTGTTGGCAGCATGTGACTTGGATCATGCTGTATCAGTGGGTCATGGACCGCCTTCCCACTCTACTGTAAAGGTGTGAGCCTGCGCAGCTGTAGTATTACAGTGTTTTGGTCCCTGCCAAGTGGCAAAAGTCAACTTCTGTTGTTGTTTTGATTTCTGCTGTTTATAATATTTACCTAAAAAGCAAAGAATTTCCCAGTCAGTGACTGTAAATTGTTGATCTTTTTTTTAGCTCTAGGTTGTGCTGAGCGATTAGACAATTTATGGAGGCTAATCATCAACAGGCAGCTAACACACTTGTATTTTACATTCAAAGGTATAGGTGCTTTCTCCTCAGTAACTAGCTGATTTCTTTTTTTGTGTTCAAAATTGTCTTATTCTATCAGATAACCTGAAGCACACAGGTTTTACTTGTGTGAGATCTCATTTGCCAAGTTTGACTGCAACAAAGAGAAAAACAGAAATCGACAGCCAGTAAATAAAAAATAAAAAAAAATTAAACTGAACTTTATTGATCTCACAATGGAGAGATTAATTCTCTCCATTCCCATGGATGGCAGCTAGAGCTGGTCAATATGGCGATATATATCGTGAGGACGAGAGAAACATGTCTATCGTGACCTTTCTCCTCTATTTTTTCTATCGTGATAAACTTTTTTATTATTATTATTACTGCTAATATACATTTTAATATAATTTGTTAATATAACATTTTGCGTTTTTGCTATGCAAACTCTAAGTGTATATAACGAAAAAAAAAGAGAATAAAAAGATAATGTGTAGAGAACGTGGTTTTGCGACACTACACCGCTTTACGTCACGCGGCTTTGCACCATACGTTTGCGACATTACTGACGGAGAGAGCCCGCGAAATTTCTTTCTGGCTTGAAAAAAAATGAATGATGGACACCCAAGAAGATGTTACCACAGCAGCGGTTACAGAGTCCGAAACGGTTGCCAGGTCACAGACACAACAAACACCACTTTTGCCCAAAAGGGGAGGCAGCTCGGTTGTTTGGTTATATTTCGGATTTCAGCCATCTGATAAAGAACAAACGCAGCCGATATGTAAACTGTGCAGCAAAGCCGTTCCAGCGGCTGATGCAAATACTTCCGGCCTCTTTTACCACCTGAAGAAAAATCACGAACAAGAACACGGGAAACTACAACCACTCCGATCAAAACAAACAAGGGATGAAAATACAGGAAGCACTGGAAAGAAATTCTCACAGCCGAAGCTTAAGGAAGCATTCGCCCAAGGATCACAATATGAGAAGACGTCTTAGCGACACAAGCAGATCACAGGTGCTATTTCAAGCTATATCTGTAAAGGCATGGCCCCCGTTTACATAGTCGAGAAAGACAGCTTTCGGGACCTCGTCCGTACACTCGATCCCAGATATGTGATGCCTAGTCGAAAACATTTCAGTAAAGTGGAGCTGCCTGGCTTATATGCTAGTTGTCGGGCTGAAGTGGAGAGAGAGGTACGCAGTGGTGCGACACATTATGCGTTGACTACGGACATGTGGATACACTGACTACACTGACACTCCTATCCAGTAGAACATATGGGCATTTTAATTAATGTAGTTATTACCAGTGCAGACACATTTCTTCTTAAATAGGCGAGGCGCCTCCTAGTGGAAAACAAGGTAAGTGAAAGACAAGAGAAAAACCTGGCCTTGGAATTTTATAAAATGTCAATAACAAACGAATATTAAATGATTAATTACTGCAGCGCAATAGCCAAGATTCTATACTGTTCACTGTCATGGCCGCAAATTGCATAACTGGTGTTCTTGGTTTGGGGTTGGGATTCTCATATTAGGAAACAAGATGATGGGTAAAAAATAGGCGATGAAAGATTTTTTTCAACCCTGTCCATCTGACGGACTATGAAAACATAAAATGCAACATCAGTTGTGGTATATCGTGATATATATCGTTATCGTGATATAAAATAATCCATATCGTGATATAGTTTTTTTTCCATATCGCCCAGCCCTAATGGCAGCAGTGGGCTGCCACTGTGCGGTCGCCCAAGGAGCAATCGCGGGATGAGGCAATCCTGAACTCACATCCTCAGGATTCAACGCCCTAACCACCAGACCGCCACTCCCCAACTGTTCACCGTATTACGAGTGTGTTTTTGAAAGACTGTCCAACCGATTTCAATGTTTCTTTATGACAGCTCACATGTGGCCCTTTGAAACAGGAAGACAAAATCTAAGCATTGAAAAGAGTTTCTTTGGATTTGAAAGAATCGGAGGGATTTCCCTTGAGCTCTTCATGGATTTAACGATGAGTGCCACCATTTATCCTTTTGTGCAGCTTCTAATGATTGAGCTGCACATGTCAGATTTTTTCCCCAGTGTGTTTTTATGACAGTCATGCATGTTTAAAGTCTGGAAATCCTCTCTTAACCTTTCCCACCCACGGTTCAGTAAGAAAATACAAAGAACCTGAAGAATGTAATATGTATGTTTGTCAGGGTGTGACTGAAAAAGCCTAAAGCTCATCATATAGATTAAGTAGACAGATCTTTACATGTCTTAACTGACTGCTGGAAAAATTGACACAAAAGCATGAATCATCAGTGGAACGCCTAGACAGTTTATCCCAAAGGAAAGCCAGTTTATGTGCTTGCATGTCATATATGCTCCACAGTTGATCAATAAACTCCAGCGTTTCAAAAAATACTTCAAATTGTCGGCATCTCTTCAACTGTTTGTCTTGGATTGCTTTACCTTTGAGGCTTTTTTTCAGGATTTGGTGAATGGAGGCACCGAAATCCACCTAATAAGAGACTAGATTTCAGCTCTGAGGCAGATCTCATTTAGACACGAGTCAACGCTGACTCGTGTCTAAATGAGATCTGCCCCTGATTTAGACAGATATATTTAAAGTCTAGTAATATATTCCATACCCTCATAAATGAAGGATTTGTAAACACTTCAAAGTCTGCAAATAGTGCAAAAATACTAGTAATCCCAAATCAAAGCTGAAAGGCAGTTGCACCCAATTATCAAACAATGTTATTCTGTGTGAATAAGATGGCAAAAAAGCAAAACAATTTTATCTGAACAGGACCTGAAAACTGAAAATGGCATTAAACGAATGTATATTTGCAGATTTGTACTGTCATGCCAGATGGGGAAAAATATGCTTTTTAGTCTAGACTCCAGATCAAAAACCTTATTGTACTTGGATTGGATTGGAAACATTTCTGTTTCCAGTGGCTGTGTGAAAGATGAATACAATGAATGTCATATGATGATGTTGAAAATAAAAAACCTTTAAACTAACGAGTTCAAAGCCTTGGAACGGATAGATGTTATGCTATATTAGATCATTTCGCACATATAGATCTCAGCATGAAGAAGCTTTGCCAAAATCAAATCAACCCTACATGATTTTTACTAATAAACAGTCTCTTAGGGAAATTAAGTCGCATCAACTTCCGTCTTCATAACGAATGGGGAAAGGGGGGAAGTTACATATGCCATAAAGCAGTCTGCACATTTTTTGTTTGTTTTTTTTTTGTTTTTTTTGTGTGTAGCAGGATTACTGTCCTCCTCCTCACAGGTGCTAAGTGCCATTGAAAGCGGGCCATGACAGAGGTGTCATTTAACTAATCATTAATTGATGTATATAATTACAAAAATTATGAAAATATTTTACCAAGGTTCATTTAACTAACTTGAAGGCATTTTAACCTGGGATTGCAACATTAAACACTGTGTAATGCTCCTAGATGAATGTGAACCCTATGTTAATAACATAATAGATAATAACGAAGAGACTGATGCCTCCAGTAAAGTTTTTTTTTTTTTTTGTTAGAAATGTGTCCATTTACACCACGACAAGCTGCAGCAGTCTTCGAGTAAACTTCTGTAAACCGTATCAGTGAGGAAATCAAATTAATATCGTATCTCACTTAATTTCTTTTAAGGTCATTTGATGCTATAAAAAGAACTGGAGCACACAACTGGTCTACTTCATATCCAAGTTTCATCAAAATTTAACCAGCAGCCGGAGAGATGATGAATGGAGCTCTAGCAGCTACTTAAGAGGGTTACTCCTTGACTCGCTCTGGAAACTGGTCATGTGAGCTGCTTTTGCTGCATCCTGCCCAAAAATAGGTTTTATGTTAAACACTTTGCATCTGAAATAATGTAACATGTTCAAAGATAAGTATAAGCATTAAATAATGAAATCCCATTTAAAAAATACTAAAATCCTTAAGCAGCAGCCAAAAGGCTAACATACAAACTGGTTCATTTATGTTTGAGCTCAAAGTCCATTTGTTTTTTACATTATTTACGGTACATGAGGAGGAAAATACATGAAATTGGGTATTTAAAAAACTTATGATAAAGCAGACCATTTCTGCTTCCATTTATGTGAAATATAAAAACCAATACTTATTATTATATATTTTTTTGTATCTGTTATTCTTTCGCTTATTTTTATTCTTTGGGTTTTTAGTTTACCTTTTGGGTTTGGCTCTAAATCACTTTTTAGGCTTCACCCAATGCTTTTTCTGCCATGATTGATCTTTTTTAAGGAGCCTTACCCACTTACAGCCTTTATATCACTTGTTAATAGAGTGCATTTTATCTTATCCTAAACAGCCTTATGAGTTTTATCAGTCCCTTGTTACGGCACCAAATTTCATTGTTTTGGTTTTTCGTAACAACTCTAGACACACCTGTTAACATAACGCTAAAGAACTATAGACCAATTCTTAAGTTGTATTTATTTGGTGACTCACAAGTTTTTTTTTGTTTGTTTTTTTTTTCTTTGATATACAAACATTATGAAGTCAAGTTAACCAACTGTTGACTCGGTACAGAAATAGAATAAAGACAATAGTGTCAATACAGACTGCTTTAACAGTATCAATCTGCAAAAAAACTTTTACAAGGTTCTTAGTTCCCTTCCATCTTTCTATATGCATTTTAATGTTTGTTCAGTTTTATCTGCATAACTTAGGTTGTGAATAGAGAAACTTGAGCTATTAAAACACAGTTTTTGCCTGCAATGACTTAATGTTATTCCACTGCAGGTTTATCAGTTAAATAGTGATCAATTTTAATGTTCTGTAGTTGGATCCTAATTACAATATTTCTTTTTATTTTAGGTTAATTCAATGGATTATGTAAAGCTTTTTAACATTCATTGATTTTATTTATTTTTTTCAGCAATCCTCAGGCATGTGGCGACTGTTGACGTAGCCTCCATGCAGATTATTGATGTTTTCAGTATTTAGGTGTTTGTCACATGGCGGTCACTAGGTCACATGATGCGTCCCCTTTGCTGGTAGAGTTAGATAAAAGCTTCAAACCATGATTAAATGTCCTGTAGGAGTAATTACTGAGTAATTACTGATAACTGGTGTGACAGCATGTGATGCACGATGAATGGATTTCAGCTTTTGCTCTTTATTGGGACTCATATTTAAATAGGTTGGTTATATCTAATGCCATTGCCATCTTAAACAGCATTTCATTGGAAGATTTTGTTCAGACTAAATCAGTTAGACATGACATTTTTTTATATAGATCCCTGAAAAAAAATAAATAAAAAATAAATAAATATATATATATATATATACATACATACATACATACATACATACATACATAAAAAGAACAATCATTGGCTTCTTTTGATGTTTATAACAGTGGTAATGTTCAAAGCTTTTAGACGATTCCTTGCTCAAATCACTGATAAGTGAATAAGTATCTGGTATTAATTTTATTACGCTTTTTATTAAGCTGTCTTGAACTTTAACTATGGCATTGATCTGATTTCTGCATGGTTACAGTGGGATCTGGTCTACTTCCTAGAAAGGTTATATTTAATAGATGTTTACTAATCTTCTATGTCTTGAGGGCAAAAATCAGCTTAGTTTATCTCATATCATGAGTTATGGCTTTTTGATTGTAAATGACAAATATCTGCCAGTGTAGACCTTTAGCACAAATCAAATTATTTATTTTTAGACATCAGAGGCTGTTTAGTATGGTAGAGCCCTAACCCAGTTTTACAGCTTTGTGTGCCAGAACACATGCTGCTTTTAGCTTGTTAAAGTGTCGTAACGTTGTAGAGTTGCAGCATTTTATGTCATGACCCACTTTTTTTCTGTTTTCTAACTTTATTTGTTGAAAAAACATGACTTTCTCCATAACATAGGTGAGGTATTTTCTTATACTGTTGTAGGATGGAAAGAATTAAGGCCTCTCTACTGTTACTTCACAAACAGGTGAAAGCGGTTGCCTAACTGAGCGAACAAGAGTCTGATCGCATGTTGGATCCTACCAACCTAAAGCAACAGTTACCTTTAATTTAGATCCCTACTGGGCTTAATGGAAAAGAACACAGGGGGTTGTAGGGAGGGAGATGGTAACAGTATCTGTCTGGGAAACAATGTGAGAAATGACTTTAATTTATCTGCTGCTAGAAGCATCCAGTGTTGGCCGAAGTGTTGCTCTTACAACAACATTGAAATATGAACTATATTTGTTCCCATTGGTTTAAATAAAATTGTGACTGGTATCTAATTGTCTCTGTAAAGTGCCTTGAGATAACATGCCGTGAATTGGCGCTGTATGAATAAACTGAATTGGAGTGCATATCTCTTTTTGAGTGGATTTTATTTATTTTCTATATGGCTGCACCAAACTGCAATTTGAATGTTTGCTGCAGTATTAAGTATTCAAGGCTGCTTCATTTGCCATTCATTGAAACTGCATGCCAATAAGACATTTGGCCAGTTGTAACTGGGTAAATTACATATAATCTCATGTCATTCCATACCTATTTTTACCCAGATTTGATTTTTTTTTTTTTTGTCCATTGCTCAATCCAAATTAAAACGTTTTTTTTTTTTTTCCAATTCTAGGTTTGAATTGGTCCGTTTAGTACGACGGAGTATTAGGGCCACACATGAAGAGAAAAAATATTTTTGCCATGACGAGATTAAACTCGACATGTCGACTTTAAAGTCGACATGTCGACATTAAACTCAACATTTTGAGAATAAAGTTGAAATGTCATGTTGAGTTTAATCTCGACGTGTCGACTTTAAAGTCGACATGTCGACATTAAACTCAACATTTTGAGAATAAAGTTGAAATGTCATGTTGAGTTTAATGTCGACATGTCGACTTTAAAGTCGACATGTTGACATTAAACTCAACATTTTGAGAATAAAGTTGAAATGTCATGTTGAGTTTAATCTCGACGTGTCGACTTTAAACTCGCCATCTCGAGAATAAAGTTGATATATCGTGGCGACTTTAATCTCGACATTCCAAAGTTTGGAGAAAAGAGCAACCGCGCTCCACAGCTGCAGTCTGCGTTTTAAGAGTGAAGGTACCCTGTGACGTGCTGCAACTGTATAGGATTCTGTGCATGTATCCTGTGCAGCGGTTGGCTCTCTTGAACTAATTTAAACTTTATTGTCGACACGTCGAGATTAAACTCAACATGACATTTCAACTTTATTCTCGAAATGGCGAGTTTAAAGTCGACAGGGCGAGTTTAAAGTCACCACGTCGACATTAAACTCAACATGACATTTCAACTTTATTCTCGAAATGTTGAGTTTAATGTTGACTTTAAAGTCGACATGTCGAGTTTAATCTCGTCATGGCAAAAATATTTTTTCTCTTCATGTGTGGCCCTAATACTCCGTCGTAGTTTAGCTTATTATTCCCTTGAAATTGTTTTTTTTTTTTTTTTTTTTTTTTGTGAATTGGTTCTGTAGAGATAAACTAATTTTAAAATGATTTGTCTTACACATTTAGGACCTTCATCCAAAATAATCAGCAAAATACACCACTTTTGCTTTTGAACTATCATTTGTATTCAGTAGCTGTCCTTATTGATTATCATGCATTGTTTTGGCTTCTTTGGGAAGTAATTGTTTTAAGTTGAAGCTGAGCAACTATCTTGTCAATTCTTGGACTTGGATAACACGTTGAAGTTACAAAAGCCAAGCGGTGATGCAACACATGCAGCGTGTATGAGTTACAAAACCTGAACAGGACACCCATCGCATGCAAAAGTGCCCCTTTTTCTTTTCCTCTTTGGTGGTTGAATGACTCAGCATCAACAGTTTCGTCGGGTCTTGTAACTTGTGTAATAGATGCAAGTATGGATTGGTTTTCCACTGTCAGCTAGCGTGACACAAACAAAATATATTCTGTGAGTCAGTGCAGCATCCACAAGATGGTTCCATATAAAACAGAAATGGTTATTTTAGCTGAGCCAGCTGGATGCCTTTCTAACCACAGAGATAATCAGCTGATCACAGTTCTGCCTTTAAAAATATCAACATTAAATTTTTTTTTTTATTATTTTTGATCTAAATATAACATCAAGTCATGTGGGACTGGACCAAGCCATACTTATCTTTTTTTGCAGCAGAATATTATCAATCTCTAAAACATAATCTTGATTCAGGCTAAAGTTGTAACGCCACTCCCTAACAACCCATAGATGTTTGCATCTGATGTAAATACATTTAAATGCTGGGCCATTTGTTTCAGTGGTTTCTGGCTAAAGCAATTCAAATTGGTGCCTACAGATTTTATTGCAGGTCTTACAGCAGGGGTAGGCAGCGTCGTTCCTTTGCATGGATCCCTTCTTAATCACACTTGAAATAAATGAAAAGCCCAGGCCGCTGCTAAACTTACCAACATGCCAAGGAGGTAATTTAGGCTTTTGTTTCAGGTGTGTTAGAAAAGGCATTCATGCAAAAGCTGCAAGAAAGTGGCACTTGAGGACCAATGTTTTCTACCTCTGTGTTACACCATCGTTGTTTAATTATTGGAAAGATTAACCATTTAATTTATTTATTTTTTTATGGAGTGATTTAGCAGTTTGCAAAAAAAAGTTTCCCTTTTAACAGTGAACTCAAACTCAAAAAGGAAAATTGTATTTCAACCTTTTGGTGTGGACCTTATCCTACACACCTGGATCAAATGGCAAAAATGTCTAAGGGTAAATTTAAACTGCTGGCCTGGTCAATCAAATGGTTCAGTTGAGCCGGTTTTCTCTCATGCAAAGGTCTTACAACCGACCAAACGGAATTGTACATTTGGTCTTCAGATTCAAGCTCTTAATGTGGTGTTGTTTTTCTGCTCCTCTTACACCACTACCTTTCTTCATGCTTTAAGTACACTGGGATAGCTCGCATTCACACTCTTAAGAACCCTTTCCACTACCCTTTTCAAACCGTGCAAAGATCGGTCCGAGCACGTAACTGAGATATCTGTTGAGTGTAAATGGCACGCAAAACTGAACCGGTCCTTGCTAGATAAAACAGAATCGCGTTAAACAGGAACTAGTTCATCAGTAGAGCTCGGCGTGGTACAGTTCCGACACTGTTCCCAGATAACAAAGTGCGCATGAGCAGACGGCGTCATCTCCTTACAGTCTGCCTCTGTAATCATGAAATTTCAGACATTCATAAAAATACTAGCTTTCCTACAGTGCCACATGATTTCCAGTGATGATTCTGCTTAGCAGTGTGATGAACCTCCAAAATCTGTCGTTGTTTCCTGCATCTCCAAGCCCTGATTAGACTATCGTTTGCTGTATCCACTGCCCAAAAGCCAGAGATGGCAAAAGTACTCACTTTCCGTACTTGAGTAAAAGTACAGATACTTGTGTTAAAAAATACTCTGGTAAAAGTGGAAGTACTGATTAAACTTCTTTACTCAAGTAAAAGTAACAAAGTACAGGCTTGTAAATTTACTTAAAGTATAAAAGTAGAAGTAGAAACCACTTTTTTCATGCCGTTGCCTACATTTTAAATGGATGTCTGCCAATAGGACTAGATCTCCGTTGTGTTCATTTTCAATCATCTCGTCGTCCATACTACTATGCTAACGCCACCAAGCTGCAATGATTTGCCCCGAATGAATACCGCCGAATCTGTCGATTCATCTTGTAGTGGTGCGTCAAATGCAACGTAGATTCCCATCCAATTAGATTGAATTTGGTATTGATGACGTGAAAAATAATAACGGTAACTCCATTGAAATGATTCAAAACTAAAGTAACTAGACAATTTTTTAAAATGTAAGGAGTAGAAAGTACAGATATTTGTGTAAAAATGTAAGGAGTAGAAGTAAAAAGTCGCCATAAAAATAAGTAGTAAAGTAAGGTAAAAATATCAGAAAAATCTACTTGAGTACAGTAACGAAGTATTTGTACTTCGTTACTTCCCATCTCTGCCAAAAGCCGACTCTGTCAAGTAAATTCACCAAAGACTGCCTTCACCTGACTCTTGGCAACGAAATATCACAATTATGACCAAATGTCCTGACTGTTACGGGCGCCACCATGTTGATTTGCTTGTTTACCTCTAGGGAACAGTAGTATTGTAGATCGTCAGTAGGAGGCGAGGAACCATGCTAGCGTGGTGTGTAGGGGGGAGCATTGACATGGGTGTTACGATACGATTCATCTTGCGATACTTGAGTCACGATACAATATTATCCTGATATTGCGATATCAATATATAGTCCAATGTTTTTCCCATATATCAAAAGAAATGTATGGATGAAAAAGCAAGTGCTGTATATGTTCATCAGATGACATTGATCATTTAGTTATTTCGGTATCCATGTTGTTTGGGGTTTTAGTCAGTCCCTGTCTTCCACAGTGACTACCTCAACTACAGATATGATGCTGTCCTGCACAGCAAAAGGGCTCCACAGCACCATCTTGTTTTTGGTAAAATGTTTTTTTTTTTTTTTTCGTTTTTTTTTTAAATCAATGCGAGGAACTGAAAAATTGATATAATATCGGGTAGCAAAAAATCACAATATAGCTGTGAAAGCAATTCTTTTGCCCCACACCTCAGTGCAGATCAGTTTTCAGAGGGTAGTGTAAATGGGGCTTTATCGACAGGGTCCACATAAAATGTACCAACACCGGCATTTGTAACTGTGCTAGGGTAGTTTTCCAGGGTCCTGGATTAGGTTTACTCCACTTTGATCATGCCCAGAAACTGGACCCTGGAACCGTTAAAAGTGTTTCAAGCAGCCTAACTAGCACAGTGGAGTCTAGCTCTACAGAGCTCTGCTAACAAGCTTATAAGTGGTTCAGGTGTGTTAGGTTTATCGTTTCTGCATTCATTTGCATTTTTTCCATCATGTCTAACTATTCCTTATAGAATCTGGTTGGACTAGATCTCCTTCAAAGAAGTGGCTATAAGGATAGTATTTACAGTCACATGTATGTTCCAGTCAGTACTTCTCATTCCTTTGCTACTGAAACATCCTCTGCTACCCACAGGGTAAACTCTCTTATCTCCTGTTACCTCTACTCCACATTAAAAAATCAGACCAGTGTAAACACGACCTTGCCTTTACATGTGCTCTCCCCACCGTGGGGAAATAAAACTCCTCATGTGTACATTGCCCTATAACTTTTCTGTCACCTGCCACCCTCACCGTCTCACATGACTCTTGCATGTCGTTTTTGTTATCATATTTACATCTCATGAGGAATGCAATCTTCCATTCTCAGGTCGAAAGATTTTCTAATGGCTCAGCTGACATTGAAAGTGTATTTAGTGGTTAAAGTCCATAAGGGACCTATGGAACAATACATCATGAAGATATTTTAGAGTGACACCTTTCAGCTTTAGTGTAAGTTTAAGTTATATCTGTGGCCACATCTGAAAAAATCTTCCTCATTCCATAAAACTTTTGTTTCAGGATTTTTTTTCTTTTCAAAACGGGCAAATTATGACTTAAATAGCTAAGCTTTTAGTCTCAATAATAAACCATGGAAAATGTACATTTTATTGTTTTAACCTTGAAGTGCTTATCAGCATGTTAGAAACTAAGTCTCAGACCTCTTGCCTTCAAACTTGTCCTTTGTTCTGGAAGCTTTGATAACTTCTTATTGTCTTATGTTACTACATACAGTCCTCCTTACGGCGTTAAATATATTCCCAGAACATTTATTTTAGTTTTACAACTAAAAGAAAGTTGACATTTTTTTTGTAGTATGACAGTGGTTTATAAGAATCAATTTAATTGAAACTAAAAAACCTTTTGATTTGATTAATGGTGGAAGAAAATATGTTAAACAGAAATGAAGAGTTCACATTTTCTACGGTCAGCCACATCTCTTGGTTACTCTACGCCTGCCTTCAATAAACCAAATTGCTTACATTTGATCTAAATTTTTGTCGCACACTAAATCAACAAGGTAGTCCAAACAGTCTGGATAAATGATGAGGCAGAACCAGTATATAGTATATACACTTTATAAGAGCAGCGTCTGACTTCTTACATGTGATCTTAAGCCAGGTTTTCCAAAATAACTGTAGACCTGCTGCAGAGCTCGCATTTGCAGAGAATGCAGCCCAAATCTGTCGGCACTCAGTGTTGGTGTTTAGTCAAACCAGCAGGATGATCGTCTATTTTGTCCTCTTCCTACTCTGGAGTCCCACACAACTGCTGCCTCTTTCCATGTCATCTAAAGCGATGCCAAACGATGAGCAGCTAACAGCCTCCCAACACTAGAATGAGATAACTTTTGAAGTTATTTTTATTCATTTCTTTCTCCACCAAGTTGCCTAACCTATTTCTGCAGAACTCACCCATTGCTTCCTTCTTCTCTCCAACACATTTTCCTTTACATAACATGAGAATTGCACATTTAAAAAAAAAAAAAAAAAGCATAGACCTACAGATTTCATTTGTGTTGCATAACTAGTCTCCTCTTTTCTCACTCCAGTCTTTTGTGTTTGGTTGTGTGATGCTTTGTCGGGATGTGTGTGTTTGTCTGTGTGTGTACGACTGTTTGGTTGGATTCCCTGTCAACACCAGCAGACACAAAACCTGGATGAGTCGGGCTTAGGGGTTTTGTCTCTGGGGTGACAGTGCGTCTGCGGCATTTGAGGATTTCATGCTACAGAGCATGGCTCCTCTGGTGTTAATGCACGCCTCATCACCCGTAAGTCACCCAGAGGCTGCTGGGATACCTTGTCAGACTAACATCAGCCAGCTGATGCTCACCACTGGCTGATCCTCAACAGGACACCACAGAGGTCAATAGTTTGCTCCGTTTTCGGTAATTCGGGTTAATAAATTTAAAATTATTATTTCTGTTAAATTTGATGAGAGAAAACCGCAAATTTAGAATCTGAGAAATGTATTATAATAAATAAAACCAAAGAGTAAAACGATGTCTGTGCGGTGTAGGGGCTCCTTTTGCACTGATTCAAACGTTATTTCCTGCTGGCAAGGAGGTGGTTTAGATCATTTCTTAACGCTGGTCCTCAAGGCCCCTGCGTCGACATGTTTTAGGCGTTTACTTGCTTCCACACACCTAACCTAGAGATCTTATAATATTGAGCTATTGTTGTCTCTAACAAGAATTGGTACCAACTTAGGTCCAGCTGGCTTCAGATGAGGGACCAGGTTCAGTTTTATCTCAAACGATTCTAGAAAATGCATAACCCTAGTCGTCAAGGCCCCTGTGTTAACATTTTTTAGACGTTCATTTGCTTCCACACACCTAACCTGAATGAAAAGTTGATTTATGGCTTTTGATGGCTGTCGAGGAGGTGATAGAGTCATGAATCGTGTGTTTGAGTAAGAGATGCACCTAAAACAATACTCTATAAAAACAAATGGTGAAAATAACAGTAAAATACCAGCAGCTTTGGTAGCCAGGAAAATATGGTTTTAAAAAACGTAGATCTGTACAAGACAAAACGGTCCATTGTTTTGGTAACTTTAAATTTTACAGTTGAAAACATTTTTTTCACTGTAAATCGTTGTAGAAAAATAGATACCATAAACAGTTAAACATTATTACAGGGAAAACCTTTTAAAACAACTGTAATGTGCTAAACCGTTTTAAAAGCTAAGTTAATAAAAAAAGAAAAACTGTAAAAGTGTAAAACATTTTCTTTGGACCAGTAAATTTTCATAGTAAATTCCTGGCAACCAAAGCTGCCGTTATTTTACCATACAATACATGTGCAAGATAAGTTTTTTTTTTTTTTTTTTTTGGTGTAAATTTTCAATATCATTGAAAATCAAATCATTAAGACAATTGTAAATAACTCCTGCCAAAGAATACAGTACAGATCAGTGTTTATATGATCACAAATCGCTATAAACCTTGACAATGTAGTAATGGTTGAACGAAAACATGAAAAATAGTCACTTTCCCCTCACTGAACAGCAGTAATAAGTCACCAAGTCTGGACTTGGTTGAAGATAGCCTTCAGACAGACCAGGGTTTAAATGTACATGGCATCAAAGAGATGAGCTCTGCTGGAGAAGTCAAACTGCTTTCACTCGGGTTTCACTTTGAACTGCGAGGATCTGCTCTGCTGAAGAAAGAAAATAGACAGTGACAAAAGACACACAATATGTTAAAATAAGCTTTCATAAAGTATTTCTTAAAAAGTGTGGTTGCAAGTCTTAAATCTAGTCACAAGGTGGTAGGACAGACCCAAAACTAACTCAAAATGCAAAAATTTGAAGTTTCTCAAACAGGGTATCGTTTCTTATTTTTAATGGAAATTCAAAAAAAGGTTTCTAAAAAAAAAAAAAGTAGTTTCTTATATTAACTCTATACTTTATACCATCTATGGACAGACACTGAATTTGACCTGCTAAAACAGAGTCTGGATTTACATGATTTGAAATGAAATTCTATGGTTTGAAAAGTTATTTAACTAAACTGTATTTTATGTTATGAAATTGAATTTTATTGCTTTGAATACTAAGTTTTACAAATGGAATTTTTGTTTTATATATTCCAGTGTCATATATCTTGGTACTTTAGAAAGCAGCTAATCAAACTTAGACTTGGACAACTTTTATTGTCATTTTGTATACACAGAATGTATACAGAACGAAGTTTCATTTTGCACAGCTTTCCATTTCTTAAAAGTGCAGCAGTGATCAAATAAATGTAAATAGTGTGGGATAAAAACACATTGATAATGATTGACAAAAAGCATTGATATGGAAGATTCAGTTTATTAAATATATATGGTCAATTATAAATTTGGTTTGGTGTTGTCAGTTTGATGCAGTCTGTGAAATGATTTAGAGTTTTTTCAACAGCTCAGCTGTCTGATGGCAGGGGGGAAGAAGCTGTTTCAGAATCTTAAACAGATTCACAGCTTTATGTGGAACATCAGCTTAAATTATTTAGCTGTAAATTTAATGTGCAGAACTCAGTAACCTGTAGTTTTATCCAAATGATGCCTTACAAATTAAGGTTTAAGGACATTTTTATCTGTATGAGAAAGTATTATAAAATGTATGCATATTTATTAATTTTCATTTCACACATTAAATCACTGAGTTTCTTATTTCTTTAGTGTTTTTTTCCAGTCACTTGATTAACCGTTATTTGAAGTATTTAATAAAGTAAAGGACCGCTTTGGGTTTCACAGTCTTTTAGCTATTGTTGTCTTTAAGGAGGATTAGTACCAACTTAGGTCCAGCTGGCTTCAGATGAGGGACCAGGTCCAGTTTTATCTCAAACGATTCTAGAAAATGCATACGTTTGTAGTTCTATAGATCTTAAACCAAATTAATGGTTTAATTCAGCCAAAGAATTTACACAAGTTTAAACTTTTTTTTTTTTTTTTATACCTTGACCTCTGATTGTTTCTGTTACAATAAACACGTCTCAATGTATGTCTGCAGTTTGTTTCGGTGGACGGCTTTGCTGTGAAAACAGTCTTCCTCTCTGCCTTACCACCTTCTTATGAGCACATTAGTTACACTAATGCGTGTTGTTTGTGATTAAATGCTTTCTGTAAAATTAACTTTTGTCTCACCTCCTCCTCTTCCTCTTTATCCTTGACCCCCTGTGTGTCTCCTCTGTGCCTACTCCCCTGCCTATTCTTCTTGTTGCTCTGGTCCCTTCTTCGACTACCTTCTGCTTCTCCTTCTCTTGCTCCTCCCACACAGATGCTCCCAGCCGCCCAACTTGACAGGAGTGATGGGATGTGTCAACTAGGTATTACACCTATCCCAACATCTTACACTGCAAGCAGTGATAGTGGCCGGGGAGGGGTGGGTTTTGAAATCTTAAGGACTAAAAATACTATTAAAAAGGCAGAGAAAAATGAAGAAAAGATGAAGAATATAATCTCATATCTAGCAGGGAAGTTAAGGATGCAGTGTTGCCTTATGAAAACTGACTCATTAGAGAACTTGTGTGCCTCTTTTGATAAATAATGGTTGGATTTAAAATGGGGGGCCGAGTTGTAAGTTTAAAATAGTGACTCCCAGCAGACTTATACTGGGTACGCCTATTTTAAAGGCATTCCCGTTTACATTCAAAAAGGTGCCAAGGGCTGCAGAGCTAAAAATGCTCCCCTGACCCAGTGATGGACAAAAAAGCACCATGTCTTTTACTTCAGAACTCTTCCTCTTAAAATTTAATTAAAAAAAATTTAATTAAAAAACTGATTGTTTTAACAGCAAAGCTAGCATTTTTCATTTGTCACAAGTACAGAACAATAAAATTAACTCTCTGCATTGAACCCACCCAATTGGGGGAGTGTTAAGCATCTTGCTCAGGGACCCAGATAGGCAGTCTGTGGGAGTGGGGCTTAAACTGAGAAGCCCAATGCACTAACCGCCACTCCCCCAAAGCGTGAAGGGTCTTGTCCTGGCAGCTCATTCCCCTGGGGATACGAACCCAGGCTACCTGTTTGCAGAACAGGTGACTAACCACCTTAGCTAGCCATCTGCCGGTGTTTAGAGTACACACCTTTTGTTTTTACTTATTTTGCTGTTATTTATGCTAATCAGGCATTATAGAGCATCATGTGGCATGCAGCAAATTGGGAGCAGGATAAAATATTTTTTGGTTACATATTTTTATTTATATGATCACTGAACCGGTGCTGCATACTTTAGTTTTAAATGAAATGTGTTAGAAAGCGACTCTGAAGCTTATCACTACGCTAGCTTTTGCAAAGCAGGTAGATCTGCAATTATTTTTAGAAAATGGATAGGGGGTAAAACAAATTACAGTAACCAGGTTTTGTATAAAAAAAAAAATAAATGTCAATGTTTTATTAAAAACACTTGACATGTTTTAAAGAACTACATTTACTTCACTATTATGACTGCATTGTAGATATTTAAACTTAAAAGATGCCCTCTTTTTGCTGTGACTGTGTGTTTTATAATCCACTGAGGCTTGGTGAAATTATTTCAACAGAATTAAGAGTTTATGTGGAGACTTGCCCTTTAAAAGTGGTCAATTAAATAGCAATTGCAGCAATGAAATAGTTTGGTATTTGACCCATGTGGGAAGAAGTAAAAGCCAGTGTTCTGTGGTACACTCATAATCAGTTTGAAGGCTTGGATACACGTTAAAAGTTGGCTGGAATGGAAATTATATTTATCAGTTTTTGTAGGTAGGTTCTCAATATTTCATTGAGAACCTACTTGCACTAAGTTGCTAACTGGTTATGCAAGATGCCTCCGAGACACCGGCCACAACCAAAATGCTTGCGAACCTTCCGCCACAACAATCCCGCCCCCTTGATAATCGACCAATCACATTCACTTTATTCAGTCGTGTAAAGTCAGACCCCACTTGGGAGAATTCGGAAATGCAACTGTTGGAACAGCCGTTTCCCTACGACCTTATAATGCCATTTACTTTATGTTTGAATTTAAATAATAGTCATTCAAATAAATAACTGTAATTGAAATAACTTAATGCAAAGCAATCAATCACTTGCATAAACTCAACAGATATTCGTAATATTATTATTATTGCAACAGCTTTAACAGATGGGAATTTTACTATCCCTGAATTGTGAGGAATTTATGCCTGTTATAATTCTGAGCTTTTATTTTGACAGTACCTATATCCAGAGTGCTATGATTACACTTTACTGTTTATAATAGAGTAGTTTTTGAAAGAGGACTGGATTATCAACTTTAGATGGCTTCATGTTGACCACGCCATAGGCAAGCCTCTGGTGTTCCTCTGCTTGGGTGTTTTAAACAAAGTCCTCCATATTCAAGCATTAGAGAGGCAAAGTCAGCTGCTTTTGAATTTTTATTTAATAATAAAGGATGTTAACATGACCCACAGTTGATGAACCCAAAATTAATTCCTACTTGTGCACCAGATTCCTCTTTCTAAAGACCATGAAAGCTTCATGTTGTGTCATCGGTCAACCATGAATAAAAACAAGCTGTGCTAATGCATCAATAATAGCCTCAAATGTTGACTGTAAGTCAACTTTTGACTCTGATCAGTAAATCGATCCCTGACATGGTGAGTTGTCTGTTTCGTTTACTTTTAACTCCAGTGAGCAGGTGTTGGACAGATTCAGTTTTTTTTCTAACCGAGTGGGAACCAGGGTTATATTTTACAAAGAAATGATGTACATGAAACTGAGAATAAGGCTCATTCATCATGTGACTAACGAAACAAGCTGAAATCCTTGTAGTACTTTTCTTTTGTTTATATCATCATGGTTTTAAATTCTCTCTTAATCGCTCTGAACGTTGTATTTCCCAATCCTTTGTATTTTATTTTATTCTGTCCGCTTTAATTTTCACCTCCCTATTGGATCTTATCCTGTTAGAAAGAGAAGTCAGTTTCAATCTGATCCCATTAGTAATTTGTGATTTTGAGATAATTCATGAGTCATTCAAAGAGGACTTTTACTTTACGAAATGAAGGCCAGAAATAAGTGTTGTTTAAATGATTCACGTTAATCCATAGCAGATGACTCACAGAAAATCAGCACATTGACACAAAATGTGTGTGCTTGACCTGGACATTATTTGTGCCAGAGATTAATTATTAAAAGAAACTAGTTGAAAACGGTAAAAAATTAGTGAAACCTTTTTTTAATCATCTGCAGTAACCATGAACGCCTACATGTGCCAAAAACAGAACTGAAAGGGCCTGATGTGAAACAAAGAAAGAATAAAAAAAAAAATGTTCTCTAAATATAACAGGGAAGTTGATTCCTTTCTTTTAACAATTTATAAAAAAGAAAGGAAAAAAAAGCAAATTCTGAATATCAATCGGTCGAGATATTTGACCTTAAAGCATCTTGTGGTCATCTCTGTGTTTAATTAGAACATAAAGGGCTTTTAGTCTGGGTCAGAATATTAACTGTTCAGTTTGTTTGTTTTTTTGCAACAGGTGGGAAACTCCTTGATGATGATGATGATATTGGACTAAGGGATCAATCTGCAGTGTTCACACCAGAGCGAGACACAGGAGGGATTGAGGTAGAAGACTACATCATCAAAGAAGACAAGATGGGCGTGGGGAAGAACACCACCTCTAAATCAATGGACAGCAGCAGTGAGGGTGGAAAATATGAAGAGGAGACCAAACATGAAGCAGATTTTTATCCTATACCGGTATGTATGACTGATTTACAAAGTTAGACTCAAGCTCACACACACTGAACCAAAGACTAAGCTAATACTGTTTGGTTTGCTTCCTTTTAATAAGGAACAGGAAATACCAAAACCTTTGACAAATATAAGGTTTCAAGTTCAAAAAGACAGATGATATCCATCAGTTATTCAGTAAATGAATAATTATCATGATTTTTATTTTTTTTTAGATCAACTTGAAGGTCTTTTCTGGCATCTTAGTCTGTACCTTTTGCTTTGTTTTTTTTTTCATCAGCATCAGGCTGTTGATCTCTGAGCTATATATTAAGAGTTCAGGGATAAGAAGGTGTGCAGATTAATATACCGGTCAGCATTAGCTGGGAAAGATATGTGTATTTAAACAGGTAGTAACCATCCATAAGTCTAAATATTGTGTTTATCTATTTGTCATTTTATGCATCCTATACATCTATCAATTTATTTATCCATCAGTTCTTTAACATCTATGTTTTTGTCCCTGTATCCATTTTCTATTTGTGCATCTATTCATCCCATCGGACATCCATGCGTTTTTACATCCATCTGTTATTTCGTTAATCCAGCCATCAATCTATTTTAGTGTTAATCTATCAATCTATCAATTCTTTTGTAAATCCATCCATCCATTTGCCCATTTCATTTTTACTGCATCTGTAGAAATATTTGTGTTAAATTTAACTTTTAAGTCTCTCCTGTGTGTTTCTGTGTAAATCTAATGGTAAGCCATTAGCAGTGACATAAAGGGCAAATGTGATTGGTGCATGGTCTTTATTTTAAAAGGGTGCAGGGAAGAAAAGGTGTTTAGGTTGGAGATGAAGCTCCCAGTTTGTCAGTGGGTTGACATTCCTACCCTCACCACTGACTACAGCTGATGTTGGAGACAAAAGAAGCTAAAACTAACTAAAGTGTGATGTTTTGTCCTTTGACTAAATAAATCCCCACTATGCTGCTGATATTTTGGGGTTGGTTCCTGGCATCAATATTGCTTTTTATTCCTCATTTAAATTATTTTCAATGAAAGCAAATGTTACACAAGTTTGAATTTAAACCCAAAATAAACATTCATTAACACGTCATCTCATGACATGTTCAGGCATGGCTGCTGAATGAGCTAATAGTGATACAAGAAAGAAGGTAATTAAAAATATCGGCTGGCCAATGTATAAGTCAACCTTTAATGATGGATTTGGGATGAGTTGCACTCCAAGATTTAAAATAGATGTTTGAAATATACTTACTGTCTCAATTTGTGGGTCTAGGTGGTAGTAAATGGAGTTGGTGGTGCCACCGGAGATCAGGATACTGAGAACACCGAGCTGATGGCAATCTACACCAAGGATAATCAAGCAGCTGAAAAGGTAAGTGAAAAATGAAAGTATAGAAGTGAAATATAAACCAATTGTTGCAAAAAAAAGCAGACAGACAATCACTGGGCTAAAAAAACATGACATTTATGGTAACCAACTTCTTCATCACAGTTAAACTTCCATTTATATGTAAGCTCACAGAAGGCACAGTTTGAAGGGAAGTTTTACAAGGAGAGTTTTTTTTATTTTTTTAATACCGTATTTTCACGACCATAAGGCGCACCGTACTAAAAGGCGCACTCTCAGTTATGTGTCCCATTTCTGTATTTAACACACACATAAGGCGCACCGGACTATAGGGCGCGTTTTTTATATACAGGTACATGTCCTCTACTACCTTTAAATACCTCTACTGCGTATTTAAAAATACAGCGGGGGCAAAACTGAGTATGACTGTGCTTTATTCATGTATTTATTACAAAGTATTAATCAAACCTGGGTGCTGGCCGTGAGACAGACACATCGCAGATGACACAGCGCTGTGATCACTCCTAAATTAACTTAAAATCCTGAAATCTGCCGACGGAATTTGTTCGCTTTTATTACCGGTATCCTGGTGCCTGCAGTTTAAATTATTTAGATGAAAAACACCTGCCAGCCATTGCATGAACCCGAAGGCTGCCCAGCCTAGAGGCTGCTGTTGAAGGGATTTCTACTGTCGGTGCACCGCTGGTATGTGGGGGACTGAGCGCCTCCGACAGAAATAGATAATCTGGATGAACTGACTGCAATTATGAAGTTTTCAGGTGGACTTTCTCACTTAAAAACATATTAAAACTACTTTATTCCCACTGATCACAGCAAATATAGCTGCAAGATTTAGATTATTTAGATGAAAAACACCTGCCAGCCGCCGCGGTGAACCCGGAGGAGACCCGGCCCAGAGGCTGCTGTTGAATTAAGTTTTCAGGTAAAAAAATAGAGCGGGAGCAAAACTGAGTATGATTGTGCTTTATTCATGTATTTATTACAAAGTATTAATCAAACCCATCAAAGTCATCATCCTCTGTTTCTGAATAAAACAGCTGCGCTAAATCAGACATGCCAATTTCCCCTTCTTCGCTGTCAGTCACTTTCCGTGCCGGGCGGCTCCTCAGAAATAATGCCTGCTTTTGCGAAAGCTTGAACAACAGAGCCAGCAGACACGTTAGTCCAAGCATCTGCAATCCATCCGCAAACGGTGGCGTAACTTGCCCGGCGCTGCCTTCCACTTATCCTGAAACTGTGGTCTCTGTCGGTCATCCATCGCTCCCACGCCGCTCGCAGCCTTACTTTGAACGGCCGCTTCACACCGATGTCGAGCGGTGGAAGATCCTTTGTCAAACCTCCCGGGATAACGGCGAGCACAGCATCCATTTGATTCACCATGTTTTTCACATCAGCTGTGAGATGGGCACGCATGGAGTCACAGATTAACTGCGATGGTGATGCGTGGAAAAAAACACCTGGTCTCCTCACATACACCTGCCTCAGCCACGCTTTCATCATCTCCTCATCCATCCAGCCCTTTTCATTTGCGTTAATATCATATGTCATCAGAGCGCTGTGTCTGTCTCGCTGTCAGCTCCCAGATCAGCTTCTCTGATTGGTTGATGCGGCGCTTCCAGCAGCAAAACTTCAATTTTTCCATCTCGAGCAGCAGCAGCGCGTTGGCGGTGCGTCAGATGCTTAAACGCTCCCGACCTGCTGCAGCTGCAGCTCAAAACGCACTGGGGACCTTTTGCTGCGCCTATACGCGCGTCAACCATTGACTTTGCATGTAAACACGCTGCTTCTGCTGCACCTGCTGGGTCCGGTTCACACCGATGTCGAGCGGTTGAACAGCGAGCACAGGGTTAATTTGTTTCCCCATGTTTTTCACATCAGCTGTGAGATGGGCACGCATGGAGTTACATATTAACAGCGATGGTGATGAGTGGAAAAAAAACACCTGGTCTCCTTACATTCAGCCACTCTTTCATCATCTCCTCAATGAGGTGGTCTCAAAAGTCGCAGTTACAACACACATAGGGCGCACCGCACCAAAGGGCGCACCGCACGTTTTGAGGGGAAAAAAAGACGTTTAAGTGCGCCTTATAGTCGTGAAAATATGGTACATATAAAAGCCAGGGCTTTTTAAAGGTATAGCTTTTATTATTAAGGAGCTGGACATGTCCTGCTGCACTGAATAGGAGAAATAAACGTTCAGGTTGTTATCAGGGAGATTAAACCTGAACTGGATGAAATATTATACTGTTTTTTTCTGACTTTAATATAGTAAAGCTATATAACAGTAGAAGGACCAGACAACAAGACATGGATTACCGACTGCCAGTGTTTATCTACCTCTGCCTTGTTTTTTGTCTTCTTCTTTTCCATGATTGTTTAAAGCAGGGCTTATAATGACTGAAAAAGTTTAAGCGTAATGTTACTACTAAAAAAATCTTAGCCCATCATTATCAGTCAACTTAACTTTTTCTGATTATGATTGTTTCAGATTTCTTAAAGAAACATTTCAGATTTCTTAAAGAAACACTTTCTTAAAGAAACACAGATTTCTTAAAAAAACACTAAGCCAGCACTTAGGTCCAAAGACCTAAGTGCTGGCTTAATAAATGTATATTAAATTGTTTTTTTAGATCATTTACAGCTTGAACTTTGAATGATTCGGATTCTTTGTTTCAATTCCAATTTCTATTCATTCCAATTCTTTTAAGAGGAAGTTAATTAAAGTTTATTTGTTATAAATAACCTGGCTAGCATTGTTGCAAGGGAACTTGCAATGCAAAAAGAATATATACACATTGATTCTCATAATATTACTATGGCCCTGATCATTTGCACAAAATACTACACTGTTTAGAAACTTTAAAAAATTCTGAAGACCTAAAAGTTTTATTTTGTTCCACAATAAAATGCAACATTTTTGGTCTGTCATATCTGTCTACTGTAGTTTATAATTTGTGCTAAACTAGTAGAATATTTGAAAATGTTGCTTAATTTTGCAATATGCAATATAAACAAAGAGTTATGAAGTATTTTTTTTCCTGGTTTTATAGCAAATGCAAACCCCAGAGAAAATGTCATCTGCCCAGCTTCTAGAATAAAACAATGTTTTCCAACATCTTATTGGTTTGTTTTTGAGTTCATTTCTGTACCTTCCCAGACTTTAGATGTGCCCTGCTTTAAATGTAACGGAGGCAGAGAAAGTGAATGCTTGGTACTTACAAAATATTGTGTAGTTTTTATTTATTTAAAGGATGAAAACTATTGGGAGAAACTTCTGTTAACCAGAGTTATCTTTCTTTTTTTCTTTTTTTTTGCATTACTACATATTTGCATGAGTCCTTTTGTATTCAAAACCAACAGAGGTGCACAATTTCACTCTATCCATTAAGCAACCTGAAAGGACTGCTTTTTATACATGTTTTAAAGACAAGAGTTTCAAAAGGACAACTTATTTTGAGCTTCCTGAGTATTTTCTGTTTCTTTGTATTTGTAAGCAAAGGGATTTTTTTAAAAAGCTCTGCATTATGTATCCGATAAGATATGGATCAGAAAAGATAGACTTTTTGGTTAACATTCATGTCATTCTCTCAGCTGTGCTTTTTTTCCTTTTGTCATCATGACTGTGCACTTCTTATTCATAGCATGACACTGCACTTTTTTGAGATTTTGAGTCTTTTGTCTTGTTTTATCATATTTTTTTTCCTTTGGAAATATACGCCCTAATCCAAACTGTTCAGACATGTTTGTCTAATTGCAGCTTTTAATGATCCAAAGCTACATTGGCAGGGGAGTTTAAGATAATCCTGATTTTTGTTTTCCTTCCTTTGCATTGTATGTATAGAGCTCAATTTCCGAGACACTTGACAGCACTGACAGCATGGATGCAAGGAGGATGGATATGATCTATACCATTGAAGACACCCCACCCTGGTACCTGTGTGTGTTCTTAGGCTTACAGGTCAGTTGTACATTAAAAGCTGGGTGAAGTGAGAAAGAATAAAACCACCTACACATGTATATGTCCTTGTCATGTCATGTCATGTTAGGGTTTTTATTCCCTGGGCGCCCATCTAAGAGAACACAAACATGAAGCCTTGGATTAATTCCCAAGGCAAAAAAAGTTTATGTTCTCACCAAGCGAGTGTTGCGTGCTTTGGTCTGACATCAGACATTGGTGATGCCTCTCCCCTTTATCTCTTGGGTCAGCGGTGGAAAGAGCTCATGTCTGAGAAATGGATGACCTTAACCCCTGTTTGTACAAATTACGCAAGTTTAAATCGCCGCAAAGGCCACACAATAACTATATTTACCAACACTAAACACATGGAATAATTCTTTAACTGATGTTAAAAAAAAGAAGCGTTTTATGTCTAGAATTGTTGACCGAAGCATCAGTTTAAGAGCTTAGCAACAACCAAACACTTCCAGGTGAATAATAGTTTAAATAGATCTCTAGGAACGAGTGATCATTTCATGATGACTCAGCCAGACCTCTTTGGAAGAGATTCATATTGATTGTGTTTGTGTGTTCAGGTGTCCATTATGGGCACCAACCGCTACAACTATAGGCAGCCCTGCTAAAGAAGTGTAAAAGATATTCCTTCTTTTCATGGCAGTAGCATCATCATGCACTTAGTTATCGAACAAGTCTTATAAAATGGACATTTGATCATTTCTAATGGATGCCTCACCTTTACATTTTCTAGAGGACTGTTTATTTAGTAATACACTATTCCCATTACCCCTGATTATAAATGTGACTGTAAAATGAGGCCTGTTATATTACCTTCTATTTAAGATAAAAGATTAGGGAACATGCCATTTAACTGAGGCGTGTGTTTTTCCTGACATGCCAGAAAATGGCTATAAGTAAACAACTGCAAGCTTAAACCTGCTCTCTATCATAAATGCATGACATGGGACTGGATGAGGACCTGCCACTAACCATGGGACAGTAGGACATCCACTTAGAATAAGTTTGATGTAAAAACAAGAAATATTGGCTTGTAATCATATTATTTGCAACAAAGTAAAAAAAAATAGTAGTATTAACCTGACAAATGATGTAATGTGTTCTCCTGATGCCTAATTCTTTTAAAAGTGTGAATGACTGATATAGTGCATAGGCTGAAATAAATGTTTTGTGTGTTTAAAATAAATATTTTTCACATTTTCTGCAGACAATGAGCTTTTGGATGCCACATTTCTTCCTTTCAGTGATTTTTGCTGATATGCTTCACAGTTAAATGGCATACTTCCCTTTGAAAAGCTTCAATTCAGATCCCTCGCCATTACACTGTTTATGTCTGGCCAGACATCATATGGTGTTGGGAGGCAATATCATCAAGTTATGTTTTATCTATGAAGCTATGATGGGTGGACTCCCACGTTATCTCAGCAGTCCATTAGTTCTAGCGTTTACCATTTGCCTACATACAAATGCCTGCTTTTAAATCGCACATTTATTCTTCCTCGTTATCTGTTTTAGTTTATGTTTTATGTTTGCTATCTTATTCAGGTCTTCTTTGGTTAAATAAAAGCAAATGTGTCTTTTCAGGAAATGCTACTAATCACCTGGAAGATTTAGATTAAACTAATCTTTTCATTTGACCAGCATGTCTTGGAGTTGGGCAGTGGAGCAGACAAGGCTTAAACTGCATCTCAAACCCTTGAGTTTGATTCGGTACACTTGGTTTTTTGGGGCAGTGAGCTGCTTCATTTTATTTTTCTTGTAAAGCGAAAAATTAACAAATTGTTTTTAATTTGAGTCATACAGCTGTTCTTCGCGTATCTTTCCCTATTGTTTCTGCGCACATCTTTCTAACGTTTATGGTACTATCAGATCATGCAAGCAGCAAACCATAGAACATAGCTCATAGATGCTTTTTGATCAATATTTGCTTTCCTAAATACTGAAACTGTGTAAACAATCCTTTTTGCCCAGAATCGACTTCATATTGGCTACTATTTTTGTTTTATAATCTAGTAGCTTTATATTTTTGTTTTACAATCTAATAGCTGACAGCATGCTCTTGTTTTTTCAGCACTACCTGACATGTTTCAGCGGGACCATCGCCGTCCCGTTCCTTCTGGCTGAGGCCATGTGTGTAGGCTTTGATCAGTGGGCCACCAGTCAGCTCATCGGGACCATTTTCTTCTGCGTGGGAATCACCACCCTACTGCAAACTACGCTGGGCTGCAGGTACACACACACACACACACAAAGTCCACGTTGCACTTGTTGCTTCTGTCACTTTATATCATAAAGTACATCTTGAAGGTAAGGCCCATTCATGTAAAAAAAAAAAAAAAAAACAATGTTCCTCTTCCTCCATCTTCCTGTCTTATTCATTGTGTTTGAAGCACGCTTGCATAAGCAGTACTGTTCTGTATTGCAGTGTCTGCTCAGCGTTCTAGTAAGACTTAAAGTTCCTCGTTTTGTTCATTCTCTCCAGTTTGTTTCATAAACTTTGGGATGGAAAGTAAACACACTGGATTTACTGCACTTAAGGGAGCCAGTTACATGTTTTTGCAGTGTTGCATCACATATTGGCAAGAGAAGCGAAGAACTCCTAAGCTATAATTAATTAAATCCACAGGCATTTGTTTATGAGAAGCTACTTGGAAGACCTACTTTTCCAAAACATAAGTACAGACATGTCTGTATCAAATCAGTTGACCTACTTCTCAAAGATGTCCTCTGCCCTGAACACGTATTTATACTGATCTGTTAGCAAACAGTTTTTCAAAGGGTTTCTCCTCTTATTAGAGAAAAAGGCCGATAGTTTAAAAAGTAATGATGTATTTGATGTTGCAAGTTGTTTGTACAGAACGCAGCGTTTGTACACCTTGTAACATTAACAGGAGGAAAAGGGTGGAAATAGTTCATTTAAATTTATTGGAACTGGCCCAAACTTATTTTTTTGTTATTAATTTTTTTTATTTAACTTTTCAACTTTTGACACAATCAAACTGCTCCACATAATATGTTGTTGGTTTTTTTTTTAAATCTCAGTTGCACATTGGGCCCACAGTCTTCACTGTATTACCAAAATATTGGGTCACAACTAGGGCTGGGCGATAATTCAATAACGATATACACTCACCGGCCACTTTATTAGGTACACCTGTCCAACTGCTCGTTAACGCTTAATTTTTAAGCAGTCAATCACATGGCGGCAACTCAGTGCATTTAGGCATGTAGACATGGTCAAGACAATCTCCTACAGTTCAAACCGAGCATCAGTATGGGGAAGAAAGGTGATTTGAGTGACTTTGAACGTGGCATGATTGTTGGTGCCAGAAGGGCTGGTCTGAGTATTTCAGAAACTGCTGATCTACTGGGATTTTCATGCACAACCATCTCTAGGGTTTACAGAGAATGGTCTGAAAAAGAAAAAACATCCAGTGAGCGGCAGTTCTGTGAGCGGAAATGCCTTGTTGATGCCAGAGGTCAGAGGAGAATGGCCAGACTGGTTCGAGCTGATAGAAGGGCAACAGTGACTCAAATAACCACCCGTTACAACCAAGGTGGGCAGAAGAGCATCTCTGAACGCACAGTACGTGGAACTTTGAGGCAGATGGGCTACAGCAGCAGAAGACCACACCGGGTGCCACTCCTTTCAGCTAAGAACAGGAAACTGAGGCTACAATTTGCAGAAGCTCATCGAAATTGGATAATAGAAGATTGGAAAAACGTTGCCTGGTCTGATGAGTCTCGATTTCTGCTGCGACATTCGGATGGTAGGGTCAGAATTTGGCGTCTACAACATGAAAGCATGGATCCATCCTGCCTTGTATCAACGGTTCAGGCTGGTGGTGGTGGTGTCATGGTGTGGGGAATATTTTCTTGGCACTCTTTGGGCCCCTTGTTACCAATTGAGCATCGTTGCAACGCCACAGCCTACCTGAGTATTGTTGCTGACCATGTCCATCCCTTTATGACCACAATGTACCCAACTTCTGATGACTATTTTCAGCAGGATAATGCGCCATGTCATAAAGCTGGAATCATCTCAGACTGGTTTCTTGAACATGACAATGAGTTCACTGTACTCAAATGGCCTCCACAGTCCCCAGATCTCAATCCAATAGAGCATATTTGGGATGTGGTGGAACGGGAGATTCGCATCATGGATGTGCAGCCGACAAATCTGCGGCAACTGTGTGATGCCATCATGTCAATATGGACCAAACTCCCTAAGGAATGCTTCCAGCACCTTGTTGAATCTATGCCATGAAGAATTGAGGCAGTTCTGATGGCAAAAGGGGGTCCAACCCGTTACTAGCATGGTGTACCTAATAAAGTGGCCAGTGAGTGTATATCGATCGATAGACGTGTGGCACAATAGAAAAAAAGAGAGTCGATAAAAGTTTGATAAAGAAACGCAGTTTTCCTTCCTTCTCATTGTAGCCTATAATGTAGGTTTATGCTAGTCACTACTTCCTCCTAACCAATCGCAATCGCGGACCCAGGCACGCCGTCACAAAGCGCCGCCCTCTCAAACCACAACACAGAGCACATGAAGATGTCGCAGCAAGGAGAGGCGGAGGAAATTGTTCCAAAGAAGGGTTTTTGTAGTTCGCCAGTTTGGCAGTATTTCGGTCATGGCAAGTCGGACAAAAAACAAACCACAGTCATCTGTAAAATTTATAGGGAACCAGTGAAAACGAAGTCTGATAACACAACCAATTTTATTTATTTTTTTTATCATCTCAGCCGCTCACACTCACAGGAGTACGAGCTGTGGAGGCCCCGGCGCGGCTCTCCTCCGAGGAATCTTCGGGAATTTAGGGAATATATATATATATATATATATATATATATGTATGTATATGTATGTGTGTATATATATATATATATATATATATATATATATATATATATTTATGTGTATTCCCACCTCCAAATCTAAAAAATCAAATACCTGTCCCTTTAACTGACCAAAAGAAAATAATTGCTCTTTGGTTAAATATTAGCTAAACAGGCACAGACGGCTCAATGAGGGTGTTTTGTTGGTCTGAGCCCCCCCCCCCCCCCCCCCCCCCCCCCCCCCCCCCCCCCCCCCCCACACACACACACACACACACACACACACACTCTGCCAGAATGCGCTTTGGTTCAGTTCTACTCTGCTGTGATTTAACATAAGCTGTTAGCTCTGGCAGCTGCTAAGTACTGAAGACATCCTCCATTACTCCATTGCGTTTAACTTGTAGTGCCTATGTGGCTAGTAATACAGGTTAAACTTATCCTGCTCCTGTAGTTGTAATTGCAAATGTACCAGAAAGACAAGAATCATACATTTTGAATATATTTGCATGGACCAAATGCTTGTTTACATGGTAAATGTTTTTATGCTCTAGATCCAAGTTTGTTTTAAAAACACTATTTATCCTACAATAGAATGATACACTTAATGTAAAGGCATCGGGATGCACCCAGTGGGACACTGCAGATGAGCAAGTCTAATAAAATAACACTTAAGTGTTCAAACTCACATTGTTGTCCTTTTAATTTACCAAATCAGGAAGCGACACTTGAATCATGGATTTCCCTAAATGATGCCTGAATTTTTACTTCACGGTGGTTTTGATCTATTAAGCGATATTATGTTAGGAATATATTTATTTGCTCTGAGCAATGAAGTACCATATACCTTCAGAATATTTTGTCACTGTCATGATGTTATCATGTACTTTTCTAATCAATATCAAGTATTAACTTGAAGTATGGGGGGAAAAACCCTATTTATTGCAAACATAAACTGATATGTTTTAGTGGCAAATTATGCTATAGTTTAACACAAAGTGAGTACTTATAAATTGAGTATAAAAGTTTACCAATAAAATCTGACATCGATGTAGTATACTGGTTTTACACCTCTGATCCAATGTTTGGTAGTAGGGATGTCCAGATACAAAGTTTACATTTCCGATACAAAACCAATATTGCAGCTTTGAGAATTGGCCGATACTGATATTGACCTGATACGATATTGGCTTGGATCACACCGGCTTATATAACTTATTTTTAACTTAGTTGATCAAGTCATATTACTAAAACACGGAACTAACGTCAACAACTAAAGGTATGAAAACAACTGACCCACATAAAGCTAACCAATGAGTTACAGACCTTTTTAACCAAGTAGAGCGTTTCTATAAGCATTAGAATATCAGACATTTTTTATGCTGGCCGCTAAAATCCAATATTAGCCTTTTCAGTAATATTGTACCGATATCAGATATTAATCTCGGGTGTGGACAACCCTATCTGATATAATCCTTTTTGCCAGGAATGTCTCTACCATGTGTGTCTACAATTTACTTGTTTTATTTAAAAACAAAATGGTGCAACCCCTAGGTTTACTTAGAGCATCTGCCATGATTGCCAAAATACACAGATTGCATAACTGATTTCTAGTAACATGTAGGCAGATGCTGATTTTTCTTTTGTATATTTTTAGGTTTGCATAGAAAAACAAAAGCAACAAAATTATGAAGACATTATTGTGCGGGGTTTGGGGGTCGCGCTAGTCTTCTAGCTGGGGTTGTTCCAGGTGTTTTCCATTTGATCCTTAGGCGGTAGGTCATTTTCTCCATCGTGATTTCCTCTACTATTGATATCCACTCTGCATCAGGTGGGAAGAGTCACTTTTCAAACAATTTCTGGTAACTTCCTTTTAGCTGCCACTATCAGGATTTTGAGGAGATAGATGTCTTTCCTTTGTATGTCTTCACTCTCCAGCCAACCCAACTATACAATGCGTGGCTCCTTGGGTATTTTGTAACCCATTACTTCTTCTATAGCCTGAACAACTTGATCCCAGTAGGTTTGAAGTTTTTAACATTGCCGAAATGGGCAGATGCCGATTTTAAAGCAACTTTTCCTTCTCATGTTGTGAAGTCAAAAATGAGGGCTGTCTTTGCATACTGCTTCTATCAACATCTCAAAGCTTAGGTGGTGTTATCTAAATATTGTCGTAGCAGCTTAGCAGCACCTTGGCCACCACAGTGAACCAAGAAGATCCTGTTATGAAGAATGGAAAGATTACATATTCCATAAGGGGAGGAAGTGACGCTTTAAATCAGCAGGGAGAATAAAAAATCTGGTTGGCAATCATTTTTCTTTTCATCAAATTCCTGAACTGATTTTACCTCATTTTTGAATCACCAAAATACTTACAATCACATAAATGTCAAGGTCAAAATTCACAACATGGGTGAGATTAGAATGGTTTGGGATGTTATGTGGAAACTTGGAGCCACAAAAAAATGCTGTTCTTACAAACGCCACCATAAGTTGATGGCGTTGGTAAGGGGAAATGAAACAGCATTTTATTGCGGCTCCAAGTTTCCATATAAAATGGAGAATTAGTAGGTACAAACAAACCACACATAAACCAAGCCTGTTTATGTTGTCTTACATATGTCTTAGACATTGCTACGTAGTTTGTTTCATTTATATATCTGTCCTTTTTGTCTTTTTCTTTTTCCCGGAGTCTGATCTTTCAGTTCAGATGGCCTTATTGATTGCATGTTGCCCTCTGTTGGATTTCTACTCGCATTTCTTAAACCCGGCACATTCTTCCTGGAATGTTTAACTTCAGTTTATATATATATATGCTACTTTAGTGTTTAGCTAAATTGGTAACTTTCTAATTCTCAACATAAAGCTTAGCCTGGTATTAAACTTCCAACTCTACACATAGATCTAAAATCTTCAATATACTAAAATCTTGCAGCTGGTGGTGTTTTCACCTAGAGCGGTGTATTAAAAGCTAGCATTTCCTCTCTGTTTTGATATTGCTCCTTAATAATCTTTCAACTTGCATTTAAAAAAAAATAAAACAACGAAAAAGCTTCGCTTCTGCTTTAAAATCTAAAAGGACACCCGCATCGTGTATCAGGATTATTTATTCCAAACCGAATCAAAATTTTTTCCAACTTGTGTTCCTGGATTATTATTTTTTATTTTATTTTGCTTTTTTCTTCTGAATTCTGTTTTTTAACATCCTAGATGTATAATCATGAGCTTTTTCACTTTTTTTCTTAAGGAATAACTGGTTCTGGTAGAAATGTTTTAATATACTCATGTCTTAGCTCTACTGTTTTGACTCGATGCTCAAGTTGTAGTAGGCATCCTTCTTCACCCTGTTTTTGATCTCTCTTTAAATGTGTTGTTAGCGCTCCTGTCTGTTGTGTGCAGACAAAACGTACCGCAAAGTTGCCCTCCTGATTCATCATAAAAGTATTAGGGTGTTATTCTGTTCTAAACTGCTTAGCTCAGCTTCAAATTACTTCGTCTTTTGGGAAAGCGGGTTAGAGATGGTTACAGCTGTATGCCCCACTTAAACCAGTATTGATAGGTATCAGAAATTAAGCTGCCAAAACATAACTATGTTGTCTCTCATACTTATGTAATCTAATTCTTTAAGGGTTGTTTTTTTGCTGTTTATTTTATGGATTTTTTCCTATCTAGTGGATTTGATTTGGTTACTAAATTTATCAGTTCTTTCTCATTGTGCTGATCAATTCCTACATGAGACCCTTATTACAAAACGTACTGAGAATATAATCCAAGATTATACCTTTTGAATATTCCTATTTAACAACATATCATTTCTTGATCTACAAAACAAGTCTTGCCCCTGATCTTTGCATAACCATGCCCTGTAATCCCTCATTATGTAAACCTTCAATAGTATTGTGTGTTTTGTTTTTTTGTTTTTCTCTAAATCTTTAAACACTCTAAGAATCAGTCTGAGGTTTCATTTGAAGTCTGATCTAATAAAATCAGCAACACTTGAAAGTATTTGAACACAATCTGTATCGGTTCCTCTTTTTTTCTTCTTCTTTAGATTGTGGCTCAAACTCTTTCTAAAGAATATAAAAATTTACTCGACATAATTAAATATTTAGCTCAACAACAGGGAAACTACAGAAAATTGGAATAAACAACATTGTCAAAGGGTGTTGGCCCTGGAGTTTAGTTATATAAGCTGTTGTCCTTCTCTTGGCCTTTTACTCAGATCCAGTCATATAAGAGACTGGTTTCGGCTTCGGTGCCAGTGGCATACCCGCCACACCATCAGCCCACTCTTTCCCTCTCTGACTTATTTGTCTGTTTTTGTGGATTACTGTCTGCAGAGAAATACCAGTGAAAAGAAAAGGCTGAGAGAGGGAATCAGAGGGGGTTAGGATTTGGCAGTTCAACAAAGTTTATATTGAATTTGTATCATACTTGTTACTGGAAATCCTAACCGGACAGAAAAGGATCAAAAACATTATTTTAAGTTACAAGGATCTAGAAAAAGGTCGCTTAAAGGTATATTAAAAAATATATATTTTCCTTTAGAGCTGAAGCCTCATCTGCCCAAGACTCAAATCATCTTTGAATGAGAAGTTTGTTTTGGAGAAAAAAAAAAACATTTTGCTTATTTTCTTCTTTTATAGCTATTGCATTTCGGCAAGCTTAAATGACTTTTACTGAACAATCTCTCCTTGAAATTATTTTGGTTTATCCTTCTTTATTAGTGCAGGCTCTGGTCTAAGCACTTGTTAGCACCCTTTTAAAGTGAAAAACAGTTCCAGCAGGGTTTGTATGAACCCTCTGTCCCACATTTCTGGCATACTGCATTTCTACATGACAAATACTACCCTCTATTCTTGTTTTTTCCTCTAGATTGCCCTTATTCCAGGCGAGTGCATTTGCTTTCCTTGCACCAGCCAGAGCCATCCTGTCTTTGGATAAATGGAAGTGTAACAGCACAGGTAACTCTTCCTTTCTTCAGTTCCTCCTATTTAAACATTGCAATACATAATCTAATAGCACCTATTCTCTTTGAACCCGAGCAGAACACCCACTCCTTAACAGCACAGAGCTCCTCCACACTGAGCACATCTGGCACCCCAGGATACGGGAGGTGAGTCCAGAAGACAAGCAGGCAACGCATGTGGGCATAGAGAAGGAAATTTGGTAGAGGCTTAGAAAATAAGATTCAAGAAATTAAATCAGATGTTGTTCAGATTAGCTTAAGTAACCCTTTATGCAACGTTTTACACAACCGAAATGGAATGCTGGGTGTTTCCCAACCTACTATAGGAGACGTTTTGTACCAATATAAAATCGCTGTCTCCGTGTGTCTGCAGGATTTGCCTTTGAGACGGAACACGTTAACCGTCATCCTTTTCAGTCTGAGTTAACCGGTTCAGTAATTGATCTTTATGTGAAACAACTGAGAGAGAAAAAACATAAGACTGGAATAGATTTTAAAACACTGGGAAAGTACTCCTGACTAAGGGATACGGAGGAAAGCTTAACATCTTTATTTTCTGGAACATCAATTCTGTTGCCACATCTCACCCTGCCATGATGATGATGATGATGGTAGTGAGCCAGTCTGATTTCACTGCTAGCAGGTAAACGTTGAGCCTAAAATGGCAGACTCTGATAGATCAGACATATATTTCAGTTTAGTCTACTTCTACATAAAGAGCTGAACAGAACTACAGCTCATTTTGACTGGATTTATATCAGATGCATCATATAACCTCACCATTTGAAATGCTGTTCCAGTGTTGGATCATGAGATGAAATTAATTTCAAAGCTGAACCACTGGCTAAGACCACAGAGGAAATTGATTTTCTGTGACTTTTAATTTCACCGTAGGAAGCTAATTACAAACAGCCATTTAAACAGAATTTTAAAGTATTAAACTGAACCAAGTATTAAACTGAACCAATCCAGGCAGATCTGTTCCCCCCTTATAGCTCATTTAGAGCTAGTTAAAGACCGTAGTCCAAAGCTGAAGTTCTTAATCTTTTTACAAGTTCAATCTCAGCTATTTGTGGTTTTCAATAAACCTGTTATCTTAAATATTTTTAACTGTTAAAGAAGAAAAGTTAAGATATTTTTTGGATCCTTTTGTTTTAAGACGGCAAAACAAGTAAAGGGGGGGACTATTCATTTTCTTGGTTCACTTATTTATTTATTTATTTATTTATTTTTTTTACTTTTAAACTTTTTTTTACTTGTGAAAGTTTATTGTCACAAGTTAGAAATTAAACAGGAAGATTTTCTCCCAAGGAAGTCTGAGGTTACACCACAACCTCTAAATCCCTTATGACTGCTGGTTGTTCTCATAATTTTAGCTGTGGTACTAACAGTTTTTTTGCAATGCTGGCAGATTTTTTTCTAATCTCATTCATACTTTCAAACAAACAGCACAGCAAAACTTCCTTTGGTAAACCTCAAATGCTAAGTCATATGTCACTGGCACATAAGGCTAATAGCAGTTAGCTAGTGACTTTTAGCTAGCTATGTTTGGTTACATTTATTTTCCAGATGTATGCTCCAGTTTTACAGGTACATGACTAAATTTATCTGCTTTATTTGGAACCTATGGAAACTCCCTAATCCCGTTTTTTTTTATCGTCACAGATCCAAGGAGCGATCATTGTATCATCCCTGATCGAGGTGTGCATCGGAGCTCTGGGCTTACCTGGGATGCTGCTAAAATACATCGGGCCTCTGACCATCACTCCCACCGTGGCGCTCATCGGGCTCTCCGGTTTTCAGGCTGCAGGCGAGAGGGCAGGAAAACACTGGGGCATCGCTATGCTGTAAGTGCAGGCTTAAAATGCAGTTAATAATTTTTTCTATAGCAGGGTCTAAAAAAAAAAAACGTTTGAAATTAACCGGACTTTGTGGAAATGTAATTGCTCCAGCCTTTTGTTAAACTACACATTATCTTAGCTTGAACACAATTTCTGATTAAGCTTTATTAGCCATGCTCATGACCTGTAGAACCTGTTTGACGACATGAAGCAGACTGAGGGATCTAGACAAGCAACACATCAACCACTGATCTAAGTAAATAAAAGTTTTAAGATTAGAATGCTGCTAATAGGAGAATGGCACCAGTTATTAGTTTTACAGAGAAAATACTTTTTCACATTGGGCCAGGTTGGTTTGGATATCTTAGTTGCCTCTTTGAGCCAACATCAAAAGGTATTGTGGAGGATCTCTTGCAAATTTTTGAAAAGACCCACCCTCTCCACTTGCAAAAAAAAAATGCACATGCAAAACCCTGTACCCGCTCTTGAGAGGGGACGCCTATTAAACCCATGCGAGAGCGTGCACAAGCCAATTTCTCCTCATGCATGCTCTGTTTAAAAGTTGCTGTTTGCATCGCTCATACAAGCTGACTTTCCAAAAGAAGATTTGTAATTTTTCTACTATATCAGACTCACCACCGGTAAGTGAAAATGGGGTCAATCACGTAGGATGGCCTTACATAAACATATCACTAGAATGATTGACAATTAGGAGGACCACTTATTTTGATGATCCATCCTCCACTATACATTTAAGGCTTTAAATCTCCTAGTTGAATGTCTTTAATTTGGTTGTTTAACAATATAGAGTTCAGCTGTGCTGAGCATAATACTTCACAAAACAAGATTTGGGTTGTTTTAGGTTGTAAACCTAAAAGGAACAGGGAGATAAAGGTAGGTTCACCTTTTGGTTTTCATATTCAGGTCGTCTGACATCAGATCCTGCCATGTCATTGTTGTTTGCTGAAGAGCCTCTCTGGCTCTGCGGTAACAAGGGATATGTGCCTGTAATTGCCACAGAGTTCTCAGGCAGTTAGGATAATTGATTTGCTCTGAATCCTCTGGAGTCATGGCGTGACACATTCAGGACTAAATGGAACGTCTTCAAACAGGATTACATGTTACACAGGGGAGTAGAAGGCATAGAAAATAATAAGTCCCTATTATCTGACACATTCAACTGACTGGTGGCTATTTTTGTGTCTGCAGAACCATATTTTTGGTGCTGCTCTTCTCTCAGTATGCCAGAAATGTTCACTTCCCCCTGCCGATCTACAAAGCCAAGAAAGGTTGGAGTTTCTACAGGCTGCAGGTTTTCAAAATGTTTCCGGTGAGTTTCCGTTTGATCTACTTTTGCAGAAACTGTGTGTAGATTCATTCTTTTTCTTATTCCATCTACAATGCTAACTTTTATCTCTAGTGTAGTGAGTTCACTTGGTTTTATTTAAAGCTTTGTTTCCATATAAGTCAGATTATTCAGCAGGTAATCTCATTCCCCACAGGCATCTGTAATTCAGTCCCTTTTATCCCCTCTGCAGGCCAAACAATTAAAATCTCCCCAGGTCCTTGTCTGTTTGATTCATGTGTCTCATCAAAGGGGCTCTGGATGCTCCTGTATTAAAATGTTCCACTCAGACGCTGGGAACAAGTTGAAGCATTTTAAATCAGTCTTTTTTCTGTGGAAAATGTGTTTAATATTGTCTGTAAAATATATATATATATATATATATATATATATATATATATATATATATATATATATATATATATATATATATATATATTATTGCAGTGATAACTTTATTTTTCTTAGCTCATCAAAGACTTATTTGCTAAATGTTTTGTTTTTTATCTTCCATATAATGAGAATTGAGAACTTGATGGTTCAGGACTTTAATCTAACTGCACTTTTCTCTCTTTCGCCCAGATCATTATGGCCATTTTGGTGTCATGGCTGCTATGCTTCATTTTTACCGTGACGGATGTTTTCCCGCCTGAAGAGAACAAATATGGTTTCTATGCCCGCACTGACGCACGTCAGGGGATCTTAAAGGCTGCTCCGTGGTTCAAAATTCCCTATCCCTGTAAGTTTCTAGAGGACAGGGGGGAGAGGGTTAATGAAGTACAGGCTTCTGGTGTCTGATTTGGGGCAGTTATGAATGTAACTGGTTTTTTTTAGGACTGTCGTATAAAACACTAGTTTTGATCATCAGCAAGACGGTTACTGGTGGAAAGCTTGATTAAGGTTGTAAGACAACTAATTCAGTTAGCCTCAAACCTCAAACTTTGTCGTTATGAAGGTTTCCCTGTCCTAATTTAATACAACCCTTCCCTTCTAACCAGAGCTAAGATTTTCTAGATTTATTTTTGAAAAACAAGTTCTCAGTATTAAATTTGAAGTTACTGATTTCACCCGATATCTAGCTTTGTTCGTTTTTCGTTGCATTGTGGGATATTACGATCTACTTATGTTTGCATTCAGTTTCACAGGTAAAGTTATAAAAAAAAAAAAAGAGAGAGAGATTGAGCACAAGTCATCCTGCCAAAAGCTGCTGAAATCTAACAGCGTTATGCAACAAACACTGGAGAAAGTAATGACAGAAAAGTTTCCAGCTTATGAGTTTATTATATGAAGATGATGCCAGTAAAATTCTGGCAATATTTATGTAGATGTTGTAACTTCTGATCCAGTTCTGATCAGCTTTGTTCCTCTTATGTCCTTCTCTCCTCCTCCTATCCATTTTTATATTATCCAGCTGTGCAGTGATTGTGTAAAGCATGGAGACTGTGAATGGGAGAAATTAGATTTAGGTTTCTACGAAAACAAAGTAAACTAGAGGTTGATTTCTGTTCATCAATCCCAGTAAAACTAAATATTGTCACTCATTATTCCATCAAATGACAGCTGCAGGTGCCTGGATGCCACAGTCATCTGTTTGGGCCATGAAAAACTCTGCATCCTCATCCCATAGCCCTGTGGTGTGTTTTCCTTGAAGCCATGGTTGTTATAGTTGTATGGTCCTGAGGCCAACAGTTAGAGGTCTCACTTCATATTTTATCTGTGTTCCAAATAAACGTCTAAACATCCACTCCACATATTCCCGTTAGAGGTCTGTTTTGGTGCAGAAACCAGTCTTCTGTTTACAGCAATAGGCAGCAATCCTTGACTGTTACATATGCTGTCACCATCCACGTATGCTAATAACCTTTCTGTTTCTAGAGCTGACGGACAATAAAAAGCTCTTTGTGTTAGAAATGCTCTGAAATTTCTCATCTAATTTCAAGTAAACAATATAAACAAAGATTCTGCCTTATTTATATTTATAATACCGGTACTTTTCATGCTGTAAGATATATTTTTTCTTTGATTTTGAGCTGTCTGTGGTTCTTAAAGTAATATCCATTTAAAGGACGATAATCATTTTAAGTCGCTTGTGTCTGAGCTCTGATGTTTTGTCCTTTCTCCTCTTCAGTCCAGTGGGGAACTCCCACCATCACAGCAGCCGGTGTGATCGGTATGATGAGCGCAGTGGTGGCCAGCATCATCGAGTCCATTGGAGACTACTACGCCTGTGCTCGCCTCTCCTGCGCTCCTCCGCCTCCGATCCACGCCATCAATCGGTACGTTAACCTTTTAAAGCTCCAGCTCTACCGGAAGCGGTTAATGGGTAAATAATGTATAACTAATGCTTTTGCTTTAACTCATTAGGGGGATATTTGTTGAGGGTATTTCCTGTGTGCTGGATGGTGTTTTCGGGACGGGAAACGGTTCAACCTCCTCCAGTCCAAACATTGGTGTCCTTGGAATAACAAAGGTAATGCCCAGTGTCAGTTTGTTTTAGCTGTTTGTTCCTCCTTTGCCTGTTTCCCTCTAATGTCCCTTTTTTCTGTTTTATTCCTTTGCAGAATTTCTTTTAAGTCTGTCTGCTATAAAATTTTACTCCTAAATTAATTTGAAGTTTAGTTTTTAAAATAAAGGACTTAAACTTAGGAAACTCTGAAAATTAAAGATTTGTCATTTTTATCCGATCTTTAATAAAACTCTAGCTGAAAAAAACAAAAAACAGATTAGACTTGATATACAAATCCTGATCTGAATGCCGTTTCTCTGCTTCCTCAGGTGGGCAGCAGACGTGTAATCCAATATGGCGCTGCCATGATGCTGCTGCTGGGGCTGGTGGGTAAATTCAGCGCCCTGTTTGCCTCTCTGCCTGACCCAGTCCTGGGGGCTCTGTTTTGCACCCTATTTGGGATGATCACAGCAGTCGGCCTCTCCAACCTGCAGTTCATCGACCTCAACTCGTCCAGAAACCTCTTCGTCCTTGGCTTCTCCATCTTCTTTGGTCTGATGCTCCCCAGCTACCTTAAACAGAACCCGTTGGTCACCGGTGAGCTGCAGCTGAAGCTTAACCAATAGTGTTTTATTCCATCATGTAACGACCTTTAGCTGTGTGGTTTTATCGCTTAGAAAATGTGCATACTACACAAACATGCAAATATCTAATTACTTTTATTGAAAGCTAAACAGCTAATTATTAGGTTGCTAAAATAATCTAACTCACTTTGTATTTTTCTAATTATGTTAACTATTTAATCAAATTTTTTATACATTGTTTATTTATTCTGCTTTTTTTGCCATTCTGCTTCCAGAGTAACACTGAGAAATTTAAAAAGCTGATAATAGCCTTTTTAATCCCTCAAGTTTCTATTCCGCAGTCAGCTGCTCAACAGACACGCTGCTTCTAACTGCAGTTCTGGCTCATAGTTAAGGTATTAGGTTAGCTTAGCTAAGTAATGGATGAGATTAGGCACAGATTAGGCCCTTTTTACTAGATGATAGAGAAGTGGCCATGTTTGTTCTTCAGGCATGAGGAAATATTTTATTTGTTTGCAAATGGAGAGAAAAGAAATAGTGATAATTATGATGGGGAAAGCAGATGAGCATTGCCCATCACGTTTATTGCCATCTGCTTGCATAAATGACAGAACTGCAAAAAAAGGGAGGAGGATATTCTGAGTCTGTAAAGGCCTAAAAAAACAAATACCAGCGAGTTGGCAGCTAATTTCATGTCTTTTCCTCCTCAGGCATTGTTGAAGTTGACCAAGTCCTCAATGTGCTGCTCACTACTGCGATGTTTGTTGGAGGATGTGTTGCCTTTATTTTGGACAATACTATACCTGGTAAGGTTTTCTTTCACCTCGTTTCTGGTTTTACTGCATGATGAACTATGTTGGTGGTGGTAGGTGCTCATTATGACGAGAAGGGGGTAGTTTGGGTTCACAAAGCAATTTAAAATGACAATTTGGCTGTGACTGCTGAGCAGGTACAGGTTTGCGTAGAAAGGCAGAGCATATCGAGGCTGTTTTAAATCTGTCCGTGAGGATCCCTCGGGAGGGAGAGTCAGGAGACGCACCCAGGAGGAGGAGGAGGTGGAGAAGGTCCAGGGCTACGCCTGCTACCACCCAAAGAGAGCAACAGAGGACCAATGGGCCGACGTGCAGCTGCAGATTTTCTTTTTCTTTTCCTTTTTTTTTATATCGTTTCTTATCAAAGCAGCTTTTATTTTATTCATTTTAAACTTCTTACCACATATAAAACGGTAAAATCAACTAAACCGAACTTAAATTAGGCCCTTGAGAGGACAACAATGGAACGAACTAATTAGAGGATGGCAGGAACGTTCAGAAAATCTCTGCAACCAGTGCCAGCTGTCTCAAACCTTGATACCACATTTTTCTCTCTGCATTTATTTAAACACATAAAATAAACGCATTGTTTGGTTTCTTTTTTGTAGTTTCTTAGTTGCAAAATCCCCAAAATATTACTTGAAAAATGCTTTAGTCTCATCCCAATGAGATCCGTTTGTTCTTCACGTAATTGATGGCATCAAGAGGCAGCATTATGCTTTGGGATGGTAGAAATTTTTACAGAGAAGACCTTAAGGTTAGCAGTTAGCAATGTAACTTTAGTTTTCTTTAAATGGAAAGTCTGACAATCTGAGATGAAAAGACATTTAAACAGAAAGCGTATTTTCGCTGACATGTTGAGTCTGTGGATTAATTATTATATGGGAGAGAATGATTCTTACAGCTAATCACAGGAAGTGTAAACCGATACCTGCTAAGGTTCTCCTCTTTACCCCTTGAACTTCCAACTTTACCATGTGGAGTTTTAAATATGGTCAACCTTTTAGAAATCTGGCTTAAAGGAGAAGTTCGGTTTTTAACACTTTTAGCCCATTTTCTGTAGTGTCCAGGATGAAATCGAATGATCGACACCAAAATGTTGACAATTGGTCCTGTCTCTGCTTTTTGGCTCATTTAGAATCCACCCCTGGCTGCTTTAGAATGGCTTCCATAGAGCATGTCCGATAATGTCCTTAAAACAACCTTAAACGTTCTTTTTTTAAAATATGCTGCTCACCAGGTCGTCAGCGCTGTTCAATGACGTTCCAAAAAAAGTTTCGTAAAGAAAAAACGTTCCTGTAGTGTTTTATTTAGCATTTTGTAAATCCCATTGAGTTCTGTTGGAATAGTCAATATTCCCCTGCCACCGGAAACGGAAAAGGGGCCGGTTTACGATTAGTTGTAGTCTTTTCGCTTCACTCTGTGTACTCCGACGTCGAGAATCAAGAATCCACCTTTCGTATTCCATTTTCAGAGTTTTTTAAAGTGTTTAACAGAGACGTTAGCACCTCGACGTCGGAGTACACAGAGTGAAGCGAAAAGACTACAACTGTGTAAACAGGCCCCATTTCCGTTTCCGGTGGCAGGGGAATATTGACTATTCCTACAGAACTCAATGGGATTTACAAAATGCTAAATAAAACACTACAGGAACGTTTTTTCTTCACAAAACTTTTTTTGGAACGTCATTGAACAGCGCTGACGACCCGGTGAGTAGCATATTTAAAAAAAAGAACGTTTAAGGTTGTTTTAAGGACATTATCGGACATGCTCTATGAAAGCCATTCTAAAGCAGCCAGGGGTGGATTCTAAATGAGCCAAAAAGCAGAGACAGGACCAATTGTCAACATTTTGGTGTCGATCATTCGATTTCATCCTGGACACTACAGAAAATGGGCTAAAAGTGTTAAAAACCGAACTTCTCCTTTAAGGTAAGGATCTATATTCTGCAGGGAAGACGCAAAGAACCTGCGGTTTTAGTTATGCTAACTGTGCTAATATCATACAAGACAACCAGTCATTTTATCTTATCAAATATTACTTTCTTCACAGCAGCTTCTCTAATTTCACTTCATCCCCACTTCATTGTAAAGCTATAGCAGCAGATAAATCCTGAGAGGATTTCCTTGTTTGTTATTTTATTTAGAGGGACTTTAGATTAATATCTACTTGTCTAACCTCAGGAACCTTGGAGGAACGGGGCATCAGGAAGCTGAAAAGAGGAACTGGTCTCAGCGCCGCAGAACTGGAAGGAATGAGATCCTATGATCTGCCATTTGGAATGGACTTCTTTCAAAGATATGCCATCTTCAAGTACATCCCCATCAGCCCTGTGTTCATCGGCTACCACTGGGGGCGTCTTCAGGATGGCAGCAGGAGCAGAAAGGGACTCGGGGATGTGGGCAAGGCAGGAGGGGAGGGAAGTGCTGCTCCAGGCGAGAGTCGGGTATAGCCCGAGGCGCAGGAGAGATGTTAAATGTGGCAGAATTTTTAGGGAGCGAGAGATGGTACACTAAGATGAAATGATGGGAGAATGGAGCACAGACAGAAGCTGAGCAGGATTGTGTGGAAGAAAATGTGTTGCACCAACTTCCCCATCAGTATGCGTTTTCTTCGACCTGTCTGTGTTTTTCCCCACCCCCCTCTACACTGTTTTCAAGCATGCTATAGCAAATCACAGCATGTGTTAGAAAGAAGTCTCCATGCAGAGGTCATTCAGTGTGTGTGTGTGTGTGTGCAGGATGACACTAGCTTGTGCTTTAATTTCCTTCCAGGAGACCAAAGGTCATTGGAAAAGCAGAGCGGGATGTTAATTTTCTGACTCCTAATTGCTGCTAATTCATAGTCCCTGAATCAGCTCATAAAATTCCTTCTACTGAAAGCACAGCAGGGTGGATGAAGTCAATTGCACATAGTGTTGCCTCCAAACTTTGTTATGCAACCCCATTAGCGACACACACTCACACACACACACACTTGCAGAGAGCCTCAGTAGCTGTAGTTTAAGTGCTGCCATGCATGATGCGGGGGTCATGCAGACTGATGTAGGTAGTTTATCGGGTGCCCTTACCCATGCAAAGCTATTGTAAGATTTGGGGTTTTTTTGCACTGACCGCTTCCTGAGTTTTAATACCAGATCGGTGATTTAAAGCATCTTTTTTTTATTCATTTAGCAGCATATCACCCCCCCCCCCCCCCCCCCTTTTTTTTTTCTTTTCTGTATATTCATGACCCATCCCAAACAACTGGGTTGAAGGATGGTTAACAGCTCCAGTTTACGTGTCCTTACCATGTCAGTATTATGCAGAAGATTCCAACTGACAGCCTGGCCCTCTTTATGGAGATGTTGAATTGAATTACAGTGGCTTTAGTTATTTCAGAGGATTAGTTTGGTTACATTTCTTTTCTTTACGTATCCGCTTGAGCTCTCAAACTGAAGCGCTACCTTTTTAAAAGCTTTGATGACGCACAGTAACAGACATGTGGCCTTGTCGTGTAGACTTAGTGTACATAAGGCTTAAAGGGAGTTAACGGCGACAGAGAAATTGAATGCTCTTTAGGCAGTAGTGCTAGAGATACCTGATCCTATGTCAGGGGTTATGTAGCTTTTTATTTTTTTGCTTTTAGCAGCAAGGTGCTGCTGGTCGAAGTTTACTTTCCACTGAATAGACTCCCAGTGCAGCCTGCATCTTTATTTCACATCAAAAATACAACTTTTAACTTGTTTCAGAATTGTGAGTTTGGGCAAAAACATTTATGAATGTTTTCTCTTTATTTATATTTTATTTTTCACAGATAAAACCCTGAAAAGTGTGGTCCATTTCAGTATTTAGCACTCCTGAGGCTAAATAGAATCTGAAATCACAGCTACAAGTCATTTGGAGGTTGTCTCCATCAGCCTGTCAGCAAACTGAACCTCTACCTCACATTTAAGTCCTTAGCAGTATCTAACTAGTTTCCTCCCAGGATTTTCTGTATTTAGTCACATCTCATTAATCCTAACAATCTGTTCCGTATCTGCATCCAAAGAGCATGATGCTGCCACCACCATGTTTCACTGGTAGGTGTTGTTTATGTAGCCTTTCGTTTTCCTCATTGCATTCAAATTTTTCTCATTTGAAGGGATTGGTTTGTGTCATTTCCGACCAGAGCACCTTCTACCTCACGTTTGCTGTGTTTCCTACATGGCTTGTTGTAAACTGCTGAGCTTTTATTAACGTCAGCATTCTTGGAACTCTTGCATTAATGGCTAACATGGATCTCTTAGCCTCCTCTCTGAATATTTTCCACCTTGCTCATCCCATCTGTTTAATTGAGCGGCCATGTTTTAGTGCTTTTGGGTTTTACCATACCCTTTCCGTCCTCAGTCCTCCTTTAAGCGTCACAACTTAAACCTCGACCTTTCTGCTCTGCTTTTGTCTTCATGATGCTTGTTTATCAAACCTCTGGCCTTAGCAAAATCACTGGATTTATACCAAGATCAAATTGTACCCTTTTTATATAGAGGTTTCAGTGAAAAAGGAACTGAATACAAATGCACCCCACACTTTTCAGATTTTTATTATCTATTAAAAATGCTAGTTAGGTGTTTGTTTAACTGCCGATGGCTGCTTTCAGTCAGATGTCAAACCTTATAAACACCTTGTGAGCAGAGGTGTGGCCCTAAAGAGTTCCTCTCCAATCTGAACACACTGTGTGCATCTACTGCTTCAATACAACTTTGAAAGGATTTGTTTGGTTACAAAATAATATTCCCTGAAGAGTTTTATCAAACCAAAAAGCTAGTTTAGCTTTTTTTGTAGTTCTATTGATTACCTGTTACAGAAAAGCCAAAAAATTGAAGGTTTTACCATCCATTACTACTGAGATCCTTCTTCCCTTTTCTTTCTTTTTAAAGCTTTTTTGAAATATTTACATAAAGTTTTTGCAGCAGGCTTGTGTGTCCCAGTGTGGACATAGTTTTAAAATTGTTTTTATCAGTTTACATCCCCCTATACTAAAGCTTCAGCACCTTTTTTTTTTTTTTTTTTTTCTTCAGGACTTTGTATTTTTAGATTTATGTTGTTTCTCTTCCATTCCATTTGTGGCTACTTTTATTGAAATGCAGGAAGCTGAAACATTCAGAAGTTAATCTGAAATGTTTAAAATTTTGTGTGGGCCTTTTTTTTCCCTCTTTTATTACTGCAAGTGCTTGCACATAAAGTGGTGCCAACATAGTCCAAAGAGGCAGTTGTAACTGACCTGGACTCTGAAATGTACTGCGACCTTCTTTAGGTGGATAAAGTCAAAGCTTTCTATGAAATGACATGAAAGAAGTGGTTGAATGTCTTTAGGGGCCTTTTTATTTATTGTGAGGATCTGATGATAGTTTTTGTTCTGTAGTAACTTCACTGATTTCACTTTTAAATATTCTTCCCTTTTATCCTGGAGTGATTTTCATTTTGACTTTTATTCCAATAGAAAACAACCATCTTTACAGACTCATGTTAGATTGAAGAGTTTGTGGACCTAACCACTGGGTCCACTTGTGGGAAAACCTTCTCAGATGCATCAGGCTTGATTTCTAGAAACAGTCTGGCACTCTCTTAATACTTGTAGCAGTTTAAGGTTCAGGGTAGACCCACTATCGAAGTTGAGGGTTCAGAGTAAAATATCGGAAATGCATCAGAGGTTTAAAGTTTGATCTTTGTAAAATTTAATTTGAAATATTTGTAACTTTTCGATTCTATATTGATCCAAAATGCAGTGAGGTTATCTGTTTAAATGTTGAATTTAAACAATTGATTCCATCTAGATCTGCAATATTATAATATCTATATTTGCAAAATCGCTGTTTCAAAGACCCGCCTTCAGTTTTTCAAACAATATGCACACTTCTGGCCTTTTTCCTATCCTCAGTGCCAACCTTTATCATCTGTTTCCAGTGGAGGAGGTGTTAAAGCTCACTAAGAGTGGTGGAATTATATCAGAGTCTGAAGTCAGTTTACCTAATGCGGCTTAACTGAGTAGTGGATGAAGTCTGATGATCATCCTGGATAAGATGGAAGAAATAAACAAGAGAGCTGAGGAGAGAAATGACAGGCAGTATATAGAAAAGCTCACCTTCCTTATCGTTTAGAGAAGTAAGAGAAGAGGGGGGAGATCGTCTCTGGGCATGTCGATGGAGGGTGTTTTTTTTGTTTTTGTTTTTTTTTGTCTGTTTCTGCATGCCATGCACACATGATTATAACCTGCACAACCTCTTTTGCCGTTTCTGAAAAATGCAACTTGCACATCTCCCATCATGTTTCTCCTCCCCCTGCATACTTTTCATGCCCCAACGCCCGCAGTCCTGCAGCAAAACTATATTACAGTCCCATCATGTTTGGTGTACCTAGTTTTCTCTCCCGGGAATTCTCACTCTTCATGTTTCTGGATGCAGGAAGAGACACCTGCTGGTCACCTTAATAAGAGCCGGTCATTTAGGGGCAGATGTGGGAGCTTTCCTTATCTATGATGGTCTATGTGCCTAAATCAACTTGATCTTTAACTCCAAGCTTTTATTCTCTCATATTTAATGTCTAAACACACATATGTACATGAGGTTGTTACAGAAATAGCCCAGTTAAAGCAGACACAGATGGTTTTCTGGGTAGAAGTCATTTTAACCATCTGCTGGCTCTTAAGAAGGTAACCATCAGGTGACGACAAAGACATTGATCCCTTTCAGTTGTTTTGAAGGGGGCTCTGCCTGAAGATTATACTTCTGTGTAAAGTGTTTTATCTTTTTCAATGTTTTTTTTTATACATCATTTTTATGTTTTTGCAAACAGATATTTCTAAAAGTACTACAAAAAAAGAAAATCCTTACTTTAAATCTTAAATCATGCTGGAAAGCGCACCATCTTTCTTGTACTTTTTATTTAAAGTCTAACTGCTTTTGAAGCTGTTTGTAATCTGTGGTTTTGGTGAAATCTTTTTAGTGTTTTAGGACCTTTTTTCATACCTTTTTATTTTTTCTACTCTTTGAACATTGCTCTCTGCTCATGTTACACATCACCAGTAAATCAAAGAACAAGCTGAGAAACTTTAAATGGATGTAATGACAAACAGAAACATGTATATTTAATGTTTGCTGAACTGTCTGGAGGAGAAATTGTGTAAACTAATTGTAACATTAAAATGATTTATTCTTTGTTCCTAAAACTATTCAATAAGATGTTAAAGACTAAAACAGTCTTTTTGTCTTTCTTTTTTACAGCCAGTTTGGAAGGTTGCTTTTTAAGTGCACAGGTGCATCACATGAAGTCATAATATCCACAAAAAGTGAATTTTTGTGATTAAGTTTACATTTAGGTTGATATTTTAAATGTTAACAATGAAACTCTCTAGCTAATGAGTAATACAAACGTTACTTTCTCACAAGTTTGGATTCCATATTACCAATAGAAATATATTTTTAATACACAAATGTTATTTTTTGGTCACATTGAGGGCTTCAGAGTTCAGTCAGTTAGACCTTCCACAAGCAGGAAAAGCATTAGAATGAAACGCTACCACTGGCGCTTGAAATCGGTCGTCTTAATAATAATCCGGTGGAGACCGTTGTAAGTCTAGTTTACATAAATTATTTTATATATAATATTTTATTAGTCGGTATAGGACTCTACATAGGTCCATACATATAGGTCGCATCAAAGTGTAATAATAATTTAATATTTGTACTTTATTAATCTCACACTGGAGAAATTCACTGCATTTAACCCATCCAACCTGGCAGCATGGGGCACCCGGGGAGCAGTATGGGGTTAAGGGTCTTGCTCAGGGACCCAGAGTGGCAGTCTGTGGGAGTGGGGCTTGAACTCAGAGCCTCTGAGTTCAAGCCCCTAGTCACTAGTGTCAGTCACTAGTGTGTTAGTGCCGTGGTGCTGTAGAGTAAACTATTTATGCCTTATAAATGGCAATTTGTAAGGCAAGGCAAATATTAAGATTTAGACTTTGAGTTCGTAGGGGATAGTAACATGCATATAGATAATATATTACATTTATGTCAGTAAATCAATGTAATTATTACACACTAACTTTAACCCCTCAGATTGATGACCTCCATGCTGCCCTACAGCAATGCAATTCATACAAACATGAAAATTTGAGTCCATATTAACTACAGTACATGGACATTATAGCGTATGAATGTTGGTATATTTTGTCTCTTGATTTTAATAAGCTTTAACCTGTAATCATAATTAATAGCAAAATAAAAAACTTAAAATATGACTCCCCGTCATACATTATAGTCTTTATTCATTCACTTGGAACCTGCAGGAGGTATCTAAATGAAATCAGTATACAAGTACTGTACCAGCGATGTAACATCCAAAGATATAGCTGAAAAATCGACATTCAGTTGACGGTCGGTGGATCTATCAGATTCTGTTCCGAATCTCTGGATCTTTTCCTGTATCACAAACATAACCTGATTCAGGTATACAGTCAGGTCCATATTTATATTGACAGAGGCTTGTTTTGTTTGTATCTGTCTGATGAAACTCAGGACATGGAGTTAATGCTCAGCTTTCATTTAGGGGAGTCCATATCCAAAATGAAAGAAGATTTTTGCAGTGTGCAATTTTTTTAAAGGAATTTACATGTTGTCCTTCATCATTTCTCTATCAGTTAAGCTGATAGGATGCCTGGAGAGCATCAGTTTGAAGGTTTGCCCTGAACAGACAAGATATCTTTGTTCTGAACAATATCCTTGAGAGTTATGAGCATTTCTCAAACAGATGTATTATGAGGTCAAAGGATCACTGCGTTCAATTTAAACGAGAATCAAATAAAACCACATCTGAGAAATTGCTAATGTAGAAATAGATGCGTAGTACGGTGGCTGAGAAGTGCAAAACACATTTACAATTCAAAAACACATTAACAAATAAAAAACAAAATAAGATTTGAATAAACAAAATTATATTTTATGAAACAAATGTATTTTTGAAAAAAAAAGTTTAAATTTTTAAAAACACATTTACAATTCAAAAACACATTTACAAATAAAAAACAAAATAACATTTGAAGAAACAAAATTATATTTTATGAAACAAATGTATTTTTGAAAAAAAAAGTTAAAATTTTTTAAAACAAATGTACATTTTAGGAAACAAATTCACATTTTAAATAAGTTAGATTTTAGGTGAGAGAAAGTTTCATTTTAGAGAAAAAATATACATTATAGGGAAACAAATTTACATCGATTGACCGTTCGGAAACACTTGTACAAGTGCAAAGACAAAACTGCAAGCGGCAAAACACAGTTACATAGCCAATGTCCCAGTGGCCGGATGTGATGTCACGATTACCCTGACTTGTAGTACAAACAGCTCAATCTGTAGTCCTCCTGCTTCACGTGAAAGGTCAGCGGCGATTTTAGATGGAAAGAATTGCACTGAAGCTGTTTTTCTTAAGTTTACGCTAACCGAACAATGTTTTGCCCTTATTGTGGTCTCTGGAAGTTTTATGGGACACGGACCAGATGGCAGGACCAAGCTGCAGGGCCGAGCTCAATTCGTGGCAGTAGCTGCGTTGCAGCAGTTCCGGTGGTCCTGCCACCTGGTCCGTGACCCGTAAAAGTTCCAGAGACCGTCCGCACGAAGAACAAAATGGTGTAATTGTGTAGTGGCTGAAATTTGCTCCACAATAATAAAATCGCCGCTGACATTTCACGTGAAGCAGGAGGACTACAGATTGAGCTGTACTACAAGTCAGGGTAATCGTGACGTCACATCCGGCCACTGGGACATTCCCTTTCCGTGTAGCCGTCTTTTGTTAATTTGTTTTTGGCTATGTAACTGTGTTTTGCCGCTTGCAGTTTTGTCTTTGCACTTGTACAAGTGTTTCCGAACGGTCAATTTTTTTTAGATGTAAATTTGTTTCCCTATAATGTATTTTTTTTTTTCTCTAAAATGAAACTTTTAAAATTTGAATTTGTTTCCTAAAATGTAAAATTGTTTGCTAAAATGTAAATTTGTTTTTAAAATTTAAACTTTTTTTTTCAAAAATACATTTGTTTCATAAAAAAGAATTTTTCTTCAAATGTTATTTTGTTTTTTATTTGTCAATGTGTTTTTGAAGTGAAAATGTGTTTTGCACGTCTCAGCCACTGTAGTTACGGATAGAGATAAATCTACAGAATGGTTCATGCTTAGAAAGAAATGATGCACTGGTTAAACCAGCAGCACAAGAAAAGAACCCTGAACCATAGAAAACCTCTGAATGACCACAGAATCATTTCGATAGTGAAGAGAATCCCCTTAAAAACCAAAAACTGGACAACAGAACTGGAGCCAGAATTTCCCTGAAGGAGTAATCCCGAGGGATAAATAAAGTTGAGTCTAAGCCTAACACTAGGAGGGTAGAGGCAGCAATATTCAAGTCTACCTTAAAGAGAAAACTGTATGAAAGAAAGAAACGGGGTCCACTGTAGTGTGCAAGACACTCACATGCCTCAAGAAGAAAAGGCTAGATTTATTTTGATTGACAAAAAAAAACGGGTGAGAGTTTTGTGTGCATTCATTTACTGAATCCTATTGATTGAGAATGGGATGTCACTAAACTTCAGATGCAAGTCAAGGCAGGTCAGTGAATGCTCTAGATATACACTCTCCGGCCACTTTATTAGGTACACCTGTCCAACTGCTCGTTAACACTTAATTTCTAAGCAGCCAATCACATGGCGGCAACTCAGTGCATTTAGGCATGTAGACATGGTCAAGACAATCTCCTGCAGTTCAAACCGAGCATCAGTATGGGGAAGAAAGGGGATTTGAGTGACTTTGAACGTGGCATGATTGTTGGTGCCAGAAGGGCTGGTCTGAGTATTTCAGAAACTGCTGATCTACTGGGATTTTCACGCACAACCATCTCTAGGGTTTACAGAGAATGGTCCGAAAAAGAAAAAACATCCAGTGAGCGGCAGTTCTGTGGGCGGAAATGCCTTGTTGATGCCAGAGGTCAGAGGAGAATAGCCAGACTGGTTCGAGCTGATAGAAGGGCAACAGTGACTCAAAGAACCACCCGTTACAACCAAGGTGGGCAGAAGAGCATCTCTGAACGCACAGTACGTCGAACTTTGAGGCAGTTTCAGCTGAGGCTACAATTTGCACAAGCTCATCGAAATTGGACAATAGAATATTGGAAAAATGTTGCCTGGTCTGATGAGTCTCGATTTCTGCTGCGACATTCGGATGGTAGGGTCCGAATTTGGCATCTTCAACATGAAAGCATGGATCCATCCTGCCTTGTATCAACGGTTCAGGCTGGTGGTGGTGGTGTCATGGTGTGGGGAATATTTTCTTGGCACTCTTTGGTCCCCTTGGTACCAATTGAGCATCGTTGCAACGCCACAGCCTACCTGAGTATTGTTGCTGACCATGTCCATCCCTTTATGACCACAATGTACCCAACTTCTGATGGCTACTTTCAGCAGGATAATGCGCCATGTCATAAAGCTGGAATCATCTCAGACTGGTTTCTTGAACATGACAATGAGTTCACTGTACTCAAATGGCCTCCACAGTCACCAGATCTCAATCCAATAGAGCATCTTTGGGATGTGGTGGAACGGGAGATTCGCATCATGGATGTGCAGCCGACAAATCTGCGGCAACTGTGTGATGCCATCATGTCAATATGGACCAAACTCCCTGACGAATGCTTCCAGAACCTTCTTGAATCTATGCCACGAAGAATTGAGGCAGTTCTGAAGGCAAAAGGGGGTCCAACCCGTTACTAGCATGGGGTACCTAATAAAGTGGCCAATGAGTGTAGTTTCTCTGTGTGTGATGGTATTAAATAATCCCACCTTTTTAAATTAAGTCCCACTGAAAGTCCATCTCAGCAGAGTTGACACATGCAGATTGACTGTTAATAATTAATTAAAATCGAATGATTGACGGTTCAAGCCCCGACTCCGACTTTCAGTGTCGTTGTGTCCTTGGGCAAGACAATTCACCTGCATTGTCTACAGTGTACAGCAGCCCCGCTTCTGTCAGTGAGCCCCAGGGCAGCTGTGGCTACAATGTACCTTGCCACCATCAGTGTGTGCGTGAATGGGTGAATGAATGTAGTGTAAAGCGCTTTGGTCAAGTCTCCTGACTTGAATGAAGGCGCTATATAAGTACATGCCGTTTACCATTATTTTTTTAATATTGTGACGTTATTGCTTAAGTGGCCAGTGGCACCTGCCACTCCGCAGCCTCTAGGCTATATCTCATCCTAGAGGCTATATATATATATATACACACTACCGTTAAAAAGTTTGGGGTCACCCAAACAATTTTGTGTTTTCCTGAAAAGTCACACTTATTCACCACCATACGTAAAATACATAGAAAATAGTGTCAAGACATTGACAAGGTTGGAAATAATGATTTGTATTTTTTTACATCAAACTTTGCTTTTGTCAAAGAATCCTCCATTTGCAGCAATTACAGCATTGCAGACCTTTGTCCATAAATAATGTAATTATGGTACTAAAACTACTTATTTCTATCTTTAACTCACTAAAGAATAGTAATACACATCTGTAAAAATGTTTTATGACTTTTATTTGACAATTTTTATGCTTTTCACATTTTCTTCTTTAAAGCACTTCTCTGACGTCATCAGGCTTTTTTTTTTTACTTTATTTAAACAAAGTAAGTACAAACAAGTAAGGCAATAGCAACAGGACAAATCATTGGAAGGAATAGTAGAGGCAGATTTTAAAAAATGGAAGTACAAGGCATCAAAAACACTAACTTTCCCTATAAAGTTAAGTTTAACCATTGCTATTCATGTTAGTTCAGATACAGCTGATAAAGCTTTCTCAAAATGTGTGAAATGGCCTATTCTACCTAAAGTCAAAGAAACACAATTTAAAGTTATAAAAAAATATTTATCCTGTAGCAGAATTTTTAAGAAAAAGATTTGGTTTTGAGGTGGATCAATGTTCCTTTTGTAATAATAATAGTGAAACCGTTGAACATATGTGTTACCTCTGTTCTACTACACACCGCTTCTGGAAAGAGTTGAAAGATTGGATTTCTTTTTTAGTGATGTCCCCCCTTTTGCACTAAATGATGTCATTTTTTATATGGACCATCTTCCCCAGCCTGTTTCTGATACTATTAATATCCTCCTGCTGTTGGGTAAATATGATATCCACTGTGCTAAATGGAGAAATGTTAAACCTTCCTTTCATTGGTTTATTAATGACTTTAAAACATTTTTTTCTTCTCTTAAAAAGATTTAAAAAAAATGACAAATATGCCAAAAAATTGAGACTTGTTTTCTCCAAACATCTGCTATTCTAATTGCATCTACTTTTTGTGTTTTTCCATATTTCTATGGCTCTTTCTGTTTGATTTAAATGTTTGTTGATATAAATACCCTGCTAATTGTTGTACTTTTTATTTTTCTATTGTAATTAATCTTCATCTGTTCATGTACACTTTTGCCATCCTCTCTGAAAATATTTTTTTCATGTAAATGTCAATGGCTTAATAAAAAATAAAAAGAAACTGAAAACCGTGGCAGCGTCTGCAGCTTACATCTAATACGGACACCCTTGAGAGTAAATAATTTTTTATTTATTATTTTTGAATAAGCAAAACCCAGCTGAATCACCAAGAATTATTATCAAAGTGTCAATCCACGTTCAGAGTAGGACTGGAAAGCAGAGCAGAACGTATCTATTTGGGTTTTAGTTCAAATGCTTTCACTGAATTGATAAAGTTGGGTTCATAATATTTATATTTCCCTTTTTTCGTTCCTATAAAATCAGAAAATTTAACACAACCGAAGAACTGCACGGCTTATCTTTGGCGCCATCTAGTGGTTAAACTCGGTTTCGCATTTAGGCTTTGGTTTTGCAAATGTGCATTCAAGGAACTGATACAAATCTTTGTGTTGTGGTTTTAGCCTTTTTAGATCATCTTACTTATTTTGGTAATAAAGAAGAAGAAGAATTTAAATATTTCACATGTTTTGATCTGAAATTTTTTTCTCAAATTATACTAATCAGCTTTTACATTAAATCCTGACTCTGTGACCCATTCCTGTCCTACAGAGACTTGATTTCTCCAAACATCTGCTATTCTAAGTGGTTCACCTTTTTGTTTTTTATTATTTCTATGGCTCTGTCTATGTTTTATTTAAATGTTTGCTAAGATAAATCCCCTGATAGTTGTCTTACTTTTTTGTTTTTCTTTTATTGTAATTGATCTTTATCTGTTCATGTACACCCTTGCTATCCTCTCTGAGAGTATTTTTTTCATGCAAATGTTTTTGACTTAAAAAAAAAAAGTATTCAGGTATACTCCAAAAGTAAAAGAAGTAAAATATAAAATTATAAATAGTTATTATCCAAGAGCAGAAACTCCTAAGAAAAGATTTGGATTTGAAGAAGACTTTTTTTTACTTTTAACAGCACTTTATTTACACAATTTAAAGATATAAACAATTGACAAACAGTGATTGACTGAAAAGATAGGGCAACAAAATAGTCCAGGAAACCATCATTTTAGTCCAGGCATGTTTTTAATCATTCTGTTGAAACATGGTTGGAAATTTATATCTGATTTTAATTTATTTATTTTTCATAGAATTCTTTATTTTTTTGTGAGATTGAAGTTATTTTTCTTTGACCATTTTATTATTTTTTTTTCTTTCATCAAACGTAGGGGGGACAACAGTTTTTACCACCTACTTTGTAATTAATTTATGGAAATATTTATCTTTCATTTATTTTAAGATATATGTATGTGTTTGTTCATTCATTCATTCATTTATTTATTTCAAGATCTTTTCCGTTTTTTATCTTTTATTCTGTAAATCTGATATGATTTAATATTTTTTTTATTGGCTAATTCACAACACAAGTCATCTCAAGGCACTATACAGATAAAAATTTAGAATAGGTTTACTGCTTAACCCCTTCTTTTTTCAGGACTTTTTTATATCATCTTATGCGGGGGCAGTTTTCTCATTAGGGCTGGTGCAGCTGATACCTTTAACCACCATATAGATCATGTTTATCCAATCAAAACATTTAGTTTTCTGCAATATAGAAATACTGTTAGACATTTCACTTTGCACAAAGATGATTTTTCTAATTGAGTTTATCATCAATAATAAATCCAGAGAAATCAAGCTTGATGAAAGGCAGTTCAGGTTTTGTTCCACCTGTGAACCAAAAGACCTCGCATAGGAACGTAAGGCTCTCTCTAAGAGTGAGAGGAAGGTTGTAGGTGCCACCAGAAGGTACTTAATTTTACTGAGACGTCGGTAATCTAGAGTGGGATCCCCCCCAGTTATCCAGGTTGGCACCATAGGATTGGTGTGTATCGGGCAGAGTTAAATTACCTGTAGATAATGGGAAAGGTTTTGCAGTTCTATGGTAGTAGAACAAAAGGCAAGGTTCTGGGGAATTGTCAACTGCCCAATGAGAAATTTTTGATCAAATGCTAACAGCTTTAAAGATAATTAGAAACCAAATACTGGAAAATTAGCTCAAACATAGTCCTCTTCTTCCCCATAAAAAAAAAATCATCAAATAAATAAATTCAATTCAATTCAATTCAGTTTATTTATATAGCGCCAAATTCACAACACATGTCATCTCAAGGCCCTTTACAGTTCAACCAGATCATACAGTCAAATTGATACAAAGCTTTCTATCTAAGGAAACCAGTTGATTGCATTGACTCATTGACTCAAATACAATCCCTCACACTAAGCATGCTTGTAGCGACAGTGGAGAGGAAAAACTCCCTTTTAACAGGAAGAAACCTCCAGCAGAACCAGGCTCAGTGTGAGCGGCCATCTGCCGAGGCCGACTGGGGTTCAAGGAGACAGAAGCAGAGACACAAAAAGCAGCTGTAAAAGGCGGCCCCGTCCAGGAAACACACAGCCAGGCAGACGAGGTCCGAGCCAGCTCCCATGCCAGAGGACGAAGAGAGCACATCCACTCAGTCACGGTCAGAGAAACAGGACCACAATGGAAAACAGGCTGATCTCCAGCATCTATAAACAAGGGTGTTGATGGAAGCAGCACAGCTGATATTTCTTTCCAGGATGCCGTCACAGCCAAACAGGAACAGACGAGGCAAAGCTACTCTGAGGAAAAGCAGAGAGAGCAGAACGTTAGAGATTGAACTAACAGATTCTGCAGAATAGGAGAACAGAGAGAGAATGAAGCAGAATGATGAAATGGGAGTCCCCATGTCCTCCAGAAGTCTAAGCCTATAGCAGCATAACTATAGAGATAGCTCAGGATAAATGTAATCTAACAAAAACTTCCAACTGTTTTTAATATTCTTTTTTTGTTTCTGCATTTTTATTTTATTTTATTTATTCTTTAATTATTTTTATTTTATTTATTTGTTCCTACTTGCTTTGATTCTGTTTTATCTTCCTGTATTTTAATCATGTAAAGCACTTTGCGTTGTCTTTGTACTGAATTGTGCTATAGAAATAAATTTGCCCTGCCCTGCCTTGCCTTGATATTTCCTTTTACGGTAAATAGTTTTAGGATATAGGCTGCTCAGTGGCGCAGTGGGTTGCACTGCTGCCTTGCAGCAGGAAGGTTCTATTCCCAGGTACTCCAGCTTCCTCCCACAGTCCAAAAACATGACTGTTAGGTTAATTGGCGAAATTAAACAAAATCTCTAAATTATCCTTAGGATATTAATGATTGTTTGTCTCTGTGTTGCCGTGCGATGGAGTGGGGACCTGTTCAGGGTGTACCCTGCCTCTTGCCCATAGACAGCTGGAGATAGGCACCAGCACCCCTCGCAACCCCCACTTGGGATTAAGCGTGTTAGAAGATGGATATTTTTAGGATTATAATATGATGAAGGTTGAGATCCTCAAAAATAACCTGGTTTTAAACTGTAAACCCAGCTTTATCTTAATAACTTGTAAACAAAATCTTCTTGGTGTTAAAAGAAGCACAAAATGCAACCAGCTTTATAAAAGATGAAAGTGGGATTTCCTCAAACACAATAAAGTCCACTTGCAGTTCCAGAAAATAATGAAGGATGTGGTAGTTAGGGTGCTAGACTGAGCTACAAACACGCACACAACAGTCAAAGAGCAATTTAAATATATATATATTGAAATAATATAAAATATAAATATTTTTCATTAAATGTGCAAAGGCCCAGTGGATCCCTGAGGGACGGGGCTCAGTCACAGGAGCCAGGAATGAACACGCAGATCCTCCAGGGTGGGTCGTCTCCTACTGTCATTCTCCAAGCACAGGTGCAGAAAATTCAGGCACTCTGGAAAGAGAAGCCAAGGGTTAATGGTCAGAAGCACAGGCAGGCGGTAACTAGCAAGGCACTTGCTGGTTATGTTCTTATACCTTGCGAAATGTTTTTGTTGAATTTAATGAGGCCCCGTGTAAAACGTCTGGTGTCAAAGTGACACCTGTGCAGCATGCGATACAGGATGGTTCCCAGCTGCCAAACCGTGGTCAGAGAAGGTCTATATTTCCTACTGCTGAACCACTCCGGGGGGGCGAATGCAAGAGTACCTGGAATACAGGCATAGTCAGAGCAGACTGTTATGCTTTGTTCCTCCATTTGGTTTCTAAAGGAAATGACTCAAAGAGGATCTCAGTTAAATGTTTAACAAAGTAGAAACCCACCACTAAACCTTCTGTAGACTTCCTTCGTCTGGAAGCTTCCACAGCCGAAATCAATGATCCTGATGCGAGGCTCCTGGGATCCCATTTCCACCAGTGTGTTTTCACACTTTAAGTCTCGGTGGAAAATCCCCTTGTTGTGGAGGTCTATGGCAGCGTCCACCATCTGTTTCATAAGAATCTGGAATAAAACAATGAAAAATGTGTCTTTATCATTAAAGATCTCATCTTCAGTTGTTGAAATTAAATAAAATTTTAACAAATTTATTCTCCCCTTAAAGATTTCTTCGGTTTTTAATTTTTTTTACACATTAATGATTCAGATCATTAAGCAAAATGTATTATTAGAAAAAGATAAACTGGGTTATAAACAAAATGCATTTTCCATTGATCAGAGACAGAGAGAGAAGGTATCTAAACCCAGATGGATTATTTTCCCCTGAACCTAAAGACTGGTTGAGTCCCTTTTATTATGTTACACATTTATTTAAGAAATGATGGTTTATCAAAGATAAAAGTTGTTGCTGCAGCTATTAAATGGAAAAAGAGAAAAGCTCTTAGTCTGCCAGCGAATGGAGACGTAGCAAAAAAATCAAACCTCCAGCCTCCCTACCCTGGCCACGTCTTCCTCCAGGCAACCTCCTTTGCAGGACATGTAGTCCACAAGATCCATGGATGCTGGTGGCCTTTCCATAACAATGACCAGGTCCTGATCCACGTAGTACCACTCCAGGAGGGTGACGGCAGCAAACTCCCCCACTGAATTTGGCCCACCTCCGGTCTTCTGCATGAGGGCCACCTCCAGGGGAACACTGTCCACCTTAAAAAAACCACAATGACCTGATTGTGTAACTAACAGCAAAGGACAAATACTGTCTACTAACATGACTGGGAGGACGGCTGCTTCTAAACCAGTTCACTCACTTCACTCAGTCTGATTTGAGCTCTCTTCATGTCTATGTACTTGATGGCCACCTGTTGGACACAAGCACAAGTGTTATCCTTTCTGCAGACATCAGCAGTGATGCTTTCAGGATGCCTGCTTAGATTTGAGTCAAAGACAGACAGAAGGCCAAGAACACAATATAATACCAACCGGTAATGAATCCTCCAGGCGAAGGCCAGCGTAGACGGACCCGAAGCCCCCTCTGCCAATCAGTCCAAGACGTTTGTATTTTCTCTCAAACTCAGCTAGGAGTGAACAGAGAAATCAGCTGATTATAATAAAGCTGTGAATACTGTCAGATTATTGATGTTAATGATGAACAACAGCAATCAGAGATGCAGACATCATGTCTGTTGCTTTCAGTGAACCTCAAAACTCTTTGTTTCTGTTTGGGTTTTTCAAGGATCAGAACATGTCTGCAGTTCCTTCTGTTTACATTCCTATCGGGGGTTAAAATATTTTCCTTTTATATTTTCAGGATGGCTAAAATTATTCTAATGATTTCTTCAAATTTTAGTAAGCTAAACCTTTAAAAAATAAGACTAATATCTATGCTGACGACCTGATTGAATTATAAATACTTTCATAAATATTGAAAACTTTTCAAGTTCTTAAACTTAGTTAAATTTAACTTTGACCATCTGAACCATTTGTGCAGGAATTTGTTATTTTAACCTGATTATAGCAGCAATTATTCTCTTATAGTAAGCATTAGAAAAGTCCAGAGGCTGTCAATGATTCAGAATCAAGTTCTTTATTCATATGAAGATAATTTTCCCATAAATGGTTCATTAATACTGGATCAAGCGAAACTTTTCCCTCTTCTGTAACTTTTCACCTTCATTTACTCTCTAATCACAAACCAATGAGTTTTATGGGAACTGATGTCAGAGTTGCACATCAGGAAATTTGAATTAACTGTCAGGTAAATAAAAATGTATGCATGGTTTTCAGAATTTGATATAAATCTAAGCCCTCTGACCAGCTTCCCTGTGCCTGCTAAAGAGGAACAGTCCCACAGCATGACACTGCCACCATCCTGCTTTACACTGCGAATGGTTGATTATGGGGGTTATTACTGTTAGCTCTAGCTTTGCTATTAAAAGCTGTCTGGCTTTGAATTAAACCTTTAAACATAGAAGTTATAACATTTCCTCTCTTAACACTAAAACTGAGAAGGAGTAAAATAGCTTGTCTTTAGCCCTAGCAGAAAAAGGAAGGATGTTTGTGTTCCCACTTCAGGAGTTGCTGAGGTGCATTTATTTCAGTGTTGGGCTCACATTTGTCAGAAACTGAGCTGCTGGTGCCTTGCTCTGGCTAAGAGACTCTCTGCCTCTTCTTAGAGGACTCTTCGGGGACATCGGCCTTTCTCTTCCTCTCCCTAATAGATTTCAGCTCTTCCTCTGGCTCCCTGAGGCTGATACTGGTGCTGCTTATCACTACTATGCTGACTGGTGCCCGTCCAGTAGAATTGCTCTTTCCCTTTTCAGAATCAGAAATACTTTAATAATCCCAGAGGGAAATTACTTTTGTTACACGCTCCAGTTACAGTTTTATTTATATATATATACACACATCCAACAACACAAGATAATAAAGATAAAAAATAAAAAAGAGATAATATATATATATATATTGGTACTTTTGGTATTTATTTTGGTACCTTTTGGTACTCTCTCACAAACTCTACAGACACAGACTGATCTTGTCCAGCGGTGAGGTGGCTGAAGTTGTTGCAACTCTGTTTGCATAACTTTTTGTTGTCCAACTTGGGGACGACCTCCGCCTTTCTTTTCCTGCAGCTTGGTTCATCCAGACGGCTGCTGGGTCCAACAGAGACGCTCTGGTTATCTGAAAGAGTTCATTGGACAAATGTTTTCACTCTATAGCAGATCTATTTAGGAAGCAATGGAAGAGAATGCAGACTGAGAGAAATCTAAAACCCCTCTTTTTAGTTATAAAATATGAGCCACCAAATACTTTCACAAGAAAAATGACACTTTCCAATGAATCCACTGATCCTGCATCACCAAAGATTTGATAGAATAAAAACTTGGCACCAAGGAATTAGATTTTGCAGTTTTTTGAGGAAAAATAATCAAAATTAATAATAACATTTTTACATAAAGGTAACTACAAACCTTTAATTGTCAACTCATTTAATGTTTTTCCATTAAATGTAGTTAAACAAGTTTTTTGGATTTTACAATTTAATGAACGTTCATCAAATAACAGGATCATCAGTGTGTTACTCAAACACGTCTAATGTTAATATATTAATATAACACCTCTGCAACGTTTGGTTCCCTAAAATTTAACTCTGACCTTTTTACCAGAACGATCAACAATTAGGAGGACCGCTTACTTTATGATCTACCCAGAAAATAAAATCCTCCACTATACCTTTAATATAAGATAACTCTGCTGCAACGTTTAGTTCCCTAAAATTTAACTCTGAATTTGCATTCCTGTTTCTTTTTCATATACCTTGAACATCAACTTGTTTTCCAGGGACAAGAGCAGGTGTCTCCATGTTGCTGAACGAGTTTAAAGGCCTCAGTTGTCAAAAAAACTCAGATCACGGTGAGACTTTCTGGGGATTTATACCAACAATGTGGATCTAGAAACGATTTGCACTCAGGAACAATTAAGTTCTTGCAGTAAAACCACAGAATATTTGTTTTTTTTTTAACTATCGTCATGGTGCCGAGCTGTTTCATCCTAAAAATGTTGACATTTGAGAATTTGGCAGTTATCCCAGCTGTAAAAAAAAAATTTATCATAAAAAATTCGGAGAAAACAGCAAAGTAACTCTCAAAACTTTTTCTAAATTTGTTTTTCAAAGTTTTATTTTTGGTTTGCATTTCTTTTTGATATTTGTTTAGCATTTCCATTTATGAATGAGTTAATTGGACAGATGTTTACACTATAGCAGATCTATTTAGGAAGCACTAAAGAGGGTGCAGACTGAGAGAAATCTAAAACCCCTCTTTTTAGTTATAAAACGTGAACCACCAAATACTTTTACAAGAAAAAATGACACTTTCCCATGAATCCACTGATCCTGCATCACCAAAGATTTGATAGAATAAAAACTTGGCAGCAAGGAATTAGGTTTTTGCAATTTCTGGAGGAAAAATGCATAATTATCATATTTTTGACATACAAGGTAACTGCAAACTTTTTATTGTCAAACCATGTCATGTTTTTTCCAGTAAATGTAGCATAACATTTTATTGGATTTTAAAATTTCATGAACATTTATCAAATTACAAGAGGAAATTAATTGATTGTGTTTCTCAAAAACATCTAATGTTAGTACATTAAAGGTATAGTGGAGGATTTTTGCATAGTTTTGAAAAGACCTGCCCTCTCCAATTAAAAAAAAATGCACATGCACAACCCTGAACCCAAGGGGGAACAACTATTAAACACATGCAAGAGCGTGCACAAGCCCATTTCTCCTCATGCACGCTGTGTTTAAAAGTTTGCATCCCTCATACAAGCTCACTTTCCAAAAAAAGATTTGCAATTTTTCCACTATGTTAGACTGAAAATAATTGGAAATGGGGTCGAGCACGCAGGACGGCCCAACTTAAACATATCACCAGAATTATCAACAATTAGGAGGACCACTAACTTTAATGATCCACCTTAAAAAAAGAAAATCCTCCACTATACCTTTAATATAAGATAACATTTCTGCAACGTTTAGTTCCCTAAAATTTAACTCTGAATTTGCATTCCTGTTTCTTTTTCATATACCTTGAACATCAACTTGTTTTCCAGGGACAAGAGCAGGTGTCTCCATGTTGCTGAACGAGTTTAAAGGCCTCAGTTGTCAAAAAAACTCAGATCACGGTGAGACTTTCTGGGGATTTATACCAACAATGTCGATCTAGAAACGATTTGCACTCAGGAACAATTAAGTTCTTGCAGTAAAACCACAGAATATTTGTTTTTTTTTTTAACTATCGTCATGGTGCCGAGCTGTTTCATCCTAAAAATGTTGACATTTGAGAATTTGGCAGTTATCCCAGCTGTAAAAAAAAAATTAATCATAAAAAATTCGGAGAAAACAGCAAAGTTACTCTCAAAACTTTTTCTAAATTTGTTTTTCAAAGTTTTATTTTTGGTTTGCATTTCTTTTTGATATTTGTTTAGCATTTCCATTTATGAATGAGTTCATTGGACAGATGTTTACACTATAGCAGATCTATTTAGGAAGCACTAAAGAGGGTGCAGACTGAGAGAAATCTAAAACCCCTCTTTTTAGTTATAAAACGTGAACCACCAAATACTTTTACAAGAAAAAATGACACTTTCCCATGAATCCACTGATCCTGCATCACCAAAGATTTGATAGAATAAAAACTTGGCAGCAAGGAATTAGGTTTTTGCAATTTCTGGAGGAAAAATGCATAATTATCATATTTTTGACATACAAGGTAACTGCAAACTTTTTATTGTCAAACCATGTCATGTTTTTTCCAGTAAATGTAGCATAACATTTTATTGGATTTTAAAATTTCATGAACATTTATCAAATTACAAGAGGAAATTAATTGATTGTGTTTCTCAAAAACATCTAATGTTAGTACATTAAAGGTATAGTGGAGGATTTTTGCATAGTTTTGAAAAGACCTGCCCTCTCCAATTAAAAAAAAAATGCACATGCACAACCCTGAACCCAAGGGGGAACAACTATTAAACACATGCAAGAGCGTGCACAAGCCCATTTCTCCTCATGCACGCTGTGTTTAAAAGTTTGCATCCCTCATACAAGCTCACTTTCCAAAAAAAGATTTGCAATTTTTCCACTATGTTAGACTGAAAATAATTGGAAATGGGGTCGAGCACGCAGGACGGCCCAACTTAAACATATCACCAGAATTATCAACAATTAGGAGGACCACTAACTTTAATGATCCACCTTAAAAAAAGAAAATCCTCCACTATACCTTTAATATAAGATAACATTTCTGCAACGTTTAGTTCCCTAAAATTTAACTCTGAATTTGCATTCCTGTTTCTTTTTTATATACTTTGAACATCACCTTGTTTTCCAGAGACAAGAGCAGGGGTCTCCATGTTGCTGAACGAGTGTAAAGGCCTCAGTTGTCAAAAAAACTCAAATCACGGTGAGATTTTCTGAAGATTTATACCAAAAATATCGATCTAGATGCGATCTGCACTCAGGTACAATGAAGTTCTGGCAGTCAAACCACAAAATATTTCTGTTTGAAAAAAACATCGTCATGGTGCCCAGCTGTCCATCCTAAAAATGTTGACATTTGAGAATTTAGCAGTTATCCCAGCTCTGTTCCCAGGTAGCTGCCAAATTCTCAAAGCTGTAGTATTGGACTTGAAGTGAAATGAATGGGGTCTGTGACATGTGATTAGAGAAGAATGCAATTGATTAAAGTATAGCTGAAAAGGATAAATATTAAAATTTGAAATCTGTTTAAAATTTTTTTCGAAAAAATGGGTGAAAATATAAATTTTGAAAAATAAATCATAAAAAAATTGGAGAAAACAGCAAAGTTACTCTCAAAACTTTTTCTAAATTAGCTTTTCAAAGTTTTATTCTTGCTTTGCATTTCTTTTTGATATTTGTTTAGCATTTCCATTTATGAATGAGTTCATTGGACAAATGTTTACAGTCTATAGCAGATCTATTTAGGAAGCACTAAAAGAGGATGCAGACTGAGAGAAATCTAAAACCCCTCTTTTTAGTTATAAAACATGAACCACAAAATACTTTGACAAGAAAAAAGGACACTTTCCCATGAATCCACTGATCCTGCATCACCAAAGATTTGATAGAATAAAAACTTGGCAGCAAGGAATTAGGGTTTTGCAATTTCTGGAGGAAAAATGCATAATTATCATATTTTTTACATAAAAGGTAACTGCAAACCTTTTATTGTCAAACCATGTCATGTTTTTTCCAGTAAATGTAGCATAACAATCTTTTGGGATTTTATAATTTAATGAACATTCATCAAATCACAAGAGGAAATTAACTGATTGTGTTTCTCAAACACATCTAATTTTAGTACATTAAAGGTATAGCGGTGGATTTTTGCAAATTTTTGAAAAGACCTGCCCTCTGCATTTAAAAAAAAAATGCACATGCACAACCCTGAACCCAAGGGGGAACAACTATTAAACGCGTGCAAGAGCGTGCACAAGCCCATTTCTCCTCGTGCACGCTGTGTTTAAAAGTTTGCATCCCTCATACAAGCTTACTTTCCAAAAGAATATTTGCAATTTAGGTGTTGTTGCTAACGTCCAGCAGACCAATAGAAATGCCTCATTGCTCCACCCCCAGACGGGTTGGGGGGGGGGACTCCATTTGTAAGGGGTATGCAAGTGATCAAAAACTGATAAAATCTGGAATATATAGGCCTATATATTTGTCTCATTCTTTAAAAGATCATCTAAAACAATCTGAGTAGTTTTCTTTGAACTCAACTTGTTATCTGGGCTGGGTAAATGCGTCAGAATCCTAACACCGCCCCTGCTCTGCTCCATGTTTTAAGACTCCATTAAATAACAATAAGCGACCTCAGTGCGCGTGCTCATCTCTTCCATTGTTGTCATTTTTTTCATTCATCTCCGCCGAAACAAAAGGCTCGTAAATCCAGCTTTCTGATTGGTTGATAACCAGGGGAAGGAGGGGAGGGGGGCGCCCCTACGTCACAAGCCCCGCCACAACAGATGGAGCCCTCTCCTCTTCCTCCTTCTCCTCCTCCTGCTCCTGGATGCTTGGTCCCACGCGCTCCGCTGATTGTTTGCAGCAGCAGCAGCTGTAGCCGTTAACCGACGGTTGATCCACGAGAACCGAGGAGAGGGACCGAGGAGGAGCGGAGACAGAGTCCTTTAAAGTCCGCAAGAAATCCAACGCAGGTCGGTGAAGCTAAGTCTGCCTCTGATGGAGATTTCTACTAAAAATGTTGCTATACGGAGCTACTAGTGTGTAATTCTGCTGTCTGAATGAAATAAATGATGCACTACAGCTGATAAGTGGAAGCTGCCTAAGAAACGCCTTAACGACCCAAATGTATTATAGAAAAAAAAACCTTTGTTTGGTTTCTCTTTATTCATATTCAGTCAACAACCTCAAACCAAAGTACTTTGTTTCATCTGCTGAAGAGACAGAAATAGAGAAAATGCTGCTCATTGTACAAGTATTCACTACCAGGGAGCCTATAAATATATATTAGTAAACTAGGTTACATAACAAGGGAGAGATGTTTAACATTCCCCTCAGCACACAGCTACAGCCTACTTCCCTAAAGCAGAGGCTGGTTTTAAAGCTGTGCTTCTCAACTTGTGATACAAGTGGAGGTATTCAGGACACCTTTACTGGCATCAGAAATGTATTATTTTTGAAGATAAATATGCACAAGCCAAGTATGATGCAAGGCTGTATGCTCTCCAATAGTCATAACCATGTGTTCTGCAAGCAACTTGGTTATTGCTTCATCAGAAACTTCTCATAGAATAGAGGAAAGCATATAATAACGAGCAGTAAACCAGGAACCAGTATGTGGGCTTTTGTCACATTTACCTCTGAGGTCAAAGCTTGGATCAGGCAAGGACATCTGATCCAATGTAACTCTGTTTCAGATGTTCAATTTAGAAAAAAATAGTAAAATTAGAACAAGGTAGACATATTGTACATTGTCTTCACTATAACAGAAGCATACAGATAAATGCAAAGGTAAAATGATAAAATATAAAAAATATATATAATTGAAGACTTTAGATTAAGGGCAAAGTAATGTAGGAAAAATACTACCTCAGTTTCAAAGAGTAAAGAAATGTGCAACTATGTAACACTTCAACAATTTACAAAACATAAATTTATATGTACTGAGCCTAAAAAAACAAACAACAGAATTTTTACAACAAAAAAACCACTAATAACGGCTGGATATTAACACCTCTTGACAGCTACTGTTTGGAAGGATCTTCGATAACACTCCTTAGCTGCACCCAGGGTGCAGCAGTCTCTCTAAAGGAGATCCGCTGAGATGCAACAGTTTCAGCGTGTAGCAAGTTGATAAGCTAAGAGGCTATGTTAACTGCTATCAGCAATGCAAGTTAAATACAGTAAGGGTTTGTTTTCTGCTTTCAAAAAAGTTTTTCAATGGGAAACTTACTGTGAGATATGTGTCTCCTTTCTTTCAGCTGTCATGTGCAAGACAGCCATATTGGATTTTGGGTATGGGGTTGGTAAAAAATCTGTCATTCCTACTTTTAATTATCCAAGCGACCGTTTAACTCTTCTAACCTTAACTGAGGGATTGCATTTGAGTCAATGAGTCGATGCAATCAACGGGTATGCCTCAGATAGAAAACTATCAATCAATTTGACTGTATAATCTGGTTGAATTGTAAAGTGACTTGAGATGACGTGTCATAAATTGGCACTATATAAATAAACTGAGTTGAATTGAACTCTAAAATCTAAATTGTAAGCATCTGAGTAACAATAGAAGTCAATGTTAAATATCCTTCTGTTATTGAAGCAGAGCTACTTTTTGTTTTGTGGTATAACAACAAATTAAAAACAATCCCAGCACTATTGCCGCACATTTTTGTTTGAAAACTTACTAGTTAGTATTTAAGAATCATACCTTCTAAAGTAGTGTGACTGAATTTGGATGTTTGTTTTCTTATTTTAAATCTAATTGCACCAGATAAACAACATTGTCATCTATGATCACTCCTTTATTGTTTGAAATATTTTATTTGCTTATGGACTTTATTTTGACCCAAATGCTTAATGTCCAGATATATAATTTAGTTTTTTTTTTTAATCCAAAAAGTTCCTTTAAGTCCAAATTCTGAAGGAGGAAATGTTTTACTTCCCACCAGCCCCAGCCTCGAAACCTTTTAATGCACCATGACAGCTGCTGTTATCACATCTGATGATTAGCGTCTCATTGCAGTGCTTTGCAAAATACACACAGCTGATAGACTTTTGAACATTTTGTTACATTCCATAACATAGCTAGATAGCAGCAGGAAGATTGCACGTTTTTTTTTTTTAGTTTGTTTTAACAAATAATCTGGTAAATGTGCTGTTTGTTCATGTCCTGCCCCTTTCCTCTGATGCCACTAAACACCATAAAGTGTAAACAATGGCCTTTGGATGCCACACAATCCATTGAAATACTTTGAAGTCGAGAGTTTGAAAGTGAAAAACCCAGATCTTGTCATGATTAATCTTGTTTCTTGAGCAAATCCCAGTGGTTTATAAATCGAGCTAACGTCTGATCATGTGGTATTACTATAGAGATAAAGGGAATGTAGTCTAGCTATGGAGCGCTTGCTCAGTGCTGTCCTCATCAGTTCAAGCTGTAAGATCTTTCTTCTTTTGAATTGTTTTTTTAGGGCAGATTTGTTCCTATTTACCTTACATATAATTCATAACAAACATTTCTTTTCAGTAGGAAACATGAAAATCAATAAATAAGCAAATAAAACAAGAAATAGAGAGGAAATATTATAATCCATTTGAAGCATTATTCCCAGTTTTATATGGACACTGGTCTTTGCTGGGAGCTGAATGGCATGTCAAATATGTTCATATTTAATATATCTTAACAACAATAACTAACAGGCTTTCGGTTGATTTAAAGGATTTTATCAGAACATAATGCAGATTTTTTTTTGTCAGACCAAAAACAAAAGTGCTCCAACTACATTTCATTTCCATATACACAACAACACATACTTAAAACAGGGTTCTCCAATATTTCTTATCCAGAGAGCCATTTTATCCTAAGCCCATCTGAATAAAAGTCGTAAACATTAGATGAATTTTACATAAAACACAACTTATAATGTTTAATACCATAAAACACAATTTATTATTTATTTTAAATTAATGCAAAAAACTGTTGCCATTTCAATTCACAGTCTATTTACATTTTTATTTATTTTTTAAATAAGGACAGGACATTAAAGATTCATGTGCAGGAAGCAATGATTTTTGTGCCATAGGATATTATTCTATGTAAAAACTAATGACAAGACATATAGAATGATAGAATGTCAAAAACATACAGTATTTCTGATTCTTTAATCTCATTCTGATGTGAAAATTAAACTCAAATGTTCTTTAAAAAACCTGCAAAAGTTTGTAAGAATGGTATTTATTAAGATACGATGTTGAAAACGATTCATTGGCTCATTATAATTTTTTTATCCAATATAGAGGGTCCAAGTGAGAGCTGCATGTTTAAAGTAAATTACATTTAAAATAACAAACATGATTTGATGAAATGGACGAAAGACAATATGAACAATATAAAACATGTCCTCTTATTTCCTGAATACAAAACAAATACAGGTGCTGGTCATAAAATTAGAATATCATGAAAAAGTAGATTGATTTCAGTAATTCCATTTAAAAAGTGAAACTTGTATATTATATTCATACATTACATACAAACTCATATATTTCAGATGTTTATTTTGTTTAATTTTGATGATTACAAATGACAACAAATGAAAATCTCAAATTCATCATATCAGAAAATTAGAATATTACTGAAGACCAATAAAAACAAAGGATTTATAGAAATGTTGGCCAACTGAAAAGTATGAACATGAAAAGTATGAGCATGTACAGCACTCAGTATTTAGTTGGGCCTCCTTTGGCCTGTATTACTGCAGCAATGCGGCGTGGCATGGAGTCGATCAGTCTGTGGCACTGCTCAGGTGTTATGATAGCCCAGGTTGCTCTAATAGTGGCTTTTAGCTCTTCTGAATTGTTGGGTCTGGTGTATTGCATCTTCTTCTTCACAATACCCCATAGATTTTCTATGGGGTTAAGGTCAGGAGAGTTTGCTGGCCAATTAAGAACAGGGATACCATGGTCCTTCAACCAGGTACTGGTAGCTTTGGCACTGTGTGCAGGTGCCAAGTCCTGTTGGAAAATGAAATCTGCATCTCCAAAAAGTTGGTCAGCTGCAGGAAGCATGAAGTGCTCTAAAACTTCCTGGTATGTGGCTGCGTTGACCCTGGACCTCAGAAAACACAATGGACCAACACCAGCAGATGACATGGCACCCCAAACCATCACTGACTGTGGAAACTTTACACTGGACTTCAAGCAACGTGGATGAAGTGCCTCTCTTCTTTTCCTCCAGACTCTGGGACCTTGATTTCCAAAGGAAATGCAAAATTTACTTTCATCAGAGAACATGACTTTGGACCACTCACCAGCAGTCCAGTCCTGTTTCTCTTTAGCCCAGGCAAGACGCTTCTGACGCTGTCTGTGGTTCAAGAGTGGCTTGACACAAGGAATGCGACAGCAGAAACCCATGTCTTTCATACGTCTGTGTGTGGTGGTTCTTGAAGCACTCACTCCAGCTGCAGTCCACTCTTTGTGAATCTCCCCCACATTTTTGAATGGGTTTTGTTTCACAATCCTCTCCAGGGTGCGGTTATCTCTCTTGCTTGTACACTTTTTTCGACCACATCTTTTCCTTCCCTTCGCCTCTCTATTAATATGCTTGGACACTGAGCTCTGTGAACAGCCAGCCTCTTTAGCGATGACCTTTTGTGTCTTGCCCTCCTTGTGCAAGGTGTCGATGGTCGTCTTTTGGACAACTGTCAAGTCAGCAGTCTTCCCCATGATTGTGTAGCCTATAGAACTAGACTGAAAGACCATTTAAAGGCTTTTGCAGGTGGTTTGAGTTAATTAGCTGATTAGAGTGTGGCACCAGGGGCCATCAATTTTGAACCTTTTCACAATATTCTAATTTTCTGATATGATGAATTTGAGATTTTCATTTGTTGTCATTTGTAATCATCAAAATTAAACAAAATAAACATCTGAAATATATGAGTTTGTATGTAATGTATTAATATAATATACAAGTTTCACTTTTTAAATGGAATTACTGAAATCAATCTACTTTTTCATGATATTCTAATTTTATGACCAGCACCTGTATATTCAAATACATTTACAGCAGAATCAGACATTTTACTGCATTCTGCTGCTAACAGATAGAGGTTCTGGGAAAAAAATAGTTTAGCTGGTCAAAAGGGATTATTTTCCCTTTTTTTAAGGATAGAAAGATTGAAAAATCCGAAAAGGTCAAAGAAATCAAAGTTTTTGTAGTTGTAAGCATTTCCCTTTCATCTGAAAGGTAAAGGGAGAAGTTCCAAGCTTCCATCACCAACTCTGAATTGTTAAAGGCCTTTGGATAAAGGAAAAAACATTTTCAACAACCAAAAAAAATGAAACCCTGTTCTTTTTTAACCATTTTCTGGAAGCACCATGTTCTAGCTGGCTGAGAATCTTCATTGGTAGCTAGAAATATCATACCCAATCAACAATGGCTGAATGTTTGAAAACAGTCACTCTTCTTTACATGTTCTCATAGTACCAGATGCTAAGAAAATACAAAAAGGACCAGAGAATTGACTTGTAGACAGAATGAAACCATCATTGGGTAAGTTATTTCATGCTGCGTCCCTATTAGGAACAGGAATGACAAACACTGGCTCTGGCCCAGGGCTGTGGGTAGTCTGGTTTGGTTTTTGTGTGGTGTTGCTATGACAGTAATGACAATAGTGAGACAGAGCAGCAGTCATGAGGAAGCTGAAAGACAGTGGAGATCCTGTTGGTGGGTTTGGGAGAGAAACAGGAGGAGGTTTAGAGGCTATTCACCGCCTGTTTCAGCCAAGGACGTTGACTGAGGAGCTTTAGAGGCAGCAGGGTGAGAGGTTAGAAGAAAAAAAAAAGGAGGAGGTCAATGAAAGAGAATATTTGGAGAAAAGTCTGACTGTTTGATAGGCGCTGGTTGGAAGAGGCTTCTTGGAGAGAAAACTGCTCTGTTCATCAACTGAGTTTCAGACTTCCAAAAAGCAGAGCAGAGCAAGACAAAAGGGGGTGTTAGAGCAGAAGATGGAGACTGCTGACATTATCATGAGTCTCAGGGGAATTCAGACGCTCAATAGATTCTACATTTGGTCTGTTTTCCCGCACATAGAAGATCGGTGGGATCTGAAACAGGACTGGGTCGGCCGTGGGTCAGGCTGTCTGCAGTTGTGCTGATCTTGGCGCTGCTGCGGCGCTCTGCATCTGGAAAAAGACACGTTCAACAGAGACAAGAACCAATGCTTTTGAAAGATGACCTCATTTGCGGTTTAAAAGTGTGAGGTTTACTGAAGCCGCTTTATAGATACCAGATCCTAACAAATACTAAATAAAAAGCATGCCTTGTTGTTTTTTTTGTCACTGTGACATATTTGATTACCGGTTCCTGTTTGAACGACCACATTTGCTTCTGTTTGCTAAATTCCAGAATATCTTTAGTTGTTAATTTCGTCAAAACCAGACTAACATGCATCAACGCTACCATGCATTTAGGCAATTTGGGAAAGATAATGAAGATATAAAGGCTTTGACACATATAATAGTTTAAGCTAAATGGAGGCACTCCTGTGGATGTGTTTCAAGGCAGCAGCCCAAACACATTTCCGGTGGCATGAAGGATATAAATAGATCAGCTAAGATCATAGGATTAAAATAATGGAGCTCCACATTTCTAGCTCAGGTTTGTGTTCACATTTTACCTGCCAGAGTAAGCCTTACTCATTGTTTTAACAATTATAGGTAAAAATTAAACAGAAACAAAAAAGCATCATAATAAACAAGCATTATATTCCTCAGGCAGGAGACGGGTTCTCTGTCCTGTAGATGGCTGTGTTCTTATCAACCAGGACAATGCTAATGACTGTAATGACACGGATTAAAAAGACTGCACTTAGATAAAAGATGGATTATAATCTGCAAAGATTTTTAGAAATAGGATCTGTGTTATGATTAAACTAAAAATTTAGAAAGGAGGGAAGCTTTTCAACCTGAGAACATTTCCTGACTGTGGGGATGGCAGCATCATGCTGTGTGATTGCTTTGCTCCAGGAGGGATTGGTGAACCTTACCGCGTTTTCTTCTATAAGCTGTTCTATGTATTTCAGGTTTTATGCCTGTTTTTTGTTTATTTTGTAAAACAATGATCCATAATCGGTGCTAGGTATTTATCACTATATCTTTACAGCTGTGAAGGTCAAATGCTTGATTAGAAGATTAGATTAAGAATGCTTTTGTTGTTAGATGCTAGTTTAGTTCAACCACAGCAATTAAGGCTTTGTTATGGTCTGAGAGCGGGCTGCATGTCTGTCTCCGACCACTGGCATCACCCATTAATGAATACTGGAGCGAAGCCTCCTTCAAACACAGCATATGATACATGATATCAAAGACTAATGGCTGCGATTGTGTCAGTCAGCGGCAAGCTTTTGGAAGCTCCACAGCTCTAATATGGTTGCTGAAATAATGATGAACCTTGGCATAGGCCCTGACTAATTGGTGATTAATATTTAATTGATCCACCTTTATTACATCGATGATCAGCCTCAGGTTGTTTATCATCACAGTGTTTGACTTTTCCAGTCAGGCGGTGTTCATATTGAAGTGTCGGTGCATGTGTCTGATCCCTAACATCAGAGAGCGAGTACTGGATCAGGGAGTTTAACTGAGCTTTTCTAGTGTGTTGTGGGTGAAATGCTCCGTTTGAATTGAGGAAGTTTTGGGCTGTATGTCGGGGTAGTGTCAGTTTCCTGTGTGACTGACTGAGCAAAGGAGGAAGCGATTTGACGGAAGGGGAGCACTTCCTTTAAACACCCACCGCTCTCTTCCCCGTCTCTTCGGTGCTACAAAGAATAAAAAGGGTCCCCCCCTCCCGGGATGTTGATGACCTGACAAACTCTAAGTACCTGTGTGTAGACATAGGTTGGACCTGTCTGACTCTGAGCCCTCTCTCTCCACACAGAAAGCTACCTGCTGACTCAACAGAAATCTTCAGTCTTCTCCGTGGTAAGATCGTTGGCACTTACAACGCACAATCCTGCTCTATATAATAAATCTAATATGATAAAGGCATGTGTTTTATGCTTCAGCATTTCAAATCTGTAGCTTTCGTTCTCTTTACTTCCTGAAAAGACCACTGTTTAATGTTTTTAACAAAAATGTTGTCTGCTTAAATATAAGATAACATTCCTTATGGTTTCTGTTTGTTCTTTTGGTATCAGGGTCCCTGATAAATGTCTAAGTTTAAACAATTTGAGGCAGCAGGTGGACCATGTGTACTGCACCTGTCTATCTGCTTCCGGAGGTTTCATTGCTGCCAAATTTCACACTTGCTCCCTCTGAGTCCACTCAGCTGGAAGGCAGAGTGCCATGTTAAACAGCTGCGTGAGCGGATGCGCCGTGCAGTCGGTAGAGTTGAAGAGAATAGAGATACAGCTGCTGCTTTCCTTCATGACACACCAAATGTTGTGGTTTTATAAAGGGATCAGTGCTCTACCATTCTGAATCCTGAGGAGAAGGGTCAACAGGAAACAAGATATGATCTGTTATGCTTTTCACCGTCTGGAGCTTTTGGCCTCTTTTTCCTGCAGTAACTTTCCTCCTCAGTCTGTCCTTCGTGTGCCTCTGAGTTTGTCATGAGGAGTCATGAGACTGGATCTGATAGAGGAGCGCTGACTCTGTTTGCTGCTTCATTTTTTTCAGCTCCTCTCATGCTGTCTGAGCATGGATGGTACACAGGACGGGGTTCAGATCGGAGAAAACAAGTTCATCAGCAAGTAAGCTTTCATTTCATTCCCACGTAACTTCAAACGGGTTGAAATTAAAAATAAATGTTTGTTGATGATTGGTCTTCTTTTTTGGGGGGGGATTCTTTGTTCTTTGCTGATTTATGGATCATTAGGAGTAATTTAACCGTTTTAACTAACTAGTTTGTAATATTTTAAACATGATATTTACACTTTTAGAAGCAACAGAATTATTGGTAAATAGATGTCATGTTAGAGTAAATGTCTGGCATCCCTGCTGTTCATACATTGTTCAGCCTCTCTCTTCTAATAGCACAGCACTTCGTCTCCTCTAATATTTCAAAAGGTGGGAGCATACAGAAAGTAATCTTGGACCATTCCTCTCTTCAGCTCCCCTAAAAGGTTTTCCGTATTCCAGCATAGATGGCCCTGGCAGAAGCCTGGTTTTGGCTCATTATCCTGATGAGAGAACCATTGCATCTAGTGATGCATCAATAATTTGGCCGACAAAAGTTTTCGGACGAATTTTCGGTTTTCAGGCACTTAACACTGAAACAACATGGCAGAAACTTGTGATGATGTGACAAACAGCACATCCAGCTCACAAAAACATCATCAAGCACGAGAACAGGACTGAAGAAAAACAGCACAGGTAGTGGAGCAAAGTTTTCAGAGTTGAACACTGAACATGCAAGTTAAAACACTGCGCATCGGTCTCACTGCACACTCAGGTCAGAGGCATTAAATGCCATAGAATCCAAACGTTCTTAACATGAGAAGAACAAGACATGAAAAAGTCTGTGGCGGACATGTTTTAGCACTTCGTAGTGACTCTGCTAAGCAAGAGAGCACATCAAAAGTCAGTGGTAAATAAATATTTTGATACTTATGTATTTGATTTTTTGAAATACCTTTAGTTTAATAAAATAATGAGTTTTTTAAGAGGGTTAGTACACATCATAGCCAAAAAATTATATGGTTTTAATATTTGATATAATAATTTCTTCGGTTTCGGTTTTCGGCCTTGGTTTCCTAATTTTTTTGCACTAAGTTTCGGACAAGGATTTTCCTTTCGATGCATCCCTAATAGCAACCATCCATCCATCCATCCATTTTCCATCACGTTTATCACTGCCAGGGTCACGAGGGGTGCTGGTTCCTATCTCCAGCTGTCAAGGGGCAAGAGACTGGGTACACCCTGGACAGGTCGCCGGTCCATCGCAGGGCAACACAGACACAAACAGGACAAACAACCATTCACGCACACATACACTCACACCTAAGGAGAATTTAGAGAAGCCAATTAACCTAACAGTCATGTTTTTGGGCTGTGGGAATAAGTCGGAGGTACCCGAAGAGAACCCACGCATGCACAGGGAGAACATTCAAAACCCTTGCAGAAAGATCCCGGGCTGGGAATCGAACCCTACCCACTGCCTACTGTGCAGCCCTAATGGCAACCAATCTTTTTTTCTTTTTTTTTTATCTGAATCTAGCAGTTTTATTTAACTCTCGCCTGTTTTCAAAGGACTTGTGATACTGGGAACACAAAGTAAAGTTTGGCATGTAGATGGAGTCTTGTGGTTGTTATGGCGACACAGTCTTCCCAAAATGCATCTCTTTGTTTTGAGTTTATTGGCTGCAGGCTAACAAAGTCTTTTTACCTCCCCTACCGTCCTGCTTCATGTTTGGTGCATTATAAATAAGGGTCCTTGTCAGACATAGTGGTCAGGGGGGTAACACAAATCTCTGTGTGATTCAGTGGTGCTGTGAAGCACTGCTTAGAGTATTGCAAAAAACAACAACACACATTTGAAGGTGACTGCTGGTTAAGTTTGAAAGGGACTCAAAACTCAAAAAATGTCAAGTATAATAAACAATAATTCAGTTCTCACGCTTGCTTATTTTAAGAGGTTGCTAATGGTTTCATTTACTATAGTACTAGTAATTCAAATGAAACTGTTATTGTTTATATAAGATTTTCTTAAATTAAAGTTAGCATTTTTCAAGAAATGTACAATCTCAGCATAAAATTTAGCGATAAACAATTGCTTTATTATATTATACATTGACACATCTTTTGCTGGGGTTCCAGTGACTGCTAGTAGAACTGTAGAAATACGCATCAACATTACCTCTATAGCTGAGAGACATGTTCAGATATTTTGAACACTGTCATAAAAGTTCAAGAAATCATTTGTAAACATGATTACAGTGAACACAAAGGTGGGTTCATATTTTGAACTGGTTCTGATGTTGTCACATAATAAAGCCGCTGAGAGAAAGAACTGAGTTTTGCGTTCCTTTTTTCTTCCTCAGCTGTAAAAAAAAAATGTCAGAGTAGTGGTGATTTTATACGTTTATAAGGCAGAGAAGAGGAATGTACATGTATACTGGCTGGACATGAACCTACCAGCACTAAAAAAGTTTAATATCTTCATGTGTTCTGTTTAATAATGTTAAAGTAATGAATCCAATATGCTTTTCATTAAATTCTGACCACACAGCAAATCTGTTTAAGCTCATGTGCTATGTTTGGTGCTTTCATTGCCTTTGCTAAAATATAACATTTTATTTCTGCCTTCAGAGCAACAGTCCTTTCACATCTTAAAACCTACAACCTTTATTATGAGGGACAGAATCTCCAGCTGCGGCACAGAGAGGTAAGCAGTTAAAGCCGTCTCTTACCGGTACTTTTATATTTAAGTAAAAGCAGAACAGTCCCAGCGTCTCCGCTCTTCTTTCCACTTAAATCTTTCCTTTCCTATCAAATGTAACTCGCCCTACTTATTAGACTGTCTGCCCCAAAGGCGTAATAACTGTCAGCTCTGTATAAACATTGATTAGTGCCCATGTCTTTAAACAGGAAGAAGAGGAGCTGATTATTGAAGGCTTGCTAAATATCTTTTGGGGCCTGCGGCGGCCAATCAGGCTTCAGATGCAGGATGACCACGAGCGAATTCGACCTCCACCGTCCTCAACATCCTGGCACTCAGGCTGCAATCTGGACAGCCAAGGGCAAGTGAAACCAGACGGATCCAGTTACACTCCAGTGAACGGAAATGGTGACGAGGGCAGACATAGCTTATAATGAGTTAATGACAGCTTTGTATAGATCTAAATCTCTTGACTAAATCTATGAATGAACCAGGAAACAGTATCTGAACAAGACAAACCTAACAGATTATTTTTTGTCTATATATATATATAGTTTTTTATTTATATATATATATATATATATATATATATATATATATATATATATATATATATATATATATATATATATATATATATATATATATATATAGTTTTCTATTCATTCATATCAATTTGTGAAGAAATCGTCACATCAATAAAAAGGTTTCAACAAAAAAAGCCATCCCACTGAAAATGATGTTCATCCACTGATCCATCAGGAACTTTGTTGAGGCTCTTTTTGCATAAATTCCTGCATCAGTGCAGTTTTACATGGAAGGATTTAATCTGTGGCTGTGCTGATGAGGAATGGAGGAGACGGACTGCTTTGATAACAGCCTACAGGTCATCCCAGAGTCTCACATCTTTTCCTTGATATTAGATCATAGTCTCTCTAAGGGGAATAGATTTGGTCCGGCTGAGGTCAAAAACATTGATACCATGCTCTTTTAAGGACGAATTAGTCCTTGATATGGTAGTATGGAAAATGAAATCTGCATCTTTAAAGAGCTTCTCTTCAGAGGTTGATGGCTGCTTTGACTTGTTAAACACAAAGCCAGGAGATATAATGGCTCTCCAAGCCTTCACTGGCTGTGAAAACATCACAATAGAGCTTAAACTGTTTCTAACTGTCCCTTTTCTGCTTTTCTATGAGACTCTGGGGCTCCATGTTAGATACACAGAAAGTTTTGACCAACTCCTGCTGGATAAGCTTCATGGACACTCAGCCTCACATTACTTGGCTTAATCTGAAGGATATAAATGGCATAACACCTGTCAGCATTCTTCCAATTATTATTTTTACCACAACATAGCTTTACTCCACTGAAAAGCTCTTTAATTGGCCATTTGTATCATGTGTATCATTCAGATATTAGAAGAAACAGAATTTAGTGTTTTTATAGGCTCAAAGGGCTTTTGTGAAAATCAACTAAATAAACCCTATAAATATATCACTTTTGTAAATGTAGAGCTTCAATTTCTGAATTGAGCAATTGAAATACATCAATCATTTCAGTTTTCTCAGATATCCATGTATATGGGCTCAGAATTGTATTTTTTTTTTAGTTCTTGTAAAAAAAAACAATGTTAAAGTAGCACCAGGAGTTAAAACCGACATAGCACATGTAGTTTATGGTCTCCTACTGGGTTTTAACAAATAATAGTCACAGGGAAAAATCAGCCTACATGTGTTGGTATTAAATTTGCCATTTAACAGGAAAGGTGACAGAGTTTGAACAATCCAAAAATGTGGTGTATGTGTTTTCTGCTCCTGTCTCATTTATTTAGCTATAGAAATCAACCTGTCCTGGAAATCAGCATTTCTTTTTGCTATAAAATGCATATTTCCTGTTTTAACAAGGTCGATGTAATGTATACTGTCCTTTTATAAAATATAAGTAGGGATCCCTCTGAATTTAAATCTATTTTAGGTCTGCATTGCAATTTTTCTTTTGTTTTTTTGTGATATTCTTTAAAGTTTTGTGATTTTTCAGCTCTTAAATACTTCTTTTGTTTCTCTTCTTTACATCTGCAGGTCTCCCAACAGCACAGACAGTCAACAAAACGTAGAACAAAGTCTTCCCACTGTGGAAGTGACTCCACCTGACAGCAAACATGAAGACAACGGGGTGTCGGATGAAGGTCAGTAACTTTTCAGGCAGTGCCAAACGTTTTCCTTTAATTGTTTAATGACCTAATCTCAGAGGGAGATGAAGGATCTATTAATCATTGTCAGTAAGTATGGGGATAGGAAGCAACATTGTTATAATTTGCATCATTTTAGCTTAATTAAATTGATAAATCATTTCTTTAATTGTGAAAACTGAGAAGCGATCAAGAGAGTAATGGCATGAAAACATCCTGATCCATAATGTCATCTAAGCAGAAAAAGCTAAATCTGCTGGATTCACTGGTACATGCGTGAAGCATAAGAGATGTCAACCAGCTCATCATCTGTCATCCAAAATGTATTTAGTGGTGGTGTCTTTTGAAGCAGGCAGTATTGTATGCATACAGTATTTTGTTTACTTTATAAGAACATGCTGCTAACTAGTGGCAAGGCAGCAAAATTACATCTAAATCACAACATTTCCCAATTAAATGTTGTGGCCCTGAAGTGTTAGCAGAAATGGTAAACCCAAAAAAATGTTCATGTTCACAAGCCTCAATAAATCAGACCTTTTCATTTTATCTGTAGAACCAACATATAGCTCAGAGTGTTTTGTTTTTTACCTGTTATTGTGCTTCGCTAATTATAATAAAGGTTGATCGAAAAGCTGATTGGATGTTTGTTAGAATATCGTTATAACAAATAGTTTTCTCCAGAAGAATTATAATTGTAAAATGTAGTTTTTAACGACCAGTGAATGCTTTTCTACCTTTTTCAGCAAAAGTAATCTTATAATCTATTTACTCAATGCTCAGAGGACAGTGAGAGCTTTGCTCAGCTTCTCCGGACGAAGAGCGATGCTGGGGTTTTAAGACGCGGCCAGCGGCGGTCTCCAAGCGACCAGAGGAAAATTAGACGCCATCGATTCTCCATCAATGGACACTTTTACAACCATAAGGTGTGAATCTCCAATTATTCAGAAATAGAAAATAATACAAACAATATTAATGTTTTTGTTCTTTTTTTTTAGACAGCAGTGTTTACGCCTGCTTATGGCTCAGTCACTAACGTCAGGATAAACAGCTGTATGACCACGCCCCAGGTGCTCCGAGTTCTCCTCAACAAGTTTAAAATTGAAAACAGCCCCGAGGATTTTGCACTCTATCTTGTCCACGCAAGTGGAGGTCAGTGAGGGCTGTTTGGTTTTATCTTTTTTCTACATGGAAATGATTTGGTGCTCGTAGAGCCATCTTATATCATCTTTCTCTGAGCATTCAGCTTCTGTTTGAGATTACATCACAGAAAGTCATATTACAGGCTGTTTAAATTAGTCTGCTCTTACAAACTTTTGTCTGCATCAGTCTCTGGGTTTATGACAGGCCGTTTTTACATTTATTAAAAGCACTCCTCTCTGTTGTTCAATTTGTAGATCAATAAAATAAGATTCTTCCTAATCAAAATCACACTCCTTGACTGAACTATAATATATTTTCTAAATTACATTTTTGTAGCAGAAACTGAATTTTAGAAAGTAAAAAAAAATATATACTAGTAAGAATTAGGTTTTATACATCTAGAAATATATACACAATTTTAGTGGCCATTCTTACATTTTTCAGCTTGACTGAAAATTTATTTATGATATCTGAAAAAAAAATTTCATAGTTAAAATAATACAAATGCTGACCAGTAATATTAGGAATATGGAGATCTGAAATGTATTTCTAGTCATCCAGAATGTTTATTCTAGATGTGGAGAATGTCTTTTCATTTGAAACGGTCATTTAGGCAAAGAAAACATTTTTTTTTTCAGATATCAGAAAATACATATTCAGTAAAACTAGTACATATCAAAATGCCTTGCCATAGTCTGTTGTGACTGCGATAATATTATGGGATTATGTATTGAATTGTAGTGGATCAATGTATCTATTTAGGGGAAATCTTCTAGCATGAGGTGAAAAACAAGTCTAAAAACGTTGCTCTAATATATAGAACATGTGGATAATCTCATGCGGAGACAGAGGACACTCCGAGTTTACAAAAGAAAACCTGCTACCGACCAGGTTAGCTCTGGGGAGAATGTTGCTACAGTGACTGAAACAGAGGTTGAATAAACTCTTATTTATGAACCGGTAAAGTCAGAATATCCCTGTTTTCATGTTAAGACAGCTTAGCGATGTCGGTAAACCTGCTTCGTGAAACGGACCTCAGTAGGGGGAGAGTGCTATGTTGTTTTTTTATTGTCTCCATGGTAACATCTGGCAGCGACCATCCTTCCCTGTGCGTAAGCAGTGGTAGATACTGTTTGAATTGCTCCTGTTGCTCCACTTGATGGTATGCAAGCTAGTGACAAAGACAATCTGAGCAAAGAGTTGCATTGATGTCCCTGTGCTGCTTGGACATGAGGAGATGTGAACGGATGACAACAATTCAGACAAAATAAAATCTGTTTTGTTTCTTTATTTTCAACATAAATTAAGGCTAGATTCTGCAGCCCGGGGCCCTTTTCAAAATGATTCGGACCCATTTGAACTAATGCTGATATCGGTTTCTGCGACCAATCCATATATCGCTGTAGCTGTTATCGAGAAGGAGCTGTGAAAAAATTTTAAAACATAATGCTGTAATTTTGGAGCCTCGCTGGAGCAAAGTGATGTGATGTTACTGTAAACCTTTTTAGGATTTCTTTTTAGTTCTTTGTTTACAGTCAAGTAAAACTGAAAGCTTTAGATAAACAAGACAGTTTTTCTTAATGAGATTATTGTTTAAAATTAATACATCAGCAGATGTTTAAATTGGTTAAATCTCATTTCTTTACTATTCTAATGTTTAGTGTTACTTAGGTAGCTGCCATGTGATTGGCTGATTACTGTCAACAAGCTATTTAGCAGGTTTAGCTACATGATTTCTGTGTTTAGTTCATGTTGGTGCATTTTTTATGCTGGTGTTTCAGAACGTGTGAAACTGAAGCGGACTGACTTTCCTCTGGTGCTGAGAGTCATGCAGGGCCCCTGTGAGCAGGTCTGCAAGGTTTTCCTCATGGAAGAAGACTTGGGCGAAGAAGTCACTTATGATGTAAGTCATAGCATGAATTTTCCTACATGGTCCTCCCACTTTGATGCTGGCCTAAGAGGGATCTTAAATACGGGAACTACTCCATTAAAGGTTTTCCTCTTTCTTCCAGGTGGCACAATATATCAAGTTTGAGATGCCTGTCCTTCAGAGTTTCATCACCAAGTTGAAGGAAGAAGAAGACAGAGAGGTGCAGAAACTGAGAAGAAGGTAACATGAATACAACATTTAATGTAAACATTTGAAGAAACTGAGATAATAAATCTTGTACACCCGAAAACTACATTTTATATCCTCCTATTTCCATACGTACAGGTATAATTACCTTCGGTGTATCATTGAAAAGCAGCTTCGTGGTCTTCCAGAAGGAACAAAGTGTATTTAACCAAATCCTGGTGAGGACTCATTCACGCCTGGACACACTCCACATTGTCCCAGCTGTCACCAACAGAGTTCATAGACTCACAGATGAGATCTAGCTCCTTTGAATTTCCTCCAATTCACTCCACCTGCAGACAGCATGTGAAGCCTAGCGGATTATAAACCTAGCGGATTGCGTTTACATGATAGTTCACATAAAGTAACAATGGATCTTGATAAAATGAAATTACCTCTGTTTTTATTTTATGCTTTCCATACACCGCACACAGAATTGAATTTCTGTTTTCCCGACTAATTTTACCTTTTTTTATTTGTTTAGCTGCCTGACTCTTAAATCAGGGGCCGCGTCACCTGTTCTTCCTCTGGATATTATTCTAATCCCTTTCAAGCACAGCTGTAAAGTGAAATGATTACAGTATTATGAAGTGCCTCTTTTAATAAAGCAGAAAATCCTTACAAATTATCAACATTTTTTAATCTGAGCCAATCAATTTTTGAAGCACAAGAGCAGAAAAAAAGCACATGGTTTTAGATCTGAATTCTGATGTCACTGTTATCATTCACATGCCTCCCTGATCAGCAGCCGTGGGAATCTGGCCACTGATTTTATATTTATTCCCCTGGTTTCATTTATGCTGGTAAATCTGAAGGCTCTTTCATGTCCCTAGCTCTGCAGATGATTTTTCATGATGCATATGTAAAAAAAGAAAAACGTCTTTTGTACTTTTGGTAATTTCCTTTCTGTTCTGAGTTTAATACTTTGATGCTATACTTTCAAATATTTCCCACATATGAGGTTTTTTTTTTCCTAGTTTTTTTTGTTGTTAAAATGGCAAGCTGTTTTAACATAAATTCGGCTGTAACGCCTTTACATTCAACATATCTCAAATTATTTAATGATGAGACGTTTTAGCGATTTAAGATATCTCGAATAGGTATTTTGACTAGAGATATCTCTAACTACATTCTGACTAGTCGAAATAACGTCAGATTTAGCATTAACTTGTATGGAGACGCAAATTTAAGATATCTAGAATGAATTACTGACCATCTGAAATACACATTTCAGATACCTACGATTAAATTACGACTAGTCAAAGTAATTTCAAGATATATCGATTTTAGTTTTGACTAGTCATAATTCTAATTAAAGATATATCAAATGAAACAATAATTCATGATATCTTACATTTATTTTAGGATAGGAGATATGCAGTTTTGACTAGTGAAAACTAAATTATAGATATCTTAAAAGCAAATAATGACTAGAAAGAACAAATTTAAAGATATCTTGAATTATAATTTCGACTATTCGAAATTCCTTTTAAGATACATCTAAATTAATTAAAGATATCTTGAATTATTCAGCTTTTCCATTAAAGATATCTTAAATTGACATTCTGACTAGTCAAAATGTGTCATGATCTTTTTAATGGGCTTCCCGGAGGATAATTCCTAAAAACATTCCTTACTATCAGTTTAATCCACAGGAGGAAAAGTTAAATCAGCTCCATTTACTGTTATTTTCAGCACCCTTACATATGAATTACCGACATGTGGCGCTTTAAGGGCCGGATTTATCAAGATCCAATTTTGCGTGCAGTAATTTGCGCTCGCAAACTGGAATTTTGCGCGAGGGGTTGAACCATGGTTTGCGGGTGATTTAACAAGAGTGATTGCGTAACTGGTGGAAGGTGCAAAACTGTTGGAGACGCCCTATTTAAATGATGGTTTTGCGCGTTTTGTGGTTTGTGGCAAAGTAGTTTGTAGTCTGTACAAACTACTAGTGCATTAAGAAATTTAAATCTTACAGTGACCCCCAACAAAAAAAATAAAAAATTAAAAAATAATATATATATATATATATATATATATATATATATATATATATATATATATATATATATATATATATATATATATATATATATATATATATAAATTGGCAACCTTTATTCCCTAAGGTGGTATGTGCTGCAGTAAAAAAAAAAAAAAAACAGGTGTTTTGTATTGGCCTGTGACTGTGGATGAGATCCCCGCAGCATTTGGTACGTTGCTCCACAGGCTCAGGGGGAGAACCCCGACCCCGTCGGACAGCACTTCTGAAAAAAGGAGATTGGGAGATCCCAGCTCTCGCTGCAACCGTACGCTGGAATGACCCAAATGCAAAAAAGTGCAATGTTGCAAGGAATTTTGTGATATCTGGTATTGCGTGGGTCCTCCTTGTGGCTGGCTCCAAATCCATTCGGAGTTCCCCCAACAGCTCCAAAATGGCAATGCTGGATAAACGATATGTTTTGATGATCGTTTCCTCGTTCATTCCAAAAATATTTACACGGAGTGAAAAAATGCGTTCTCTGCATCTCCTTGCTTCATTTCGATGTCTCCTTCTTGCGACAATAACCGCTGCCATGTGTGCGCAATTACGCATACAGACCATTTGCACCTTCTTTTGAAACGTGTTAAATATAGAGTCAGATAGCGTTAGCAAAATTGCTTTCAGGTTTGATAAATCTCTTTGCGAGTGCTAAATTAATATATTTACATGTTCTCCTCCCACAAGACGCACTTTTGCGTGTAAACGCCCCATATTGCATATTCATTGCAGAAAAAGTACTAAATGGATAAGAGGCGCTATTTAGCACATTTTAAAGACCAAATCCTTTTAGCACGCTGTTGATAGATCAGTTTGTACATTTTTTAGCGTGCCCAGTGAAATAGCTCACGTTTTTATACACGCAAACCTTTGATAGATCCGGCCCTAAATGATGAATCTGGTGTCGTAATTTGAGATATCTTGAAAGAAATTTTGACTAGTCAAAATGTAATTTAAGATATATTGAATTATTATCATTCCTAATCAGAATGTAAATACAGATATCTTAAATTACCATTCTGGATAGTCAAAATGTGGTGTTGTCTAGTCAAAATGTATTTTAAGATATCTGGAATGTAATTATGGATGGTCAGACGAAACCGAATTTATGTTTAAACGGCTTGCCATAATGACACTGGAATCTTACTTGACAGACTGATGTAAAATTGTGAATCGCTGTAAAGTGGAAGCAAAATGTTGCATCATGAGAGGTCCAAACATTGACTGACATTTGTTTTTAGCCTTTTTAGACTTTGTTGAACTACCTTTTAAAGCAATGCCAGTTGCAAGTCCTTAGATGTAGCTTAGATGTAGACTGGGCCAATCTAACTCATAAACATACTACGAAGATGCATTTTATTTCCTAATGTTCTCTAGCAAACCTCTGAAGCCTTCACAAGCAGCTGAAATTAAGTTGGGATTAAAAGGACCATATTTTATTTAGAAGCATCAGATTATCAGATTTTAATTTATGTAAAAAAAAAAAAGCATTAAAAACAAATTATTTTTCTTCCACTTCACAATTATTTTTTTTTATTTTGGGTCTAGCTGATAAAATCTCTATAATAAAACTCATTGTGGGGAAAGTTAATTGGGTATGAATACTTTTGCTAAGCATAGTACAGCTGATACGACTATGAACCAGGTCATGTCTGAGACTGAGGCATTTAAGTCTCTTGTTGGAGCTCATTAACTCACTGAACTTGTTTCAAAGTGTGAAGGTGACGCATTATTTCACCGGCTCATGTTATTCTCCTCGGTCTGAAAGTTGCTCTCACTGATTTACTCAAAAAGAATTGTGTGAATCAGTCAGAGATGGCAAAAGTACTCACTTTCCGTACTTGAGTAAAAGTACAGATACTTGTGTTAAAAAATACTCTGGTAAAAGTGGAAGTACTGATTAAAATTCTTTAGTCAAGTAAAAGTAACAAAGTACAGGCTTGTAAATTTACTTAAAGTATAAAAGTAAAAGTAGAAACCACTTTTTTCATGCCGTTGCCTACATTTTAAATGGATGTCTGCCAATAGGACTAGATCTCCATTGTGTTCATTTTCAATCATCTCGTCGTCCATGCTACTATGCTAACGCCACCGCCACCAAGCTGCAATGATTTGCCGCAAATGAATACCGCCGAATCTGTCGATTCATCTTGTAGTGGTGCGTCAAATGCAACGTAGATTCCCATCCAATTAGACTGAATTTGGTATTGATGGCGTGGAAAATAATAACGGTAACTCCATTGAAATGATTCAAAACTAAAGTAACGAGCCAATTTTTTAAAATGTAAGGAGTAGAAAGTACAGATATTTGTGTAAAAATGTAAGGAGTAGAAGTAAAAAGTCGCCATAAAAATATGTAGTAAAGTAAAGTAAAAATATCAGAAAAATCTACTTGAGTACAGTAACAAAGTATTTGTACTTCGTTACTTCCCATCTCTGGAATCAGTGAATATTTATCTGCATACATAAAATACAGGTTGGTTTTTTGGTAAATATTTATGAAATTATGTGCTCGCTTTGTTGATTTATATAAGATTTACAGTCTTTTTACACAACTGATTCTTGTATTTTTATTTTTTGTATCATGTAAACAAAATCTGGTTAAAAACATGCGAAAAGGCAATAACAACTCACCTTTTTTTGGGACTTTCCTTCATGTTTAGCGTCAGATTAAACACAAGAAGCACAACAGAAAAAAAAATAATGAAAGCCAGTTAAAGCTGTGAATTACTTTAGTGATCTTCAAAGAAGAATGTCTGACATGTATGAATGAGCTCCTAATGAGCAGTACTTTGCATATTTTATGTCTTTAGCATTTCTCTCTCACTCTCTGGATAATTCACAGCAGACTATCAGTTTCTTTAAGACTCTAAAAGCGCATGTTTATATTTTTAGAGACTTATTATACTTGCCTGCTTTATTATTCGTCTTTTACATTCAATTGACTTTTTAAATGGCTTTTTTAAATGTGAAGAACTCATGCTGCCCCTTCAAAAAAAGAAGTTTGTTTTTCATACAGTGATTATGTTATTTAATAAAAAGCTGTCTTTGGAAAAAGTGTAGATTGTACCGTATGTTTGGTTCAGGTTAACAATCTTCAAAGTGGCTGAAGTGTTTTCTGTTTTGTTTGCAGTCACACTGAAATGTTTATTTTTTTTTTTTTTTATTTTTTTTTTTAGAAAAGGTTGATATTTCCAAATAACTTGACTAAATATAAAATCTAATTTTGTTCAATGAGGATTTAATTTATTTAGTATAAAATGTGTTATCTGCTCCAAAATGAGCCCAATTTTTTTTAAATAAGTGGATAATTAACATCCTCTAATTCCAACATGTATGTGAACATTTTGTAGGTTTTCATTTCTAAAAGAAAAAAAGGGACACTATATATATTTTTGTTGGGGGGTGGGGGGGGGGGTTCACAAATTTTTATGTTCTTTTTTGTTTTCAGAGACCAATGACAGGATGTCAGCCACTTTTCTATAAAACTGGTCTCTACATTTAACCAAGTTAAATCATCAGTACGCTTTAGATTTGGGTCGGGTTTTAGAAATGCTGTTTACTGCGCTATTAAAAAGAAAGCAAAAATCATGATAAAAGACAGACTTTGTGTTGAAACACCAGCCCACTTTGCCGGTGGGTCATTCGGAAACTTGGTGGTCAGCACAAAATCAGTCCAGGGGTCCCCAATGGTCCCTGGGAAAATTTTTCTAATTTACTTAACCAATTAAATGAAACAATAAAATGAAACATAAGAAATTACAGGTCAGATGCATTTTTACTGGAATGTACATACTTATTACATCCCAGTGGAAAATTCAGGAGAGAGATTGGGACTCATTCTAGCTTCTTCTCTAAGAGGTTTATTCATTTAGACCAAGTTAGAAACAAACACTCCCTCAGTGTCCCTCATAGCTATTTAAGTGCGAGATATCGTCGGTCCCACGGCTTACTGATCGCTCAGCCAATGAGCATTAGAGAATCCAGTCCACCTGATAGAGGTTGTTTGGAGGATAACAGGCTGGAGATACTCATTCTTTCCTGCATACGGTCAAAGAAGCATCAGCTGTCCTAAGGTCCTCACAGAGACAACAAGCAACAACTGAACCACTCGGTTTTAATCGGCATCAACAGGTGAGCCTTTTTACTCTTCTACTAGACTGATCTACCTAATTTATCCATGTTTGAAGCAAAGAAAATATTGACATTTAAAATAAATTTAATTTCCTAATTTCCAACATTTTATTATTATTTACCACTGTCAGTCAAAGGACGTCCATAGAAAGTATTGTTTATGCACAAAGCAATGTTTATCAGTCTGAATTGCTTTAATCTAAGAGGGTTCCTGGATTATTCTCCAAGTTCCTGAGCTGGGGTATTTATAACCTAGACGCATCATAAGAAGACAGATTATGGTGAGGTGATGGCCGAGCTAAGGCTGCCACACCTTCAATCAGTCACATATGTAAAGGTGAAAGAGGTTTGATTTCTATACTGAACTAAATCTTTATAAGAAGCAGAGTAAAGACAGAGACAGACAGAAAAAAGAAAATTATATTTATATTTAAAGGGAAGCAGAGATTCAAACAATTTTCATTTTTTTTCCTTATGAAAAGTTACATCAACCTAGATTAGGCCTACTGCTATTTGTTCATTAATATATTGCAATATATCAACAACTTCCCTCTTTATATAACCTTATTTTGGTTATAAAGGTATTACATCAGCATTGAAAGCAGTGATATCAAAACATGGATGCACCCCTGGATTTGCGGATCTCTGCTGGAAAAATATTTAAGTAATTTTTTTTCTTTTCTTTTATATAGTAAATCAGTTGTTTTATTTTAAATTAGCATTGTCTAAATTACTCTTAATCGGCCTGACTTTTCTCTCTTTTATTAGGAATAAACTAAAAACAAGTTCAAGAATAAAATATCTTCTCAGGGAACTCTACCTGTTTACTGGCCCAGCAGGCCTCGGCCACAGATCCAAAGCCATCTAATCTGGCCGATCCGAATTAAAAGGACATAGAGATTATGAAAGCAGCCTGATCTCACGTTAGCTCTATTGTTGTCTTCCACTTATGTAAGATGTGTTTTTTTCAAAGCGGGATTAAAAGCTGCCTTCTTTAGTGCTTTTAATGTAACGACGATGCAAAGATATACATGGATTAAAGCTGCACAGAGCACTTATTATTGCCTGGTTGTGTAAGAATACATTGTGCACTAAAACCAACCAGGCAGTCCTTAATGCACCATTTAGGAGGATTTCTTTTTAATGCTATATTTATTTTCTTTATTCTAATATTACTTATTTCCCTCCTAGGGTGCTACTTTAATATTTGTGAGTGATTCTTGCCCCTGCCAGGTCACTGAAAACAGAAAACTCAGAGAATAATGTTTATTTTTTTGTATTTAATGAGCTGCCCATGTACTGACGTCGATGACATGAAATATTAAATTATGACAGAAATTCTAGAAAGCAAAAAAGGAAAACATTTTGTCACAGAACTGCAGTAATGACTCCCAATCAGGGATTTTACTTTTACTTGATTAAATCAGTCATTAAAAACACAATAACACATGGTTTAATCTCAGATATACATGTCAAATGTGAATGTTTTTTTATGTACCTGACTGATTTTTATTGTGATTTATTCCAGCACAGAAAGACCAGAATGAACCTGCAGAAGGCCCCTGTCACGGTGGCCCTCTGTCTGCTGCTTCTTTGCACGCTGCTGCCCGGCTCTGAGGCCCGACGGGGCCGTGGAGGCGGTGGCTTTGGTCGAGGGGTAGGAGGAGGCTACAGCCGCGGATGGGGTGGTCAGTCCTACAGACCTGCACCTGTTCAGGTACAGAGAAGTGGTCCAAGTGCTGGGAAAGTGGCCGGAGCAGCAGCGGCAGGAGCAATAGGAGGAGCAATGATTGGGTCTGCTCTGAGCCGCCCTGGGTATGGATATGGATATGGGGGGTATGGAGGATACGGAGGGTATGGGGGATATGGACCAGGATACGGTTCCCCTCATTTTGGAGGCGGCTACCGCCCAAGGCCTGGATATGAGCCAGAGGGCTCTGGAGACCTGGAGTACTACACTGCAGCATCGAGTGGGCCCATCTACAACAGCATCGTTGTTGTGATTGGCTTCATAACGTCCCTGCTGATGGGTAACTGCTTGGCTGTGATGTAGAGCTGGAGACCAACCTTAGATCTACTTTCCCCCACAGACCACATATCTGTCCTGGTAACAAGGAGCAATATAAACTCATCTCCAGCCCATTAAATCTCTAAAGAACATTTCATATAATCACTTAAATCAGCATTCATGGTTCCGCAATCATATCCATCCAATTAAAGGGAGTCCCATTATGACATCATGCATCATCCATTTCTCCATCAAGACATCAGAACAGGAGAGGATTTAAAACCAGCTACATACTTGATGTTATTAAATTATATTCTGTCACAATATAGTCAATTAACCTATGTGTGTATTTTATAAAGATCTAATTCGGTTAGAGACACATTCCTTTTCATTTTGAATGCTACTGTGTCCTACGCTTTGATTGGTATACCCTATTTTATACCATGTTGAAGATTTCTGTGTATATACATTTATATATAAATGTGTATAAGTGTATTATATTGTTTCATTGTCTTACATTAATAAAGAATTATAGAAAATGGTGTTGATGTTTTTCTGTCACTCAACTCTTACTCAAGTAAGAAGGCATGTATTTAGGGTATGAAAGTAGGTTTTTAAATAACAGGTGTTTTAAACTTAACTTTTGGGTGAAATAATGAAGTCTATTCAAGTAAATTTGTCCATGTCCATTTAAAGTCCCGAGTCCCAAAGTTCTTTTGTGGATAGCTTCTTTGTTTTTGTTTTGCTAGAGAGTTCATAATGTCACACATGAAAGCAGTGTGTCTGAACTCTGCATTAAGTAGATCCAACAAATGAATCTATTGCAACTTGATACGTTCAATGCAAAGTCTGTGAACTCTTAAAATACTCTCTTTCTCTTTTAGTATAGTTCTGTAAAAAAGTTTGTTAAATCTACTGACCTAAAACAGGGGAAATTAAGGTATGATCATCTTTAATGTCTGGCTGAGTAATAATCTAGGTTCAGATGCACCATTTGAGATACATTTGTTTTAACTGTTTGAACAAAGATCAAATTTGATTTATTACATCAAAGTAAATCATAGATATTGTACTCTATAGGCCTAGTTCACTGCTGCACTGAACTTTATTTGATTTGATAAAGATTACCACAAACTTAATGTATAGAGAATCAATGAATCGTAAACTAATAGATTAGGTTAAAAATTACATTATTCTGTTAAAAAAAAATTGTCTGCAGGCCATTAAACTCCCAAACCCTTATAAGATCAATATTGTAAGACAAAATACCTCAGAAGGTATCACTGTGGAAGGTATTCTCGTATTACTCTGTTTGATCAACTCCAGGACAGACAGATAGTTCCCTATTGGATGCTAAAGGATATTCCCACACATTTCAACAACATCTTAAAAGCTAGCTAACTCTATTTTTAGTGATGAGAGATTCCCAAAATCAGTCCCTTTTGGGCCACACATCTTCAAAATTGTTTTTCCATAAGGGGAGGACGATACTAGCAAACTGGACATCACTTTATTGGAAATCCCTGAAAGTTCTCAAATAGCAATGAGTTAATAATCAAACTGAGACTGTGTAAAGCAGTGGTTAAAACAACAAGGGTTCATCTGCCAAATCAGGGGAGACCAAGTTATATAAGAAAAAGTGAGAAATGATGTCTGATGTTTTATCTAAATAAAACATCACTTTCATACCATGTGATCTGCATGATAAGTCTTCTTAGTTTAGATAAAAAAACAAAGTGAGTAAACATCTCATTTATTAAGGCATGCTCCTGCACTATTGTTTTGTCATGCAGATAGGAAAACCATAGTGAAACAAATGTTGAATTGCTGTCAAAACAAAACTTCTTACAATGGCAATTCAAAACTTTCTCAAAAAAGTTATAATGATGAAAAGAACGATGCCAATTGTGCAAATATTTTCGAAAAGGGGGTTCAAGTCAGCATCAGCATCCTAAATAAAAAGAAGGGGAAAAAAGGGGGACAAGTTTATTCATATTAATTTAATTCAGGTTTAAAAACACAAATTCATGATTTGCACAGATTACACTTCACATGAGATAAACTGATTTTGTACAGAGTTAAACATGTAAACAATGTCATTGTTACAACACACCAATCTGATTATGTTAAAACAACCGAAAACCTGCAAACCAACTCTAACGATGTCTCCAAATGACATAAAACTTTTATTTTGCATTCAGTTTCTGCATTTCATTCCACTCTACAATGAGACATTATGTACATTTTTTTACTTAAAAATATCTTATTTCTCCCTTTGCAACTAGTGCTGCCTTCGTGTGGTGTCAGAATAGAATAGAATAGAATAGAATAGAATAGAAAAGAATAGAATAGAATAGAATTCAACTTTATTATCATTCCACTGTCACAAGTACAGAGCAACGAAATTAATTCTCTACAATGAACCCATCCCTTGGGGAGCAGTGGGCTGCCATTGTGCGGCCCACTGGAGACCATTATAACTATAATAATAAACATAACATAATAAAACATAACAATTCCAAAACTCACAAAATTAGAATATTTGAGTGAGTGAGTGAGTGAGTGAGTGAGTGAGTGAGTGAGTGAGTGAGTGAGTGAGTGAGTGAGTGAGTGAGTGAGTGAGTGAGTGAGTGAGTGAGTGAGTGAGTGAGTGAGTGTTATTGTTATTATAATCATTATACTATATTATTATTGTTGTTGTTGTTTTTATTAATATTGTTTTATTATTACTACTATTATTATTGTCACCATCATCACCATGCATGTGCATGGCCCACTAAATGAATCAAATGGCTTGCAATGATATATTGTGTACTTTATTTTTTTTTAAACAAATGAGAATGCATGCTGATCTTTACACCAATCAAAGTCAGAACAATTTTCATCATATAGTTTGACATTTCTCTGAATAATAATACCGGTAATAATAAAAAAAATAATAATAATAATTTAAAAAAAAAAACGGAAAAATACCCAGGCGATGACATGCTGGTTAAGGGGCTGCTTGTAAGGTCAGAACACACCAAATCTGATTTTGGGGCATATCTCTCTGCCCTCTTTATAAACAAAAAAAGAAGGAAAAACTTCAAAGAACTTAACAGATCTCTCTCTAAGAATCACCTCTCACTGACTCAGCATATAATCCATCCCTTGGCGTTTATTGCTGTGTTTCTTTTCTTTAGATGTAGATCTCAAGTTTTTATTATAGACATATGAATGTTATCTATCTGTTCTGGTTTGAGATTCTGCACAGACTTGTCAAGTGGGGCTTTGCTTTATAGAATGCTTCAGTGTTTTTATTTAATTATTTTTAATAACTTTTCATGATCTGTCAAAGTCATATGTGGGATTTTTTTATTTATTTATGTGGCTCAGAGCAGAAGCACTTATCTGCTCACCCTGCCTATAGTCGTAGCCTCTCAATACGTAGTCAGTTTGGCTTGGAAAAAAATCAGATCAGCGATTAAAAAGTCGAAAGCAACCGATGTGTTCAGGCCTGTAGCCTGTTGCCTACTTTCCTTCATTTACTTTAGGTCATAAGTTCCCACACTGTTTGAAAGATGTGCATCCATGTTAAATGGGTCTGAACTACCAAACAACCAAAACATTATATTCAAGATGGATTTTCTGGATTCTCTAGATATACACTACCGCACCACAGATATACGCCTGAAAGTGCACATGGGCAGAAAAAGATAGCTGACGGGGCAAGCACAAAGGACGTCCTTACATAAACATATCACCAGAATGACTGACAATTAGGAGGACCACTTATTTAGAAGATCCACCTGGAAATAAAAGATCGTCCTCTATACTTTCAATCATATTTAGTTACTTTAACATAATTTTTTCATGTTAGCAGGGTAGGAAATAAAACAAATGTGTTGCAGGAACTAGATAGGATTAAGTAGATGCCAAAAAAGGTTGCATTATTTTTTTTTCAGTGTACAGCTTCTATTTTTATTCACATAAGTTCTACCTGTCCATTTTACCCGTTTCCTCTGAACAGGGTCATGGAAGAGCAGGTGTCTATCTCCAGTAGTCTATGGCTGAGAGGCGGAAGTTCACCTTAGAAAGGTCAGCAATCTAAGCAGAAAAAACACTAACAGGGATTTGAACTCATGGCTTTCTTGCTCCAGGGCCATAGTGCCACCTACTGCTCCCTATCATAAAATATACTTTTTTATTCAAAATCACACACAAATGTAAACAATGTGAAGCTAATCATCTAATCCAAAGCATTATTCTTTGCAAACTTTGATTATCCATATTTTTACTTCCCTTTCTAGCAATTGAGGGTGAGTGTGAGGCACATCTTTCAGTTCATTAGCATCCAAATTGTGCTTATAAGAGCAAAAATAATCCCTTGCCATCCCATCTGTAGCCTTAGTACCCCACTACTAGGTGAATGCTGTGTCTTTTTCTTCAAGTGGTTAAAGGAAACGATGTAGAGCTCAGTACATCTCCTCACCTTCATCTGCTCAATCAGAGCTGGGTAACCGATGTCCACAATGCTGACTGTGTCATCATCATCCTCTGCCTGATTGTTGTGGACAATCTGTGAAGCCTTCAGAGCCGACGCAGACGCCTCAGAGTTATTGAGAGGGATGTTGGTGGAATTTGAGGAGGCTGAGAGGTTTCCTGCTGCAGTGATGTTATTTTTGTTGCTCGTAGTGGTAGTAGTTGTGGTAATTGCAGAGGTAGTAGGGGTTTTAGTCGTGGCGGATGGTGTTCGGGGTTCTGACCTCTGTTTCTTTGCTGGGAGGAGGTCTGATCTCTTCATGCAGGAGGTCATGTATTTCTCAAAGGTCTCAGGTGGTTGACTAAACTGGTAGTCCCTGCTGTAGTCGTTCCGGTCAGTAGATTTTGTACCATATCTCTGGTACATGTAGTAGTTGAAGTAATACTCCTCCTGGGGGCTGTGGAATTGGAAATGGGGACGGGGGAACCTACCTAGTCCGTAGCCAATTGCCATTCCTACCAACCCCCCTCCTGCTGCTGCCATTGCTGCGCTGCGACCAAACCCTTTAGACTTATCCGACGGAGCAAATCCCATTTTCTGAACTGAGTGAGAGAAGGGAGAACCGCCTCCACCTCCATATCCACCACCGTACCCAAAGCTGCCTCCATAGTGAGGGCCAGGATTTTGTTGTTTGGGTTATGGTTGATGTAATTAACTGGATAATTTCCATAACCTGCTCCGTATGCGTAGCCTGGTGCTACATTACCTGGTGCAGGGTACAGTGGCTGCTGAGGGTATCTTCCATAGTGAGGATAACTTCCTGGTTGGTTGGGATACTGAGGATAGCCATCAGGTTTGGGATAACTTCCTGGTTGCTTGGGATACTGAGATTTGCTACCTGTTTTATCTTTAATACCAACTTTTTTTAGGATTTTTGAAAGTTTGCTTTTGCCTGCCATTGAGACATGAAGGCCAACTAAGAGCAGGGACAGGCACAAAACAGATGTAACAGGAAGTTTCATTTTTTTTAGTCTGTAAAAAAAGAAAGTTAAACTTGAATACATAGTTATGGAAGTAAGGATATATTTTCGTTCTTGTATAGACAGAAAATGTAAGCATAAATGGCATATTAACATTGATTCATTTCTGCTCTCAAATCTTTCTTCTCAATTTTTCCTATTGAAGACTTTTACCTACAGTTATCTTTGTTTTAAATTTACTTCAGTGAAATATTATCTCTTGAAGACATATGAAGACATCTGATGCTCCGCTGTTTATTTGACTTTTTCTAACTGGGAGGAATTTCCCTTTTCATTCAAGTGATTTAATTTTCAGTGTACCTTTGTCTCTGAGATCATATATTTTTATCAGTTTGCAGACAAATAAAGATTCTATATCCACATTTTTTATATTTGAAGCACTGAATGGAATTATTTTTAAGGGTCGTGCCTAGAAGGAGAAAATTATGTCAGGATTTGGGATCAATGGCTGGGCTGGTTATGTGGTTCTTCCTAGGATTTTCTAGACATCATCGTGAGACTGCTGCTTCTCCACACCTGTAGCTGATCATCATACCACCTCTGTGTATAAAAGGAGCAGTTCTCTACTCAGTCAACGCCTGAATGTAAACCTACTATGGAAACATCAAGCCAAGCTCTGAGTTGTTACTGTGTTGACCTAAACCTCTGTGTTCTCCAGCCCTATTCCTTCTAACCTTTTATGTGTGTATGCTCAACCAAAGTACTTCAAGGATCACAATCGGATCAATAGATGGGGAATTCTGTTTTCAAGTTACTTCCTAGTTCTCTCTCTGTGACTTACTGTACCGCTTGCAGCCACAAGCTTGATTCCCCGATCCGCTCACCTCTCCTCGGCCTTCCCACAGTAAGCCTTGAGCCCTGCTGGATCATCTATCCATTCTGTAGAATAAAACCCATTTCTTTCCAATTTCTCCTGAGAGTCCCTCTTACACGTGGGTAAGAAAGAAAAACAAACATGACTAAAAGAAACTGTCCAGATCAAAGTCTGCACATGCTTCAGCTGCACATAGCTCAGCCCACCTGTCCTCATCATGAAGCTGTCAGGCTAAAAATACTAAATCTACTACAGGCAGCAGTATAGTAACTTGTCACTCTTTTTTCTACTTTGTTGTTTCAAAGGCCATTAACATTAAATTGACAAACTTAAATGTAGATAAATTAATCAGACGGCCTCCTGTGTTCTCTCCAGTTAAATCATTTTTTTAGATTCTTTGATTCCACATGCAGACACGGTTATGTTGTTGTCATAAAGTGAAACGGTTCTAAGAATTGTTCACTGCGCAGTGTTAGCTTTCTGTGATCTTATTCTATTAAAGAGTGACTAAATATTAAACTTTTCAGTATCTATCTTTAACTTTCATAAAAACAGAGCAAGGCATACCAACCTTGTGCTTTCAGGACGTCCGCTAATACAGCTTTACCCTCCTTTCTCTGGTCTCCTTAAATTTCAGCCCCTCCTGTCTCTGTTACACTCTAAAAACACTTAGATCACAGACAAACTAATGAAAATAAATAAAACTGGTGCCTAAAAACTTCAAATTAAAGTTATCACAGTAGATTTGAACATTTTCATTGCCCTATAAGGATTTCTATATAATCCACCAACACGAAATTAGTAACAGATATGAACAGGAAAATAATATTTTTTACAGGATTTTCAACATTTTTGAGACAAACTGTTGCAGGCATTTAGACTAACCCATCTTTAACTTGATACCCCCAAATAAAATTCAGTGCCATGTGTAATTTAATCTAAAGATTAAACCAGCTGCAGTGTGAAGGTTGCATATATTTTAAGGAGAAAATTAGAAGCATCATGGTGACCAAGGAGTGGAGCAGAGATGTCAATGATAAAGATCTGTAAAAGTTTAAAGCAAAGTCATGTTTTAAATAATTATTGAGCTCTGCCGACATAGAACACTGTTCAGACTATCATCTGAAACTGGAACGTTTTTTGCATAACTGCAAACTTTTAAGATATTGACCTAAGCTGACTGGACAGGCAATGAGTGCATTAATCAGAAAAGCTGTGAACAACTGTGTTGCTCACCCAACAAATCTGGGATTATGGAAGGGAAGCAAAAGGCTAGAGCTCATATAGGAAACACAGCAAACTACTAAATTTAAAATAATTTGAAAGAGCTGAGACCAAACCTAAACTTTGGGAAATCCTGTGTGGCAGAAAAAATAACAAAAAACAAAATATCATCATAAATACCTTATCATCAGGTATGATGGATTTATGTTAAGGGGGTGAGAGGGGGTTGGATATGTCTGACTGGAACTGTAAATGTTAAGAAACGGTTCTTACACTGTAGTAAAAGTTAAACCTCACTCACACAAAGCGGCCTGTATGCTGAGTGGCGCTCTTATGTGTTGGGACTATTTGAAGTTACCAAAAAGAAGGCATGAGATCTTGTGATCATGAGATCATTGGTCCATAATTATTGATAGAAGTTATGTTTATTACTGCTGGGGAAAAGCTGAGCAGATCAGCTCAGCTTTTTCCCAGCAGTACACAGTTTAAACTAAGGAACTTTGGAGGAAATAACATTTGTTTTGTTTTAAAATGAGAAAAAAATGTAATTTAACTGGTTTCAATATGAACCTAATCCCTATCCATAACAGTCCAATCTGTTTTGTCATGAAGTGGTTCAGCCTTTATAGAAGGTTGCATAGATGCTGCCCCCTAGTGGCCATAAACAATTATCCCCTTAAATAGTGGATTCAACATGTTTTAAGATCTTAAAATATACCTATTGATACGTGGTTCCCAAAAAAATATTTAACAGCATAGTTCACTAATGTTAATTCAAAATGTTAAACTCCTATGCTGCATGGATTCAGTCACAGATACTGTTTAAATTGATTGCTTTATTCAATAGACTGACCATAAAAAACATAAAAAGACCATAAAAAGATGATACACACCACAGAGAGTTAATACACAACAACACGACACAAAAAATAAAATATTATAATAGAATATTTGTAGAATATAGAATATTTGATAAAATGCGTATTTATTTAAATAAAATCTGATTTTGCTATACAAATCTGACACAACTATGGATAAAATGATCTGACAGTAGTCAACAACAAAAAAAGGTGACTGTTATGTGTCAAGCATATTGGGAAATTGAGTGAAAAAAAAATTGTTTGGCATAAAGTCATTCAAAATCCAAGTATTGAGGTGCATGTACTGTGCAGTATACACACTTATTCTGCAGGAGGCTGATAGTTCTGTAATAATATATGTTTTTATGCTGAATGTCTGCACAGAACAGTGCATTTTGACATTCTTAAGGCTACAACTGTGACTCTGGTGGCCATTGAGAATATCAGGATGCACATAGAAGATAGCATTTATATGAGAGAATAGGCCACCTCAACTTCTAAAATATGAGTTTAAAGGATATTGAAATACACTATCTTCAGAGAAACGGACCCTTTTCATGTACTCTGAGCAAAGGTGACCAAATCATCAGCCAGTAAGGATGAGAACAGTCACACTTTCTGCATTGTTAATAACTATTAATTTGCAGATATTTTTTGTTCCATTTCCACGAAAGCAGGTGAAACTGGTTCACAATCACCCTTCCTACCTAAATGGATATATAATTATGATTGACTTGGAATTAAATTGTGTTAATGATAATCTAATTTATAAAGATGATGCTGTAAAAAGCATTAGACCCAATGCATGTGTATAAAACATAAAAACCTAATGTTTAGGCTTTTTTCAGTTTGCATTTACAAAGTTGATACATTCATTTGTAAGCTAAACTTTGTTTTTTTCAACTAAAATGAAAAAAAAACTTTAATAAACCTAAAGGTAGATTGTGTGTTGTCAGCAGTGGGCAGGAAAGATCTCCTTTAGCAGTCTGTTTCACAGCGGCTCCAGAGAAGCCTCTGACTGAAGACATGAGCTTCATTTCAATTAACCATCAAATTGTGCAAATTGCAATTATTAGTTAAATTTGCTTAATGGAAACACTGCATTAAAAATATAAGTCACGTTTTCTGATGAAAAGTATTTACGCTTTGGTCCTGTTGAATTCTTAAATTTTGCAAAATTGCAATAAAAATAGTTTTGCATGAGTCACGTGATCTGCAGCTGGACCTTACTGCCTTGTAAAAAGAAAGATCAGAAGTAGGTGAATGCTGCAGATTAGAGCTGTGGCTAAAATATGGATATATGCGTTTACTTTCTTGCAGTCATGTTTTCAGCTGTCACCTGAACAAACGTGCAATTTTAATTGTATTCATTTAATAAAAAATACCACATTTGTAAAACTGTGCCTTTTTAAAATGAGCAGACAATCAAGTTTTCTGCACATCTGTAATGAAAACACAGCTACTGCCGAGTGTCAAACATTGTTTTTCTGTTTTCTTCTTTGAGGGGGATATTCCTCCCGCTAACTTAAAGCAGATCGAAAAACACTAAGCAGATTAATTTAATACAAACAGGAAAATCAATGAACAAAAGGTTGTAAAGGGCTGTATATTCTTTATTTGCATGAAACTAGTTTCATCATTGCTCTCTATGATGAGTCACCCAGCAACTGCAGCAGATAGGGTTTACAGACAGATGATGGCGTAAAAACACAGTATGATGTCGACAGCAGAGGAAGACAGACAAGGTGACAATAAGGCATTAATAATATATGAAAAGAAACACTGCAAGACCGATTCAACATAAAACCAAAACCAGGTTGAGCTGTTGCTTCAGTTTTGTGCTCTTTTTCTGTCACCAAGCATCGTTCCAGAAAACGATTCCGATTCATCCGAGATGCCGAACTAGATCCAGTGGCTCTCAGCTTCCTGCAGTTCTCACTGCTGCAGTATGGTGGAGTTACAGCTGTATGGAACCTCTAACAGCTATCAGGAGGGAAGGGGTGAGCATTTACCTTATTAGAGGAGGCGTACACAGCATGGCAGTTATAATATGTTATCTTTTTTCCCAGTGTGTGATAACTGGACATCTGAAGCCAAAATGGTTAAAAGACATCCTCTCATTTAGCTGATAATTACAGGATGTGTTAATGGCTGAACAGAATTTAGCCTATTATAGCTGCATTGCTGGCAGGGTTTGTACAGGTAACTGGGAGAATATCAAAAGGTATTTAATAACATTTAACCCTTTTATTACCACAATACAAAATATAAATCTTATCAGTGGCTTCAGAACTTCAGCTTCTCCTCCTATACATCAGCAGCTTTACATGGATCACTTGGAGTATATTCTATAACTTTAAGGAGAGTTCGACTTTTTACCATTGAAACACAAAACATACAAAAAAGAGCAAAACAATAATAGATATCTGCACATTTTTTGTACAGATTGTCATTTCAGTGGCGAAGCAGTAAGAGAGAGAGAGAGAGACCGCCCGCATCTGATGGAAACTCCTCCTTTCTGGAACAGTTTTTCATTTGCTTATTCAAGCCGCTGAGGACCACATAGAAACTGTTACTCAGTAGAGAAACAGAAAAATACGGATTTCTGACTGTTGATTAATATGATCCATTAGGACGATTACAACAGAAAATTAAATGTGGGTCAACAAGAACCAAAAGGTTCTGCTTTTTTTTCTTAAAACGCCGGCAAATAAAACCCAACTCATAGGAGACAAAGTGCTGGCCTTTTGCATAGCAAACTGTACAAAGCTGCTTCTTCTGTGGTGCAAGACAGAGAAAATATACAAACTATTTACAAATTTACACACAGGAATAAGGGGGGGGGGGGACTTATGGGATAGCTACAGAGCAGTGACCAAGAACGGTCTGAGTGACTTCCAAGATCTCACATCAGAGACATCGTCGTCTTTGTTTTACCTTATCAAGATAAAGCAGGATTAACAAGACAAACGGGAGGTAAAGCAGAGGCTCCATTAGAAGATGAAACCAAAAAAAAGGAGCCAAACACTGGAACATCTGACACATCCTCTTTCTCTATGTGCGAGTCAGTCCTGCAGTTTCCTCATCCCTCTTCACACACCATTGGCACTCATTTTGCTCTTCTGGGACACTTCTGCTGCTGCTTTAGCCTGAAATGAAGAAATACAAAAATAAAAAAATAAAAGTGGGGTAAAAAAAAAAGTCCTTCAACAAATGTATATCCTCCTTTCTAAACTGGAATCCTGGATCGTTAAGTCTAGTTATAGAGGCTGGTTTTTAGTATCAATGTAAATCAAGATTTTGAAATGATATACATTGAAAATTAGGGCTGGGCGATATAGAAAAAAAGCTTATCGATAAAAAAAAATGCATATTGATCGATATCGATAATTATTGAAAAGATTTGAAACCATATTTTATGTGCAGCTCTGCCTGGACTTTTTATAACATTGCTAAATGATTTAATTTTAATAAAAATCACAAACACAGACTTCGAATTAAATCTTTCTTTAACCAACTTTTTTAACCATAACAGAATTGTTTTAAAGAAAAATAACTTAAGAGACCTGAGTTATGTTATTAAATACTGACAAAGAATAAACTAAAGTGACCAGAAAAGTGACCAAAATAAATATAACAAATAAATAAATGCCCCCCCACCACCCCCGTTTCCTGCTTTAACCTGAGTTATTACTTTGAAGTTTCTGGCCCCTCAGCATTTTTATCTCAATTGTTAGAACTACTTGGGAAACTGCCCAGAACTGAAAATATATATATATTTTCCGAAGATTCCTCGGAGGAGAGCCGCGCCGGGGCCTACACAGCTCGTACTCCTGCGGGTGTGAGCGGCTGAGATGATTAAAAAAAAAAAGTTGGTTGTGTTATCAGACTTCCACAGATGACTGTGGTTTGTTTTTGGTCCGACTTGCCATGACCGAAATACTGCCAGACTGCCGAACTACAAAAACCCTTCTTTGAAACAATTTCCTCCGCCTCTCCTTGCTGCGACATCTTCATGTGCTCTGTGTTGTGGTTTGAGAGGGCGGCGCTTGGTGACGGCGTGCCTGGGTCCGCGATTGTGATTGGTTGGGAGGAAGCAGTGACTAGCATAAACCTACATGCTAGGCTACAATGAGAAGGAAGGAAAACTGCGTTTCTTTTTTATCGAACTTTTATCTACCCTCTTTTTTTCTATTGCGCCACACGTCTATCGATCGATATATATCGTTATTGAATTATCACCCAGCCCTATTGAAAACTGTTAAAAAGTGTCACTGGGGTAACTCACTCTCCCCCACACGTTTCTACATACCAACAGTCACAATTACTCCATTTACACTACCCTGTGAAAACGAAACGGTGGCGAGTTCAGACCGAGCTTGGATCAGTTCCTTACGACCACTTAAACATCACACCATCACGGTTCCTCACCTCCTAGTGACAATCTACTGTACTACTGTTCTCTACAGGTAAACAAGCAAATCGACATGGCGGCACTCGTAACACTCAGGAAGTTTGTTTACAATTGTGATGTCATTTGCGGAGTAAGAAGAAGCCAGCCTTTGGTGAATTTACTTGACAGTCGGCTTTTGGGAAGTGGATATAAAAAACGATAGTTTAATCAGGGCTTACAGTTGCAGGAAACGACGACGGATTTTGAGGTTCATCACACTGCTAGGCAGAATCATCACAGGAAATCGTGGGGCACGGTAGGGAAGCTAGTAGTTTTATAAATGAAATTTCATGATTATGGAGGCTGATTGTAAGGAGATGACGCGGTCTCCTCATGCGCAGCACAAATAATCAAACAGATAATACAAGCATATTAGGCTTAGTTACTCTAAAGAAACTAAAAGCTATAACATTTTGCACAATGAGAACCTGAAATTGAGTTTGTTTTTTCCAATTAGTTTAGTCAGCGGGACTGAAAATTATTTTAAAAAGTTACCACAATACCTTGAATTATTTTGATTATACACATGTGATAATAAATAATTGTCATTATTTTCATCTTCTTACAGCAATCAAAACTGTTCAAAGGTACAAAAGAAAAGAAATATATTCCTATGAAATGTATGTTTTAAGGTCATGTGGTTATGGTCATTTTCAATAGAACACATTTCGTAAAATAATTAATAAATCATAAAGGTTGCTGTCAGATGGTCTGAATCAGGACAGAAATAGAGATTTATTTTGACCACAGTCAGAAAGTCAGAAATACTGCTTCCTACTGAAATACAAAATCTAGTTCTCTTCAAAATAAATTAACAGATTTTTTCTTACAGAGGCCATCAGGAGAACATTTCATACTGCTTTGATCAGTCATAGAGAATATGCTAATTTTTTTTATTATTATTAATGTTCTTCCTTTTCTATTAATGCAAGTGTGCTACAGAAAGTGTTATTCCACCTGTAGTCCTACATATCTAAGATCCGTTCTGCATAAAAAACAAACAAAGAGAAATGCTCAAATCAATAGTATCATATCCTTTTATAAGTCATAGATAGTTTATCATTCAAACTAAGGAAGCCAAATGTATCAAGTCTTTGACTTACAGCATAATATTTTGCAAGATCTGGAAGAGCTGAGGGAAAACTACACATCAGCTGTAAACAGCGAAAGCTCAGACTTCCACACTCAGCTGACCCAGTTAGCCTAATAAACAGCTAATTCATTCACTGTTAAAGAGCAGCATACAGCATGTAATCACTTCTATTCTTACCTGAAGGACCTCAGCAGGAGTTAAAGGTTTGTCCAGCACCACAGGGGCTTTGTCCTGAAGCTCCTCTGTCTATAAAACACCAACAGAACAAAAAATAAGGACATGACTGAATCCCAACATCAAGTTAATCTGACTGAAATTTGTTTATTGTTCTTCAGTAAGTGACAGCTATTATTTTTGGAGGAACCTGGCAGTAGCTTTTGCTATATCACATCCTGTATGTTTATCAGTATTATTGTGACATTTCAATGAAACAGCTTAATGACTCTAGTAGTAGAAAATTAAAGTTTTTCCCATAAGCCACTGACCGGCCTGTCTTTGATGATGACGGCAGGGTCGGCCAAACACTCTGGGCTGGTAGAGGCTGGATTAGCTGCTGAGTTTTCTGGAGTTGCGGCCTTCTGCAATGAATGCACACAAAAAAGAAATGAGAAGCATTAATCTTATGAGAGTAAAAAAAAAAACAACTAAAATATATTAATTCAAGGTCTGGACTGTTTTAAAGCACAAAAAGACAAACCCTCAGTTGATTGGTCACTTTGTTTCTTATATAAATTTAAAGAAAATTATATAAAGATGTGTTATGCCATGTGGTTTTTGCTGTTTTCTGTTTAACAACACACATCAGAAATGTTTACCCACAACTGAACGTCAACACCAGAGACATGCGAAGAATTTACACATCAGGAACGTCATTCAGATTAAACTCCTAATCTGGAGATCAATGCATCTTTGCAGCCTGAGAGAATTAACAGAGACTGAACTATTCGAACCTCTAGTTTGGGAACAGGCGGGATGACGTGGGGTTTGGGTTTGAGGTCGGTCAGATACATGGCTCTGGAGAGCAGAAGCAGCGATGGAGGGACGTTCTCCTTCAGGTGCAGATCCAGCCACTGAACAGAGAGAAGCATTTAACCGATAAATACGCATCCAGCTCCATCATGTTCGTCATCGTAAGGAAAACTTCACTCAAAGTAATCTGTAAGCAGTTTAATTACAGCCTCTGTGACTCACAAGGATCATGAAATAAGCTGCGTGTTTCTGCCCAGCAGTGAAAAAACACAGAGCTGCATACCTGCTGCAGCTGCTGACGTAGCTGCTCTGTGGTGAGACCCAGAGACCTCATCCCACGACTACGACACGCCGCCTGCAGCTCTGACACACTCATGGCTGCCACGCCCTCTGCTGCAATCATCTGTGGGGAAAAAAAGTTAAGATGAAGTGAAAATTTCATCTGTGGACATTAGGGGGAAAGAAATGATTTTTAAACAAGGAGAAAATCGTATCACTATCTTAGCATAAGACTTGCACCCAGATGAACTTATTTCCATTCTGAAATGCTTTAAAAGGTTTCCCATTATTAGATGTCAAATTCGTAAACCACAGATCCAACCAGGTCTCACCTCGTCATCAGACTTAATATTTCTTAGTTTCATCATGAGCTGGAAACGCAGCAGGTTGTTTGTGCCTATGGGCTGAAGCTCCAACAGCTTGCACAGAGCCACCAGCTGGGGACGCTCTAGGTGCTCCAGGGTCAGTTCATCTTCAAATAGCTTTGAAAAGCGAACAATCTCCTTAGTAGAGGGCTGCTCACCTGTACCCCGAACCTACAGCAGAAAAAAAGGATACTACTCTGAAACATTTGAATTCTTCAGGCCCTTTTTTTTCCCCAGTTAGACACATAGATTCCAATGAGTAATGCAGTTACTGTAAAACAAATAGTTAAAAAAGTTCAAGCAATATTAGAATAAAAAAACAAAACCAAAAAAAAAGGATGCGATTATGAACATTTAAAATTCAGGTATTTTAAAATATAAAACAAATAGGGTAGAGCATATGTAACTGAATTTAAACCGGGGCTGACAGTGTTTGGACACTAGGTATACTTGGAAAGAACCAAGAAAATCTGTTCTTGTTCTGAATATATTTTCTGTTTGAGCAGTATATCCCAACAGAGCTAGTGTTCTGCAAGAGCGTAAACAATCACTTTTGAAACCAGGTCCTAGATTGTGGAGAAAAACAATTGAGTTGTTCCTGTGTTTACCGTCTCCGCATCCGCAGTATTTTCATCAGAGGTTTGGGTGGGATTTTATCACAGTGTAACAGCTCCACCAAAATACCATACCCATGCATTGGTATTTTGTACCCTTGTGTAGATGCAATTTTTTTTCTTTCCAATTAAAATACGCCATATTCATCTGCATGTGGACATGAGGGCTTTTCCTTTAATGCCCATCTAAAGCCAGACCAACTGCACAACGCTACGAGAAAAGTTCTACATGGGCGTCATGTTGAGAATAAAATGACACCATTTTGAACTTTCAGCCATAAGAGCGAGGACAAAAACTCTTGCTTATCGTAGAGTATGTAACAATTTTAAAGAGTTTTCATGCAGAAAGACGTCTAATACCAAGGATGTTAAAGGGGAATGCTGTTTTTTTTTTTTTTTTTACATTGGTCCCTTGATTTTACGTTATTACATCATGTTCTACTCACCCATCTGAGTTTTGTGTCATTTGGAGCTGTTCTGAAGATATTCCGTTAGGTTATATCCAGGTAACGTCTTCCTATGGGCAATGACTTGAAGGCACAAACTAAAATGTTCATAATTTATCATTTATGGTACGCCAGCATTAATAACATGTAGGCGAATCACTGTCCCCCAGACATCTGCGGTTATATTTTTCATATTTCTATGTTTTAAAAACATAGCGCTGCATGTATGACGTCATCCGCGTGCCGTACTGGAGTTGTGGCAATCTGCCCGGGCCACAGGCGGCTACGCTCTACCCCTTCTATTCATTCGGCTAGCAAATCTGAATCGTTCAATTCCATTTGGAGTGCAAGATCATCTGTGGTAGTAGCACTAGACATCTTCCAGGCATCTGAGTAAAACTAGCAGCAGTTCAGCGGACAGGATGGATGAATGGTAGCCGGCGCGCGCGGATGACATGGTACACAAGCCGCTTCGTTTAAAAAAAATATAAATAACCGTGGATGTCTGGGGGACAGTGATTCGTCTACATGTTATGAATGCTGGCGTACCATAAAGAATAAATTAGGAACAGTTTAGTTTGTGCCTTCAAGTCGTTGCCCATAGGAAGACGTTACTTGGATATAACAAAACCGAATATCTTCAGAACGGCTCCAAATGACACAAAACTCATATGGGTGAGTAGAACATGATGTAACATAAAATCAAGGGCCCAATGTAAAAAAAAAACCGGTGTTCCCCTTTGAATAGAAATAAAAATGGCTCTAATGTGGGCCTATGGGGCTTTCTATATTTTATTAGGTTCAGCATTGGATTAGCATTGCTAGCATTTCAGGAAGTCAGCGTGGAGTGCTTGTTAATTGATTGTAATGTCTGCACTATACAAAAAAAAAAAAAAGACATGACTTAATTTTTTTAATAAGATGGAGAAGTTTAGTAAAAATGCAAAAAAACAACAATAACAGAGTACTGAGGTTGTAGCCAGACACTATGTTAGTTTTGTTAAATTTACCTTTTGAACATATTTGGAGAATCTCTGAGTCTCATCTTCAGTCTGAGCTTTAGCTTTATTTCTTCGGGCCATCTCAGCGATGGTCTCCTGGAGAAACTTCGCCAGTTCCAGCTTTGCAGCCAGACCCTTCTTCTGCTTCTCTTCCTGTAGAAATGCGAAAGTTAAGCATCACAAATAGACTGCATTAGTAAAAAAAAAAATAAAAAAATAAAAAAATCAAACTCATGTATCCTTTCCCTTCAAAATATGGATCTAATATTACAAAGTTCTGTGTGCATCATCCTAAACACAATTCTTTAGACAGGTATAAATGTCTCTGCAACCAAATGCCATGAATGTTTTCAGTTGGTCCTAGAAGTCTCATGAGTTCCATAATCATAAACATAAACTGAGGTAGGAGGTCACTGAGGCCAAAGGCAGGCTTTGTGAGTTTGAAGCACGTGCCTTTTTAGACTCCGTCTCAAAGGTCGAGGGCAGCATCTCTGGGAAAAGCTTGAGGAAAACGGGGAGAAGGAACTCCATAAAAGGAACGATGATAAACAGCATGAAGGGCACCAAGCGGAAAAGGTCAGCGCAGGTCCTCATCAGCTGTAAACACAAACAAACAAATGCTGATGTGAAAAAGTGTGTGGATAACAGTGTTTTGAAACAGCTCTGCTGACAGACGGCGGGTCTTAGGCAGCGTATTGGAAATAGGATCCATTACACGAGCTTTCCCTCCATAAAAACAGCTCAAATATAGATTCACCATGGTGTGTGCATGGCGGGGGTCAGTGCAGGTGAATGTTTGTACAGCTTTAGAGACACAGACTGGAACGGGAAGGACCTTTTTAAACAATCTGGTTGTTTCAACTCTACAGTCGATATTTGAATTATAGATCTATGCATCTAAAGAGCAAAGAATTTGGGGTTGATTTCTTACATTTTATTTTTCAAAAATGAAATGCTGCTTTAAATAGCTCTAAATATTTAAATGAATCATATTAGCAAGCAGCATATTAAAAAGCATTACATAAAAAAGAGCAAGAGTTAGCATCATCAATTCAATTTAAGCCAATGTGAGAGCTGCTAGAAAATCCAAACTTTCCTGTCAACAGAAGGCAGTAATTTTGAGCTGTACGCACTAAATACAGGCTATGAGGAGCCAAGTTCTCTCAGTAAAAGTTAACCTTTCCATAATGTTGGCCGTTTCTGTAAAACAAGTTCTGTTGGCATTGGCAACATACATCTGGAAATGTATGCGTTAGATATGTTTTTGAATGGATTCCTTAAGTAATAACAATACATAGAGGCCTATTAGTCGGGTTACATGTAGGGCTGCAACTAACCATTATTCTGCAAATTGATTCATCTGTTGATTATTTTTTCGATTAATAATCAGAAAGCAAACGGTTCCTTAAAGATATTTTGTTTATGCAATAAAAATATGTGAAACTAAAACATTTCCACTTAAGTTCTAGATAGAGCAAATTGACAGATGAAAAAGTTTTTTTTTTTATATCTTAAATGTAAAATGTTTTTTTTTTCAATTTTGGTATAATTGATGCTCAAGGTGGGTCACTCAGCTAAAGCCATGTTTTAGAGTCTCTACACTCCAGTTAACGATTAATCAATTACTAAACTAGTTGACAATTAGAGGTGAGTATTGGCATGAGTGTTGCGATTCGATACATGTCGCTATACTTGGGTCACGATACGATATTATCACGATATTGCAGGATCACTATATATTGCCATATTTTCCCCAGCTATCAAAATCAAATGATGAGATAAAACAGCAAGTGCAGTATATTTTAATCAGAAAATATTGATTAGATATTATTATCCATGTTGTTTGGGGTTTTCTTCCACTGTGACTGCCTCAAGTACAGATTTGGTGCTGCACGCACAGTTAAAGGGCTCCACATTATTTCTGCCAGAGTGGGGGTGCAGAGGTAGCCCATTTTCCCATTAATGTTTTATGTAACCATTTTTTTTTTTAAATCGATACTAAGAAGTGAAAGGTCGATATTATATTGGGCAGTCGAATATCACGATATATCGCCAAAACGATTATATCCCACACCCCTATTGACAATCATTTCAATAATCGATTAATCATGATTAATCATTGCAGCCCAAGTTACATGCATTATATGTAAAAGACAGAATTTTTTCTTCTCCAACACCATCCAGCATTTTATCAAAGAAAGCTTCTAAGCATTTCAAAAATGATCTCTGTTTTCCAAAAGGCCAAAGTAACACATAGTATCCCTACTATAGGCAAAAATATCACAACTGCAAAGCAATATTTGTTTAGGCATTCAGGCTCTGAACATCAGTGACATCGATGGGGAAGGGGAGAGACCTTTGGGTTGCCTGCGTCGAGGATCTAAGGCCTCCCTCCGTACATGGGTCGTGCGTGCTAACCATTGCGCCACCGAAGCAGGCCCGAGGTTTAAGAGCTGTACAAAAATCATTTAATAGAAGTGCACCAATTGATCGTCCTCGTTTCCTTCTGATCAGCTATTGGTCGATATTTAGATGTGAAACTTATCTTTTCCACAGATCTTATCCACCTCTGCAAAGGTCTAAAAACCACCCAAGGTGAGTGCTCTAAACTTTATTTATTATTTGAAAGCTGTAATTTCAGATTTTATTGTTTTAGAGGTACTGATTAATACCATTTATTACAATAAGATTGAAATACTGAAGGTGTCTTGTGATCTTATACCAACTGACAAAACCAGCTATAAAAAAACAAAAAAAAAAACATAAACCTTTATCAGTTTAATACAGAATAAGCATGTTTTTCAAAGATCGGGAATTGATGATCGTCCAGCAATCAGCAATAGATACGTCCTCCCGAGTACCTTCCCAAATATCTCAGTTGTGGAATATCATGAAGGTTGTATTATTATCTATCAAAGTTAGGTTACTCAGTGCTCATCCAGCAACATCCAGCTGTTGTATTTGTAATGTTTTTCTTTGCAGAAATAAATCATCTCATGTGTCACAGGATAATCAGATGGATGTTTGCATATTTCAAAGAATCTACAGGAAAAGAACATATCCATATATTTCCGATAAATATATCTTAAAGCATCTCCAAAGACGTCAAAATCTGTTTAAATTTAAAGCCTTGACCCTTATCATGTTGGTGGAAGGTGTCTGATGAGATCAGCCCTACTTATGGGATTTGGGGAGGTAATCAGGTGATATCCTGAGCTTGAAATTGGATAAATGCATGTCAGAATATAACATATAGGCTCTCTTACCCTCCTCCTCTCCCTGCGTGTTAGCAGCTGTCCATGCAGCAGCCTCCACACCATCCTGACAGCGATCTTGGTGTCGATGCCCAGTAATCTGAAGCCATTATAGTAATGCTTCAACTCATCCACAATCCTCTGATACAGAGATTTTTTCACAATTGCCTTTTCCTGTGCGGGAAGGATGGCCGCCGGCGCTGTGGCCGGAGCAGTGGACGTCAGAGTGGGAGCTGATGGAGGCTGAGAGTCAGTTGTGACCAACACAGAGTCTTTTTTATCTCCCATAGGAGCATCCTGGGCAGCTGCAGGAGAGGTTTTCGTGTCGTCCGGTTTTACATCCTGGAGCCCAACACCCGAGAAGTGAAGCGCACGGGCGAGCAGGACGGAGCTGTCGCCACGGCTGTAGGAGTGAACCCAGGCGCGGTGGGGGTAGCTGCAGCGGGAGTGTCGGAGAGAAGACCAAGAAGGGATGTGGTGGGGAAAGTCTGTGTGGAGGTAGGCTTTAGATGACAGAGAGGAGCAACTGTGCCTCTTGGTCAACAAATATGATCCTCTGTGGACAGAAATGGGAGAAACGCTTTGACAGTGATACAATAATAATGTATTATTCTATAAAGACGGTCAGAATTAACACCCAGAGTTAGGTGACTGTTTATGAACTCCATATATACCTAAACATTACATGGTCATTTCATTTTTTAGTAAATAGAAAAAGAAGAAAAACCTCTTGTTTCTGATTTTTAAATTTCTCATGTGTTAAAATTGTCCAGTCATCTCTATATGGGATTTTTTTTTAAGTTAAAAAAAATAAATTAATCCCTGAATATCAGATTTAAATATGTATAATATTTATTCAAAAAGAGATCAGACCAAATAATAACAAACTAAAAATATAGTTCTGATACAAATAAGTACTAAAGGCAGGGCATTGATGGCTAAGGGGTGGTTATACTCCCCGCAGCTTTACGGAGACATTTTTGATTTATGCTCAATTTTGAGCGTGGTCTGCTCTTCGCTGTGGGTGTAGAAACGGCCAAGGCGGCATAAAAACAAAACAAGCCGGCCTCCTATCTGCGGTCAGCTACAATTTGTGAGAGGTGCATCTGTCTGCGGAGGGGGACGTCTTTTTGTTCACTGCGACACCTATGCAGAGGACCTGGTTTTAAAGTATATGACCACCATTGTTAGACAATAACTATAAATGCTGGTGCATCATAGTTCTTCTCATTTGTTGTTTATCTAAACTAAATACAAATGACAACAGCGAAGGCAAACTGCTGAAATAAGTTACATTTTGAAATAAATTCTTCACATTTTCACAGAATTATCTCGACACTTACGATTTTTTTATAGACAAGGAGTACAACATAATTTATTCTTTCATATAAAAATCTGCTTTTATTAGTTTTTGTTACGATTATAGTCATTACATGAAAACTTTGGCTGGGCTATTTATTAACTATCAAATACATCATTGCATGTTCCCTGACTTTCTCTGCAGTATTAAGGATTCATTTATCAATAAGATAAAACATGAAGAGCTGTTTGCATTAGCAAAGGAAAACCATTTGCTGGACTTGGGGTGAGAAATCTATGCAGCAAAATGCAAAAAGTTTTTTTCTGGTCAATTACACATAAACAATGCAGACAAAAGAAACTGTCTTAACTACAAACTCAAAACTGTCTTTATAAGAAAACTCAATATTATTGCACCAATATTATTGTTCTTTAAGACAACATCCAAAAGGTAATGCTGCTTAAATGATCTAAAGCTAAACACTTTCCTAAAGAGTTTAGGCGAGACATCTTACAACATGTTGATCTCATAAGCCACTCCTCTTCACCTGTTTCCAAGAAACACTTTTGTTTTCTTAAAAGTAACTTATTGTTGCCAGTGTACTTCTCAACAAAGCCTTGTCACTTAATTATAAGTTTAGTGATTTTAGCACCTAAAATGTGTAAAGGTGCTGAAAATTTCTGCTTTCTGCAATCTTTGGATATTTATACCACACTTTTGTCCAGCTGAAAACAGTATGCAGCATCAGGAGGTCACTTGGAGCAATTTTAGTTTGTCGTCAACCCTTGTGCAGATTAAGTATACCCTAATATGTACTGCCGCAGTTTACGGAAGAGGATTAGGGCCAGTGAATTTTTTTTTTTAAAGTTAACTGATTGTTAAATATTATTTCAGTTAAATATGGGAAAACAAGTCAGAATTATGACTTTTTTAATCTCAGAATTATGATTTTTAATCTCAGGGTTCTGACTTTTAATCTCAGGGTTCTGACTTTTAATCTCAGAATTATGACTTTTATTCTCAGAAATTTTACTTTTTTCTCAGAATTTTGGATCTTAATGTTGATGAAAACCATGAAGGAAGAGATGTGGGAGCACTCAGCTTCACTGACAAATATGTGAGTTGTTTGGAGGACACATTGGTGTCACTGGCACTAATCCTCTTCCCTAGCAGTCAGTTTACATGGCATAAAGAAGTGTTTATGGTTTGTTTACCTTGATCTGGTGACTGCCAGGAGCGCCTGGTGACTAAAGACCGCCATTGCAGAGTCAAATCACAGTGTTCTGATGAGGTTCACAAGGAGACAGAGAGCATACAGGGGTCAGATTACAGTCCATACATCCGTTGATAATACAATCTGACGAGAAATCAACAACTTCAGAGCCGTTATTCTGACAATAACGATCATAGATTACACATAATTCACATCTTTGTCATGTCATTAAACGCAATTGCGTCTTATAACATTTATTGACTGTATGCAACGTAAATATAACTACTAATATCTTTCTTTTGAGATTTTTGTCTAAATATTAAACAGTAAAAGCACTGCTACGTCGAAAACCGGCAACATCTTGGTAATTTTCCACTGACGTTCAGAAATACAATAAATGTAAACTTCCAACTCTAAACTAACTTCGCTTTACACTAGTACGTAGAAAGTAAGCTAAACTGGTGAACATAAATAGGAGAAAAATGTACATAATCCTATTTTTTTTTTTTTTTAGAAAACCCGGATTACTCGATCATGCTAGCCACTACGTTAGCCGGTGTTTTGTCGTGTAAACATCCCCGTTCATATGAGGTGCAGGACGGCACCTGTTTTAACAAATGCATTAAATATCCGAAAAACGTTTTAAAATTGCTCTTGTATTTCACTTTATTTATGCGGGAAATGATCCAACATAACTTTCAATTGCCGAATTGTAAAACAGCTGTGGTTCATACGGCAAAACCAAGAGTGTTATGCTGAAAAATGCACCCCATCCCAGATTGTTGTTAGCTCATTAGCTTAGCTTTAGCCGACCATTGCTAATGGAGTCTACTAACCTCCAGCGTCACTGACCAGGCTATCGCTGCTACTGCTCGCAGGGCGTCGCAAGGCTTCTCGGTGAGACGTGGACGTTGTAATCCATCCAACACAGACTCTAGGTGAGGACAAATTTCGCGAAAGAAGCGTGTGTTGTATTGATAAACCCATTTACAATGGGTTTCTATGTTAAAACGTCTCCGTGCGCGTCGAGTTTCAGCTTCAGAGCTTTTGAGCAGATGCCTCTTCAGGCGACTGCAAGTAAAGGTCACGTGGATCACTCAGCAGGCGTAAATGTTTGTGCTGCGGAGCAAACGAAGAGCGTCTATTCTCACGAGAGAGATCACTCTGTACTTCTTCTTCTTCTTCTTATGGGATTTTATGGCGGTTGGCAGACTTGTGAATTGTGCATTACCGCCACCAACTGATATGGAGTAAAGCAAGAAAACAGGAAACGATTCACCCCCCCCAAAAAAAAAAAAAAAAAAAAAACCTGTGTAACTTAAACCAACATAATACTAAATCACATTTGCCCATATAATTTTAATTTACTCTAGGTCATCACTCTGTACTAGTTTAAAAAAATAATAATAAACGTATAGATCAGGGGTAACAATTTAAAAATCCGCGGAGTCCAAATAAAGAAAATCATCAATATATAGTTATAATCCGTTACTTTAAACAGAATTTAGTACAGAAATAACATTTTTATGCATCCATGTTATACATTGACTTTTTAAATAAAAAAATAAATCTATATATACATATAAACATTTTTCCATTTTTAAATCTAAAGTGTTTTTTGAAGTAGAGAACAACAATCTTTAAGTTTGGTATATAGACAATTTCCTGAGTTACATGTTTTATAAAACACCTGAACTGACTGTTCTTTCTTTTTTCTGGCTTAATGCAGAGCAGTAGGCTTTAGGCTGCCCTGCAAGGCTTTAAACCTGGGTTTGAATGGAGACAAAGCCATTCTAAAGCACATATCAAGGTGCTCATTTTGAGCCTGGATTCATATTTATTTTTGATTCTGTTCATGGTGGAGAATCCTGCTTCACAGCAGCAGGTTGAGCCAAACATACTCAAAATGTGCAGGGTCATCTTTGAGCACGCATTTCACTGTTCTCTCACCAGTTCACCACGTTACTACGGAAGAGGATTAGGGTCACTAAAAAAAGTGAACTGATTTTTAAATATTATTTCAGGTTAATATGGGGGGAAGAGTCAGAATTCTGACTTTAATCTCAGAATTCTAACTTTTTTTCTCAGAATTCTCACTTTAATCTCAGAATTTGGGATCTTAATGTAGATGGGTGCCATGAAGGAAGAGATGTGGGAGCACTCAGCTTCACTGACAACTGTGTTTGCTGTTTGGGAGGGCCAGTGACACATTGGTGAAAAATTACGGAATTAGGCGACTTTTTACGTGCCCAAGGGATCCCCAGTGATGCCATTTCATTAATGGAAGAGTAGAAGGTCATTATAACAAGAGAGCTAGTTTGGTCTCTAAAACAGACAGGGCTACGGCTTGATGCTAACATGTTTGTTAGCTGTCAGAAATCTGAGAAAAAAGTAAGAATTCTGAGATTAAAGTCGGAATTCTGACTTTAATCTCAGAATTCTGACTTTTTTTCCCCATATTAAACCGAAAAATAAAATGTAAAAATCAGTTAACTTTTTTTTTCATTTTTTCAGTGGCCCTAATCCTCTTCCGTACACTTCTTCCAGCAGTCTACACAGTCTTTCATGTTTTCTCATCATCGTTAACCAATGCCCGGCTTGCCACAGGTTTGCCTGCTGTGTCTAAAAGTCGCCAGCGGCAGCAACCCAGACTGACACAACTCATTGGCTAATATGCATCACATGTAGCCTGGTCCTGGAGGGCTTTACCGTACAAACAGGAGAAACGGCACAAGTGAAGTTAGACACTGCTGTCTGACAACATTCTGTAATTTCTAAATGTTTTAAATCAGGTTGGGTCCGGAATAGCCAGCAAGTGGGTCCACTAATCCGTGATCTCTGGTATAAATAATGAATTGTGCAGACAATAGCTTCCTAAACAAAGATAATCAACTCAAATGACAATAAATGTGAAGAAAACATTTAGGTTTTGAAGACATGGAGCCAGTAATCGAAACTGAACAGCACGTTAATTATTAAGATTAATGTAGGCGTAAGACGGTAGGTGCTTATAAATGATGTTGATTTTGTGCCGTGATTTTTATCTTCACTCTTCAAATGAGGACCTTACAAGGTTATGTTCTAAGTCCACTTCTGTTTTCATAGTAGTGGCTTGCCTTTTGCAGACAATTATATAAAAACAACTTTTATTTTGTCTAAATCAGGGCACGGTTTTTCTATAAAGTACATTACTGACAGCTCTGCTCATCTTAGTGGCTTGAATCAGAAAAGTTATGTAGTTAAGTAGTTAAGACTAGGCTCTACGCAGATGAATACAGAGTCCTTTTTTAGTCTTTTATTTCACCCCTCTGAGCTGATTGAAAAGCCAATCAGAGATGCTGCTGCAAATGTAAGCTTTGTATTTCTGTGTCTTCCTGCTTTTATATCTTATAACCAATAATGCACTATTAAATGCTTTTAGTATGCTTGTTGTTTTTATTAAGCAGACCTAACATAATAAACAACACTGCCCTCCTCCCCCTACAGCCCCCCATCTGCAAGATGTTTTGGCCAAGTATAGGAAGTCAATTTCTCATTTAATACTCAACAATCTTCAAATCAGTGATAAGAACTTTATTTTTTCCCTACTACAAAAAGAGATAAAAACTATCCAAAAAAACAAAACACACAGTTCACTATAATTTTAAGGAGAAAAAAAAGAAAAAGGAAAAATTGACACAAGTAATTGGAATGCCAGCAAGGAACAAAAAGCAAATGTATTTTTGACGACTAGAAGTTGAAAGAATACCATTCAAGACAATTAAAAGAAATGAATGGACAATTTAACGGGTTAAAAGCCTCTACAAACATATGCAAAATACTCTATAATATGGCAAGAATATGAGACATGCAAACACAAACACAACAAATTAGACCAATACACAAAACACATGGAAAGAAATGCATTTTGCCAAAGATTTTTTTTTCTTTCTGCAATCTATTATTGCAGCAACGAAAAAACGAGCTGCAAATACATATGTGGGCTACAACCATAAAATGAAGTAGAAACATGTAAATAATCAATAGAAAACACATGTAAAGGAAAAACGGTGGAATTAACCAAAACAATTTAACCTGCAATATGTTTTCTCTCTGTTTTCACAAACACATGAGAAATAATCTTGTCCCACGAACAGTTCTAGGCCGACCCAAAATTGGTCAGCTAATCATGTTGCAGTATTACAGTTTAAGGAAGGACATATAGGTGAGCTGCTGCTCCCACGGTTGAGCCTAAATAATTATGCCCATGCAGGAGGACTTACTTGTAGTTGCTGCTGTCAGAATGACAGAATCCATGATTATATGTTTGAAAGAGGAACAGCAAGACCATAAAAGTTTTAGTTGTCAGCAGCTATTTTTAATTCTTACCATGATTGGCTAAAACCAAATTTTGTTAGGCATCTTTTTTGAATGTTTTTAATTTTGTCTTTTCCAGATTTCTCCCACAATTGTGAATTTGTTTCATTATATAAATAAATATTGAATAAATAGATGATATGATCAGTTATTTAATATTGAAGTAAAGTTTTTTCCAAATACTTTTCTTAATAATTGATGCATTTCTTTCATTATGTAGTTTTTGAACCACTAAGCATGCGCATATGTCCTCCAGTATGCTGCATGTCTTCCCATAAAATATAACTAATCATGGTGGGTGGCCACAACCAATGATGCCCAGGCTCTTTTTTTTAGACACAGGCCAGTCCTGATTCTGCTGAATGTCCCGTCTTTGCCCAAACATATTCAATCAGAGCAGTCCCAAATTGATGATGTGTGGTGACATTTGGACATAACATAAGTGCCCCAGGCTCCAGAGCACTAGGGAAGATGATCATTCACTCATATAGGAGACAGTAAAGACATTAAGTGGTTGAAAAAGACAAAAACAAAAGCTTAACTTTTTCTTTCTCTCCTCTATCTTTGCAAAGGGTTGGGTCAGGACAGATATATTATACTAGTGCCTGGTCATGTGTTCAAAATCATCTCCCCTTTGTGGTCTAGAGCATGTCATCAATCATCAGGATCAATCATCTTTGCAGCTGGTTTGCACTGTGCTGATCTTTATTTTCTATGATTGCAGCATTTTGCCTTAGCATGTGTTTTGTGTGTAAGTCGAATTTTTGTGTATGCAGTACTTTTTTGCCTTTTCTTCAAAATTAAGAACTTGTAATGCATTTGCATGCATTTGACACTGAATGCAAATGCACTGAATGCCACACTGACAAGATGTTACAGAACATCTTTGTCAGCACCATTCCAAATGATCAGAGATCATTTCTTTTCTGTATTATGGCGAATTTGACAATGTACTTACACGTGCCCAAAACTGTCTCTAAAGTTAAAAAACACTGGATGGGAGCAGAATCTGGCATATTTATTTGATGAGACCAGGATGGGCCAATTAGTTGATGGTAATAAAATCTATTTATTTCTTTTTTTTCATATTTCCAGAGCTTTGTTGCATCTCATGGACAAATATTATCAGTTTTTTAATATTTACTCTAAATTAACTTAAAGTTACTTTACTTTAAGTCAAATTAAGTGCAATTAGAGAGAGATGGGATATGAAAAATAAGTTTTACTCCTTCATTGCCCTTTTAAGACAATTTACATTAATCAGTGTCATGTCTCTGGCTGATTTTGGCATACAGCTCATGAAAACCCAAAATTCCTATCTCACTAAATTAGCATTTTTCATCCGAAAAAGAAAAAGTGTTCCTAATACAAAAAAATTCAACTTTCAAATAATTATGTACAGTCATGCACTCAATACTTGGTCGGGAATCATTTTGCAGAAATGACTGCTTCAATGCGGCGTGGCAGGGAGGCAATCAGCCTGTGGCACTGCTGAGGTGTTATTGTGGCCCAGGATGGCGGCCTTTAGCTTATCCAGAGTGTTGGGTCTTGCGTCTCTCAACTTTCTCTTCACAATATGCCACTGATTCTCTATGGGGTTCAGGTCAGGAGAGTTGACAGGCCAATTGTTCAAAGTGATACCATGGTCAGTAAACCATTTACCAGTGGTTTTGGCACTGTGAGCAGGTGCCAGGTCAAGCTGAAAAATTTAATCTTCATCTCCATAAAGCTTTTCAGCAGATGGAAGCTAGAATTGCTCCAAAATCTCCTGATAGCTAGCTGCATTTACCCTGCCCTTGATAAAACACAGTGGACCAACACCAGTAGCTGACATGGCACCCCAGACCATCACTCACTGTGGGTACTTTACACTGGACTTCTGGCATTTCCTTCTCCCAGTCTTCCTCCAGACTCTGGCACCTTGATTTCCAAATGACATGCAAAACTGAGCAACAGTCCAGTGCTGCTTCTCTGTAGCCCAGGTCAGGTGCCTCTGCTGCTGTTTCTGGTTAAAAAGTGGCCTGACCTGGGGAATGCAGCACCTGTAGCCCATTTCCTGCACACGCCTGTGCACGGTGGCTCTTGATGTTTCTACTCCAGACTCAGTCCACTGCTTCCTCTGGTCCCCCTAGGTCTGGAATCGTCCGTTCTCCACAATCTTCCTCAGGGTCCGGTCACCTCTTCTCGTGCAGCGTTTTCTGTTCACTTTTTCCTCCCCACAGACTTCCCACTGAGATGCCTTGATACAGCACTCTGGGAACAGCCTATTCGTTCAGAAACATATTTCTGTGTCAAACCCTCTAGCTTGAGAGTTTCAGTGACGGCCTTCTGGACAGCAGTCAGTCGGCAGTCTTACCCGTGATTGGGGTTTCGAGTGATGAACCAGGCTGGGAGTTTTAAAGGCTGCAGGAATCTTTTGCAGGTGTTTAGAGTTAATTTGTTGATTCAGATGATTAGGTGCATAGCTCGTTTACAGACCTTTTTCATGATATGCTAATTTTGTGAGATGGGAATTGAGCTGCATGCAAAAATCATCTGTATTAAGACAATAAAAGACCTGACATATTTCAGTTAGTGTGCAAAGAATCTAAAATATATGTTCAAGTTTTATCATTACATTATAGAAAATAATTAACTTTATCACAATATGCTAATATTTTGAGAAGGACCTGTATGTACTGTATATCTCATGCACCTTTTTCTTCCTTTGGCACATTCTTCTTCTCCTTTAACTATTCGAGCTGATGTAACGAGTAAATTTCGCCACTGTGGGATTAGTAAAGTCAATCAATTAATTAATTAATTAATTAATTCATTCATTCATTATGGGGGAAATCCATGAATACAAACTGTAAAGGTTGTGTCATATTTATATATTTATATTCTGAATAAATAAATTGTAGGTTTGACCAGTGATGTTATTTATGACTTTATGGAGGGAAGGGTGAGGATGAGTATAAATCTGAGGGGTACGCCCCCCCTGTTCCCAGTGCTATCTGCGCCCATGCGCTTTTGTGAACCAAAAGAAAGAGGGAGCCAGAGATGAGCTAGAGAAGGCAGGAAGGGGCCACAATTGGACGCGTCTTGCTCTTAACTCCAAACAGGTTCTGGCTAAATGCTAAAAGATCTTCGCTTGCATCGTCGAAGAACCCCGAGCATCCGGATTGGACACCGACCAGAGAGCGTAACACCATCCCCCGCTCCCCACCACCTCCGTCACCATCATTTTCATCCCCTCCTCTTCTCTGTTGAGAATTGCGTTAAGAAGGAAAAGGCCTGATCTTTGTCAACATTACCGGATTAATATATATATATATATTATTTTTGGACTCCCTCTCCCTCCTTTAGATTAAGAGGAACCGTTGCAGGCTGGTGTATGTGTTTAGAATGGGACACGCTGAAGGTACTTGCATCTTTATTTCTTATTTCACCCGCATCTTTCGGCTATGCATCATAATCTGTGCTGCCCCCTTTTGCTCTTCCTCTGGAGTAACTAACGTGTTTAGCATGTGTGTGGAGGTTAGTTAGCTCCCCCGTCTTAGCCTACTGAGCGCTTTCGGCTTGTTTTCGGACAAATTTTTTCGCTCCCAACCGCCAGTGATGGAGGTTTAATCACGGCAGACAATTTGATTTAAAGGGGCACAGGCAGCCATATTAGGATTCCAGCGTTAGCCAACATTAGCATCTTCTTTCATGTTAGCCCCGCATTATTGAACAACAGGGGGCACCTAGCTGTGTGGGTCCGACTATTAATTAGCCTACAGTGGTTTTACATTCAGATTTTTTTATCTCCGCAAACCCCAAACATCCTCTTATTTTAGATTTTTAATGCCAAGTAGCCTGATGCTAACATCGGAAGCTACAACCTCATTCAGGGAAATATATTTTTTTCTTCTTGTCTTTACTTTCGCTTCAATATAACATCGACACATTTGTCTCCAGATTTTATTATTTACTACATCGTTTATGGACGACATTTATCCTCTTAATCGATGTCGGTGGCTTTTTGACCCCTAATCGACACCGTATGGATGTTTACATTATTTACCTTTCTGCTGCTGAGTAGCCTGACTGTGTCCACACGTCCAGTCCCATTGAGTGGATCAGTTCACTTTACACTTTTAAACCTGATTTATCGACCATCGCAGATATTACTTGTGTCAAAATCAACCGAGAGGAGCAGCTCTTTGTTTTGTTAGTAAAAGCTGGCTACCATGTGTTCGTGTTGATGTGACTAAAATCACAAATAAACAAGCTGCCAATAATCGATGCATTATGCTTTGAATTTGTATAAGAATGCAATGCTTTGATTGACAGAATTACCTGTAATTGTTTGTAGGCATCTATCACCCTCTCTTTTCTTATGGATGTCAGGCTTTTAGTATGTATGCATTACATTGCATTGTATCTTCAAATATTAATATATCCTAAAATTTCTCAATGGATTCTATTTTCCCATTCAACATTAAATAAAAGAAGATGATTGTCCCTTTTTAACGCATCGAGATGTGTGTTACCAGTTGGGATCTGGTTGTTTCCTCCTCTTGGCTGTTTCAAACTTTTGCAGCTATGGTGGTCTTCTTGCCTAATTTTTCCAGATATAAATCAGAGCTGTCTGCAAGAGGACATTTCGTACCAACCAAGCATCAATTAATTAATTTGTGACTCAACTTATCATTTATAGTTTATTTACATTGGAAAAACGTTTTTTTTTTACGCTAAGAAATTAAGTATCATGAAGCATCATGTTGGTACTAAAAAAACAACAGTTATAGCCTTTAAAACCTTCCAAAATATGCATTAGATCTGGAGATTTTATAAATGTTTTATTATTTGAAATGCATTGTTTTGGAAATAGCTTGACCTGCTTTTGTCTGCTGCTGCTACTTGTACTGAATTGACATGCTCCTTTTCTTTGTCTCATTGGACTAGAATGGAATAGAATAGAACGTTATTGATTTCACAATGGAAAAATTCACTTGTGACATCGGCTCATATAAACAGCAGAAGGTGCACAAAGGAGGAAAAGGTGCATGAAGTATATACAATGCATCCAGACATAGAGTGGATGGTAAAAAAATAAAAGAGTAAAAAATAAAGAAGAGATTTAAGGTTATCTATATATACAGTATCTTATGTATAGTAAAGTGGTTGCAGATAAAGTGCATTTTCTGAGGCTTTATAGAGATGCACCAATCAGACTCTCACTGGCCGATACCAATTCATGTTTTTCTATGAAGCCTGAACAGTTTGATTTTTGACAGATTCAGATTTTTCGGTCAGCAAACTTTGAAAGAGAAAATGTACTGTAGATTCAGTGATGTAAGGTTGTTGAATGAAACAAAACAAACAAATGCCTAAACGAGCTAATTTCATCTCTGTCATCTATCTATCTATATATCTATATGGTTTATGCATCACTGGTTCTTGCAGAGATTCAGATAAACACAATAACACACCAGTCTGTCGGTGTTTTGATGATTGTTGGAGTTTGAAATGACATCACATCCATGTTTCGTTGTTGGTCTACAGATTAACTACTGCTAGTAACACAGTAATTCACTTCATTTTGTGTTCAGACCCAAAGGAACATTATATGCTGCTGGTTTATTCACACAACTGTCTTTAACGCATGTTCAGTACCCAGCTTTACTGGGGTACTGGGCTGTTTGGCAACCTCTGACCTTCCCAGCTGGAATTTTTACTTCATGGGACATTCTTTCATTCTCTAACTGGGGAAAAAATGTGCCAAGTACCACCACAGGTCATTTTGGTTGTCTGCATTTGGCGTTATTGAGTTTAAGTTTTATAGCTGCCCATTACTGTAAACCCCTTTTCCCATTGGAGGTCATTGTTTCACATTTGCCAACTGCTGCATGGATTCAGTATTTAGTAAGCTAATAAATTTAATGTGATCATTTTTTTTTTTGCATTTTAATAATGTTTTTTTATAGTTTGATAGTATTTCTTTGTACTTGAGACCCATACCTTATACATATAGTGACAGAGGGGTTCAGGTGGAGATAATGTCTCTTCAACAACAATATTTGCTCAATTTAGGACACGGGATCTTTCAGGCATTACCTGTAACAGCAATTAAAATTTTCCATGTCAATATCTTCCTGGATAAAAGTTGTGGGTGATGGAGCTGGGGCAGTATTGAAGCTCATAGTTTAAACTGAATTGCAATAGTAAGAGAGAGAAGCACATGTGTGACATTAGTTTGATATGTGTCAAAATGTGACCCAAAATAAACGTTTACATGTTTTTAGGTTTCTGTTCCAGCTGCGGTAACGGCCATCTCACCCTGAACAGCTGTTTGCCAACTAAGTATTGAAAACTCTATAACTGGAGACAATACCAGTGTTACAAAACATTCTGTGACCCATCAAATATTGAGACTAAAGAGCATGCAGTTGGGAACTTGTCTAAACACTCTGCTGTCTACTAACCTTAATTAAACCTGATTTAAACCTAAAACTAAAGAAGTCTATGTTGAAATACAGATTGCACCACATAGGGTCACACTATATGACTGGTCTCAGAATACGGTAGAACACGAACACATTGAATTCCTCAAACTCCTGTAGACTTTAATTATGGGTCAAAGTTAAATTCAGCTGAATTTAACTTAGTCTCTTGTGTCTCAGTCTCCACCCACACAAAGACAAGCTCAAATCTAATTTCAAAAATACTTAATCACACCTCTGTATCATCCACACACAGCTAGGGTAATGGAACATTTTTAAAACTAGGTCCAACGAATGAGAACATTTCCAAACTGTTTTTGCTTTTCCCCCGCTTACTGCCTCCCCATATCTTTGTGCGATTGCTGCACCTCTATACAGACACGCATGCGTTACACTCAGAAAATAACAACAATGGTGCTGTACAGTGTTGTGTGCATGCTTAGTTTTTTCCCAGCTTGTTTCCCTCAAGCCACTCATAATTTAAGAGTTTTTTATGTGCATTGCATCCATTCATGTCAATGCTTTGGAAGTGGCAGGGACTAACAACGGAGACACTGGCTCAATCCGATTATCGCAAATTAGTAAGGAAATTTAAGCCAAAGCAGTCGTTTGTCAGCTGTCACCATAAGTGCTGTCCAAATGGAGCTAGCAGCAAGGAAGGAGGTAGGAAGATGAAGCAAGATGCTTCTTAACATAGTTCAGTTAGCAGGAGGTCCTACCAACGTTGCTATCTGCTGCTTAGCGGTTGCCGTTTCCCGCAATCCTTTACATGAAATGTTAGCACCGCTTATGCCTATGCAAGCATGCCATTTAACAAGAATACAATATTTTTTCCCTGTACTCCGTTGCACGTGCAAATGTTCACCCTTTCATACACTGCCTGGCCAAAAAAAAAGTCGCCACCTGGATTCAACTAAGCAAATAGGTACAAGCCTCCTATTGGATAATTACTGGGTGGGTGATTATCTTTCAGCTGGCAACAAGTTATTTAACCCCAACTGGTGCAATGACTTGCTTCTCATTTCCTAAACAACCATGTCGAAAGACGCATCCCGTGGTCGTGGAAAAGACGTTAGTCTGTTTGAGAAGGGTCAAATCATTGGCATGGATCGAGCAGAGAAAACATCTAAAGAGATTGCAGAAACTACTAAAATTGGGTTAAGAACTGTCCAACGCATTATTAAAAACTGGAAGGATAGTGGGGACCCATCATCTTCAAGGAAGAAATGTGGCCGGAAAAAAATCCTCAATGATTGTTTTGGCTTTAAGACGGAGAGCTTCAGCATCATCCATGTATTTTTGTGTCCTGTAATGCAGTCCAGAAGGACTAAAGGGCAGATTATACTTCTGCAAACGCACACATCAAATGTCGCTTGGGTCTGTCGGTCTGGAATTTCTAGGGACGCACAGCAGTTTCCCGACAAAGCGCAAAGGGGAGCCTGTTCAAGAACTTTGGAGGTGCTGGTGGGAGTGTTTATTTTCCAAAACAACAATGGCTCATCTGCAAGATATCACGGAGATGGATTTAGAGTTGCTAGTCATCCAAGAGGACCAGGTTCTGTTAATGGAGTTGGCAAAAAGACTGATTAATCTTTCGTCGTAGTTGTCCAACGTAGTTGTTCCTCAGTTTTTTAGACAGTCACCCAGAAAGGCATACCAAGGACCGATCACAGCTGCTTTTTGTCTGCGCACTTCCTCTTGAGGTCTGCATGTGTTTGCAACCGTCTGACGCATGGTCAGGATTTTTTTTTAAAGTGCGCGATGACGACAGATTTGACGGTTGTAGAGGCTATGCGTCAGAAGCATAAATTGGCCTTAAAGCTGCCTGTATTCAGCAAAGCAGTCCCAAGGTTCTATCCATGATGCTGTTCTTACTATTACTGAAGGTTGAACAATTTTGCTAAAAATCTAAATTGCGATTATTTTCAACCACTTTTGTGTTTGCAGTTTTATTATGATTTTCTGTTGCACTAACCACAGACATGCAGATATTTCAGTTTTTGAAAGCTTGCTTTTTCAGAGTCCATCCATTGTTGCAGGACTTCACTGTAACATCTGGTTCTTATTTCTACTATCATGCAAAGATCAGCAAACTCTCTTCCTCTGTGTGTCGGCAAACCCACTTTCAGTTTACTAACGCCACCTAAAGGGCTGCAGGGAGATATTTATAGTCTTTCTCGTTTTTTAATTTAATGTGACTAAAATTTAGTGAAAATTTATTATTGATTTCATGAAAGATGAAGAAACAGGAGGCATGAGCTGCAGTTTGTCCAATTTGGAATTAGCCAGAAAACCCAAAGTCTTAAGGAGTCTGAAAGGCTCTAAATACAGCGAAAATTTCGATAAGTTGACAGGCGTTACACTGTTGTCTCTAGATTTTCCTGAAACCAGAGCGCTGAACTCTATTCAGTTTCAGAGCCAGACAGAAAGGAACTAATGAAGTTGGTTTTTCAAAATAAATTGAAATGTTTCATAATTTTATACTTAACTTCAAACTCTGAATATGGTTAAAGTTTGGAATTACAAGGTATACATTTGTATAGGGCTGAAACAATTAATCGGATTAATCGATTATTGAAATAATTGCAAACTAATTTAGTAATCGATTAATCATTAACTGGAGAATAGAAACTGTAAAACATGGATTTAGCTGACAGGGTGACCCTCTTACAGCAGCAATTATACCAAAACTGTAAAAAAAAAAAAAAAAATAGGAACATTTTGCATTTAAGATCAAACAAATCTTTTCTTCCATCAACATGGTTTATCCAGAGCTCCTTAAGTGAAAAAGTTTTATCTTCACCTTGTTTGAATTTGTAAAAAGTCTTCTTTAAAAAATCTTTGGCTATCTGATTATTAATCGGTTAATCAAAAAAGTTATGGAAAAATTAATCAATTTGCAAATAATGTTTAGTTGCAGCCTTACATTTTCATTAACTACTCTATATCTCATATGATTTATTCTGAAGGTGTGACATTTTATTTTGACATGGTAGTAATTATATGTAGAAGAGACCCTGACAGCCATTTTCACTTCATATTTTTTTAAAGTACATATACTTAAATGTGTATTTAATGGAGTTAAGCTTTTGAAAAAAACTATTGTACATAAAAAAAAATAAAATAACAATTGCCTTAGTAAAGTTACAAGTAATGCTGTTACTATCTAACTTGATCTGCTCCTATCCTATCAACATTGGGAATTTTTAACTCGCTTACTTCCAGAACTATCTATTGGTAAATGGCTAAAAGTTAAATTAATACTTGGGCAATGTTAGAAAAGGAAATCTTTTTATAAGTGTTGGGGGGTGTGGAGCGATATCATCTATCAATTAACATCACTGATGTAGATAGATGTTCTTGTTGATTTATCCAATTTCTAACTTATTATTTCTGACTTTTTGGGTAACAAAAGGATCACAAATACTTGAATACTTTTCAAGCACAACAAATTAGCTTTAAAATATAAGTGGCACAACAAATAAGTAGAGATGCATTATAAAGTTATTACAAACCAATACTGATTTCACATTTAGCCAGTTTAATTTATTTCTAAGGACATGTAAAAACCAATACTTGCTCACTTCTTTCCTTATATTCTTTCATCAGTACAACAACCTGAAACTCCACCAAAGGTGGTGAGAATTTACCCACCGGGTCAAATATTTTAATTTCCCTGCATGACACTTTAGCAAATATGTTTCCAAAAATTATTTTGCTGTAGGGATTTTGGACCCATATTTCAAAGACTATTGTAAATCTAAAACTTAGCCCTAAATGCAACAGATATCCAGGATTAAAGGAAATGTGGGTTGAAAGTTTCTTGGTAGAGAAGTTTTTTTTTTTTTTTTTAATCCAGCAAAAAAATAAGAATTAGTTTTTTTCCATCTGTGCATCAAGGATTATCTCTCTAGCCTTTCTGATCATTTTGGAAACCTGAGCTAAAACTTGGACAAAATACGCTGCTTGCTGCATTAAGCAGTTAGAACAAGTGTCTAGAAACACTGATTCACTGTTCCAAAGGTCCTGATGTTCACAGCTTTTAAAGATCAGGACCATAACTTAAAAGCTTAAAAAGGATGTTGGAAATACAATGTCCTCAGAAGGGATTCCTCTGTCTGAGAACCTACAGCATATTTTCCTCCTGCTCCATCATTAAAGGATTATTGGCCTTTGAGTTTTAGTTGATCAGACACACAGTAGCTGGTTTCTGTTACACAATGGAAATAAATTAGATTCTTCTTTTAATTGCATCATATGACCCCAATGTGCGTCAAAATGTTTAGGGTTTTTTTTTGTGTATAATGTGTAGATTAATGTTAAAATGGTATAAGAATAGAGAAGCTGGATCTCTCAGAACGTGAATGGGTGCTGATAATAGCAATGTTAAGATGCTCTTGTGAGGATGCATGTAATACAATTTGAGATAATTAAAAAAACAAACTGTTTTAAGAGATCAAAGTCTTAATGTTTTTTGTATCTTTGTTCACAGGTCCAGTCAAAGAAAAAGACAGTTAAGGATGCAGGAGCCCAACAATGGATTTCTCCTTCTCTTTCATGCAAGGGATCATGGGAAATACAATTCAGCAACCCCCTCAGCTCATTGACTCAGCTAACATCAGACAGGACGGCTCCTGCGACACCGGCAGTGACCCGGGTGAAGATAGCGGTCCCTCTTACGATGCTGCCCTGGATGCAGAGTTTTCCTATCCGCCATCAGCCTCGGAGGACATGCCACAGGTCCCGAATGGCTTCCCCCCTGGTCTGGGCATTTACGAGCCCCAGCCTAAGTTCTCCATGTACTCACAGTTCCCCAATGGCTCGGCTAATGGCTACGGAGCGATACGGAGCTACGGGGAACACGGCCTCCTGCCGGTGGAAGGAACCGTCCTGAGAGGACCTGGTCTCAATGACAGACCTCTGTCTCCTGTGTCTCCCCCACTGCCCATACATCATCCACACCTCCACCACCATCCCCCCCACCACCACCACGCACATCCCTTCCACTCGAACCCACCTCACATACAGACCCACTCACACCGACATACTCCTCCCCCACCACCGCTGCCTGCCCAGCACCAACTGTCCCAGACGCCTCACATCATTAGCCACAACCTACCACCCTCTCAGTTGCTACACCTGCCTTCCTCCAGTCCTCCGCCCTCCCTAGTGGACAGTACTCCATCTCAGCCAGCGCTTGCTCCATCCAACACCCCAGGTGGGGTCCTGAAGAAAACCAGCTCTCCAGAGATCAAGCTGAAGATCATTAAGACTTATCAGAATGGAAAAGAGTTGTTTGAGTCTGCGCTGTGTGGGGATCTGCTGCAGGAGCTGCAGGTAAAACATAATTTATATATATATATATATATATATATATATATATTTTTTTTTTTTTTTTAATTAGGGTTGTCACAATATTTTTTTACAATAACATTTTTGTTACCAGGGGAATAAAAACAAAGACCCTAAAATTTAACAGAAATATTTTTATTAATAAATAAAATACCCTAAATATATACAATAAACAATGAGAACTACATTTTGAGGTTGTATGCTTTGCATAATATTAAGCAAGCATGATAAAAAAAAATAACAAAATTAACTTAAGTGTTCCTTCCTTGGCTATGCTTTACACACATAACAATGACACTAGCCAAACCAGTTAACAAACAAAAATAAATGCTGTATTCTCAGCAGTTGCATCTGTTAAAAAAATGAATCAGAAACTGCAAAGTGCACAGAATTATTCAATCACACATTGTTTAGAAAGTGCATTTCCCTCTATTCTGCACTCTAGATGAATGACAGTTTAGGTTCCACTGGTGGTAGGACTGGCCTCAATCTGCTTTTATTTTCATAGCTGGATGGTAGAGTCGGCTGTGTTTGATGGTGTTTGCACGCAGGTCTACTTCTCTTTGCTTTATTCTGTGACTTGAAGAGAGAAAATCACACTTTTCAGTCACCAACATTTATGTAAACGTATTAACTCTATGCTTATGTATACTGACACATGTATACTGTAATATGGGGATACTTCGTCCCTGATTTATGTACTTACGTTGTTTATGATCATTAACGTGACGTTAGCCTTGAATTGCTAGCTGGGGCTAATGGTGGTATTGATATATTGAGGCTGAAACAGTTGATCTGATTAGTCGATTATGGAATAATCATCAACTGGTTTAGTAATCGTTAACTGCAGTATAGAGACAAACAGAACCTCAGCACATAGAGCAAACCACTTGGAGAAGTAATTATACAAAATAATAAAAAGAAATATGTTGACCTTTTGCATTTAAGGTAAAAAAAAATAATAAAAAATCGTCTTTCAATGTGCTCTATCCAGAACTCATAAAGTGGAAAAGTTCTAGATTCACCTGGTTTCGTTTTATAAAAAAAAATTCTTTTTAAAAGATTTTGCATGACTAAGGTCTCTTTGTTACCTATTTTCTAACCTATCAAAGGTTATTATCACAGATTAGGCAATACATGCAAAGCATATCTTATTACATTTTTATTGCCCTATTGGTAGGGCATTGGCTGACAATATAATAAAGGCTACTTTAATGCCTTATTAAAATTTCACTGTCACCCTACATGGTGTCAGTTAAATGGCCTTTAGCTCATCCTGTGACTCACACCTGATGTAGAGTTTAGTTTCTGAGACGGTGAAACCGGTGGACTGTAGTTTGGACATTTTGTTTTGCTAATGATATGCAGCTTCTAACCTAAGGTTGATCATGTGTAGCATTCAGGTGTAGTTCTACATGTCGTTATGCATCATTACACACAAATCTGTTATGCAGAACTTTTGGAGCTGATTAGGCAAAGCGACACCTGGTGCTCACCTACCAAAGTTTGGGTTGAGCCAATCACAGTAACAAAGGAAATAGCAGAAGACGGCATGAGAAACCACGGTGACAAAGGTGAAGGATGTAAGAATTCATCCTGCAGCCTGAGGGTTAACATAAGCTCTGTCTGTAAGAGTGTCCTCCGTAGATGGTCACCTGTGTATGGCAGCCTTTCTTCTGTCCGTTTTTGGTTACAAGCTATCATCTTATGGAGTGATATTTTGTTGAAAGCAAAGAACTCATTTTGTTAATGGAAATATAAATAAAAAAGCAACCAGATATAGATGCATATATTTGAAGCCTCAATAGAATGCCTGCTCTGGACCAATGAAAATGTTCATGCATGCAGACAGTCTTCACTCCAGAGGAAAGCCCCCCACAGAACAGGAAGAGACTGGGATCTTTAAAATGTAATTTGAAGAGAATGCAATTCCTAAAACACAACCTGAAAATGAGAAATTAGGAGAAAGCATTTTTTCAAATATAAAATCGTAAAAAAAAAAACAAAAAATAAACACATTTTTGATTCAGCTGTTCCTTTTCTGGATTACTTTTTTTTAAAATATTCATTTACAAAATGTACTATTTGATTAAAACAATAATGGAACATTATTCACTTTGAATGGGTGAATTACTGAATGAAGTGTAAAGTTCTTTGGAGTTTCCTAAATTGAAAAGGCGCTACATAACGGGCCATTTGCAATTTTTCACAGCAGCAGCTACACATATGTCCTCCTGAGCTGCCATGTTTGTTTTAAATTGGTTGAAGGCTCGGCATCTCTTGCTTTTTTCACAGCTTTATGTCCCGTCTTAAACTGTAATACTGCAGCATTATTGGCTGACCCTTCTATGGCCTTTTTGAAATGATTAAAACGAGTACAGGAGAAGATGGATTCTCGTGTGCTTGTAACTCACAAATACTATGAGAATTCAGCTTTCAGGCAGTGTCACTACCCAATCCGTCCCGGAAGCACGATTCATTCTGCGCATGCGAGAATAGATGTACATCCGGGTGTCCATAAATACTGTAATTATGGTACTAAAACTACTTATTTCTATCCTTAACTCACCAAAGAATGCTAATACACATCTTTAAAAAAATGTTTTATGAATTTTGTGAGACAATTTTTATGCTTTTAACATTTTTTTTTTCATTAAAGTGCTTCTCTGAAGTCATCATCAGACATGCTCAGAGCAGTCTGGCAAAATATGATTAAACCATGTTTATCTGCATTTTAGTTGTTTCTTTCTTTAGATTATGCACTATATATAATAAGGCTAAAACGAAACGTAAACATAAAACTCAAAAAGACTAGATTTATGGTTAAATCCAAAGCTAAAAAAGATAGCCACTGAAAGTAGCGTAGGATCCCATTTCCGGTGCAGAGGCAAGTGATAAAGCAGAAAGGATTTTAAGGCATTCATTTTCTCAGGAAATACATTATTAACCTTTAACACATTATATTTTAGTACGTTTACTATTTTTGGGGAGGGAAAACATCATTTAGGTATTTTTAACTAAATAAAATAGAGGACGACCCGGATGTATATCTGGATGCGCACAAATGAGCTGATAGCTCATGCGCAGAACGGATCGTGCTTCCGGGACGGATCGGGTAGAGACAGGCAGGGTTATGCAGCTCCAGCTATTAGCAAATCTGATCTAAAGGGGGGAAAAGGTTATGGTGTCAAAACAGTGATGATGTTTAAAGTGGTGACGAACAAAAAACAAACAAAACAAAGAAGAAACACCTTATTGATTTACTAAGAGACAATAAAATGTCATTAAAATGGGGCTTGAAAAGCACATATGATTATTGCAGTGCATGGTGAGCTAAAGTCACCGTTCCCCCCTTTTTTTTCTTTTTTTTTAACATTTTTGGGGTGTTTAATGCGTAGTAAGGAAAAGACAAGGTAAGAGCAGTTGCAAAGATTCTCTATCTTGAAAAACTTTCTACAACCAGTAGAACTAATCCATATGAGCATGATAACTGAACAGAGGATTTATACGACCTGCCGCCATTCTCAGATGCTGAGCTTATTTTCTATCTTTTCAGTAGAGTATACAGATTTTTTTATGTTAAGAAAGCAGTAGCAGTATCAGGGGGGGGAAAAAACGTAATCAAAATAGCTGCTGTTTAATATCAGAAATGAAAAAAGCTCTTCTATAAAATAATTCATCATTGCTCTAACACACTTGAAGGAATGTGAAGTTTGTTGTCCAGAGTGGATGGATGATGTAAACATACAAATCTGAGAAATGGTACTAAATGATTGTGGCTGAACTGGTGGTCCTGTAAAGCACTGAGATCTTCATTGTTTGAAAATCTAATAAATCTGGAACCACCTGGACCCTACCTGAATCTAATGACACTGACTAATGGCGGATCAGGAACCCGAGGAATCATGTTTTAGAGTTAAATCTGTCTAGAAGCTCGACTACGGCTTGTGCATCTGTGGTATTGAGGCTAGAAGGACATGGCTCCTAGTTTAAGTGTCACTCAGCCTTTTTTTGCATTTAAACGGGGTCTATGGGGTGGTATTTTCTGATTGCAAAACAAGTTTTCATCCTTAAATTAAAGTGTCATGTCTTGAGAAAATCAGGCGCTGCTTATCACTGACCGCAATGAGTTGTGAGATTCTTGTAAAGTAGCTGGTTTGCGGAAAGAGTTGGATAACAGTCAGATGTAGAGAGGACCTTGTTGACAACCTGCTAGAGTTCAGTGCAACTCAAACAGTTGTGACGATTCTTCAAGCGGATATTGATCTATGGGTATGGACACTTACAACACTTATAAATCTTTACCCTTTTTTATAGATTTACCAAAATGCGTCTAAAAACATTGTGCATGCTCTTGCTCAGAACCCCAAAGCTCTTTCCAATATATTCAGTCTGTTTTTTTCTTTCGATGGTGATGCTGTTTTTTTGGTGGTATTTATTTTTTTCAGATATAATGATATTAAAGAAAAACACATATGTTGTCATCATTACTTTCCGTCTCATCTTCAGGAGTCTCAGAAGACCGAGGCCAATCAGATTCAACGCAGACACGAGAGGAAGAAGGAGAAGAGGAAAAAGAGCGCAAGGCTGCAGATTCAGCATCAGCAAACTATTCAGGAGAGCCTAGAGCAAGCCGGTACCACGGCTCAGATGGAGGAGACCCACATCCAGCCGCAGCCAAGAGAACTGCAGCCTCAGAGTGAGCCGCTGCCGACACCGCCGCCGGTCCATATGGAGATGCCTCAGAGGACCGTTATTAAAACTGAACCGAAAACACCAAAGGTATGAGAGAGCTGGGCTTTAATTTCCAATCGCCATATGTTTGGTCAGACCAGACCAGTAACTAGTTCATCTACGCCTTTAGGTTCCTAAAGTCCATCATCCATCAGTGATCCAGGAGACGGGGTTCTGTAAGGAGTTTGTGATTGGAGATCTGGTGTGGTCCAAGGTGGGCACCTATCCCTGGTGGCCCTGCATGGTATCCTCAGACCCACAGATGAAGGTCCACACTCGCATTAACACCAGAGGTAGGAACTATTGACTGCACAATCGTCTCCATCTGTGTTTTCAATGCTTAAGCTTGTAACTCCTCTTGTCAACAGGACATAGGGAATATCATGTCCAATTCTTCGGCAGCGTTGCAGAGCGAGCCTGGATCCATGAGAAGAGGATAGTCACATACCAAGGGAAGCAGCAGTTTGATGAGCTTCAGGCCGAGACGCTGCGCAAAGCCACAAACCCTGTGGAGAGGCAAAAAGTATGTCTTTTTAGAAGGATTATGTTATTATTTCATCAGTATATTAACATGAAGGGGAGGCATTCAAGCCCGGATGGATACCTTTAAAATCACAGGTTTGCAAAGTCTTTACATCCTTGAAATCATTTAAAGGAGGACTTTGTAAAAATCTGAACCTAAATTAAAGATAATCGCTATGATATCAATGTTTCCAGTAGGGCTCGACGATTTTGCCAGACATTAAAATTGAGATTAATTTCAACAAAAACTGCGATTTTATTTCAGTTTTTTTTTGCACTGGCTCCAATGTTTCACCTATGGCTTTCAGTTTTTGAAAGCTTTTTTCCAGAGTCCATTGCTGCAGGACTTAACTTTAACCTTTGAGTGAAATAAATGCTTACTTCTACTAGCATGCTTTGATCAGTGTGCTAGCTGCAACACTCTCTACCTTTCTCTGTGGCTGTAAACCCACTTTATGCGTTTTACTGCCACCCAAAGGGCTGGAGGGAGAAATATAGTGTCTTACTCTTGCTAACTGTAATTCGACTAAAATTGAGTGGCTCTGCGATTTGAAAATAAGATTTTGTTAAATTGTGATTATATTACAAATAAAATTAATTATCCAATCCTAGTTTACTGTGTTGTTTAGTATCAAGACAATATTTTTATGCTTGCTATTATACTGAAGGAAATCATTATATCATGACTGATGTTAAACCAGAAAAGGGGTGGGACAAAAATTAAGTGTAAACTTCCAAACACTGTTTTTTTTTAACATGTACTTTTATGATGAAGATGTAGTAATTTACCATGTTGGTTCAGGAGCCTCATGTCTGAAAAGACTACCTGCTACATATTTTTCTTTTTTCCACTTGTGCTAAATAAACAATTAGAAATATTACTCAAATGTGATTTACAATGCTAGATCTTGACAGGAGGTTTGGCCTAGTTTCCTCTGTTTGACTGTTGTAGAAGCTGTGATTGCTGTATAGTTTGACTTTTCTAACGTCTTAAAGCAGTCTTTGATCAATGCTTGGCTTTGAACTTCTGCTGCTGCTTCACTTGTTTTCAGCTCAATGATTCAGTTTTACATCTTTGTGGGGAGTCGTTCACAGACTGTTTGCCAAGGTTGAGTTAATAGCTCTTTGCTAATCACCTTATTAGTCTTAAAGTGCTTCCTTATAATTCAGCTTCATTGTTTTATTTTCCTGCAGAGATGCACTGTAGTATTTAAATTTTATACTTTTATAAATTCCTGATAAATTATTATTAATAAATAAATGCTCCATTTTATCCTGTTTCTAGCTTCTGAAGCCCATCCCTCAGAGGGAGCGTACTCAGTGGGAAGTAGGTGTCGGACACGCTGAGGATGCTTTCCTCATGACACGGCAGGAGCGGATCGACAACTACACCTTCATCTACGTCGATCCGGTCCCAGAAGAGGCCCCGCCTACCAAGAAGCCCAGCATCAAGGCTGAGAAACGGAGCCGGCGCTCCAGCGGCTCGGTCAGTAAAAAAGAGGAGGTGAGCGTAAAATCACCCAGCAGAGAGCAGCAACCACGGAGGCAGCTGCCACGGAGGCAGTGCAGCATTTCCAACACAGAGGACAGCACAAACTCACAGCCCGTAGTGGAAGAGAAGAACCACAGGGGAGAACAACAGAAGAGGGGTTCTCCGAAGCCAAACACCGGCTCTGACGCAAAACAGGACTCTCCACCGCCGCCGGTCAGGCCATGGAAAACGGCAGCTGCGAGGAAGCTGCTGCCTCTCTCAATCACCATGAAGAGGCTGAATGTGGAGATCACCAAGTGTGATTGGCCCCTCTTGCAGAAAAACATCACACCACCCCCAAAGAAAGAGGAAGAGAAGAAGGAGAAAGTGGAGAAAGATACCAGGCAGCCTGACCTGGGATACTGCTCACCTGATGTGGGTCTAACTGGGTGTTAACAGACGGACGGAGAAATGGTGCAAATATACTGTAAGTTCTGATCTGAATGTTGCTTTCAGCAGGACAGCAGAGTCAAACGTGAACCCAGTCCGGAGGAGGATGAGGAAGAGGGGGACGAAGGTGAGGAAGAGAGCGATGAGAGGAGAGGCTCCCCTGCAAGCAGGAGGAGCGAATCAGCAAATCAACAACCCTCTTCACCCGGATCACCCAGCAGCAGTCCTCAAGGTGAGTAAACAAAGCGCATCCATGCAGGATGTTGGGCTAAATATAGGAAGAAGTACCCTTAAAACAAATTCCTCTTTTATTAAAGCAGCCTACACAAAAAAAAAACCTTCAATCTCTTGTAAGAATCAGAAGATCTGACTTTTGAGGTAATTTTCAATACCAAGTCAAGACCTTCTCTATGCCTTAGGTATAAGCATGATGTGACAGAGCGACCCGTTTTTCTTAGCCAACAGTGACTATGTTGCTGGAAGGCTAAAGTTAATTTTGTCCCCATGCACTGTATGTAGAATAGCACAGAAGGGGAAAAAATCTGTCTTTAAGAGATCTGCAGCGTGAAATGGCATTTTGGTGTCATAAAAATCTCTTTCAGCAAAACCTGCAAAAAAAAAAAAAGGCCCTCCCAAAGCTGCCTCCAGCTCTTCACACATCATGTGAGCTTTAGAAGATCAAGCCAACGTCATGGAAACAAAGGAAAACCTGGAGTGGAGCCGTCAGTAGAAATAGGAGCAAATAAAACTCTTTGGAACGATTTTTCAGACTATAATGCTGCCATGAGGTTTATTTTGAGGGCTTTTTGCTCATTTTAGCCCAGATTGCCAAAATAAATTGGACTTTTCTTTTGTTTTTTCTGTGCGACATATTTACAGGTCTAATATTAGACCACATTTGAAAATAAAAATACTAACAATGAGGCATGTTAAATATTTATGTTTGCTCTCAGGCTCTCAGGAGAGGAAGCCTCAGCGGCGGTCAGTCCGTAGCAGGTCTGAGTCAGAGAGAGGCGCCGAACCTGTCCCCAAGAAGAAAACCAAAAAAGAGCAGGTATGAGTCTACCTCTATTAACCTGCTGTTCAGACATTTAAAAAAGCAGCCAGCAAACAGGGAAGACGTTGAAGATTTTGCTTCTCTCTTATTCAGTTCAGCACACCATGCTAGAAAAAAAACAAGACATGAGCCGATGATCCCACAGTGAACATTTCATTTTAAATGGCTGCAGATGCATTTTTTTTACATAGAGAAAACTTTAAATATATGTAAGAGCTCTGAATTTTACTATGAAAACTCTTCTTCCTCAGGCTGAGATGGCTCCGGAAACTACGCTAAAGACGGGCTCACAGAAAGGTATGAAAAATACACTTTAAAGAAAAATTCCTAACAACAAACTCCTTTTTATACATCTGAAATCCCTCCAACCCCTCTGAAGGAGCCAGTGAGATCTCTGATGCCTGCAAACCCCTAAAGAAGCGAAGCAGAGCCTCAACAGACGTTGAAATGGCTTCATCTCAGTACAGAGATACCTCTGATTCCGACTCCAGGGGTCTCAACGACCCACAGGTGGGCTTCAAAGGACACTCGCAGACAAACAGGAACACAGCTGAAAAGCAAAGTGACATAACAAAATAAATCCCTCAGACAGTTTTTTTTTTTCTTAGCTTAAAACATAAAAGAAAAAGAAACACCACTTCACTCTCATCCTTATATTAGAGTTGAATGATTTATTTTGTTTCTATTTAGTGAATCTTATCTTCTGATGCTTTGTGAATAATTCCAGGGATTATTTGGGAAGAGCCTCGACAGTCCAGCTGCAGCAGATGCTGATGCTTCAGACACTCAGTCTGTGGACTCCGGTTTGTCTCGACAAGACAGTGGTGCGGGACAAAGAGACACGGTTTGCCAGGTATAATTGATCTCTGTTGGATTACTTCATACAGCGTCCAGCTAAAGCTATAACCTGTTTCTTCAACCTTAAAAAGCTTTCATGTAATTTACTGGGATTTTAGCTGAGTTCAGTTTAATCCACCTTCACTGTTCACATTATTGCTCTACGTTGTGTCGCTCTGTAAAATGTGAATACTTTAGCATGGCTGCACACGTTGAGTCATTTGATGATCTAACAAATGTCTGTGTTGTCTAGATCTGCGAGGTGTATGGGGAGGGCTTAGTGGTGTGTGAGGGTGACTGCAACAGACAGTTCCACCTGGAGTGTCTGGGCCTGTCGTCGCCTCCAGAGGGCCGATTCACCTGCAGTGAATGTAGAAATGGTGAGAGCAAAGAGACGGCCTCCTCTTACGTATCCAGAGTTGAGTATTTCTCTCTTGTTGTAACACTTTTTGTTTCCCTTTTTTTTTTTTTTTTTTTTATCTTATAGGCAATCATCCTTGTTTTAGCTGTAAATCAGTGGACCCAGAGGTGACTCGCTGCTCCGTGTCTGGATGCGGATGCTTCTACCACGAGGATTGTGTGCGTAAATTGCCAGGCACCACCAGCGGTTCTGGTGGAGGCTTCTGCTGCCCTCAGCACAGCTGCTCAACCTGCTGCCTGGAGCGGGACGTCCAGAGAGCCAGTAAAGGTAGAGCAGTTTATTTGACCGTTTTTAAATCAGCGGACTGTAACCCAGCTTTTCAAGGTGAAATCTGAACCTCTCCTACATTCATCTCTAGGAAACCAACTCAGTGTTGAGTTGGTTTGACATTATAAATACGGTGCCATATCATAAAACAAGATACAGTGTGTGTCTGAAGTAATTTTTGGAGCAGATACACATTGATAAATGACTCCATGGTTCCCTAATTGTTTTGTCGTGAGTATTTTGTGATACAGAACATCCAGTTCTCTGTTTGGTTGAAATAAGATGTACCTGGAGGACCACTGGGGACAAATACAACTAATGCAACGTTCCTGGAAATTGATGATGAGTCATCCTGCCTCAAATAAACCATGTGGAAAAGGGAAGAGATGGCCTGTGTCATTCAAAGGGACACAATGACCCCATTTTTTTCTCTGCATATAGTAAAGAAACTAAATGAGTTTATATTACTCTCGTTTACAAGGATCTTTATAAAAAAAAAGGGACTGATAGATTATCATATATATCAAAATATATTAGAAACATGGTAGTAGCAGTGTCATTACCTCCATAGTTTGGTGGTTTAAATCATCTTTTTATTTAGTCATAATTATCTTCTAAAAAAGATTGAAATGATAATTAATAATTTTTCTTAATCGAAATAATCAAGGATTACTAACTTTCCTATTAGTATTAAAATGAAACAGAGCTGCATTTCTAAATGTGCTAATTTCTGCTGTTTGTGAATTAAATGTTTAAATGCCGGTAGCCAGATGAGATGGCTGCTGTTCAGTCTGACTTGAAAGGAGGAACGTTTAGTACAATCCTTCGAGCTGATTGGGTGACGTGCTGGCTAGCACCCGCCTGCCTTGATACGTTTTCAGCCAATCATAGCATCACAATAGGATTCGTCTGCAGCTTCCTGAGCGTTTTCACAACAAGTGGAGTAAGCTGATAAATCAAACTTTTTTCTAAACCCGTCTGAAGAAAAGCAGACATCTTTCCTATCTACAAATGCACAAAGTGCTTCTCTTTGCTTTTTTTTTTAAACCAGAAATTGTCACTATTTTGGCTAAAACTGAGTCAATTGCGCTATCAACAGGTGAGTACTCCAGCGCAGACATGTTTGTAGTGCCCCAGCAAGGCCCTTCTGACTGTCGTCATTCCCACATGTCTTGTGTGAATTTTATTTTATTCATTAATCCATTATTAAATACTGGAATTTGAAAATGTATTTTCAAATCCTGTTTCTAAATGGAGTTTTAAAAACCAAAATTCCTAAATCTGATTATAAATACCTTTACTAATCAAACATTTAAAAAGGTTATTCCTTTTTCAATTTTCTTTTTCATCTTGTATTTTAAAATCCTTTTTGCAATTGAAACTTTGTTTTTGCTTTACCATTTACCTTTTCTGTGATCCTTCTGGTCTGAGAGTAAAATGAAATCACTGTTGCTGCTCAGATGCAACCAGCTCCCTCATTGGTCATCATGTTTTGGCAGTCTAACCAATGAAAGAGTTGGAAATGAAGATGGAAATGCGTTAAGGAATAACCTTTTTAAATATGTGATTAGTAAAGGTATTCATAATCAAAGGAATTTTGTTCTTTGAATTTTCATAGTATTTAATAAATACAAGTAGAATTTAATGCAACTTACAATTCTTCTTAATAATTCAATTTAAAATGTGCAATTAGAAAATTCTTTGAGTTTGATTTCAAATTGCCTGATTTAAATGTAAATTTCAGCAACTCTAGTTTCTCAATATTTATCAAGAACAAAAGTAATAAATGCATTTGATGTTCTTTTACCTCTTTTAAAAGTTAACTTTAACATTACATCCAAAAACTGATTAACCATTAGTATTATACATAACTGAAGAACATTTAATGATAGAAAAGCGTTGATTAAAGTGGGTTAATTTTAAAAGATATTGTCATCATCATATTTAGTATCCACCGTTCAGAACTCATTTAACAAAGGAGGAATATGTAGCATAGCCCTGTATGCTCACTGTTAACTACAACAGATAGCATTGTATTTATAGCATTATGAGTGTTTTTCATTTCCAGGATAGATGGAAGAAGAAACGGCCACTTTCTGCCATATCCACCAACCAATCAAGTTGCAGGGACATTCTTGTTTAGGATTAAAATGCATTGCCGTCCGGCTCGACACCCACAAAATAACTTCCCTTTACCCGACAGCAAGCAGAAGGCTGCAGTTTCTCAAGATAATAGAAAACCTCTATAAGATCCAACTGGCAAACAACTTATTTATTTTTTAATTTCTCTGGTTCTTATGTGACCTCCCCACTTCCTTATGCCACCCTGGGAAAGAGCACATATCAAAAAGGAGGTTTTAATTTAAGTGAAAATTGGTGATCTCATCCTGGGAAAACATAACTCAGCTGTGGTTAATGCCTTGGCAAAAAGGGAAATAAGTGGGAGGTCTAAATAGTTTACGAGCAGAAAAATACATCACTACCTGAATGCTCCATCGCTACCAATGAGTGCAATATAAACATACTTTCCCTTTTTTTTTTTTTTTTCTCAAAGTAACTGGGGTTAATGTGCTGTGAGTAATGTCTGAGTTGAAAAATCATCCGAAGCACAATAAAGGGCTGCTTTTTTTCTGTCATTTTAATTTCATCTTAAGCCCCTAAATGAATATGACCTCCCTATTTTTTATCTAAAACTAAATGATCAGTGAGAGAAGGCCTACCGCGTCTTATGTGACCTATGTTTACAAAGGGTTGTGTCGTTTCCCAGGCCGTCTGATTCGTTGCATCCGCTGCCCGTTGGCCTATCACCCCAGCGACGGCTGCCTGGCTGCTGGCAGCGTCATCCTCACCCATCACATCATGATCTGCAGCAACCACGGCAGCGCCAAGAAGAACGGCCTCCTCTCCTCCCCCGTCAACGTGGGCTGGTGCTTTCTGTGTGCCAGAGGTAAGCTTCCACCACTTAACACTCCAGCTTCACTTCATCACAGCTTAGTCTCTGGCTTTACCCCTGAGTCAGCTCATTCATCTTTTTTTCTTTTTCTTTTCGTATTTTAGAAAACTTTTTAATGCAGTCGTTTTTGCAAGAGTGTCTGCTGGGTGGGAAAGTCAGATTTTGCATTGCCTTTTAATGTGTAGATGTTTGAATTTATGTTTCATGTTTAGGACTTTGCTGTGACATTTTGCTTTTGTTTTCCATTGTAAAGTTATTAACCCCAGGCTTTTTACACTGCACTCTACTTGGACGAACACAGATAAGGCAGAAAACAGGTTTTCTAATCCGGAGATCAGGCCCGACGCTTAAACGCAGAGTCGAGTGCACTGTTTGGCCAATTTTACGTCGCAACAGACTTTTGGTTGAATCTGTTACGTGTGTTTGAGGCTGTGCGTGTGTTTCTCTCTGTGTGAAATTTGGTTAATTTTTCGAGTTTGACTGCGGCTCACCCCTCGTCTCTTCCTGTGTGTCTTGTGTAGGGCTGTTAGTGCAAGACCTTACTGACACCATATTAAGTTCATATGCCTATAAGTCCCACTACCTTCTGACTGAGTCAAATCGTGCTGAGTTGAAATTACCTATGATTCCCTCTCCTTCGTCAGCTACCAAAAAGAATGTTGGGAAAGGTAACTGAACAGTTTTTCTTTCTCCTTTGACCCCCCCCTCCCCTCCCCTCCCCTGGTCTGTGTCTGTGTCGTGCCTGCTCCCGCTCCGATCCAGTTTCCCCCTTTTTGCACACGTCTTTTATTTCAAAGCCTTCAGGTGAAGAGTTAATTAACTTGATTACACATGCAGTTCATTTCAATGCAGAGTGACACAAATGAACCGCGTTCCAGATAACACTGGGCCTCATGCAAGAATTATCATCCAGGCTGTTGGTTTTTAGTGGACAGTCGCTTAAGCTGCGCCTGGAGTTCTGTCTGAATCTGAGAGTTAAATAAAGCATATAAGGTTATAGGTTACCTTGCAAAAAGGAGAAATGCACAGGACCTGTTGTTAAAGGAGCAGAAACGATACATATCTACCCAGCCTTGGTGCTAGAAGATGCTTATTAAAAAGCCTTTAATGTGCATTTTACATCTAAGATGAAAAAATGTTTTCCTCTGTCAATATCATCTATTCAGAATTTCTGAAGGGGAAAAGTTTTAGTTAAACCTGGTTTATTTTAATAAAACATCTTCTTTAAGGAACCTTTGGCTATCCGATTATTAATTGAATAATTGAAAAAATTGAAACATTAATTGAAAATAATCAACAGATATACCCTTGGTTCTCATATCATAACCTACTCTGAACATAAGGCCCCATCTTCCCACAGTGTTTCCAGCACCTCCATCTTTCCACATTTTGTCTTGGTAGCACCAAAGGTGACAGGCAACACAATATTGACAAATTATATGTTGTTTTTAATGATAATATAAAAAGTGTTTCTGCTTATGTAGGTCAGTAATTTGTAGAACCACCCTCCTACATCTGGAGATTTATGCTCATTCTTCTTTTTGAAAGTCATCCCCACAGTATAATACTTCCACCACTGTCACTTGTGTGGATGGAGAATGTTAACTGCTATTTTCCTTCTATGCTAAATGGTTTTAGTCTCATCTGGCTCATGCACCATCCTTCACATGTTTAATCTTTCAGAAACTTTCTCTCAGCTCAGTATTTTGGAGTGCATGGATATGTATGCTCCACTGAGCATACAGTGGATCCCTGCAGCTCCTCCAGAGTTACCACAGGCCTCTTGGCTGTTTCTCTTTTTAATAGTCTCCTTCCTTAGCAGCTGTGCCATCATTTTTCCATTTTCGGAACATGAATGGTAGGATGTTCTCTACCACTTTGTCCCTGAGCTGCCTGTTACCTGCGGTTCTCTGATGCTCTTTAGGAAACCCCTGAAGCCTGTAAACATGATTAAAATACTCAGTCAGATACTAGATGACTTTTCAGGGCCAATTCCTTCATTTATTGTTATTTAGGGCTTTTGGAGTAAATAAGGCTGAATTGTAACGCACGTCAAATGCAGATTTTTAACAGGGTCTCAATTTATTTCACTATATAGTGATGCACCACTTCATATTGATCTATTACATTTCATTTAATTTAATAAATATTTAAAAGTCTTTAGTTCAAACTTGAAAATAAGAAAAAAATTAAATGAATTAAGTACTTGGATTCAGAACTCAAAGTTAGATATATGTATGCTTAAGTTAGAATTAATGTGGGTCCTGTGGTTGACCAATGACTGGTCGAGATTGTTTCTCGTTATGAAGACTTTTGGCCTTGAAGAAAAATATAATATTTACTAATATTTGCGATATTGTTCTTGCATGGGGTCCACTCCAGAATCTGGGTGCTTACAGCACCTTGAAGTAAGCAAAAAGAAAACTAAATATGATGGAGTTTTGCTGCTGCAGAAACAACCAGCCGTCAAACTTCAAGTAGCTCTCTATGATTCCCCTCTGCAAGATGTTCTGGGTTAATTAATTCTGGTTGTTTTTTTGATTATTTTTTCTTCCCTATGTGGATCACTGCTGGAGGTGCACTGCTTCTCTGCTTCATCACTCCGGGCTTATTTTTTCACTTTTGTTTTATTTGAAAGGGTCTTGTTCAGCTTCACCTCTTTCATGCTCACTGCAGCTATGTGTGTTAGTTTTTTTTTTTTTTTACAACTCGTCTTGGATGGAATGGAACCTCAGTCAGTCATTTGTGTGCATTTAAGACAAGATGATTCCAACTGTTTTTAAACTGGTAATAAAAGAGAAATCAGAAACAGGAATATTGTAAACATTGGATTCCATACAAGCCGATCTCTGCAGGAGGTGCTGTGCGATGGGACAAGTTCGCTTCTTTAGCAGGACTGCATGCCTGCTTATTGCAAATAATGTTTGTTGGAGTATAACCCTGAATAATTCCTAGCTTGCTGGCTGACTTTGTTTTCCGGTGCTGCCGCATGTAATTTTCATAGATTGGTCTTGGTACATTGCTCTGAATCTGATTGTAAGACATGTAACAGCTCCAATAGAGGCTGTTACCTATAAGAGTTTCTGAGTATTTTCTTTAATTTATTTATATGCAATGACAGTCACAGCAGCATTTAATCAAGTTAATATATCCTGTTTAGATTTGCTTACTGAAAAATAATTACCAAATTTTAATTTCAAAAGTATATATTTGCCTACATTTAAAGAAAATAAGGATTTGAAATGATATTTTCTGGCTTGTCTGCAAATGAGATTCAGAGTTTGTCCAGGTGTTTAATGTGCATCCACCTAATCGTGCACTCCTCCTCTCTTTGCATACCCACTCTCCCAATTCGCATGCACACACAAACACACACCTACATATACACACAAACACATGTTTACATCCATTCAAATGTAGGAGGCAAGTTGCTGTGCTGCGATTCATGCCCAGCTTCCTTCCACCCGGAGTGTCTGGAGATGGAGATGCCAGAAGGTGCTTGGTCCTGCAGTGATTGCAGGGCAGGGAAGAAGCCTCACTACAAACAAATTGTCTGGGTCAAACTGGGAAACTACAGGTAGGCAGAGCATGCTGATCACAGACTGCTGACGGTTAGGCTTTTTTTTTTTTTAAGTGTGTTATATGGAATTTAAAGTTCTTGTCTATATCTTGTCTTTATAAATGGTAAAAAGGCCACTTCTTAAAAACACCATCATAAAATATGTGCCAAACTTCTCTTATTTTTTTATTTTTTCTCTCAAATAGTCAGGCAGTTTTTTTAAGGGTTTTCATCAATAGATCTCCAGGCTTTTTGTGGTTTATCCTGCTTTTCTTTCACTTCTATAGATAAAAGAAAGAAAAGCTTCCCCTCCTCCAACTTAACTCACACATTGCCTGTGTTTTTTGTTCCTGTCACATTTTTTTCCACTTCAAATATCACGCTAAGATCATCAATGACCATAAACCAAAATGTAAGCCACCCATACACTACAAAAACTAATAATTTGTCATCAGCTTAAAGTTCATGATTTTTAAGTCCTACCTTTTTTTTCTGTTCTGGCGATCAGAAAAAAAAAAAAAAGGCAATAATGGCAAAAATAGGCTAATTTGATCCATAACACTCCACTGAAAAGTAATATCAGGTTTATTTCCCCCAAAATTATCTTGAGTTTCGTAATAGTCCACCAAAGGTGTTTTTTTTTTCTGCCATAAAAAAGTACACATTTTAGATAATCTATGTTGTGTGGACGTATTCACCTACCTATTTACTCCATAGATTGAGTGTAACTTCCAATTTGACTATCCATAAAGGCTCTCCCCATGTGAATGCATCATGTATTCTTTGTTTAACTGGTGCTCCACAATACAGGGAACAATATACCTTTGATTGACATGATGGCCAAATAGATAAGCTTTGCAATGATGCATCAGAAGTGCAGGGGCAGGCTGAAAAAATAGGGATTATTTGTCTGTGTAAAGAGTGAGAGGAGAGGAGAAGCGGTTACTCAAGCTTGAAATTTGGAATATTTGATTGAATGGAAATTTGTGTATATCTAAACATCGAATTTTTTTTTATTGTCAAATTAGTCATAAAATTCAAATAATCCAGTTTGCAACATTTAGTCCAAATTTAGCACAATTGTGCCGAATGGAAATTTTACATACAAAAAAGGTCATAGTTTCACAATGCTGATGACTAGAGATCTGAAATTTTACAGTTTTTGTCCACAACATAAAGAACAAGTAAGTGGGAGAGCTCAACTATAAATTATGCAAAAGCAATAACATAAAAAGCATTTTTTTATTCTTTTATGTTTATTATATATATATAAAGGGTTTTTTGGACATGTTTAAAGTCACACAGCTCTAGTTGTGTAAAACCTGCAGAGTCTGTACACGTATTCCCAGAAGCTTGAAAGTCTTAGCTTTCAAATGAGATATATCACAAACATTTGGCAGTTATGATGTGATTTTACTGGACAATGAAAATTTTGGTATGCAATACCTTTGTGCACAAGCTATAAAAAGGTGGGTGTTAAGGAATTAAATTTTTTGCTTTGTTTATGGATAAACCGAGTTAATCCCAAAAGCAGCTTTTTAAGTACTCAAGCTTTTTTTTTGTTTTGTTTTTTTTAAGAGAAATGGTCTTTAAAAAAACCCAAACGCCTGGCAAAAACCCCCAACAACAAATGTCTGGTTGTACCATCCCTGGGCTGAACCAACTGCCATCAAGTGTGCAAGTCTTTGATAATAATGTTATGGGTTTTTACCTGCTCTTCAACATGTGCCACATGTAGAGGTTCTAATGAGCATTAAAAATTATTTTCCCCTAATTTCTCACTATAGTAGTTACCTCTGCTAAGTAGGTTATATTTTAAAGCTATAGTGTGTAATAATTACAGGGATATATAGTCAGAAATGTAACATATTATACATAACTATGTTATTTATCATCATCTACGAGCTCAGCCTCTTAACCTTAATATTTGCGTTGCCTTAGAATTCGTTATTTATAATTACATAGGAGCGGGTCTCGCAGCCATGGAGGCAGACATCTTTGCTCTACGGCAGCGCAGAGCCAACAAACTAGCGATTGCGAGATCGCCAAAACGTCACAACGATGTAGAAAAAATAACGGGTATATTTATTATCTTAAGTCTACATGAAATCTATACCCTACACAGACTAATGAAATACTATCTGTAAAATGATCTATGTAAACAAACCTCATCACTTGAGAAGGTAGGTGATGTGGACATCGTGGAAGACATTTTGTCCCGTAACGCTCGCCGTACTGTTGGGGGGGAGAAGCGGTGGTGGGGAGATGTTCATGTTGCTGCAGTCTGACCGCTAGATGTCGCTAAAAGTTACACACTGTAGCTTTAAGAAGAGTTATCTGTCTGTCCAAAAACAAATCCATTACATTGGTGATGATCTGGATCACCCTCTGGATTCAAATCATCCAAATTAGGCCTTTCGAGAGGCTTGCCTGAGCTGACTTCCTTTCACTGTCCAGAATTGTACAGGTATAGGGTCAGGAAAAGGGGCAGCCAAATTCATTCAGACGCTACACATCCTGGACACAAATTGTTTAGGCTTAATGCCGGAGCTCACAAAAACTAATTGCCAAAACCAGAGGCCGCAGAAATGGTTTCTCTACCCAATGCTGCCAGTCTTAAGGACAGTACTCAGCTTCTCTGATAGGAAGCACAATAAGCTTACTTTGATAAAAACAACCTTTATTTTATTTTATTCAGAATTCCCCCCTAAAATCTGTTTACGGTGTCAGGTGTTACAGTACAGAACTGACCACAGTTTGATGCCTGGAGATGGAGAAGAGTAAAGGGGAACATTTTGGTGCTGCTCTCTGTGTCAGTTTCACTTTTACACATGAGCATTGCTGCAGACTGTCTTGGCCTCTTTCTGTAGTTAAATGCATCCAACCCCAAACCAAAAATAGTTTAGGGATGTTTTAAGAACCACAATAAAGAGCTAAGTTTGTTTAATCAAAATATCTGAAAGTTACAGAATACTGAGCGTAGAGGACCACTGCACAGACAAATAAGGCTGACCCATGGAGATGGAGGCCTGGCACTGTAATTACTGGGCTGGACCGATCAGGCCAATGATTAGGCTCTGCATGCTTCTTGTTGGGTTAAGAGCTGATTTAGTAGCAGATGTGGGGCCAACTCACTGTAAGGCAGGTTGTTATATTGATATGCTGTTTTGGTTATGTTCCTTTAGATGAGAGCAAGCACTAGGAAAAAGAAAATTAGTGAAACACATTGAAAGACCTCTAGAAATCTTGGAGAACTGCTAATGAAAACCACCTTAAAATTTTAGACCTGTGTAGATCCCTGTATTTATGCTGAAGGAATTATTACCCAAACTCTCAAAGAAAGTAATCGAAATGTAATTCGATTTTTCTCCCCTTTTTTTCTCTACACATTAAAGATTGAATGAATATGATTGAAAAAAAGAAAAGTAAAAAACAATTGCATTTTTTATCCAATCCTTCAGGCACACAGAATGAATGATTTTAACCTTAAATGGACTGAAGACAAACTTTTCAGTACCTTAAAAACAGAAACATCAGAATCTCGTCTTTTTTACTTTTCATTTACTTAGATGTAAAACTGAATGACGTCCTCACCTAAAACAGGATGTTATGTTTAGTTGGGTTTTCTGTTTTTTTTTTCTGGAAATTGAAACTGAAGGAGATCAGATCTATTTAAGCTAATTTAAAGCCTCAGAAAGGCCCTCCATCTCTAAAACATTTCCTCCATTCTTTCTGCAGATTGGTTAAAGTTAAAATGGATCAGAAACACTTTAGGTTGTAATGCTAAACTCATTCATTTCAGCATTTCTACTAAGTTTGAACAGATGGCGTGAATGAAGAGCAAAAAAAAAAAAAATTATTATTGTAAAATGATCAACCTTGATATATGGCCCAATTTCAAACGTTTTAAAGGTGAAGTAGTTGGATAGAACACTACAGATTCTGTATGCTATAGTCACCTTCTTCCCTCTCCTTACACCCACCGTCTCGTTCATCGTTAGATGGTGGCCAGCTGAGATCTGCAACCCCCGCCTTGTGCCACCAAACATCCAGAGCCTTCGACACGACGTGGGCGACTTCCCGGTTTTCTTCTTCGGTTCCCACGACTACTACTGGATCAACCAGGGCCGGGTGTTCCCATACGTGGAAAATGACAAGAGCTTTGTCACGGGTCAGATCAATATCAACAAAACCTTCAAGAAAGGTGAGTTTTTACCTTTTTATTTTCCCTGTCTGTATGTTTGATGGTGAGGGGTTTTCCTTGATGCTGTTACTGTTTCAGCTCTGGAAGAAGCAGCTCGGAGGTTTCAGGAGCTCAAGGCTCAGAGGGAGAGCAGGGAAGCTCTAGAGCAGGAGCGCAACTCCCGTAAACCCCCACCATACAAATTCATCAAGGTCTGTGTCCTTTAAATGTGTCTCCACATTGAGAGAAATGCCTCAAAAGAAGCCATCTTACCTGGTTTACTCTAATTCTTATGTAACAGTCCAACAAACCAGTCGGTAAGGTACAGATGCACGTGGCCGACCTGTCTGAAATCCCTCGGTGCAACTGCAAACCAACAGAGGAGCATCCTTGCAGCCTCGACTCCCAGTGTCTCAACCGCATGCTGCAGTATGAGTGTCATCCACAGGTTTGTAGACCTGCAGCTGCTGTTGGTAATGACAGTCGTATACATCTAACCTAAGGCCTTTCAACTCGTTTGTATCAGGTGTGTCCTGCAGGAGACCGATGTGAGAACCAGTGCTTCTCCAAGCGGTTGTACGCAGAAACCGAGGTGATGAAGACAGAGGGGTGCGGCTGGGGGCTCAGAACAAACCAAGCGCTCCGAAAGGTGACTTTCATGCCTAGACCCCCAACTTTGAGTAAAATTTAAGTATTAAGCACCAAAATGACCTCTTTTCTTTGCTCTGACCTTTATTTTCTTGGACATTTGGGGGTATTTGCATGTCTTACTGAGGACTACTTGTTGATCAATCGATAATACAGAGCAGATTTTTATGAAAATGTGTCCGACTGAAAGACTTGCGTTGTTTTTGACATTACCGCTGCCTTTGTAGCTACAGATTAGTCATATAAGAGCGTCTGGTTTACACCTTATGTAATAAAAATGTGACACTTAATGTTTCCCTCAGGGTGACTTTGTAACAGAGTACGTGGGAGAGGTTATAGACTCGGAGGAGTGCCAGCAGCGAATCAAACGGGCCCACGAGAATCACGTGACCAACTTCTACATGTTGACTCTTACCAAGGTAAAGATGCTGCTGTTACTATGGAAATCTTAGATTGTGTTATTGAAGCTCTGGCATGTTTGGGATTTAAAAAAAGGATCGATTTCACCTATAAAATCATTGTTTTTACAGCTCTGGTTGGATGTTTATGCTCACTTTTACCATTTGTTAAAATAAAGACTTAGACAACCTTTTTTGTCATTTTGTAAACAGAGCGTGTACAATAATCAACGTTACACACAGCTTTTTGACAGTGATGAGAAGCAGCTTAGCAGTGAAGATGAACATTTCTATTTATAAAGTGCAGCAGTGATCAAAATGTAAACGGTGTAGGAGAGATAATATTTACAATTCAATGCAAAAAGCAAAAAGTTATCCTTCAGCAGTTTTGCCTTTTGAACAATTTTACTTTGGTTAAATAAATTATTTATAGTCTAAATCTGCCATAGAGACTAAACATTTTGAGCCTTGCTGCACAAGTATACCCACATCCTCTAATATTTGGATAACTGTCCTGTAGAAAGTTAACCAAAGGACGGTTATTTGGAGTTAAAGTTGTATCCCTTTTACAGTTTTCATTATTCTTAATGGTTTATGAATTCTCCCTCACAGCAAATCAGACCCCCAGTATCATGCTACCACCTCCTTGCACTGTTGGGACAGTTTTCTTATGGTAGAAAGACTCATCGTGATGCCAGGAAAGTTTTTCTACAGGAGTTATGTGGTTGGTCCATGTGAGCAGTAGAACATTTCATTCATGCTTCAAGGATTTTGAGGTTGGGGGCTCCTGTCTTGGTCAGAACTTTCATTCTGTTGTGATTTTAAAACCACGCCCTTGTAGATGGTGACCTCGATGTTCCACCTGTGGTTTCTGGGTTGTTCTTTAACATCTTGTCCATTTTTTATTCCTCCAAGCTGGACAGGTCGAGATGGAAAGTTTAAAATTTGGTATCATTTAGATTTTGCAGCAGGTACAATGTCATAGATGGAAATATTAAGATGTTGGCCCCAAATTTCATCTTGATCCTAAAAAATGGGTCTTTGTTCGAGAATTTATGAAGAGGTTAAATGTCCAGCCAAAACTATGTCATTTTGATTGCTCAGTTCTTTAATTTTAATTAAAATGGTATGTTGCAACTCTTGGTAAAATAACTTAAATAAATAATTAAAAGCCTTTAGAACATGGCAATAATGTTATTGAATGTCTTCTAGTTTCTGAACAGCCCAGTAAGGTGTTTGGTGTTGTGACCTCTCTGTTCCTGGACAGGACCGTGTGATAGACGCCGGCCCAAAAGGAAACTCATCTCGGTTCATGAACCACAGCTGCAGCCCCAACTGTGAAACCCAGAAGTGGACGGTCAACGGAGACGTCCGCATCGGGCTCTTCGCCCTCTGTGACATCGAGGCCGGTGAGTTAAGGCTGGGTGTTTGTTTTTTTTCACATTGGGGCTCACCATTTACCACCATTAATCTTGGTTGATCAACAGGCACGGAGCTGACCTTCAACTACAACCTCCACTGTGTGGGCAACAGGAGGATGTCGTGTCACTGCGGATCTAACAACTGCTCGGGATTCCTCGGGGTGCAGCCAGCGGTGAGAACGTTTACATCAGCCTTCCTGAGAGCAAACCTGGCACTCAAAGCTCCCCATCTGACATTATTTATTTTGCTTTCTGTGTCCTCCAGAGTGCTGTTGTGATGGAGAAGGAGGAGAAGGCCAAAACCGCCAAGCTGAAGCCAAAGAAGCGGAAGCTGCGGCCAGAGGGCAAACACACACACGAGTACTTCTGTTTCTGCTGCGGGGAAGGTGGAGAGCTGGTGATGTGTGACAGGAAGGATTGTCCGAAAGCGTATCATCTGCTGTGTCTCAACCTCACCAAACCACCATACGGTAAAACAAAACAAGATTTTATTCTGATGTGCATGCTTCAGACTTATTCTTCTTTAATTAAGGGGGATCATCGACTTATTCAAACGCCTTGCCATCACTTAAAAGTAGCCTCCAAACGGAGATTTTTACCTATGCCACATGAGCCAGTGTTACGCTTTGACAATAAAACCAACCTGGCAAAGAGGAATAGTCATTTGGGAATTTGTAATTTTCACTGCCGGTCTTAAAAACACATTTAATTCCAAATTCTTTTTGTAATTCTTCAAAGTACCAAACAAAAAAATCGTTTAACTGTCACCTAGTTATTTGAACTGTTTTAGCACCAACCAGTAGCCTGGGTGCCAGTCCGAACTTAGTCCCGCCCACAAGGTTTGAGTTCGGGGAAGTTCGGTCTGGCTCTGCTCCATAGTAGCGCGAGTATTAAAGCCCACTGTCAGGCGATCCAATCAAATTGTCAGGGCGGGCTTTATACGATGATGGACAGATGATCAAGAGTAACGTTATCAACCACGTGACCAAAGCGCGCTTGGGTGACAACAATAATGGCTGCCGCTGGAGAGTTTGGGTGAGTAGATTCTGCTATTAGGTCTGTTCTAGAAGATATCGACAGCAAATTAATTTTAAAAGAGGAACAGAGAAACGCGATCAAGTCTCATCTTATTCTAGGCGTGAAACTGCACGCTTTGATTTTTGTGGACAACAACTATGCGTCGCTTAAGATACGTCACGCACTCCGTTGCTCTTATTGGTTGTAGGTCTATCCAATTGAGTACAGAGGCATTTTTTTTCCTGGTTCGTTCAAAACACGCCCCATAATCACAGCTCTATGGAGCAGTATCAGACTCATATTCTGACTAGAATTGAGTCGGACTACGTCAGGCTAACCAACCAGGCAATTCCTACAAAGAATTAGCTGGAAAATTCAGTCAACAGAGGGATGAAGCCTCCACCAGGATGCATTTGGTTCACATGAACTCAGAAGTCTGATCTGGGAAACTCTTATCACTCAAGTTGGACCCTTCTTGCTGAACCGTGGAAAAACAGTGAGATTTAGTACCCCTGTGATGCTGCTGGCCCCTGACCTGCTGTTACCTTTAGCAGATGCATTAACAATGCATTTCCTCCTTTTCTATACACTTTAAAATTAAAATATGTAAAAGAAGAAAAAACTGAACACAGGGGTTCCTTTAAGGTCTTAAAAAGGCTACATATATAAAATATTTAAAAATCCTAAATATCCTGAATACAGGATTTTTCTAACTATTCTTGAGACCTTAGAATGTGCATTTTTGTTTGCCTGTTGTATGGAGTTTTTAATAAGACTTTTTGCAAGACAAATTTCTGCCAGTTTTTATGTTTCTCCTTGTTAACATGGCCATTAAATTCAGGCGGTATCTCTGTTTGCCTAAAGAATGAACAGCTGCTTAAATAAGAGCTCTGTTGGGAAAATAATTAACCCCGGATGTTCATACTTTCTAGTGAAAACAAAAGAAAAAAATTGCTCTTCCTGTGGTCAGCTTTTTTAGTTTTTTTACTCTAAAAATTAACACATATTATCAGCAACATTGGTATGGTATCTATTTAGCAAGGCAAAAAAAAAAAGTTTTTCATTGATAGGGGAGCACAATTGGCTGATGGCTAATCTTCAGAAAGCCTAACCTGCAGATACCATATTTTTATTCTGTTATATGTTCTTAGTACATCCATCAATTGTGTTTCATTAAAAATGATTGAACAATACCTGTGAAACAATGTAATTTTTTTCTAGCTGCAAATGAGGTAGTTTTCTCAAATATTAATAAAGTTTAGAAGATTGGCAGTGGCTGATTTTTAAAACCTCTGTTAGGTGAGATAAAATGGGTTTAACATCATAATGATTACTGTTTCTTTAAGGTGATATGACATTTGGGTAACCAGTGAGGAAGGATTTTGATTCAAATCTCAGAGTCAGAAAACATTACAAAAATTAATATCTATGTCAAGTTATCGAGTAGGTTGCGCCTGAGTTATAAATGGATAACCATGATTTTTTATAGAAAAGTTGAACCATACTAAAACTAAAGATATCATCTTACATAACCAATAATGTAAGTATAGGAGATTTAATGAGATTCAGTGGCATGGGTGATGCCATAAAACTTAACAGCTGTTGAACTTTGATTATGTCTGCGACGAGACTCAGACTGGGAATGATTTTCAGCCCTGGAATTTTTCCATCTACACCGGCCCAATTATGGACCCCCCCAACTTTGGTTATTAACACAGACGCGACAGTGACTGCTGCTGCATAACGTTCACACTTGCACCCTAAACTGCCAGATTGGGAAGCATCCCAACCTGGCAACAATGCACGTAAGACGGGAAACATTAGCCTTTAGATATAAAACCCCAACATGCACATTTCTTTTCAAAATATTCAGACAAAAATTCGCCAAATATAAGAGGAACATCGTAGTTTGGTTTAAAGAAACCATTTTAGTTTTATTATAATTTAGTTTGTTGCAAGTATTTTACAGTTTGAAGAAATAGAAAATTACACCATATGCCAACCGTCACAAGGATGTGCATCACAAGGAAGGGTTATATATACTGTATGCGTCATTTAGGTAGTTAACATTGTATTACTTCTTGAGCTATTTACTGTCACAGGAAGGTGATGTGGCCGGTGAGATTTAAGGAGGGCCGGCCCTTCCACGCTGAGCTTAGGACCGGCCCACCGGGCAAATGCCCGGTATCACAGATTACCAGTCCCAGCCTGTCTGCAACCTAAAGCAATCATTATTAAACTTTGAAAATCTGACTTAAAGGGGGCGCTCTAGTTGGATTTTTTTCCCAGTTTGGATATGGAATTTTTCACATGCTCTCTGTGCATGCAGGGTTTCTGCTCAAAAATGATATTTTGCCCTTTAGGACTTTATTACCCTCCGATCGACTGGTGACCTGTCCAGGGTGTAGCACGCTTCTCACCAAAATACTGCTGGAGTTAGAAAAATCCACAACACAGCTTTTAGAGTTTTATCTGTCAAGAGATGTTTGCTACCTTTCTCTTTACATTGTAGATCTATTATATAAGATTATATAAAGTGCTCTGAGCTTGATGGAAAAATGACAAAAGTGTCACTTTTGCAGACAGGTTTGTGGAACTTCTGTTCTGTATTCAATTGGTTGAGGTTTTTCTTTTTGTAGTTTTTAGCTGTCTATATATGGGTATATATGTTTTGTGAGTTGGGACCTAAGCCTTAAATGTATTACCTTGACTGCAGGACGCTGGGAATGCCCGTGGCACAGCTGCAGCATATGCGGCGCCTCTGCCTCATCTCTATGTGACTTCTGCCCGCGTTCGTATTGCCGGGACCACGAGGCGGGGGCGCTCACCCCCTCCTCTCTGGACGACCGCCTCTGTTGCTCCAACCACAATCCACTCAGTCCACTCGGCTCCGGCTCGACAGAGCCACGCCGCTTCGATGGGAGCCCCGTCGAGGAGGAGTCTGAGGGAGGGCGGCCGGCTAAAGATTGAAGCCCCAACTTTCACTATACCTCATTCCCAGCGAAGTGCTCTCTGATATCTGCAGCAGTGCACTCCCCTAGGGGGATACAGTGTATTTTTGTTTTTCTGTTTGTTTTTTTTTAATATGGTGCAATGGCTGCTGTTGGCAGCTGGGACACGCTGATGATGAACACCCTGATGCTGTTGGCAGTGAGATCAGAGCGATCCAAGGAACCACAGGGAAAGGTGACCCTGCACATTCGTGCGCTGTTTTTCTCTCCTCTCTTGCCATTAAGAGACTAGTACGGTAGTTACACTTTCTGCAGCTCGCCTGTGCCCATCTGAGGGTGCAGACCGTGTGTTGTTTTTGTTTTTTTTTCCCTGTATTTTCATTATTTTTACCGCTGTAGAGTTCACACAGAACTGTGAAAATGTATATAACCTCCTTCACTGATTTCTTCTGTTTTCGCTTGAACAAAATCTAATATCAGTTTGAATACAAAACCAGATTTTAAGTTATTTGATGATTGAAAGTTAAACAGCTGTCCAAGAGTAATTATCCTCCAAAATGTAATGGTTGTGCCAGAATCTTTTTTCGAAATCTCCATTATCTTATTGTTTTAATTCCTCTGCTTTGGTTTTTGAGTATTAGCTACCTCTTTAAAATGATACTACATTATCAAAACGAGGTTCAGATTTTGACCACGACACTCTAGAAATTTTCACTAGCTTCCCTTTTTGTGCCATATAAAAGCGATAAGCGAGTTTTTACCCATGTGCAGTCAATTCTGGGAGGCTTCGCAGCTATCATGAGTTGTTTTTTTGTTTTTCTCATATTGCTTTCACTGTTTTTCAGTGGAGTATAAAATCTTTAGAATCAGCTTTATAACCATTATCAGTAACTGAACTAGAATTACTTAAGATCGAGGCATGATGCATTTTTTGTTTCCAATATTTTAGCCTACTTCAAGCTGTCAGACTGGTTCAATTTAAGGGATTTAGGTATTTTACAGGTGTGTCGGTCTGTAGGGATCTTTGTGGTGGGTAAAACTAAACGCAGCTTTAATAAATGTTTGGTTAATAATAGATCATTCAGGATTTATCCAAGTGGGGCAGTATGCCTTTACATGGATAAAGGATGCTGCCAGTAGCTGTTTCTTCGCCCTCAATAAATGAAATCATCATTGGAAAACATTTTTTTTTTTTATTATTATTTACTGGATTATTTCGGCTTGATTTTTAAAATTAGTTTAAGCCAGCACATGTTAAATGCGAAGACAAAAGAAGCCTGTAAAGGGGGCCGATACGGTTTCACAGTCCTGCTAGCGTTGCCACTTTGAAGATCTCATAGGTCAGAGAGGAGGAGGGGAGGTGCCAAGTCGAACCATGCTGCTCTCCTCCCCCCCCCGTTTCGCTGCTGTACGCCGCATAAAGGATCTTGTTACGATGAAGACGAGGCAGCTCTTCCTCATCACCCCCACAGTCCCCCATTCTATTACTACTACTTCTATCTTGTTGAAAAGAACTCAGAAAAATGACCAAATTTGTGCAATTTAACATTTTTCTTTTGTTTTTTTGTTTTGTTTATTTTTTAGAGTGGGTGGGGGATGTTTTCCAGAATCACACTACATTCCAACCTTCCTTAAACATCCTTTTCTAATATACTTATGGGGTATAGATGAATATAATTAAATACAGTATCTATGTTTGTTAATGTTTACAGACAGATTTCTCTCACTTCATCTTGGTGAGTGGTGTATTACGTTTGTTTCGGTGTTGAACATTACGCAGACCTCTTTGTGAAAATAGTCCTATTAAGGTGAAATATAATGGTATATAGTGTAATGGTATGACATTACAGAAGTACTTGTGATTTCATATTGCCAGTCCCACTCGCCATTGTGTACATAATTGGCTCACCATATTATAAAGTACTTAAAAAAATCTGGAGGGTGAAGGCTCTCATGATGCAACATCCTGTTTTGGGTTTTTTATGATCTTGTGTCTTTTGATTCTTTTTCATGTTCTCTGTATAGGAATTGGAGGGGGGCCCAGCTTGTGATCACTGGTGCTGTTGATTCAAGTTTGATTTGTTTTATTTTTTGGGCTGCTGGGGTGCAGAGCATTTCGGTAATTTCATTTCACCCGTGTACTGTGTTTCTGTTTTTTTTTTTTTTTTTTGCCAAACCTATGAAAAGCACTTTCACATGGGCAGACAGAAATACAGACATGACTGAGTATTTCAAAAACGATACCTCTTCTTGTTGTAACATTGGAATTGAATCTCTGTTAGAAACATTGTGAATGCTACGTCTTTTGCTTTCTTTTTTAACTAAAGTGGCCTAATTGTGGTTAGAGGTAAGGGAGGGGGGGCACAAATGGAAATAAACTGCCACCCCTGCTTTGGAGTAAGAGGAGAGAAAAAAAAAAGTCCTCCAGAGGCACTTTTTTTGTTTATTTCATGAAGAAATGGTATAACAAAAAAAAAAAAATAAATCCAGTCCAGTATGATGTGTAAACACAAACTTCTGTACAGTGTTTTTAAATCCCTCATCAAGTCGAAACTAAAGTTTTTGTATTTATTGCACCACATTTTATACTGATTCAGTTCATTTTTGTTTTCAAACACCACTGCAGTAACTTGTCTCTCTTCCCACCTAGGTTTCACAAACACAGCCATTAAAATAAAGGTAAAAATGTAAAAAAAAAAAAAAAAAAAAAAAGACTCACACACACAGGGAGTTTTATGTATTCCGGCTGTGTCTGAGCATCTTTCTTACATTTGCTGTAATGATTCCACATTTGGTGACAGCAGCTGACGACTCGCTGTGTTCTAAAGCAGTTCAGTATTGGAACGTCAGGTTTAGTCGTGACAAACGTAATCGTGAGGGGATGAAAGGATTTTCTGTAATTGTGTCTCTCTGCTTTGCTTTGTTTGGTTCCATTAACGGTTGAGGTCAGAGGGGGGTAAAAGTGCCAATCATGATCTTTTCACTTTCTTTAAAGTGTCTTTTAATAGCAAGACCATATGTGCTCTTTTGTTGTCTTTCAGCAGCACTGGTTTCATTTAAGTAAAATGTAAAAAAAAAAAAGAAAAGTTATTTGGGGATTTTTTTTTTTCCTTCAGTAATTGACTACACTCTTATTTCTGCCCATTTTTATGTTGCTCAAGTTAATTAAGACTAGAATAAATCCCAGATGCTCGTAGCTGACCTGAAAACACGTTTGTGATGTGAGTTTAAAAATATATATATTAAAATTGAAAGATTGTTTTTTTTGTTTTTTTTTCTAATGGACTATTTTGCTTGGCTGTAATTGTTTTTTTGTTTTTTTTTTATGGTATATTACTTAATTTCTCTCACTTTAAAAATGTTTCCAGATATCATTAAACCCCAGATTGTGATATCCATTAGAGGTTTCAAATATTCACCTCAAACAGAATAAGCTGACTATAATTAGAAATATAAGGAAATTACTCTTTTAGTTTAGGTTAATGATAAAATTCTGATCCAAAGAACTGAAAACAATTAGTTTTTCTACCCTGCTGTTTTTATTTTTTATTTAGCTTCATTCAGTGCATCGTTGAGGCACTTTCCTTTGCAAACTTTAAACTTAATCTTTATCTCTTTGTGTTTCTCACAGGCTTTCTTTGCTTTCTTGTTGCTTCAGAAACTCTTCTGATTCCGTGTCTTATTCTCATTGAAGCTTGTGTTTTTGTTGTAGCTGAATGTTGCTCAAGTGAAGTGCATACTTCCAAACCCGAGGACAGATTGATGCCAACGTTTTTCATATATTGGTTGTTGGTTTTGTTTTGACTTTCACCACATTGCACAGAGATTCTGCAAAACAAACAAACCCGAACTGCCTTTATTGTTTTTTGTTGCACCTGTGGATCGCATGATCATGCTTGCATCTTTGTGCCGGTTGGTCTTCTTCAGCCCTGCTGAGCTGATGCAACTGAAGTATTACTGCTTTAATTGTTTCTATTTTTTCCACATTTATTTTGATGTTGCCTATTCTATGCTTTCTATTGCTTTCCTTTAAGTGACCCTTGACTCTCTAAGGAAGATTTTGGTTTCTTTTCTAGAAAGGACCCCCCAACCCCTCTTTGTTTGTCTAAAGGCATGTTTTTAGTTCACTGTGACGTCTTACTTTGTGCAATGTTGGGCCGTCTGTCAGTGAGGTCTGACCTGACATGCTGTCAAATAGTGTTGGAATAAATGAATACTTTCACCTGCATAAGCACTCATGTTTTTTACTCATAGAAAACCTATTCACAGTAACTCTGACTGGGGGTCATATCTATCTCTCCAGATGTTGCTTCGGATAAACCGCGGAGGAACACACATCGCCATGTTAACTACCTGTGTTACTGCATACCACACATAGTCGAGAAACTTGTAAATACTTTGCATTGGATTTGCATAGACTCATGTTACTGTGGTGTGCTCTTTTTCTCAGTTTGTTTTGCCTGTAAAATTCTGCTTCTATATGTGTGTGACTGTTGAGAAGACACTCTTCTTTTTGTACATGACCTGTCTTTTTATTTGGGGATATTGATTCTGTCCTTTTTCATTCTGAAATTGAGTTTGAAGAGTTCAGACATGCCTGAAGTTTGACTTTAATAAAGCTGTACTCTGTCTCAGTGAAACCTTTTCATGCTTGAATTTTTGGCCCTCTGAGGACTATATTAATATGATATGATATATCTATTTATTTTATTTTATTTTTTTTTTTAGAATGCGCACTTTATTTACTTGTTTTTAAGCAGACACCAAAGCAAGCATACATACATAGAACACCACACCGACCATCATTCCACTTAATATTAAGGTACAGTCAGCCAGTTGGAAAAGCAGACCAAGTACAATCAAATTAATGTGGCTTATCAGAAATACCATTACTGACCTAAACATTAATATATTTGAAGTGTCATCTGTCAAAAATAAGGAGCGTAAATTAGGTAAATATATGTATATTGTGTTGATATTAAATTAAAACTCCAGGTGGGGATCTGTAATTTTGATGTGGCCTCCACATGTCAATGCACATAATTTGGCCATGCTGACCTCCAGGAAAATAAAAGATGTGTGCATAGATGATACTCGGGTGGAATTGATATGTGGTACAAGTTCTCACAAACGCGGTGAGGCCAGTGCCTACCTCCTGCAGAAGGGTACACCCAGTGTACTGGTCATTAGACTGTTGCAGGGCAACACAGAGACACGAAACCATGCACGACCCACTGCACCAACATAGGGTCTGACAATGGGTGCAAGGATTTCATCCTGATACCTAATGGCAGTCACGGTGTAGCTATACGGTCCAGCCTCTATAGGTCTGTGTGTCCCTCCAGATATGCCTCCCTAGACCATCACTGACCCACCACCAAACCGGTCATGCTGAACAATGTTACAGGCAGCATAATGTTCTCCACAGCTTCTCCAGACCCTTCCACGTCTGTAACACGTGCTATGGGTGAATCTGCTCTCATCTGTAAAAAGCACAGGGCACAAGTGGCAGACTTGCCAATTCCGGTGTTCTGTGGCAAATGCCAATCGAGCTCCACGGTGCCGGGCAGTGAGCACAGGGCCCACTAGAGGACATTGGGCCTGTTTCTGATTGTTTGGTCAGAGACATTCACACCAATGGCCTGCTGGAGGTAATTTTGTAGGGCTCTGACAGTGCTCCTCCTTGCACAAAGGAGCAGATACCGGTCCAGCTGATGGGTTGTAGACCTTCTACGGCCCTGTCCAGCTCTCCTGGAGTAACTGCCTGTCTCCTGGAATCTCCTCCTTGCTCTTGAGATTGTGCTGGGAGACACAGCAAACCTTCTGGCATGTATTGATGTGCTATCCTGGAGGAGTTGGACTGCCTGTGCAACCTCTGTAGGGTCCAGGTTATGCCTCATGCTAACAGTAGTGACAGTGACCCTAGCCAAATGCAAAATTGGTGAAAAAGAGTCAGAAGAGATGAGGAGGGGAAAAAATGTCAGTGGCCTCCACCTGTAAAACCACTGTTAATCTAATTAACACCAAAGCGGCTGAAACTGATTACCAACCCCCTCTGCTACTTACCTGACCAAATCAATATCCCGGAAGTTTAATTAACTTGATGCTATACTCTGATTACAAAGTGTTCCTTTAATGTTTTTGAGTAGTGTTTATGTATACATATATAGGTATATATATCTATATATATATATATATATCCTCCGCCTTTCAGAATGGCATGACAAGTTTAAATAAGTGGCATAAAAAATTCTTTAATTCATGATGTCATTATTTTTATTTTTAAATTTATCTTTTAAAAATGATTCGACTTAGTGACATTAGTGTATCTGTGATTTCACAATGCATTTATAAAAAAAAATATGCTCACTGTAACCAACCAATGAAATTTAATCCATAAAATGTATGAAGCGATAAAAAACCACATATAGTTTTGATATTGGAAACAAAATAACCTTTCGCCGTGCTGATGTGGCAACTTTTATTGTGAAGGTTCAAACCGGATGTGTCAGATTTAGCCATTAGCTTCACTCGCGCCTCCTCTTCCGAGACACATCTGTTTCTTCAGATACCTCCAGTGTGTATGTATAGAAAATAAAAGGATGCTGAGGCTTTGTTATATGTATGTATTAAATCAAGGATGAAGAGATAAAATCCGACCAGCTTAAGGTTAGTAATCGAGACGCTCGGTTCTGTGATTGACAACACGGAAATGAAACGGATAAAAGATGTGCTGTTTGTCAAATGTTAGCTTAGCCTATTGCAGCTATATTTTTTGTATTTTACTTTCCTTTCTTTCGACAGGCGGTGGTTTATAGCTTGGTTTTATATTTATAATGACCGAAATGTGTATTTAGCTACGGTTGCGCTCACTTTCACCTGGATATGGATGATTTACATGAGGAGTATGTTGGCCTTTGTCAGGGTTTAGTTTTAGACAGCGGGATGAGAGACATTTCCCTTTAATGTCCTGCTCTATAGACAAAGGTTTAAACTTCACTCCAGCTTGTCACGTGACACACCTCACAGGTTAAACACAAATTATCACTGGAAAAACGATACAGAAATAAGCAAACATTTCTTATTACAAATAGTTAAATGAGAGCTTGCCCATAGAATTAGTATTTTTACTAAGATAATTAGATAATATGCACTTTAAATAAGACGATGCAAGTGTGTTTTATTATTTTAAGTGTAAATTGTCTTGTTCCATTGGCAAAATTTCTCTTTTGCCTTCTCAATCCAAGAACAAATACTCTTATTTTATGAAAAAATGACTAGATTTTGGTTTTTTTTTTTTCAGTTAAACAAGTGCTTCATTTCAGTTTTCCAGTGTAAGGATGTTACATTCATACATTTTAGAATGTTCAAAAGAAATTTGAAATAACAAACCTGTCCTAATACAATAAAAGAGTAACTGATTAGAAATGTTGAGCCTGCGCTGCCATTTCAACATTTTTATCAATGCAAGAGGCTTAAAATATTTATATCTCTGAAATGCACAAAAAAAATGTAATTAAATAAATTATATATATATATATATATATATATATATATATATATATATATATATATATATATATATATATAATGTGAAGAACCAAGTTGGTCACTGAAAAAGAAAAACAGTAATTTCACATTTAGAAATAGGATTTAAAAGAAGAAAAAAAATCAAATTGCAGTTCTTAATAAATAAACACAATGGGCTGTATGCTTAACTCCAATACTTCCTGAACTCAAGGCAGCTTCTTTATTTCCTGTCTTGAACTGATTAATCCAGGTGTGCCTGACTTTGGTAACCATGGCGAGGCACACCTGGATTAATCAATTCACCCGGTAATCAAAGACAAGGAAACAAAAGAGCTGCCTTAAGTTCAGGAGATAGTGAAGTTATGCATAGAGCACATTTACAATTTCTCTTGAATGCCAGTCTGACAGCTGCTTTGGGTAGTTAAATGCACTGTCTCAAAGCTCCGATGTTCTCTTGAACATTAAATGTTTACTGAAGCTCGCCCCAGACTCTCTAGTGCAACGAAGCACTAGATCTCTCACAATCTCTCTACTGGGCAGTCGTGGGTGAGCGGTTAGGGTGTCAGACTTGGATCCCAAAGGTTACTGGTTCGACTCCCGACCCGCCAGGTTGGTGGTAATTAACCAGCGCTCTCCCCCATCCTCCTCCATGACTGAGGTACCCTGAGCATGGTACCGTCCCGCCACACTGCTCCCTTGGGGCGCCATTTGAGGGCTGCCCCCTTGCACGGGTGAGGCATAAATGCAATTTCATTGTGCGCAGTGTTCACTTGTGTGTGCTGTGTCACAATGACAATGGGAGTTGGAGTTTCCCAAAGGGCTTTCATTTCATTTCTTTCATTTCAAATCTCTAAGAATTAAAGTGGATCTGATAGAAAAACATTTTCCAACCCAATACTACATTAGTGTACAGGAAAGGATTTTTCTTAGTAGCTGTTCACCGTGGGGACCACTATTACAGGGTTAAACAGTTTGTTGTGGAGAAGTTAACTAAAAATGACATTAAGGTTCTTCTGCATCCTTTCCAGTTTGGTTTTAGAAATATCTATTCAACAGAAACAGCATATTGCTACTTCTTAGATAAAATTAAAACAAATTTAGACCTTTCTAGATTAGCAAAGAGCTTTAGATACAGTCAGTCATTATACCCCTATTTTGTAAATTAGTTACTATAACCTGTCAAGTCAAGCATTAAACCAGTTTATCTATCCTAAAAAAATAGAAACTAGTATAAAAAAGTTACACACTGCTCCCTTCTAAAGACTTCATCATAAGGGTAGTGCAGGGCTTCAGCTTTAGTTTATATATTAATGATTTCCTTTTGGTTTATGACAGACCTTGCAATGTATGTAGATGACAACATCCTGTTCACTAATGGGAAAAATGCTCGGGGTATGGCATAAAGATAAAAAAAAAAAATACATGAAATGTCTAGCTGGCTGATCATACAGCCTGACATTAAATGAATGATATGTTTGTTTGTTTTTTAACAACTGGGAAGAACATTACTGATTAGTCTTCTCATAGATGCAACACAAGTTAAAATTGTACTTATTTAGATGGGGACTCCTTAACCTTAACAAACTTTAGTTTGTTAAACTTTAGACATGTATGGGGAATTCCCACTACTAACGCTTCACATCTCTACCTACATTTTAAAAGTTTGTTTTATATTGCTTAATTAGCTGGTCTCTGTCATGCAAGACATTTATGATCTTCAGTCAAGATAAAAAAAAAGTGTTTTAAATTCATGATAGGATCTAAACAATGCCACCACCATAATATTCAATATTAATATAAAGTTCTTCACTGCAGAGATGTTGAGCAGGAAAATGGTGGAAAAGATGCTAAATGAGTAATTTTATTGGAAAACCAAAAAGTAAAAGATTTCTACTATCTCATTGTTGTTTTCTAAAATGTATAAATCAAGCTCACTGCTTTCGCCTGACATACATGCTGCTTAATTATATTTGCATCCTTTATGTTACACCGTCTATATTGTGTAACCTATGGGAGCCGGACTAACCAATACGTTTTTGAACCAAAGGTTTTAAAACGTAAACCCATGAACTGTCATCATTGTATCTAAGGTCAGCTTTCATGTAAAGCTAGTTGGTCTATGAATATACAATGATAAAAGCTTTTAATGATGCACTGACAGGTAATGATTTTCTATAATTAACTGAGCATTTTCCAACCCTTTTTTGACTCTTGTTAAGTAAACGAAAGGGGAGGGGAGATGTTTGCTGTTGACTAAAGTCCACTCCAAGAATCAAAATGAAGAGGAGGCTGCTGCGTGGGTTCCTGTCGGAAATTTCCATCCGGTTGGCTCTTCTGTTTGTATTCCTGTGAGTGATATGCTCTCTCCAAATCAAAGCCGTGGATGTGGTGGTGCTCTTTACAGAACAGCTTTATGGACCCATTAGCTGAGATGCAGGTGTTGTTTGTGCTTCACTTAGCGTGACAGAGCAGCTCCCCCCTTTCTACAGAGAGATCCAGGCCGAGGAGATGTGGCTTTATAAATTCCATCGTGTGGAATCAGACCACGTACCAACCTCTCTCATGTTTGTACGTATGCCTACATTTCCTTCTATGTCAGGAAGTAAAATGCCTTGCAGAAGTGTCAATACTCCTTTGAATCTGTTGTGCCAACCTCAAATTTCAAATTGATTTGTTTCATTTGATTGTTTTTTTTTTTTTTTTTTTTTTTTTTTGAAACAGATCAACATAAAACTAAGAAAATAACAGTGTAGTGGGATTGTGATGGGGAGATATATATATATATCCAGCCCCCTGATAGCCCTAATTAAAAGTCAGCCAATGTATGCAGGAGAAACAAACTTCTGGGCCAAAGTGCAAATTACCGTATGATGCAGGAAAACTGACACTGAACACATCAAAGCTACAGTTAAACATGGTGGACATTCTGGGAAGAGATGATGGTAAACTTCAACAAGACCATCTTTGGAGAAAACCTATCAGAGGTTGGCTACCTGTGAGCAGCTTAAGGACCATAAAAAGCCATAGTCGCAATAGAAGGGTTCCCATTAAATCATATTCATGTGCTCGAGTAGTCTAGTCAAATTCCAGACTTCTACACGTTTCAGAATCTCTAGCAAGAGTTGACAATACATACTCTGAACTCTTGCTGCTGTCTTTGTATCAAAAGGAGTTCCTACAAACTGTTAAATGAGGGGGAATCATTTATATGCATGCTACACTTCAGATTATCTTAAAATTAAATAATTTTCCCTCTTTTGCAACTATGCTTTACTAGTTTTTATCTTTCACAAAAAATCTTATCCAATATGTTCATTTTTTGCTCTCTATAGATGCTTCACCTGCATATGAGTTATTAAACTGTTTAATTCCTTTCTCTTATACAATGTTTTGTGAATCATCTGGAATTAGTTCAGGGTAATTAGTTCAGGGTACAGATGAAGATTGGCAGTAATGTTTGATATTTCCTGGAAAAATGTTTAGTTTAAATCTACTTTATATCTTGTGTTTGGAACTTTAGCTGGATTTTTGTAGCTGATCTTTATTTTAAAATGTAATGCAGCCTTTTTCTGTGTATTTATTCCAGAGTGTGGCTGTTTTCACCCCCCTGATTGTAATCTTGATTTTTCACCTATTGAAAAAGTCTGAGGAGGGAGATCTGAGAGAAGCATCATTGGGTAAGAACTAAATTCCCTACAAACAGTTTTGTTTTCTTTTTTTTTCTCCCTATTTTCACGCCATCTTGCTGTTTGAGGTGACGTGTCTTTTTCACAATTTAGTTCTGTTTCCCCCCTGTCATCCAGCTGTAACTCTGACTCTGGTGCTCAATGGAGTTTTTACCAACGTCATCAAACTTGTTGTTGGGAGGTAAAAATGTTTGAACGCCGTACACTGTTTAGCTTGTGTGACAGTCCATGAAGACATCATTCTTTTGTTGTTTTTTTCCCCTTCAGGCCGAGACCAGACTTCTTCTATCGCTGTTTTCCAGACGGTCAGATGAACTTGGAGCTGCGATGCAGCGGTGACCCAGACGTTGTCACAGAGGGAAGAAAAAGCTTCCCTAGCGGACATTCCTCCTGTGAGAAGCTATTTTGGTCATCATGCTTGTATAAGTGGTTATACATTTTTTTACATGTTTAAAGTTATATTTATATTATATTTTATAGTTATATTTTATCATTTTATTATGTGTAAAAAATAAAACCACAAAAACATTCAAACCCATCTGACGTTAAAGTGAAGAATTAATTACTGCATCCTTCTTTATAGATCTTAAATGAACCGCGTTGTTTTAATTCAAGCCTAGTCGTACCCAACCCTGATTACTTCTAATCCTCTGTCTATACATGTTGTGATAAAATAATTATCCACTACACCTAATAATTGTGCCATCAGTGACGAGATTAGCATGCCCCTGATAGAATGATAGTTTACATTATTGTGGAGGAAATCCGTAAAAAAGGTTTTAATTAACCTGGATAGTGCGGTATTAACAGCTTATTTAAGTTCAAAGAAAGATGAATTCATAAATTCATCAGTTGTAGATTTAGAGCCAGAGCAGGAAGATCCCATCACACTGCCTCCACCGTGTGCGGCTGTTAGTATGATGTTCTCATTATAAAATGCTGTTAATTTTGACAGATTGAACAGATTCAAAACTTAGAAAAAGTTCAAATTTGGTCTTGTTATATTCACAGAACATTTTCTGAGAATCCTCTTTAGGATTGTATTTATTTATTTTTTTTTTAGATATGTAAGATTAACCTTTTTTTTCTTTTGATTAGCCATGGTTCTGGCACCTTGGACATTTTCCATGAATACTAAAACAGTAGATTCAGTTTTGATTCTCTAGTGACTTCCATGTTTTTCTACCTGCATAGAGAATGTCTTGCATGGATTAACTAGAGGTCTAACAAATATCTTTGTAAGCTTCTCCAGATTAATAGATCTTTCTACTTGGTTCTCATATCTCTTTGGATCAGAGTTGGAATCGTTTTATGTCATCAGACTGGTCCTGTTTAAGTGATTTATTTTTTTATTGACTCTAAAGAGCAGACCATAATCTGTTGTGGTTACTTAAAGTGAAGCTAATTAATGTGGATAATTACAGTTAATGTTAAACCAGCCTGGTTGGTTTAGATAGAATAAATCCCAATATATTAAACTGCTTTTTCAATTTCCTCCGTTTCTTTGCCTGATTTTAAAAGATGTTGGATCTGAAATATTAAGTGAGAAGAATGTTCAAACTACCGGTAGCTCAATTTTAGTTGTTTGTTTTTCTGTCACAGATTCTAGATGTGTTGTCACTTCCAGAAGACTCTGGTGAATGAAAAAAAAAAGTCCACCTGATAATCAAAGGGTCTCTCTCTGCCTCTGTTTTTTCAGCGTTGCCTTAAACTTCCTGTTTTTTTTCTCAGTTGCTTTTGCAGGTTTGGGTTTCACCTCATTATACATCGCAGGAAAGCTGCGCTGCTTCAATCCAGCTGGCCAGGGCCGAGCATGGCGGCTGTGTAGCTTCCTTACCCCTTTACTCGTCGCTGCTGTAATCGCCCTCTCCAGGACCTGTGACTACAAGCACCACTGGCAAGGTCAGAGTTTAAGGCTATTGTTTGCCATGAAATATAGCATTAATTTTCACAAACTTAAAAATAGATACCCAGACTATCAAGGACGAAAATGAATCAGGTAAATTATTAATAAATGTGCAGGAAAGTATGTTTTTTAATATAAAACATCAGAAGTGAATCACGTTTTGTTAAACTGTTAGATATTTCACAATGCTACCAGAAAAAAGGACAAAATATAACTTTGGTATTTATTTATTTTTTTGGTACATCCTGAACACTCTGGAAGTAGTTGAAGTAAATTCACGCTAAATAATTTGTTTAAAAAAAATGTTGATAGTTATTGAATACTGAAATTAAATATGGTGGAAATCCTCTATATATTTAGAAAACATTTCTGGCCTTCCATGACCCATTTAACAAAGTGAATAAAAGGATTTAAAAAAAAATATCAGAAATAGAAATGAATAATTCTTGTTATGTTACCATCATTGTAAAAATTGATTTTCCTTTATGTTTAAGTCCTTGTTACTTATTCTGCATAAACATTTAATTAAAGAAAGAAAAACTGAAAATTAAAAAGATAATTTTTATTTTGGTATATCCCCCGTATGTTTTGTTACAGTATTTTCTAAGCTCTGTAAGAGCATAATTGGGTAACATATATATATATTTTTTCATTACTTGTAAGATGGAAGTATTTCAAATTGTCTTTACCGTAATCCTCATTGATTAAAAATATTCTTCAAATATGTAACCCTCTTTTTAAATTTCTAATGAGACAAAAAAATATAGTATTTATCATTTATTGTTTTGGAAATTCTAAACATAAATGAGAGATTGTATCAGTATTTTCAAATGCTTTTTGACTCCAAATTCTGTTTTTTTTTTTCTTCATCCCACACACAGATGTGTTAGTGGGGTCACTGCTGGGTCTGGCCTTTGCCTGGCTCTGCTACCGACAGCACTTTCCTCCAGTTCAGGACCCGGATTCCCACAGGCCGATCCGTCACAGAGACACGGTTCCAGCTGCACAGGAGCGAAAGTTGACCAACTCTAACTTCCTCCTGCCTCTGTAGGCCACCTGAAGGGTCGCCATTTCCACTGCGTTCTAAAGAGATATGTGGAATTCTGTTTTTTCTAAAGCTGTTGGTTTATAAAAAAAAAAAATGTGTGTGTTTATCCTAACTATTTTCATTTGTAGGTTTGAAAATTCTATGAATGTGAATGAATTACTACAACATCAACAGTTCCAGTTTGGCAAACTAAAGCTGAACATGTCTGATTGGTCAGTTCTTGGGTTGTCATGATTTCATTCCCCACATGACCAACTCTTCAGCTCTTTAGGTCATGGCGACTGAGCCGTTTTTACTACACACCCACTGCAGTCTTTGGCTCAACTGCTTTGGCCATTATTAATTGATTGTTAAACTTGCAACTTTTTCCAACAAGCAGAGCTATGGTGTTTATTTGCACTACTCTTTATTCTTGACTGTATTGAACATGTTTAGTTTTAAAGGCTAAAACCTGAGGGTGTGTTTAAGAAAAAGAAAAATCTGGCCTTTGATCATCTGCTGGTATTGACGTAATCTCCACTGAAAAAATAAGAAATAAGTCAGGAGCAGAAACATGAATCTATTTGGAGTTTGGGGGCATTTTCCTGCTTGTGGTTTTGGACTCAAAGTAGCCAAAGCACAACCCTGAAACCCTGCAGGATATTGCCTTATTTCTTATGGAAGGATTATTAGGATTATTAGGAGGGTGACATGTGAATTGACCTTAATTTTCTAACTTCCATTCCATTCCTTCTCCTTAAAAAGCATATTTCATATTGTTTCAAACTGCGTTCATTCCATGTTTGTTCAAGCTTGTTTTTCCATGACAAATTGCAAAGTCTCTCATTTGACATGGTGAGGGTTTATGCAATGAGTTTTTCATTGCAAAAAGACAAAGACCACGAGGTCATCAGTTGCATCTCCCTCATTAAGCTCAGACTCAAAGGAGCTAAGCTGCTACAGCTGATCATCACACACTTGATAAGCTTAAAGCTAAATAAAACCTTCAGTCATGTTAATGAGTGAGGGGGAGAAAAAAAACAACCCCCACTCCATCCTTTTTCTGCCTCACCATTTGGCATTCCCACTCTCTCCACATACTCCTATGGAAAAGGTCCACAATCCGTTATCAGTCACAGATTGGCGTGCTTCTAAACAGGAGTGTCGCAGCGTAGAAGTAGCATCACTGAAAGACTATCTTTTTATGTTCAAACTTCTTTTCTCAAAGACTGATCACTATTGATTTAGAAAAGCTTGATGGATTTAGATCAACCGTGCAGCACTGGGACTTTTTTCAGTCACAGATGATTTAGGACCACAAATAAATACTCTGGCATTTAGGAATCATATACGGTATATAAATTTTTAGCCACAGCTGTTATCAAAGATATTGAATAAATTAATGTTAATAGTCATGCAGCTTCATTAATGCCCATCCTCCATGGCTTTGCCATTATTACCCGTGTATTGTTGCCTTTTTTGGATTGTTTCAAGTCTTCCTGTAGTATATTTTGGATGGTGTTGTTTACTGTTACTTTGTTGGTTTTTAGTCTCTGGCTTCATGTGCCAAACTCATAGTACAAGAAGCAAATGTAGCAGAGCCACTCCGTGCTTTTCACCATGATCCTAGTGCCTGCTGTACTTTAAATGTAACTTTAGTCTCTGCTATAGTGGAACAGCCCATCTGGTCATATTCTTACAGGGTTTTATGACGGTAAAGGAACGATTTCCTGCAGTGGATCTTAGGGGTACTGTATGTCTGTTTTTTGTGGAGGTCTGGCTCTGTGGATTACTTATACGGGTTAATTTCTTGAAATTGGATTTTACATCAAGAAAAGAAGAGAAACATAACAGGAGGTAGTTCTAGTAATAGGCACAGGGTGTATAAAAGCCTCACTGTAGAGCTTTAAGCAAATACCACAGCTTCACTGGATTAATTCTCAAATAAATAGAAAAAATGTATAACATGATCTTTTTATTTTAAAACAGATTGCAACAATTATTCCATCATAATGTAGATTTAATACTCTTATAAATTGGTAGGTTTTTTTGAGTAAATGTGCTTATTGTCTGTTCAGTAGTATATTTTTAAAAGATTAACTGGTTAATATTATTTTTCAGTTAGTCTGTCTTCTCATGTAGCGAGTCTTCTGCACAAACATGCTGACTGCATCGTTTAAAGATAAGCTAATAAACAGGTTCTGTTACCAGAAGTGATGGGTAGCAACTCTTACATTTTAACACCATAAGGGTTTGTTTTTATTTTGTTTTGCAGCCATAAATATTTCCAGACAGACGATGTTTTCTAAGATAGATCATTGCGTTAGCCTTCCTTCTGCCAGCTGACTTGAAATGGAAAGTTGGAGACGGACGGCACTAAGTTACTCCACCGACTGTAGAACCAGATTTTTTTGTTTGATTTAAAGGGGAACAGACCGTAACTTCTTTTTCTGCTGGTGCTAACCTTGCATTTCTCCTGCTGGCCAGGTGCTGTAAATGGCCAAAAATTAAAATCTCACTTTTTATTACATTTAATTTAAAAAAAAAGGAAATTGTAAACTTGTTTTTGTTCAGTTGTAGTGTGATTTTTCTGTTTCATGTTAACATTTTGTTCATCTTCCGGATGATGGCAGCTACAGAGTTTGCAGCCTCAAAGCGCATCTGCCCTCAGAATCACAGCACTCATATCAGATTTATCGGGAAGGAAATGACAGATAATTAGTGAATTTGATTACTCTACAGCTCTTGTTTGGTGGGGGAAAAAAAGTCCACGATGTGTTTTGCAGCATTTGCTTGCCCTGTTATTTTACATGTAAGAACTCTGTTGTTAAAATGCAACTCAGTGTTTTGATGTGGCATGCTGCCTTTCTTTACCTCAGAAAGAAACCTGTTCAAAATGTTACTTTTGATGCCATCAAGTGTGAATGTTTTTAATATGGACAAGCAGATCATAGGATCAAGCGTATTTAATTTTATGGCAAACTTGACTTTACATTTATATTGATTTTTGTTCAGATGTGATGCTCATTAAATTTAGGATTCATATTCTATGGCACTTTGTTGTTGTTTTTCTGATAGGCTGCTTCTTTTTGATAAAACTGCATGTTTCACTGTTAAACAATAACTGAACTCACAACTCCTGTTCATCAGTTAGTTGTAGTTTGTATTTCATGTAATCTGTTTTAGGTTAATGCTACGGTTTCTGCTCTAATGTCAGGGAAATTATTCACAGAACTGCTTGCTAGCTTTAGCTCACGGCCACATGTAGCTGCTCACGCTGATATGATGTCCTGATTTTGTTTTTTTCTTTTTGTCATTCCAAGTTGTAATGCTTTCTATGAACACTTTACTGTGTTGGGGAAATACTCCTGGTATTTGTAATTTCATTATTTTTTTTGTGTTTGTTTGTTAATTAATTGCAAAATAAAACCAGAAATGTATCTCGTAAAAAAAATGGTTTGCATGTAATATTTGTTGCCTTTTGACCTGTCTGCACCATGTGTATACCCCTTGTTAAAAATCATAGTTTATTTTATGACTTTGATATATTACTTCAAACCTTTTCTACATAAACTAAATACATTTTACAAGTTAAAACTTAACTAGTTGGCAGGTGGTGCAGTGGTTAGGGTGCACGACCCATGTACGTGCATGTATGACTAAATTTTAGATAGGCTTTATTTAAATTAATATATCTGGAATTCTAATTTAACTAGTCATAAAATAAGTTGATATCTGTAATTGAATTTGTACTTGTAGAAATATATTTTAGATGTCAAGAATTGTATTTCTGGATATCTGTAATGTGCAATATTCATTTTTGATATCCGAAATAGTAATTATGATTAACAGTAAGTCTATTATGGAGATCTGAAATTAGAATTCATCCTCGTCAGAATTCATTTTAGATAGAAGAATATCTGGATTTATCTTAATATCTTATTTTAGATATCTGGAAGTAAAGGCCCAATACACATGAATGGGAAACGTGACGTTATTTGTACTGGTAAGAATTACATTTCAGCTATCTGAAATGTTTATTTTAGATAGGAAGAATGTTATTTTAGATATCTGAAATGTTCATTTTGACTAGGAACAAATGCATTTGAGACATCCGGAATATATATTCACTCAAGCTAATAAATGTCAAATATGGCCTGCCATACTAGAGGCTTCCCATCTCTATGATGGTCTGACGTTTCCACAGTCTAGGCCGCTGATTGGTCCGACGTGTCGCACGCTTTTGGCGCCAGATTTGCGACACGGAACACAACAGCTCCGCAGTGTCTGTGTCCGTGGGAGCTCCTGTAGTGATAGCAAACTAAAATTACTTCTCCATTCAACCATTTTGGGGACTTTTATCAGGCTCGCAATCGAAACATGTTCATCACCGACATAAAGAAAGGTTTTTATGACGTTGTCGTAAACCAGGTAAGTACTTTGAAGCTGTTTGATAGCTAATAACTTATCACAGAGGGCTCATATCAGACGGGAATAATTTTTTTTTGTGCTTCATTCGTGCCTCTTTGCACTCAGAGAGTCGCTCTCCTGGTTGCAGCGGACATCGATGCCCTCTGCGCATGTAAAATATTGCAGGTAAGATGAATTGTTGGGTCAGCGTGGATTAGCTCATCTGCTAAGGTAGAAAGCTACTGGGAGGTCATAACAAAAGAGACATGCCCAAACAGTTTAACATGAAAATAACAGGTCGATGTTTGCCCTATGCTTTTTCTACATTTGTTTTTCCAAATCCATTACGATAGCAGACACAAATCAAATTGAACACAGATATTTTCGTTGAATAGTTTTTCTTAAAAATGTGATTAATGTCTGACAGTTAAGAAAAAAAGTTGTGTGCAGGTAGAAAAAATTCTTGACTCCCACAGTAAGTCAAAGATCAGACATATCCCCCTTTTTTGCCCCTTTTGTTTTCTGTAGATACCACATTTTGGAACTTTTTCCCCCATATTTTCCCAATGAGAGCATATCATCATCTAAATTTGGCAGTAATGCATTATAATTTAGGTAGAATTAGACCTTAAGTAACTTGAGCTAAACCTGACTATATGGCTTTTTAAAAATGCGACGGGTGTGAGAGAAAACTTACTGGATCTGCTTCATTAGTGCAATTTAAGTATAACACTGGAAATCAAAATGCATCAACAACTAACTTTTAAATTATCCTTATATTTAGTTATGTAAGCTGTATTTTTTAGTATTACCATAACTGCTTATCCATTGATTTGACTAATGGCTGTCTAAATATGATTGATGGTGAACTCTTTGATTAGAAATTCAGCTCAAACAGTTGATTAGTTTGATTAGCCCATGGATGTGATCAACGTCTACAACACCACTCTGGTGATTTCTCATGCTCAGTTCAAATATAGACAACCGGACTTTAGCTCAAACTGTTGATTAGTAGACGTTCCTGTTGTTTCTTTCCTAGGCGCTGTTTCACTGTGACCAGATCCAGTACACGCTGGTGCCGGTCAAAGGCTGGCAGGACCTCAGCACGGCTTTTCTGGAACACAAAGAGCAGGTTAGATGCCTGAGCGTTCATATGATGATGATGATGATGATGGTAGTTGCATAGGAAGAACTGTTGAGCTTTTCACCCCCTCCACTCTGGCCTGAAGGTTTTCCTTTGTCGTGTTTTAGTTTCGATACTTTGTCCTTATAAACTGTGGCGCCAATGTCGACCTGCTTGAGATGCTGCAGCCGGACAGCGACTCCATTTTCTTCATCTGCGACACCCACCGGCCTGTGGATGTGATCAACGTCTACAACGACACTCAGGTGATGTCCCATGCTCAGTTCAAATACAGGTGCTGGTCATAAAATTAGAATATCATGAAAAAGTAGATTGATTTCAGTAATTCCATTTAAAAAGTGAAACTTGTATATTATATTCATACATTACATACAAACTCATATATTTCAGATGTTTATTTTGTTTAATTTTGATGATTACAAATGACAACAAATGAAAATCTCAAATTCATCATATCAGAAAATTAGAATATTACTGATGACCAATAAAAACAAAGGATTTATAGAAATGTTGGCCAACTGAAAAGTATGAACATGAAAAGTATGAGCATGTACAGCACTCAGTATTTAGTTGGGCCTCCTTTGGCCTGTATTACTGCAGCAATGCGGCGTGGCATGGAGTCGATCAGTCTGTGGCACTGCTCAGGTGTTATGATAGCCCAGGTTGCTCTAATAGTGGCTTTTAGCTCTTCTGAATTGTTGGGTCTGGTGTATTGCATCTTCTTCTTCACAATACCCCATAGATTTTCTATGGGGTTAAGGTCAGGAGAGTTTGCTGGCCAATTAAGAACAGGGATACCATGGTCCTTCAACCAGGTACTGGTAGCTTTGGCACTGTGTGCAGGTGCCAAGTCCTGTTGGAAAATGAAATCTGCATCTCCAAAAAGTTGGTCAGCTGCAGGAAGCATGAAGTGCTCTAAAACTTCCTGGTATGTGGCTGCGTTGACCCTGGACCTCAGAAAACACAATGGACCAACACCAGCAGATGACATGGCACCCCAAACCATCACTGACTGTGGAAACTTTACACTGGACTTCAAGCAACGTGGATGAAGTGCCTCTCTTCTTTTCCTCCAGACTCTGGGACCTTGATTTTCAAAGGAAATGCAAAATTTACTTTCATCAGAGAACATGACTTTGGACCACTCACCAGCAGTCCAGTCCTGTTTCTCTTTAGCCCAGGCAAGACGCTTCTGACGCTGTCTGTGGTTCAAGAGTGGCTTGACACAAGGAATGCGACAGCAGAAACCCATGTCTTTCATACGTCTGTGTGTGGTGGTTCTTGAAGCACTCACTCCAGCTGCAGTCCACTCTTTGTGAATCTCCCCCACATTTTTGAATGGGTTTTGTTTCACAATCCTCTCCAGGGTGTGGTTATCTCTCTTGCTTGTACACTTTTTTCGACCACATCTTTTCCTTCCCTTCGCCTCTCTATTAATGTGCTTGGACACTGAGCTCTGTGAACAGCCAGCCTCTTTAGCGATGACCTTTTGTGTCTTGCCCTCCTTGTGCAAGGTGTCGATGGTCGTCTTTTGGACAACTGTCAAGTCAGCAGTCTTCCCCATGATTGTGTAGCCTATAGAACTAGACTGAAAGACCATTTAAAGGCTTTTGCAGGTGGTTTGAGTTAATTAGCTGATTACAGTGTGGCACCAGGGGCCATCAATTTTGAACCTTTTCACAATATTCTAATTTTCTGATATGATGAATTTGAGATTTTCATTTGTTGTCATTTGTAATCATCAAAATTAAACAAAATAAACATCTGAAATATGAGTTTGTATGTAATGTATGAATATAATATACAAGTTTCACTTTTTAAATGGAATTACTGAAATCAATCTACTTTTTCATGATATTCTAATTTTATGACCAGCACCTGTATAGACAACCAGACTTTAGCTTTAATTGTTAAACTTTTTTCAAATTTTCTCACATTACATGGTATATATATATATATATATATATATATGAAAAGTGAGACATGTACTAAGATTCTGCCCTTCTGAGTAAATCAGATTATTTTTCTTTTAATTGCAGTAGTAGTTTGCTTCAGTTACAACTCAGGAGGATTATATAGAAAGATTACCATCAAACCTTTCTACAGAGTCTTAATTGACATGAGTGTGAGCTGTGCCATCTGACAAACAAATTATGTTTGTGATGGAGGATACAGGGCTACTCGAGATTGACAACAGGAATACGTTTTTTTGACAGAATGCATAGGCGGGTTGTAAGTTTGTGTGATTGGATTAATTCATCTGCCATCGATAGACCCAACCCTTCAATGATATTTATTTTAAGAGCTGAGACAAAAAACAAAACAATGCTGTTTTTAATGCTACGCACAAACTCCTTTCAGCTGTAGGTTTTTTCCCCGGTACCAAAGTGCAGCTGCAATTTATTCTACTTACAGAAAAGAACAGATTAAAACCAGAGACCGATTTTTTTTATTTTTAACAGCCAAACCAGAGAGAGGTGGGGTTTTTTTTGTTTACAGGCCGATTTTAACACACAAATGCAAAATTAAATGGCAAAAAAGGAAAATTCTCTCCTGTTGTGCTCTTTCCATAAAAAAAAAAAAAAATCTCCTTCGGTTTTGCACATTTAGATAAATGGATGAATAACATAAAAAAAAAAACTATAATGTCCTATAACATAGAACAACTGCAGAAGAGGAAACTATTCCCACGGGACGAAGCTATAATGTTTATCTTATTGGGTTATAGTGCTTTTCTTTGCTCGCAAAGTCTCCTTCATCAATATATGATCCATCTCCATGTTGGTTTCACGAATATCGTTAGGAAAATTGTTGCCTATTGCCCAACCTTAGCATGTTGGCTGTGAATGGATAAGCTGTTGGCACTCATTACTGTTGCAAAACTGGGTGAGGAATTTCTGAATGTAATGCTGAATGTTAAAAGGATTGTAAAAATCTGAACCTTGTTTTTTATCATGGACAAATTTGTTGGTAACATGTTAAATAGAAGAGAACCTGCAGTGGTCCCAAAAATACCCTGAATCTGACAAAAGTAATGATGATAAATACAAATTCTTTGAAAATTAACAAATGAAAGTCAGCAAAAACACAGAAACCTAACTGATCTAGAGAAGATCTGTGTGGAGGAGTGGGCCAAAATCCCTCCTGCGGTGTGTGCAAACCTGGACAAAATCTACAGGAAACATTTGACCTCTGTAATTGCAAACAAAGGCTACTGCACCACATATTAATATTGATTTCTAAGATGATCAAATACCTATTTTCAGCTGTATCGTACAAATAAATAGTTAAAAGTTCATACATTGCGATTTCTGGATTTTTTTTTGATTATGTCTCTCAGTGCACATGCACCTGTGATGACAATTTCAGACCCCGCCATGATTTCTAAGTGGGAGAACATCCAGGAAAGCAGGGTGTTTAATACTTATTTTCCTGACTGTATAGGGCTACAGGTAGACACTGTGCTTTTTGTTGACATGGTGTGTATCACACTCAACATGGACCAGAGAAAGTGAGAAAAAAAGTTGTCTCAGGAGATTAGAAAGAAAATTATAGAAAAGTACGTTAAAGGTAAAGGCTAAAAGACAATCTATCAGTTTGATGTTCTTGTGACTACAGGAACTACATGTTTATGAAAAATTCAAGATCCATGGTACAGTGGCAAATATCCTTAGATGTAGCAGCAAGTGGAAAATGATAACATATTGAGAGAATAAAAAAAAGAGCCCAGAAAACCATCTAAGCTTAAGGAACATCAGTATCACATCGTACCATCTGTCAATGCTTGAACCAAAGTGGACTTAATGAGAGACGACCAAGCAGGACCTCACTGTAGAAAACTAATCTCAAAAAAGCCAGACTAGAATTTGGAAAACTAGATCTTCTGAAACTAGAGAGATTCTGGGAGAATACAGATGAGACAAAGATTGAACCTTTTTGCCTCTATTTTCTCATATGAGGCAAATCCTTACATCTCTGTAGATGTAAGGATTTCCTACACAACCCCAAAATATCAAAATAAAACAGCCGAGTGATTTCAGTAGGAACATGAATTTCACACATGGCCAAACCCCAAGAGTTAGACTTTCGATGTCCACAGATAACCCCACCTGAGGCGTGGATCTGTGCAGCTCCTCCAGAGTTACTGCCTGTCTTTTTGCGGTTGTTTTTAAAATTTGTTTCTATCCTCTTGTTCATGCTGATGGTTTAGGAAGTTTACCGTGACTTTGCAGAGTTGCTTTAGTGCCGTACTTTTTGAACAAACCTTTCTGACTTTTTAAACCTTTTTCAATATTTTCTCTTCCTTGGATGTCACAGTGCTGATTGATTGCTAACCCTCTCCTAGAGACTGGTTATGTCATGGAGAGCCATTTTCACCGGGCTTTAAGTAGGGGCAAAAGAGGCTGACAATAAATGTACGCACTTGATATCATTCTTTCTCCCGTTTACAATCATAGACAGTTTTGCTTGTTCTGCTACATAAAAGCCCCAGTACTTAAAAGTTAAAGCTGTATGCATAACTGTAGACTGAGAAGATCTGTTGACTGCATTAATAAGGATTATTTGGTTATTAAAGACACTCTAAACTAATTTACTATTGAACTCTTGTTAACCTGAGTATGCAAATTACAAAAGAACCCAATGAAAGCAATAATTAAACCAACTTTGTACTAAAACGTATAGATTTTTCAATAAAGGCAAAGGAAACGAAAAATAAAATCAAGACACTAGTTGTCTGTAAATATGATCTAACCAGAACTCATCAAGGGGTTTTGTTTTAGCTTCACCTGGTTAAAAAAAAATCTCCCATTTATAGCCTTTTACTATCAGACCATTAACTGACTGATAATAAGAAAAAATGGGTTAATAGTTCAATTAATTAACCAAATAATCCTTAGTTGCAACCCTTAAAGGTTAAAAGTTAAGAATGGTAATCAGCATTTATTTAATAAATCATTGTCAGAACTAATGTACCAATGAACAGCACTAAACATATGGACAGTTTTTAGTTTATGTATGTAGCACTAATGAAATAATATAAATAAAACACCAAAAGATGCAAGATGACAAGGATTCTTGGTTGTGCGGAGGTTCTGCTCATGGGGGCCCCAAAGCAGTCTGGAAATGAAGGTAATTAGATTGTGCTTTTTTTTTTCCAAATCTGGAAAAGGCAAATAAGACAATAACTATGAATATTTCCAGATGTTTCCGTAAAAATTCAAAAATATCCACTGGACTTGGTTTTCAAGATTTGAAGACGTTTCGCCACCTCTCCAGGAAGCTTTCTCAATTCAAGAAAAGAATTGAATTGAGAAAGCTTCCTGGAGAGGTGGCGAAACGTCTTCAAATCTTGAAAACCAAGTCCAGTGGATATTTTTGAATTTTTACGGAATGACTATGACCTGGATGACTGAGAACCTTCATCAGCATTTCCAGATGTGATTTTCTAAACTGGATTTGTGTCCTTGCTATTTTCCTTGTTTCCTACCTACCTAACTTTTCTGATTACCTTTGATGTGTCATTTATTTGTTTATTCCATCGATGTCTCTTTTCTCCCTTCCTTTCTTATAATGTCTGCACTATCCAGCCCAGTGGTCTTTTCTGTCCTTCCCGGACTTATCCCCTGACTTTGTAATCCTTATTTCTTTCCCTTCTTTCCTACATTAATTACAGTTCTCTGAGAAGTCTGATGATTTTACATGATAAAAGTAGAAACCACTGATCCAGAGAGTACTTTGGATTTTATGCAATCAAGAAAAATATTGGGTGTTTAGAGCTTTTCTATCAGGTCAAATACTGAGTCTCATCAGCTGGAAGGTGAACAGGCCGTCATCCCTTTATGAAAGATATAATTTTGTTCTCTGTCTCCTCTACAGATCAAGCTGCTCATCAAAGAGGACGACGACCTTGGCGTGCCGGCATACGATGACATCTTCCAGGACGAAGAGAATGAGGAAGACTCTGGGAATGAGAGCGACGAAGGCTCTGAGCCGTCAGGAAAACGGAGGAGATTTGATGAGGTGAGCTGAATATGCTGAAGGCAGCTGAGCCGAGCCTAAAGACTGGGGCTGACTGTTATGTCATTGCAGGGAGCCGTCGAGAGGAGGATCGAGAGGCAGAGAGCGAAGAGGGAGTGGGAGGCGAGGAGGTGATGGCTTTAATTAAAAGTAATCTTCAAGAGTCCTACGGGCTTCCTGCGGGTCTTTTAATGCTCCTCTTTATGCTCTACTTTATAAAACAAAACAATATTTTTTTTCTTTTTGTGTTCTTACACTTGTCATTCATCAACATCTCTTATATGCTGTGGAATGAATAGGCTGACTGGCACTGTACAAAATAAATGTTAACAATTTTGACATTAAAAGACCTTCTGAGATGCTGGAGAGACTGACAGATTTTAAAGTTTCACTCTGGAAGAATTAAATATTCTTCTAAAGAATTTCCACTTTTTTTTTTTTGGGGATTGACAAAAATAACTGGGATTATTCTGTCTTGTAGGAGGGAAATTCTATTCGACTACGAGCAGTATGAATACCACGGCACCTCTGTGAGTATGCTGAGCCGATCACTCCAGACCAGGCTGAAGACCATTTGTTGGAATATATGGAAATCCATTAGGTGTTTTTTTTTTTATTCAATTATTATATTTGCCAGGTCTGTATAAATGGGATAAAGACAGAGCTCTTGAAGGTTTTAATCTAGTGGGCACATCTATTCATCAGTTTATCCATTTATCAATCCATCCCACAGCAAGGCTGCTTGTGCATTCAACTTTCCTAACCCTCATCCACACTTCAAACTCTCTTCTTTCTCTTTGTCCATCTCTCCATTTCATGTTTTTGGTCACTAAGGACCTGAATGTAGAGAGTTGTGTGGCAAAAAACATCGATCACTTACGACAAAAATAAAAACGCCTACAATGGGATAACCAAGCATTCATGCAGCACAGGGGAATGAATGACAAGGTTATCGGCTCAAAGGAAAACGTGGCCAATTAGATGGGAGAATCCAACAAACAGCAATGGGAACCAGTTGGTTTAATGATGCAGGTGACAAGACAACCAGGATGAGAGGAGGAGCAGGTGTGCTTAAGGGAAAATTAGGAAGCTGAGGGGGAAACGCTGAGCTGAAATGGAAGGAAACTACCAAGGGGAAGAGATGGAACTGGAAAATAAGTCAATATATATGTTGACATTTTATTTAATAATGACATTTAAACACATTTTTAAGTATTTCAATATAAGCTGCAGTCTGTGGTTTACAATGTTTGTCACTGACTGATGTTCCGGTCTCAGGCAATTTGAGAACCCTAACCCTGCAGCTAAGCTTCACCACTGTAAGGTTTAACCACAAAATGAGCGCCCATGATAACATAAACGTTCCCGTTTTGAATGACCTGTCCCTGCAATCGTTTTTAACTTTATGATTTATTCTGATAAAAAAAATAAAGAAATATATTGTGGTAGATTTGGCCTATTCCTTCCTAGATATAGTTCTAGGAAGAGATGTTAGATGATCTAATAGAATATATAAAATAGATAAAAATAAAAGGAGAAAAATAGAACATCAAAAGCACAAATTAATATCAAAATAATTAAATGTATATTAACTGCAAAAAAAATAAAGCACAAAAGAAAAACAAAGACCTGGTAAGGGGATCATCCATCCCATTTTTATCCTTTTGTCAGTTTCTTCCATCAATTAATGTTCCTCACCCTTAGTGTCTGTCGATCTGTCATATCCTTCATCAGTCAGACCTTCCCCGTTTGTCCATCCAAACATCTGCCGTTAACTTGTAGCTATTCACTTTTTATCCTTTAAAAGGTCTGAAATGAACAGACAATGAGGAGTGTCTGAGATCTTGCTCTGAAAGATGTGATTTAGAGATGTTTCTCTTTGCAGGCTGCAATGATGTTTTTTGAGCTTGCCTGGGTTCTGACCAAGGACACAAAGGACATGCTGTGGTAAGCCTCTTCTGTGATCATGTTTGTTCATACTCTGTCCTGCAGGCTGCTGCATGTTGACTGTAATATTTGTGTTGCAGGTGGGCTGTCATTGGTCTGACTGACCAGTGGGTTCATGATAAGATCACACAGTAAGATTAACCCCAGAATATTTCAAAGCTTTTGATCCAAACTTCATTCGTTTCTGTCTCACAAAGAGATTTTATTTTCCCGTCTCAGCATGAAGTACGTGTCGGATATTGCAACGATGCAGCGGCATGTTTCCCGCCATAGCCACCGAAACGAGGATGAGGAAAACTCTCTGTCCATCGACTGCATGAGGATCTCCTTTGAATACGAGTATCCTTTGTGTCTGTCAGCTTCTCGTGAAGGATCCTCAGCTTGTTCGGTTGTATGTTTCCCCTTAACGCTCTGCTCCAGTCTTCGTCTGACGTTGTACCAGCACTGGTCTCTGTATGAGAGCATATGCAATTCCTGCTACACAGCATGCGGCTTCCAGCTTTGGACGCTGAAAGGCCAAAAGAAGCTCAGAGAGTTCTTGGCTGATATGGGGTACCAGCTTCAAAGTCAAGAGTTCTGTGTAAAAACAAAGCTGATTGTTTTGTTTTAAGGTTTGTCTCATCATGTTTTGTTCTGTATGTTTGTTTAAAGGCTGCCGCTAAAACAAGTGAAACAGAAATTTAAGTCTATGGACATTACAATCAAAGAAAACCTCAGAGACGTCATTGAAGAGTCCTCGAATAAATTTGGGTAGGTAAACTGCTTCTAAATATGAGTTTTCTATCTTTTCCCCCAAAGAGTCCAGCTAACACTTATTTAAACTAATAATTTATTTTTTAAATAAATTAGACAAACTATTTTTTTTTTTTTTTTTTTTTTTTTTTTTTTTTTTTTTTTTGCAGTAGTGTTGATATTTTCTTCAGTCTTAAAATATTTCTATAGATATTTCTGATACTTATTTTGTGGATCACAATAAAACTTTTCCATTTTCCATTTATTAACATCTCAAAAGCATTAATTATTTTTTTTTTTATGTTTTTCTTTAGCCCAAAAATTCCCAACATAAATAAAAAAATATCAATAAAATGTCCAAAAATGTACCAACATTTAATCACATTAAAGAAAAAGAGAAGAATATAAATAAAGATATTTAACATGAGTAGTGAAAACTTAATAAAATTCAAGCAATCAATAAGGGCCTTTTTACATTGACTTTAAATATGAATAAATAATTAAAGTCCCTTTATCATTTACTAGATGAAAATAAATATGGCAAAAAAAGGAAATTTTACATTAAGGATGATGACAGTGAAAATAATAATTTCAATACAAATTGTGATATTTGCGGTAGTAATAAAAGTATGATCATAATAACGTTTTAGTTACAAGATTTATGCTTCCGCTTAGGATAGTTGTGGTTGATGTTGGTGCATCTTTTATTCTATTAATACTGTTTTGAGGAGGACGTTTGTTTATATATCATTAGAAATTGTGTGTTAAATGTATGCAGGTGCTGCAGGCTATATAGGGATAATATAACGAGTTTAACATGTAGCTGGTTTGGATTTTTCAACATCTTCGTTTCCATTAGTGTCTATGGAGTGAAATTGGTGCCATGAATTTGTCAAAAAAATAAAAAATAAAGTCTTAAAAAATGGATTGGAGAAAAAGATTCAAGTAAAAAAAAAAAAGGTTTGTTTAAAAGAAAAACTACCTTTGAGATAAATATTTTTACCTGTTCAAAAAACGATTTACAATTTACAGTTTTATTTTAGTCTATTCATTATTTTTTTCAAAAAAATTTTTTGGGGGGGTTTAATGTTTTTCTTTTGAACAAAGTAGAGATGTCCCGATCCAGGTTTTTGCACTTCCGATCCGATACCGATATTGTTTTTGGACTTCCGATCCGATACCGATATTGGCCGATACCAGCCTATCCGAGCATGTATTTAAGTTTAAGTTAAAGTATTTAGCCTTAGTTGTAAGACTCATGTTGAAAAGGGTTTTAGTACTCTTGATAACATCTAGCCAGCTGAATTAGGTGAGATTGAATAAAACACAATGCTTGGTAACAACAAACTTTCCTGTTTATTAAGAGATAAACACAAACTGGACAAAATTATGAATAGCAATCTGAAATTGCACAGTCAGCAGTAAAACCGTAAACAGTTAAAGGTGCAAGTATTACTGTAAGTTTTAATAAAAATGCAAAACAGGGAAACACTGGCGCAAAATAGTGGAATGGATCGTTTCAATCGGTGAAACTGTAAAATACGGACTGGATTTTTTTTTTAAAAACTGGATCGGCATTTTACATGCTTTGCCGATACGCATTTTTTGCCAATATCGGCGTCCCGATCCGATACGTGGATCGGATCGGGACAAGCCTAAAAGTTACTATTTTTTTCAGGTTTATTTATTTATTTATTTTTTACTAGCTTTATGGCCCAATTTTAGCGCCACACTTTTTGATATTTCTGAATCCCATTTTGATGTAAGTAGCTAATATCTCTCTTTTTGGCTATGTTTGTACTCCTGACAACAAGGAAAGAAAAGGAATATTCAAATGCAGTAAAGCTGATCCTTTACCTGCTTTAATGTTGTGTCTCTCTTGTTTCTCTTTGATAGATTGAAGGACGTTCGCATTCAGACATTTGCTGCCCACTTTGGCTTTCAGAACCGTTTCCTGGCCAGCGACATGGTGCACGCTGCTGCCGCCCTGTTGGAGAACACAGAGAGAGAGGACAACGACACAACAGACAACTTCATCACAGCCCTCGATTCACTGTCACGGTCTGTGCACGAGTCTCAGTCGATCAAGAAATCCTGAATGCTGTCACCTAACGGCTGCTGCCGATCTGTGCATCTTTAGTAATATGACATGCATGCAGAAGCACAAATATCTGATGTTTTTCCAAATTAATTTGTGCAGGAGCAACCTGGATCGTCTCACAACAGGCATTGGCCTGGCTAAGAAAAAGCTGATTGCTGTCCAGCAGACTGTAGCTAGCTGCCTTTGTACCAACCTCATTATGTCGCAGGGACCCTTCCTCTACTGCCACCTCATGGAAGTATGAGTATTTTTGGAAGCCCAGAAAAGAAGTTTGTCGTCAGCTGTAGCTACTCTGCTAAATCCAAGTTCTTCCATTTTCCATCCAGGGAACGCCTGATGTGAAGCTCTTTTCCAAACCACTGGCTCTAACTCTGCTCTGCAAATACCTGCTGAAAGCGTTTGTCGCATTTGTAAGTACCCAACGCCTTGCATTCTATATGTGTTTATCACTTATCCAAGGCTTTCCACTCCTTCATGCACTGTGGCCTGCTTGTTTAGACAAGGAACAAACGCTGCAAACTGCTTCCTCTCATCATGGCTGCTCCTAAAGACGTAGAGAAGGGGACAGTTATTGTCGTAGGAATCCCTCCGGAATCAGAGACGTCGGACAAGAAGAAGTAGGTTTCTACCTTTGCAAAACACAGCCTTTATGGCAGCTTTCGTTTTTAAATTTTAACCGACATATGTGTCCTAAAACAAAACTTTACACAGAGTTAAAAAAGAAACACACAAAAGATTTAATCACTATAGGAATAACAATAAAACCAGAGTAAAGTAACAATAATCATAGTGAAATAAGATCAGAATGCAGCTTTGGAAATAAAAATAATTGAAATGTAGTGCTAGAGGAAACCTTGATGCTCTTACAGTTTTTTTACACGACAAATGGGGCACATTTATGACTACTGCTGTTTATTATTAACAGTAGGGCTGTAACTAACGATTATTTTGCAAATCGGTTAATCTGTTGATTATTTTTTTAAATTAATCGATCAGTAATCTGATAGCCACAGGTTCCTTGAAGAAGATTTTTTTAATGAAAGTAAACTAGGTGAAACTAAAACTTTTCCACTTGAGGAGATCTGGATAGTGTTTTTTTAATCTTAAATGCAAAATATTCACATATTTTTGCAACTGTTATAACTGCAGCTCATGGTGGGTTGCTCTATCAGCTAAAGACAGGTTTTAGTCTCTACACTCCATTTAATGATTAATGGGTTACTAAATTAGTTGACAATTATTTCAATAATTGATTAATCATTACTAATCCTATTAATTTTTTCAGCCCTCATTGACAGCAATAATAGATAATGTGATCATTTAGAACAGGGGTCGGCAACCTGTGGCTCTGGAGCCGCATGCAGCTCTTTCGCCTCCCCCTTGTGGCTCCCTGGAGCTTTTTCAAAAATTTATGAATATCGATTACTTTTTTTTTTTTTTTTTTTTATGGTGTGCAGGTTGCAAACAAAATTTAATGTTTTCCAATGCTTTAAACATTTTAATTATAAATAAATTTAAACAATAATTTGCGTCAAAGCCATAGAGATCAGTGATCATAACTTGGAACCAGCGTGGTGCGGTGCCAGGCAAACAAAGCTGCAGGTGTGTCTCGGAATATGAATCCCAAAGGAAAAAAATGGAAGATAGCTGATGAGAAAAGAGGATTTAAATAGGCCGACTCATTTGCTTTCATTATCAACGCTGAACAATTGCCTGCATTTTCGCTTTGTAATGAGAGGGTGTCAAAAAAAAAAAAAAAGAAACATTTGGAAAGGCATTTCCAGGGAAGGCTAAATCTGCAGCCCACCACCAAGAGAGAAAAAGTGCGATTGCAGGATAAATTAGAGGAGCGCAAAGATAGATTTAAGAAGTGGATTGCATCTCCAAACTCCACTAATGCTGCTTGTTTTATTGCAAGGATGGAAAACCGTCCACAGATCAAACAGGTAGCGCTTTGATGCAGGTATCTGAACTTTCTTCCATTTTTTTCCCCAAATCCTAAAAATATTAATCAGACCAAGGAACGATGGTGACAGAGGATGTGATTTCAGGGTTAGAGAGCACAGCTCTGATGTCAATTCCTGCTTGGTTCCTCATGACTCAGTAAACTCCTCCCAACAGAAACACGTCCACCATAGAAAGATTTAGCAAGAAAACTTAAACTGCGTGGTGAAGCGGTGCGAGATGGGAGCGTTCACTGTTCCTCCGTCACCTCATGCTACTATGTGACATTTGCTTCAGGATAAGCATTTAATCGTGAATGATTATTATATATTTAAGCCCATAGAGTCCTTTTCTATAGTGGGATAATACACTTAGAGCCCATGTTTCTATACAAGGCTTATATAAGGCTTTAACATTTTTGCGGCTCCAGACAGATTTTTTTTTTTTTGGGTCCAATATGGCTCTTTGAGCAGTTTGGGTTGCCGACCCCTGATTTAGAACAAAAGCAATGTGAGTGAAATTGGAAAATAGCAGAGTAAGGCAGATGAACAGCATGTTCTCTTGCAACAGGTCCTAATTAAAATAAATCAATTCACAATTTCTAATATGTTCAGACTACAGCTTCCTGTATTTTTATATTAAATCAGAATACAACTCCAGACCTTCAGTATTGTTCATCAAAATCCCCTTGATATGACAGTTTCTTTAAATGTAGATTATTATTATCCATGGTTATTGAGAAGTTTTTTTTGTTTATTATTTATTCTTATCCTCAAGTGTTGGTTCTGTTTCCTTTTCTCTGAAGCTTCTTTGGTCGAGCCTTTGAAAAAGCTGCAGAAAGCACCAGCTCCAGGACTCTTCATGATCACTTTGATACTTCAAGTAAGTGATGCCTTACCGAGGATGCTGTATCCTTACTCCAGCTCTTCCCTGTCCATTTCCCTGTAGCATTTTTTTAATGAACATATTAATTAAATTTTCACTACAGAATGACCTGAAAGAATCAGGAATGAGTTTTTGGATCTGTATTAATATCTGCTTGAAAACTGTGTTTGTCTTACATAAAATGATCTCTGATAGAACAAAATCCATCACTGCTTCCTCTTTATGAAGCTTTCATGGTTTGTCCTTATATTAATAACTAAAAATGCAAAAAATAAACTGTTAGCTGTTTAAAATGGCACCAGATTTCATGTTGCAGATAATAATAAATAAAAAACAGTTTTGTTTTATCTAAAGCACTTGTAGTATTTGCGACTCTAAATGATTTTTATATAAAATAATTCTTTCGATCAGAAAGGTGGCAGACACAAATAAATTAGAATTGGCAATGCCAATGCTCAAAAAAATGGGTGATGTGAGAATTTCATTTTTGATATTTTTCTTATTTTCCCTTTCATTTTTTCCATTGGGGCTTTGCCAAATTCCATGAATATGTGATCAAATTTGGTTACTGCGATATAGATTATGTTTAGTGATTAAAAAAATCATACTTCTTTATATAACACATGTCTTGAAGAAGACTGTTTTAAATGTATGTATTTTTCCAGAGTATTATTTGTAATTGTGGGACTATGAATACATTGAAACGCAATCAGAGCTATAGAGTTATTTAAGAATGACCTCAAAGACTTAATGAATTGTTTTTATTGTCAAAGATTAGAATTATAACAGTACCAAAAGATGTCTTGATGAGATTTTAAGGAGATATTGTCCAGGCTAGTCTCCATAATCAAAAACAGAACGACTCGTCTCACATTTTACTGAAACATCACCCTGATGATCTTGAACAAAAAAGCACAGAAATCTGCATACATTGGTAGAGAGCTTAGGGTTTGGTGCCTTGATCACTAGAAAATAGACACAGGAGAAGAAGAAGCTGAAATTGAATCAACAAAATGATGTGAATCCCTTCATTGTAATTGATATTATCCTGAATTCTAGTCCTCAGGATGTCTGGATGTCAGTTTGTGATCCTAGCATGCTTGAAAGCAGACATTCCTGTTTGGATAGCTCAGCTATCAGCCTGCTTTAGGGAGGAAATACTTAATTCCACATAGGTTGTTTGGATCACCCTTTGTCCTTTCTCATTATGGACAAAAATGCTTAATATGAAACCTTTAGGTTTGACAGAAAAAAAATGAAAACATAAAATCTATGATATCTATCAATACTTTTGTTATAGCACTGAGCATGACTGAATATTTTAATGGTTATCATTCTGCTTCTTTTTTTTTTTACCTTAAACATCAGCGTTTATAATAAAATATAAACCCCCATCCTTTCTAATATTTTGCCTGCTGAAAAATTATTAAATTAGATAATGTTGTCTTATAAGCAGCATATTAAGTTGTTGAATATTTTAATACCAATACTAAGAGTCAGAGCCAGCAGTATTATAATATTTTAAGAAAATATATTAACAGTAATTTATTAAGAGCTGGAAATGATTGTTTAGGAGGACTAAAGCCCTGAAATTCTGTCAGACCTTATTTTTCTGCAAAAATGTCTCCTTTTTAGACACCAGGTGGCAGGATTACTTCACGTTGTTCAAATGACCTCAGCTGCAAAGAAGTCTCCATGCAATAATTTACCTCTGATATCCAGGTTGCCTGTTAATGTCTGTATTTCAGCACCTCTGACCTGGTTTTGTCTCTTGAGCTTTTTCAGATAGTTTTCATTCATTCCCCCTTCAAACATTCCAAACTATCTAGTTTCAGATAGCTAGTTGTGAAAGTTTCGACTATTTATTTTTCCAGTCAAGTCCGAGAATCATCTGCATGAAAATATGCAGCTGGAACAAGACGGATGATGTCTAGAAAGTTTATTTATCTGTGTGTCTCTTGCAGTAATTGAACTGAAGACGGAGGATCGGAGCAAGTTTCTGGATGCCCTCATCACTCTCCTGTCATGAAAACGCATACAGTCAGAGACTTATGAGTTTTTTGTTGAGCAGACCCCACATTCTTCTCTGGTCGGGTCATAAATGCATCACCGGAGTTTCAAGCGTTACGTTTTAAAGAGTTTTAATCAGCTTTTATGTAAATGTTGTACAGATCTTTTATGTTTTATGTATTTTACTTCCATATGCGTGATATTCAGATCAGATTACATTACTAACATGTTTTAATAAATCATTTTAAGCTTTTTATTTGCTTTTATTTTTAAAATGTAAGCTGTTCTGCCTGTGAAACATAAAAATAAAAAATTACATTTTACTAATGTGTTGTTTAGGATTTATGTTGAAATGCTCGATTTAAGTCTCCACAGAAAGCAACAGATCGTCCTCTTTTTAGGAGTTGAATGACGGCGGCTAAACAAATTAGCTGCTGTAATCAACAATAAACTTACCATCTAGATTAGAGCTCAGCTCCTCTGCAGGTTAAAGGGTAACTTGGTGAACTGGGTCTGATCTTGCTGGTGGGTGAGGATGTTTATTTTTCTAAACATGGTTTATTGTTGCTAAACGGCCCTACTGAAGCTTAATCTTTTTGTTTGTGTCTCATTTATTTTTTGAAGCACATGAAAATAAACGGTTTTAACTTCAGCTGTTTCAGTCTTAATGTTTGTTGTTAGTGCTTGTGATTATTTACTGTAAATCAGCGTTTCTTTCCAAGTGGGAACGCAAGAATTAGAACTAGTCAACATTGGTATGCAGTTTCCCAAATATTAGTAAACTGTGTCTAGGACTACAACTAATTATTAATTAGCAAATCGATTATTCAATTGATTATGTTTTCGATTAATAATCGGATTCCTTAAATAAGGCTTTTTACAAAATTAAATTGGGTAAAACTAAATCTTTTCCACTTGAGGAGCTCTGAATAGAGCATATTGATTGATGATTTTATCTTAAAGGTAAAAAAAATTTAACCATTTTAATATATTTCCTGTTCCAAGTGGGTTGCTATATCAGTTAAAGCATATTTTACAGTCTCTACACTCTAACGATTAATCAATTACTAAATTAGTTGACGGTTTTTTCAATATGTTTACTGACGATTAATCTGATTAATTGTTTCAGCCCTAGTTGTATCCCATCTGTTTTTATTCCATTGTTATACAGGATGCTGTATATTTAAACTGAAACTTTCAGATTTCTTTGACGTGCCATCCATCATTCTTTCCTTCCTTCACACCGTACCCTACTGTCAGTTTCTAGTTTAATTCGGTTTCTCATCTAGATTTGTATTTCTTTTGATCAGGTCTAGACATGTTGCTTTTTGAGATATTTTAGCCTACTTCATGCTGCCTGACAGGTTCTATTTATGTACCTTTTTGATTAACAGACCTGATAGTAATGATATATGGGTGCAGTTTCTAAAAATTGAACATAAAGTAAAAGCATTCTTTAACTTCATAAATGAAATCTTATATTAAAAACTAAATTTTGCATTTACTTGTATTAAATCCTGATGCATGTTGGAGTCCCCCCTGCAGCAGCAGCAGCACCCTCTGCGTCTGGCTGCTCATAGATGGATTGAGGAGAGAGTTTTACAGTCCTCTCCATCACCTTCATAGCAGTCTGTACCAGGCACTGCAGCTTTGATATGGACTGTGAGGAGAGAGAACCACGCCATCATCCCGTACCTGATGACCCTCGGCCAGAGGTGTGTAGTAACTAGTTACATTTACTGGAATAACTTTTTTGACTTAAAGGTTCTTTTTACTGAACCACAATTTTTAGTTTAATAATCTCATGAGGTTTTATAAGTATTACTGTTACTTTAAGAATTTGTTGGCTATCTTACCCCCTGATAATTAGCTTCACTGAATGAGGAACAGGATTGTTATGACTTAAAAAGCTCTGGACAAAGTCACATGCTTAAAATTTATGTTAAATAAGAATTATTTGTGGAGCGTTGGCTTTGTGGTTAGAGCAGTGAGCTTGTACTCTGAGATGGTTGCAAGTCCCCGGTTCGATCCCCACAGCCTCTACTCTGAGTCTCTGAGCAAGACCGTTAACCCCACACTGCTCCCCCAGCGCCACAAAATGGCAGCCCATTGTTCCTCAAGGGGATGACTCAAATGCAGAGAGTTAATTTCTTTTGTGAGATCAATAAAGTTCAATTTCTATTTCTGTTTTGTGGTAAGTTACCTACTGAGTTATCTATTACACTTGGAGTTCAGGTTGATAAACAGTAGATATTGTTAATGGAGGTACTTTACATGCAAAACTGAACTGAAAATCTTTGATTCTGAAACATTTCTATTACCTGTCCCTATATCATTATACAAGTTATTAAATTGAACACATTAAATTATTAATCCATACATGCATATGTGTGTGTATGCACAGGAATATGCATGTATGGCCACAACATCAACATACAAAATACCAGCAATAGCAGATTACTCAAGCCTCTCTAGATAAGAGCTTAAAGTGAATGCATGCATCCTTCAGAATTAGCAGAGCATTTTATGGCATTCATATTTATACATATCATTTATATACTCCTTATATTTTTTCTTGAACTGAGCAATATTTGTACTTTGCTTAATTTCATCATCTAAACCATTCCACAAAGTCACTCTCCGAACTATAATCACATACTGTTAGGAGTGCTGCGAACACATGGTTGCATTAAATTATATTTTCCTCTCATATTATACCTCCTCTCTCTATTCTTAAATAAACTTGGAATATTCTGTTGAAGCAAATTGTTTTTAGCTTTAAACTTCATTTATGTCAAGAGTTATGATTTTTTTTAAAGTAGATTTGTATGTTCCCAATACCAAGTATTGTATATCATTCTTAATGCTCTTTTTTGAATACATATTTTTTGTAAATAACTTGTATGCCTTCCCACAGACTTCAACATAGTATACTAGATATGGCTATAAAATTGCACAGTAATGAATGTGAAAAGTTCTATTATTCAAGCTATACCTTGTTTTTCTTAGTATCCCTAAAGTTTTTGCCATCTTATTACACACTTGTTTGAAGGCTTTGGTCTTATTCCATCATGACACCAAGATTTCGGCCATAATCAATGGTTTCTAGCTGTATTATCTGAAGCTGTGAGCTAACTCCTGATCTCTCCTCCTTTGGTCCATAGATTATTACCTCGGTTTGTTTTTATTCAGTTTGAGAAAATGATGGTGCATCCACATATTGATCTGTTCTTAGCATCTAGCCAACACTCTGATGGGTTCAGTCACCTGGTGACATTGTGATGTAAAGCTGTGTGTCATCTCTATAGTTATGGTAACTGACCTTGTTGTTTGCCTTAATCTGAGCTAAGGGCAGCGTTTAGATCTTGAATAGGAGGAGCCCCACATGTGATTTTCCTGGTCTCTGATTTAAAGTTTCCTACTGACATGTAAAAGTCCCTATCCTTCAGGTAGGATTTAAACCAGCCAAGTGCTGCAGCAGATAAGTTAGAGCCACTGGTTAATAATCATTGGTTTAAGTAGGGTTGCTTCAGAATATGAATAATTGTATTTTATTTTTCAGTGGGCAGGGACCAGATGGGAATCTGCAAACCTCTGATACAGCAACTGCTCTGAAGTTGACTCTGCAGGAAATTCCTTTAGGAGAAAAGCAGAGATGATTTTAGGGCCAGAAGATTAGGTTAACTGGTTTCTCTGAATTTCCCCTGTGAGACTGTGTGTCTGGATGCTGAGTTGTCCAGGATGTAGACACTGTTTTTAAGAAGGGAAATACATTTTCTTGTTCTGTATCTGCAAATAGATCACTTAAAAAAAGCTTTTCCCGCTTAAATGATCATTTTACTGAGTGAATGTTGGGATCTGGAGAAGTTCCACCTTTCTCCAGCAGAGTGCGCCGTGGATCCTCCTGAGCTGAGCCTTCTACACACCTGAGGCGCATCTCATCATTAGAGGATCCTCCAGTATATAACCTGCCTTCAGACCTTGCCTCAACGCCGCAGTGTTTATCCATTTTGGTTAGCACCTGAGCCTAGCATCTCCTGAGAATCTTTGTCGTCTCTGGTCTAGATTGGATTCTAATACCTCCTTGTCTCTGCTTTCAGGAATCCTGTTTTCCCTGTGAGCTCTGGATGAGTTTAACCTGCCGAGCCAGCCCTCTGAGCCAAACCTGAAGACTCATCTCTGGATTCCCATGCAGCTCTGGACAGAGAGCTGGAAACCCAAAACCAAGGTCTGCCCTCAAGCTAGAAGTAAGACGCTGAAGCAGTTATTGGACTCTGCTGAACTAAACAATCTCTGGACCCAACAGTTCCTCTCTCAAAGCCAAACCCGGACTCCTCAAGGTATCCATCAGAAACTCTCAAACTCAAACTCTTCTGCTCCCAAGCTAACTGAACTGTCATTCTCAGACTCCAGTGAACCTTCCCCCAGGCCTGAACCAGTTCCAGTGTTTATTCCATGTGCTTGTACTCAATAAACATTGTTAAACTTTTCATCAGTCTCCGTGGTGTTCTGCATGCTGGGCTTTTCTGAAACCCATCATGACAGTGAATAGATGCATTAAAACATTCTTACCTTACCTGGAGTAGCATTTTAAGTATTTGTATGGTTATTAAAAATCTTTATTAGCATTAGAGCAATCAATTCAATTCAGTTTATTTATATAGCGCCAATTCACAACAAGTCATCTCAAGGCACATTAAAATTCAACCAGATCATACAGTAAAATTGATTCAAAGTTTTCCATCTAAGGAAAAGCAGCTGATTGCATCGACTCATGACTTGAAAGCAATCCCTCACACTAAGCATGCTTGTAGCAACAGTGGGGAGGAAAAACTCCCTTATAACAGGAAAAAAAAATGCCAGCAGAACCAGGCTCGGTGTGAGTGGCCATCTGCTGAGGCCAACTGGGGTTCAAAGAGACAGAAGCAGACATACAGAAAGAAGCAGGAAACACACTGCCAGGCAGGCGAGCTCTGAGTCAGCTCCAATGCCAGGGGATGAAGAGAGCACATCCAGCCAGTCACAGTCAGTGAAACAGGACTACACTGAGAAACTATCTCAAACATCTATAAACAAAGGTGTTGATGGCAGCAGCACAGCTGATATTTCTCTCCAGGATGGTGTCACAGTCAAACAGGAACAGACGAGGCAAAGCTACTATGAGAAAAAGCAGAGACAGCATAATGTTAGAGATTGAACTAATAGATTGTGCAGAGTGGGAGAGTAGAGATAGAATGAAGCAGAATGATGAAAAATGGGTCTCTACGTCCTCCAGAAGTCTACTGTAAGCCTATACAAGCATAACTATAGAGATAGCTCAGGATAACCTGAACCCCTCTAACTACAGGTGCTGGTCATAAAATTAGAATATCATGAAAAAGTAGATTGATTTCAGTAATTCCATTTAAAAAGTGAAACTTGTATATTATATTCATACATTACATACAAACTCATATATTTCAGATGTTTATTTTGTTTAATTTTGATGATTACAAATGACAACAAATGAAAATCTCAAATTCATCATATCAGAAAATTAGAATATTGTGAAAAGGTTCAAAATTGATGGCCCCTGGTGCCATACTCTAATCAGCTAATTAACTCAAACCACCTGCAAAAGCCTTTAAATGGTCTTTCAGTCTAGTTCTATAGGCTACACAATCATGGGGAAGACTGCTGACTTGACAGTTGTCCAAAAGACGACCATCGACACCTTGCACAAGGAGGGCAAGACACAAAAGGTCATCGCTAAAGAGGCTGGCTGTTCACAGAGCTCAGTGTCCAAGCACATTAATAGAGAGGCGAAGGGAAGGAAAAGATGTGGTCGAAAAAAGTGTACAAGCAAGAGAGATAACCGCACCCTGGAGAGGATTGTGAAACAAAACCCATTCAAAAATGTGGGGGAGATTCACAAAGAGTGGACTGCAGCTGGAGTGAGTGCTTCAAGAACCACCACACACAGACGTATGAAAGACATGGGTTTCTGCTGTCGCATTCCTTGTGTCAAGCCACTCTTGAACCACAGACAGCGTCAGAAGCGTCTTGCCTGGGCTAAAGAGAAACAGGACTGGACTGCTGGTGAGTGGTCCAAAGTCATGTTCTCTGATGAAAGTAAATTTTGCATTTCCTTTGGAAATCAAGGTCCCAGAGTCTGGAGGAAAAGAAGAGAGGCACTTCATCCACGTTGCTTGAAGTCCAGTGTAAAGTTTCCACAGTCAGTGATGGTTTGGGGTGCCATGTCATCTGCTGGTGTTGGTCCATTGTGTTTTCTGAGGTCCAGGGTCAACGCAGCCACATACCAGGAAGTTTTAGAGCACTTCATGCTTCCTGCAGCTGACCAACTTTTTGGAGATGCAGATTTCATTTTCCAACAGGACTTGGCACCTGCACACAGTGCCAAAGCTACCAGTACCTGGTTGAAGGACCATGGTATCCCTGTTCTTAATTGGCCAGCAAACTCTCCTGACCTTAACCCCATAGAAAATCTATGGGGTATTGTGAAGAAGAAGATGCAATACACCAGACCCAACAATTCAGAAGAGCTAAAAGCCACTATTAGAGCAACCTGGGCTATCATAACACCTGAGCAGTGCCACAGACTGATCGACTCCATGCCACGCCGCATTGCTGCAGTAATACAGGCCAAAGGAGGCCCAACTAAATACTGAGTGCTGTACATGCTCATACTTTTCATGTTCATACTTTTCAGTTGGCCAACATTTCTATAAATCCTTTGTTTTTATTGGTCTTCAGTAATATTCTAATTTTCTGATATGATGAATTTGAGATTTTCATTTGTTGTCATTTGTAAACATCAAAATTAAACAAAATAAACATCTGAAATATATGAGTTTGTATGTAATGTATGAATATAATATACAAGTTTCACTTTTTAAATGGAATTACTGAAATCAATCTACTTTTTCATGATATTCTAATTTTATGACCAGCACCTGTATAAGCTTTATCAAAAAGAAAAGTTTTAAGCCTACCCTTAAAAGTAGACAGGGTGTCTGCCTCACAGACTAAAACTGGTAGTTGGTTCCACAGGAGAGGAGCCTGATAACTAAAAGATCTTCCCCCCAATCTACTTTTAAAAATTCTAGGAACCACAAGTAAACCTGCAGATCGAGAGCAAAGTGCTGTGTTAGGAACAACAGGAAGCCCATGAAGAGAAGGCAGGATAGGAGAGATATGTTTTCTCTTTTTAATTTTCATCAGAACTCTGGCTACAGCATCTTGGATCAGCTGAAGGCTTTTAACTACAGTTTGTGAACTTCCTGATAGTAAAGAATTACAATAGTCCAGCCTTGAAGTAACAAATTCATAAACTAGTTTCTCAGCATCACCCCTGGACAGGATATTTCTATTTTTTGCAATATTCCACAGAAGAAAGAAGGACATTCTAGAAACCTCTTTGATAAAAAACACCAAGATTTTTTACTTTATTATTTGAGATCAGTTTTATCGCATCAAAATGAAGTGACTGACTAATCAGCTTCTTTTTCAAAGACTACAGTATAACCTCTGTTTTGTCTGCATTCAGGAGCAGAAAGTTAAGAGTCATCCAGGTTTTTATCTCTTCAAGCCGTGCCTGTAATCTATGTAATGGGTTAGCTTCATCTTTAATTATAGACAGATATAGCTGGGTATCATCAGCATAACAGTGAAAATTAATCCCATGCTGTCTAATAATTCTACCAATCGGTTCTAGCACTGATCCCTGTGGTACTCCACAGGTATCCCTTGAGCATGATGAAGATTTGTCATTAACGTGAACAAACTGAAATCAATCAGATAAGATTCAAACCAGTCTAGTGCTATTCATTTAATTCCAACAAAATATTAAAGTCTTTCTAAAAGAGTATTATGATCAACTCTATTAAATGCAGCACTAAGATCTAACAGGACAAGTACAGATACAAGTCTATTATCTGAGGCCATGAGAATATCATTAGTGACTTTCACCAGAGCTGTTTCAGTGCTATGAAGAGCTCTAAAGCCAGACTGAAACTCTTCAAAAAGTTAATTATGCTGTAAGTGGTCGCACACTTGTTTCGCAACTATTTTCTCAAGAATTTTAGATAAGAAATCAAGATTTGATATAGTTCTATAACTGACCAAGTCATCTGGGTCAAGAGAGGTGTATTTACAGCAACCTTAAAAGCCTTTGGTACATATCCCTGTAACAGAGATGGATTGATCACATCTTAAAGGACAAGATCAAAGGGAATATTTCCTTAAATTAATAACCTGGTTGGAAATGGATCTAACATACAAGCTGAAGGCTTAGATGAAGACAATAATTTTGCTAACTCTGAAAGTTCAACTGGATCAAAGCAGTCTAAACCTGGTTCAGATTCTATGGCTACCTCAGATGCCACCTCACCTTACAGAGATAAACCAATAATAGTTAGAGGAGTGCTAATGATCTTATTTTTAATAAGATAAATCATAATTATAAGGACTCCCATAAAATCATTACTGCTAAGAGCAGGTGGGATGTATGGTTTAACAGAGCTATGGCTCTGGGTGAGTTCGGCAGCTGTATTAAAAAGATATCCAAGATTATTAGCAGTAAACTATTTTTCCAGAATAGGTAGGATTCCTGTAGGCCTGTGGAGCAATATTTTCTCTCCAGTTTCCTATTATTTTGCTTCAGAATACGCTCTGCATTATACCAGGGAGCCAGCTTTCTATTTTTAAAGTTTGTCTTTTTCAAAGGGGCTGCTTTGTCTAAGGCAGTATGAGAATTAGCAACACTATCAACAAAATCACCAACCTGTAAAGGGGAATAAACTTAACTTTTGCCCTCTGCAGCACTGATCAGCAACACAGAGGAGAGAGAAAGTGAAACAGATTCTTTGAAATGTATTACTGCACTATCTGATAATGATCTGCTAAAGTGAAACCTTCTTTTGGGGGAGGAGAACTCTGTTAAAGTAATCCTAAAGGATTACAGCACAAGGTCAAAAGTATGAATATGAGAATGTGTGGGACTCTTCACATTTTAAACACAGCCAATAATGTCTACATAAGCTATCACCTTCAATGTCAGCGTGGATGTTAAAATCCCCCATCAAACCCTACTTGTATTTGATTGGTATGCTATACTGACAAATTTGTCTGTAATATTTAAAACCCGTAAATATGACATACCGTAACATTCCCACTAATATTCTCTCCCTCTTAAAGGCATAATGCAACAATAAAGTTTAAAACAGAACTTTGTGACATAAACCTATTTTTTGTTACTTTTGAAAATAGTAGTACCATTCTGTTCTTCTTTTTATCAATATTAATTGATCAAAACTTAATGCTGTTTGCATAAAAGATGTTAAGCATATTTAAATGTTTAAAATGGTGAGACTATGAAGTCAAATAAAGACTCTTGTTCCATATGGAGCATCTTAGCATGCAGTTGCTAGCATCAAATTCAAATTTTGAGCTTTTTTAAGAGCCTAATGTCTTCTTTAAAGTCTTCTTCTATCCCGTTAGAAAAACATCTAAGGACTTATCTTTTTTCGTTTTTTTCTACATGGACTAAATAGCCTTCTAAAATGCATTAGATCATTTGCTTCTGAAAGTTCCGTAATCCTTAAGGGGGGCTGTATCATATAAAATCCCTGGGTAAATAAACTTCAAAACATGTATCTATTCAACTTTTTATTTTTGAACAAAGAGGAGTTGAATGTCAGTTCCACATTGTCTTGCTGCTGTTGCATTGTTATATGTGTCTCACACCTCCCCAGCTCAGTGATCAGAAACAGCAGGCATCATCGACCAGCCGGTGTGACTTCCACCTGCTCTTCCCATCATTTCCATCTCTTCTTCCTCTTAGCCATTAATCGCGTTACTCTACATCCTCCATCAGTACCCCCTGCTCCAACTCCCTGAGGCCGCTGCCCTTAACGCCTCCCTTCATCTGAGGAATGTGGTACATAACACCAACACGCACACACTGAGGAAACATCTCCCAAGGGAGGATCACATAGTTGGTGTGAAGCGGCTTTTTACAGCCTTCACAGTCAGACAGTTGTGTTGCCTCAACAGAGCTGAGCTGCTCAGTGAAATGTTGATGGTGAGGGTTGTTGTGTGTGATAAGGGCCAGATACTGTGCTTTGGACCTGTATGATTCTTTTAACATTAAATCGTTTACCCAAAGGTTTGTTTCATTAAAGGTTTAACTTTTCCTTACCAAAAGCATCATCTTATGGTTGTAAGTTGCTGGATAACTCACCTAAATGGTGTCAACTAAGATAGTTGCTAATTAACTTGTTGAGGTAACCTGACTCCGCCAGATGGATTTGCTGGAGATCAGGATGGTCTCACGAGGCTACTGTTGAGGTGCTGTTGAATCTGACCAGTACAGTTCAATGGGATTCTCCTGGCAGGAAAAAAAGAGGAACATTTTCTAAATCCACTGAAAAAATCTACAGAAACAGCTAAATAAAATAATATGAATATTTAAGGTGTTTCCAGGCAACACAGAAAATGTTTTGGGTAAAAATTATAAAAAAAAAAAAACAACAACAAAAAAACCAACAGAAAAGGCCAGAGAGTTTGTTCAATTAAAAAACTTACTGTATTGATTGTTCCTCTTGCTTGTGCATTTCTTCTGCTACAGTTTTTCTTACCACTAAACCTTTTCCAGAGAATTTCCTGTGGTGCAGGGTGAGAATGCGTTACCTATATTGTCTGTCTATTATCAAATAGGATAATAGAGCAAAAAAACTTAAGAAAAACAAACAAACTTTCCAGAGATTTTATTGAACACAAGAAGGTAAATTGTCTTGCCTTAAACCTTTTAACTTAACTTTATTTAGGGCATGCAGGTGGGGCAGTGGTTAGACTGCACGACACATGTACGGAGGCCTTAGTCCTCAATGCGGCCGACCCGGGTTTGAATCTGGCATGTGGGCCTTTGCCACATGTCTCTCCCCCTCTCTCATACTGCCTTTCCTGTCAGCCTACTGTTGAAAAAACAAGCCCCTAGTGCTGTAAAAAAAAAAAAATTAACTTTATTTAAAGATGGTTTTGAAGCTCATAAAATACACAGTTGCACAGTTCCATCTCTATGCTGGTAAATCTGATGTTTTTTGGATGTTTTCTGCTTCATTTCATTAAATTACATTATTTCTAAACACTTTTTATTAGAATTTCATTCATTATGGAAACATTTAGGCTTGCATTTAATCTAGATCTGTATAAATCGACAACAGTTATTTATCTCCTCTTTGTGCGTCCCCTAACAAGCTCAGATTCCAGATAGGATTAACTTTATGTGACTGCTGGGGAAAACAGCTACAGCTGATTGTTTCTGTCTGCTGCCTGTCTCCTCATCATGCTGTGACAATGGTACGCATGCACACATACACACACAGTACCTGGTCGGCCAAACACACATTTTCTCATCAGCTCTTCAAACCTTCAGTTCAGCCTGTGTACAGATGACCCCACTGATCTCTAGCCCCCGTCACCTTTAACCCTACAAGCCCCCTCACAGTTGGAGGCACTGCTCCCTGAGACTGTCACATCTAAAAGGCTTAGAGTTTTAAATAAAACAGAATAAAAAGGGTTGTTTTAAAAAACGGTATCATATGTCCTTGATGTCCGCTCAAAACTAATTTCACAAAGAACCACAAATCCAGATATAGATGTCACCATATGCTCATCTAGAAGGAGCAAATTCTGCAGAGACCATAAATCAATGCGATCAGCTTAGACAGAAACCTTGAACCCAATCTGAGTTAACTGATTCGATTGAAATTTCTCTGTAAAGTGCTTTGAGATGACATTTATTGAGAATGGCCACGTCATAGACAATTTTTTTAGACTTAGACAATTTTATTGTCATTTTGTATACACAGAATGTATACAAAATGAAGTTTAGTTTTGTTCAACTTTCAGACAGTGAATGAGCAGCAGCTTAGCAGTGAAATTAACATTTCCATTTCAACAAAGTGGGAGAAAAAACATGGTGCAAAAGGCATTGATGTGGAAGTTCAGGGCAGTACAAAAACAAATAAAATATATGTGGTGCAAAAATGCAATAAAAAAAAACATTTTTGGGTTGAGTTCTATTTTGTTCGAGGTTATCAGTGTGACACAGAGTCTAATTTTTTTTTTCAACAGTTCAACAGTCTGATAGCGGTGGGGAAGAAACTGTTCTGGAATCTGTTGGACCTACAGGGTCCAGCAGGGAGAACAGTCCATGGGGTCTGAGGGGTCATTGATTTGACGCAGCACTGGGATGAAATGTCTTTTATGGGGTAAAGAGGAGCCCCAATGATCCGCTCTGCTGTTCTCATCACTCTTCTCACCTTCTTCCAGTCTAAGGCGCTGCCGCCTCCATACCACACAGTGAGACAGCTGGTCAGAACGCGCTCTATGGTGCTCCTGTAGAAGGTCTTGAGGATGGGTGGGGGCAGGTGGGCTTTCCTCATCCTCCAGGTGATGTTGTCTGTGATGTGCACCCCGAGGTCCTTTAAATCCTCATATGGTTTTTTTCCTTGCAGTGGTTTCTCTGCGAGTTCTCCAGATTCCTTCTACAGTCCCAAAATCAAACTGTTTATTGGCGTCTCATTGCCCATACGTGTGTTTGTGTTTCACTGTGGTAGACTGTCTATGGAGTAGCCCCGCTTCTCACCAAATGGCCACTGGAGGTTTGTAGGTTGGCTTTGTAGGTTACAGTGCTAATTTTACAAGACATTAATGTTGTCACTTCTAGAGACTACCTCGGTATAAGAACATCCATTGTTGCAATATCCAAGTGTTTAGTTTTGGCAGTCTTCTTTTGTTTTTATTTCTGTTTTCTATTGTTTATGTTCAATATTAATTTTCTTAAACTATTGTTTTTTCCATTTAGAGTTTTGCCATATTGGTCTATTTCCAAATTGTCAGGTATTTTTACTAGAAGATTCAGCATCTTAGTTTTTGTTTTCGTGTTGCACTTTCAGTTTTTTGTTGTTGTTTTTTTTTACCTGGTTCTTATGCTAATTTTAGGTTTATTACCTCTGTTACTATTAATCAGTCTCTGGCCTAATTCTCCCCATCTGTTTTTCATTTATCTGCTGATTGCTATCACCTGTTTACCTTGCCTCTCTCCCTTGACTCCTAGTACTCAAGCTAAGGATCCACAATGTTGTTGGAATATTATCGGTATCGACCATTATTAGCTCTAAAACTAAATATAACTCACTGACATAAAAGCCATTACTTTTTTGTGACGGACAAGTTTGGATAATGCTTCCCTCTGCAGCAGGTCAGATGCAACCAACTGATGCAGCAGTCTGCCACAGGGTAAATACCCAACTGCTATATGCAACTATACAGTGTCTGTAAGTAGGTCTAGTAAAAAAAGAAAGATGGCCTCAATTCTCGGCCAATGGACTCAATGCAAAACTCCACTACTTCCTGAACTTAAGGCAACTCTTTTGTTTACTGTCTTTAATTACTGGGTGAATGGATTAATCTAGGTGTATCTGGCCATGGTTAGTGAGGTCAGGCACACCTGGATTAATCAGTTCAAGGCAGCTGCTTTAAGTTCAGGAAGTAGTGGAGTTCCAATGCTATACATTCCAAAATTTAGCAGGTGGTTGTTTCATATTTCTTCACTGGAATCTCCTTTTTGTTTGCCTCCTGAATTTGATTCTTCATTAAAGCAATTAATTTTGCCTTACTAAATTGGGCATTTGGGTCATCATTCAACTTCAACATAACAGGTGAAATTTCTAAAACTCCTAAATGTTTATGTGCAAATTTGTACATATTGTTATCATCATTGATTCAATTACCCCCAAAAATGTTCTATTTCTGAAACGACAAACAATATTAAACTTTTTCTCAAAATACTTTTCTTTAATGAATAATTATGCTCTTAAAGATTCTTTTACCACAAAATAAGAGACAAGTCTCTCAATTTAGTTATTGTAAACTCTCAGAGACTTGGATACTAAAGTGCGTTTCTGTGTTTTTCCAGCTGTGGTTATAGTACATTTACCTTTCAACATAAAGGTGTAAAATCATGTGCTGGAAGATTCATGTCTGATACGAAAAAGAGAACTGTTTGCAAAAAATAAGGGATATGCTCTGTTAATAAGGAATTATTGCTCACTATGACCAGATTGGTCCAAAATAAGGAATAGTGCTTTTGAAAGGAACAAGAAAGTAACATTATTAATTCAGTTTCTGGAATCATCTAAATACTCCCTTCCTTACATTGAAACTATACAAGTTTAATGACCACCAGTGGGTAATTTTAACCTGACTTTCATCAGGTCAAGCAGTTTAAGAGTACAAAGTAAACAATAAAAAATTCTGACCTTTTTAAATAGAAATTCTACTGATTTAAAGAAAAAATGTTTCACATAAAAACATTTCCTCCCCTGCAGACTGTCCCACAGAAGGGACATATCCAGTAGGCGTGACTTTCTCATTAAGTTAGGTTTTGCACGCTAGGATGCCATGAGGAAAGCCAGATAAAAGGCCGGCTGAAATACTTGGTATGTAGTCGGGTGTGATGAGGGTGTCTTTTCTGTCGGTCTCTGTGGTGGGTGGCGCAGTCATGCAGCACTTCCTTAAGCAAATAACAAGCAGAACAACTTTCCTTCTTTGAAATACACTGTGGTTGCTGGCACCAAAAAAACAGCTCAGAATACGGAAAACATCTTTTATCTAAATTCATTTTTTTCATATGTCTAATAGTCTAAAAGTTTGAGAATATCATTCATCGCAGTCCTCTTTACATTTAGACTAAGGGCAAACATTACAAATTATTCCTGGAGGCTTAATGCAGATTCACCTGATGAATACATCTCAGATCGCTTTTTTTCTTGTCGAGGAGAGGCCGATATCTCAGACATTTGACTAACTGTGTTAAATCAGCAATGCCTCCTGATCCCCCAGATACATTCCTCATGCTGCCAGTATCCCTCTTCATATTAGCACAGGGCTTCCAGTTCTCACCGCTTTATCTGCTCTAACTTACATATACATCTGTCCAAGTCACAGCAAGCTTCTACTGGTTCAAATAAACAAATGATCTTGCTTAGATGAAAAGCAGTTCAGAAACTTATTTAGATAGGCGTGAAAGGACTGCATACTCCCTGCTTCCACTATTTTTTTTCTGATGAATGCCTCCCTAACTTCTCATTTAATTCACTTTCCGAGAGAAAAACTTTATCAGTGACACTAAAATGTTGTTGGTATGTCAGTAACAACCCCTGAAATTTATATATATATTTTTTTTCTTTCAAAAAACATATGGTTTTATAAATAGTTGGCTCCACTGGTTTGACCAATGCACGGTTAAAGACGGAAATCTATCAATTAAAAAAAACGTGAAGGTTATTGATGGTACATGTAGCCCACCTATACCCCATTGAAGTAGGTAAGGGCCCCTGAGTTCGTAAAAAACCCCTTAAACTCTATTTACTTTTTTGACTTGAGTTTGACTTACCTCCGAGGACAGTAACAACTTTAAACACAACCTAAGGAAATCAGAATCAGGGTTATAATCCAGTCGCAAATCTGCTTATTTCTTATCCGATAATTTGAAATAACCAAACAACTCACAACAGTTTATGAACTTTGAACTTATATTGAGCAAAACAAACAAACAAAACAATTGAGATGTTTTCAAAAAATAAAATAAAAATAAATTTCTCTCTGTAATAAAGTTTCAGTTTCAATTGTCCAACTTAATTAAAATATGTGGGCCCACACTTCCTAACTCACATCTAAGCCGGCATAAAGTTAAAAATAAACCAAAATTCCCCCGTTGCAGGCCTGATATGATGTGGAACAGTTGGAGTGTGGTACCTCTCCCAAAAGTTTGGATCCGTCTGGTAATGAACCTGTCCTTTGGTCCCGGCTGATAAAGGAAGATGGATGCAGGATGTTGATCACTCTTCACCAGTCTCTCGGTCCCCAGCAACTCAGCATGCAGCAGAAAAGTCCAGTGAAGATGCAGTCCTCCGAATCAGATCCATAGAAATCAGTATTGCTCACCTCTCTGCACAGTGCTTGACTCTCCCAGCTTCCACGCCGGAAACTTTACTAGAGTCTCTGTTAGCTGAGCTAGCTCCCAGTACTGAAAATGCATTCACTTTGCTGGTGAATGCTAATGCATTAGCGAGCACTGAAACAATACTCACAGCTACTATACAGCAAATTTCGGGTTGAAACAATACTAGTAGTTGCAGACAACGATGTAGAGCTGATATTTTAAAATGACTGTCGAGTTGAAAGTCCACAAACATCAACAAAACTCCGTTTTTTAGCAAACTTCGGCACGTTTTTTCTCCGTGGTCAAGCTACAACACTCTCCTGCCACTTCCTGTCTCCCTGTTGCACCTCCCACTTCCTGTATATGGACCAATGAGAAACCAGTAAAATCCTTCTGCTCTACACTACTTCCTTTATGCAACACGAGACATTTCAAAATAAAACAAGATGTGAAGATTCTTTCTAACAAACGTTTTTTAACCAAACATTAGATTTATTCATATTTTTAAGATATACTGTTCTGCATAAACAACGGTTTTAACTTATTTATTACAACTTTAACACATTAAATGTTGAACACTTAAAATAAATGCATGAATTCAAAACAACACAACCCGTGACCATTTCAAAGAGGGTTACACCCTCCCCCCTCTTAATGGCTGGTGTCCTCAACAGACTTCACAAACATGTAGGTAACTCTAGAAAGGTTATGGGAAGCTTTTAGCAAGTACATTAGCTCTGTATTTTTATGACAACACCCCTGTGAACAATCGTAAGCGGTTGTTCACTTACTTTGCCAAGTTCATCATACGTAAGTCTCACTACTGGTTTTAACGTACGTTTTGGTCTTGAACGTGTTAGACCGTGGGTCCTCTTAGAGTTGCTAGCACATTGCATATCATCTTCACTAGAGACACTATCGGGTTCAGATTCTGTTTGTGGTCCTGTATCAGAGTCTTGCTCATCCGGAATAGGGCTTGCTCTCTCTGATAGGTCCTCCATTGCAACATTGAGAGAAGTCTTTTCATGTTCATGACCATTTTTGCTGTCTCTTTGGAGCATTCTCTCCAGATAAGTTCTGTATGGTCTTTGTGGAAATTCCCACTCAAAGTCAGATGATTCAGTTGACATTTCATACGCCACCTGCTTGGAATGCTCGGTGGTTGCTCGTTTAGACCTCGTTTTGGGGCTTGCTGCAGACCTGGTGTGCACTTCCAGAGGTTTATCACTTACTGGGATCCGCACATATTCTCCAATCGGCAGAAGATTATCCCTGTGCAATGTTTTGAACTTCCCTCTTCCATTCTGTGGTTTTACCTTATAGACAGGCAGATTTGGCATCTTTCCCACAACAACATAGGGAACATCACACCAACGATTCTGAAGTTTCTGTTTACCTCTCAGTCCAAGATTTTTCAGCAAAACCCTGTCACCAGGTTCCAGATTGTGAAATCCAATCCTTTTATCATAGGCTTTCTTGTTACGTAGATGCACTTTGTTTGCTGCTTCTTGGGCCATTTTATAAGCTTTTTGCAGGTCATCTTTCAATTTTGCAACATAAGACGAGTGCTGTTGGTCTCCATCTTTGTCTAAATGTGCTCCAAAACACTGATCCACTGGAAGTTTGGCCTCCCTGCCAAACATAAGGAAGTAGGGAGAAAATCCTGTTGCGTCACACTTGGTGCTATTGTAAGCATGTACAAGGGGAACAACATGCTGGCTCCATTGTCTTTTCTTTTCTTGATTCAAAGTTCCAAGCATTGACAATAAAGTCCTGTTGAACCTCTCGGGCTGAGGATCGTCCTGTGGGTGATATGGTGTTGTGCGAGACTTTTTTATGCCTAGCAGAGTCAACAGTTCTCTAATGAGTCTAGACTCAAAGTCTCTTCCCTGATCTGAGTGGATACGATTGGGAAGTCCATAATGCACGAAATATTTCTCTACTAAAACCTTAGCAACCGTAAGGGCTTTCTGATTTTTAGTAGGAAATGCTTGAGCATATCTGGTGAAATGGTCGGTTATTACTAACACATTACTTATGCCTTTTGAGTCAGGTTCCATGGAGAGAAAATCTATACAAACCAGGTCCATAGGCCCAGTACTAACAATCTGGTGTAAAGGGGCTACCCTTGGACATGGGGATTTTCGTAACACACACTCTCCACAGTTTTTGATGTACTGTTCAGCATCAGTAGCCATTCTTGGCCAGAAGAACCTGTTTCTGAGCATATCAATGGTTCTCTCTATGCCAAGATGACCTAAATCATCATGGAGGGATTTCAACACAATAGTCCTAAATTCAGCAGGCAGGACAAGTTGGTGGGTTTTCCCTGCTGACTGACTTTCACTCACTCTGTGTAACAGTCCATTTTCCATGACCAATTTTCCAACCTCTCTTCTCATAACCATCATGTCTGAATTAGATTTGATGTCATCTGGCCATTTTCCACAATTTAGTGCTTGGATGGTTGGTCCTATGAGGGAATCTTTACTTTGCGCAGTCATTAACTCCTCTCTGGACAGGTGTACCAGTGAGTTGAGCTGCAGACGGGTAGGAAAAGCATATGCATCAGGTATGCACTCGGGAGGAGCTCCAAGCTGTTCTGCATGAGGCAGTCAAGAGCCTCATCAATACGTGGTGTAGTGTACTGATCGGGCACGGTTCGACTATTGAGTGTTTGATAGTCGACACACATTCTCACATCTCCATTTCTTTTTCTCACAATTACAATTGGAGATGCATATGGACTTTTAGACTCTTTAATGATGCCTGCAGCTAGCAGTTTCTGTATATGACAGCGTACATCATTAATATCAGCAGGAGCAATCCTTCTGGATCGTTCCCGAAAAGGGCGTGAATCTGATAGTCTAATTGTGTGCTCCACCCCTTTAGCTAGTCCCACATCAAGCTCATCAAGAGAAAAGACGGCTGCTCTTTCAGAAAGCTTTTGACAAAGTCTTTCCTTCCACTGCTCTGGCACAGGTGAGTCTCCAAAGCTAATTAGACTAGCATCAAACTCCTTATTTATTACATTTTGTTTGGAAGCCGTGGTGACAACATCAGCAACATACAGGCAACCCACAATGGTGCCAGGGGGTATTGTGATGTCTCTCAAGGATTCATTCTGGAACAATAAAGTCAGCTGGTTACCATTTACAGCATTACTTGGGATTACCATGGCTTGCAACAGAACACCGGCAGGAAGAGGATTTCCCACTGAAGATTCCACCAACAAGATGTCGGTAGGAAGAGGGTTCTCCACATCCACTTTGCAGGTTGCTGTACATTTACCTCCAGCAGATAGTGTCAAGTTTCCAGGACCCTCCCATTTTACAGGTCCAATTTCACCATTATGTTCCTCTTCTGGATCCAAATGCCTTCCTTCATTTCCAGGCAAAATGCTGTGTATTCCTAAAGTCTGACCAAACCCCTCAGGTGTTTCATCACACAGTTCAGACAAACGCTTTGGAAGATTGGCTTTGGCATTGGTCCCAATTATGACAGGGGTCTGATCTGGACCAGGTGGGTCAGGGCAGATCAGAGCTAGAACAGACAAAAGAGCTGGAGCTCCTGTCACTTTTTTGGGAAACTCCATATCTACAATCACATAGCCAAGATAGGGGTAGCTGGAATCACTCAAACCCCATATGTCTAGATTTGCAACTGGATTAATAGATGTGTCAGACAGGTACCTCTTGTACCAGGACTCAAAGATTATGCTAACTCTGGAGCCACTATCGAGCAGTGCGTCACATAAATGTCCATTTACTTTCACATGTTCAATAGATGGCGGACCGATTAAGCCGTCTGGTACACTATGAGGAACTACATTAGCTACTTCACTTCTTCTCACGCTACAGGCAGTTTCTGCAGTGGTCTCTTCAGTGGTTGGCTGTGGACTGGCGGTTTTAGCTTTTTTCAGTGCTTGTATAAGCTTCTGGGTAACCTTATTCTGATTTTCAGGATTTCTGCACTTTCCTGCCATGTGCCCACTTTCTCCACAGCGGTAGCAAAAACGCTCATCTGCATCGGATTTTCTGTTTGGAGCATTTACTGTCCTTACCGTTGGTGATGTTTCAGCCTGGTAAGACACTTTTGACTTGACTTTCTGTTGCAACTGTTTCACTTGTTTCTTTAAAGCCTCAACTTCAGAATCCATATTGGTTTCTTTGTCTCTTTCTCTCTCATTAGAACATTTTTCAGGTTTATCTGCGACATTTTGAGGGTGTTGTGAAGCAAAGGCAGCAAACATTGACTTTACTCCTCTAATTTCATCCCTCAGATTCTGAATCTCTGAATGATTGGGGTCCACCTGAGTCTTTGGGACGATTGCACGTACTGATGGGTTTAATTTAGCTCGAGATGCTTCATATTCTTCTTCAGCACGGATTTCACGAAGCAGTTCAAGAAACGTTGGAGGAGTGTCTTTTCTCTCTCTCAATCTGAGCTGAATTAGCATCAAGTCTGAACCTACTGCACCTTTAAGCAGCTGTTCGAGCCGTGCTTTATCCATATTCGTGGCTGGAAGGCCACCTCTTTGCACTACTTTTGACAACAAGCGTTCCATTCTCCGTAGGAAATCTGACAACTTTTCTCCAGACTGCTGCTGCAACAGTCTGAAAGCAAAATATAAATCATCTCCTGACTCTGCCATTCCAAATGCACTATCAAGAGCTTCTAAGCACTTTTCAGGGGTGACATCAGGATCAGAAAGACGAACAGCTTTTATAATTTCTAAAGCAGGACCCTTTAAACTCTCCATTATTCTCCGTCTTTTTTCTTTTGAGGAACATTCACTCACTTCCACCATCATGTAGGCCTGCTCTAACCAGTGATCAAATTGTTCCTCACCAACAGGAGTAGGTGTGATGCCTGAGAAGACACGCAGACGTCGATATCCTCCATTTTCTGCAGGTTTGGTTGCTTTATCCAGTAGATCACTTACAGCACGAATGAGAGACTCGGTGGATGAGGGAACTGGTTCTGGTTCTGCTAGAAGAGCCTGCACATCATCAACAGTCTTCCCTTCTGCGTGCAAAAGAGCATTTAGTTTACTTCTAAAATCCCCCTCATCGCTGGAAGTTTCTGAAATAATGAATATCGGCCAGGCTGTAGACTCATCTGAAGATAGTACCTCGTTTGGCAGATCAGCATTAGTGAGCCTTTCTCTGCACTCACAAAGCACTAATATCTGATCTGTAGATTCATCCAACATTCTTCCCCTTACACGCACACGCCCAAGACATTTCAAAGTCTGCAATGTCTCTTCTATTTGTGCGATTTCTGTATTTTGGGGAACTTTTGTCAATAACGCATGGCTCTCATCCAAGCCTTCTCCTCTGCACCAGTTCTTCAGTTTATTCACAAAAATCCCAGCCTGCTGCATTTCTCTTGCTTTTGCCCTGACAATCACAGTAAAAAAATGTTTTAACTAGCTTATCTATAACTCAAGACAAAAATAATCCCAGCGGTGCCTCCAATTTATGTAGCCCACCTATACCCCATTGAAGTAGGTAAGGGCCCCTGAGTTCGTAAAAAACCCCTTAAACTCTATTTACTTTTTTGACTTGAGTTTGACTTACCTCCGAGGACAGTAACAACTTTAAACACAACCTAAGGAAATCAGAATCAGGGTTATAATCCAGTCGCAAATCTGCTTATTTCTTATCCGATAATTTGAAATAACCAAACAACTCACAACAGTTTATGAACTTTGAACTTATATTGAGCAAAACAAACAAACAAAACAATTGAGATGTTTTCAAAAAATAAAATAAAAATAAATTTCTCTCTGTAATAAAGTTTCAGTTTCAATTGTCCAACTTAATTAAAATATGTGGGCCCACACTTCCTAACTCACATCTAAGCCGGCATAAAGTTAAAAATAAACCAAAATTCCCCCGTTGCAGGCCTGATATGATGTGGAACAGTTGGAGTGTGGTACCTCTCCCAAAAGTTTGGATCCGTCTGGTAATGAACCTGTCCTTTGGTCCCGGCTGATAAAGGAAGATGGATGCAGGATGTTGATCACTCTTCACCAGTCTCTCGGTCCCCAGCAACTCAGCATGCAGCAGAAAAGTCCAGTGAAGATGCAGTCCTCCGAATCAGATCCATAGAAATCAGTATTGCTCACCTCTCTGCACAGTGCTTGACTCTCCCAGCTTCCACGCCGGAAACTTTACTAGAGTCTCTGTTAGCTGAGCTAGCTCCCAGTACTGAAAATGCATTCACTTTGCTGGTGAATGCTAATGCATTAGCGAGCACTGAAACAATACTCACAGCTACTATACAGCAAATTTCGGGTTGAAACAATACTAGTAGTTGCAGACAACGATGTAGAGCTGATATTTTAAAATGACTGTCGAGTTGAAAGTCCACAAACATCAACAAAACTCCGTTTTTTAGCAAACTTCGGCACGTTTTTTCTCCGTGGTCAAGCTACAACACTCTCCTGCCACTTCCTGTCTCCCTGTTGCACCTCCCACTTCCTGTATATGGACCAATGAGAAACCAGTAAAATCCTTCTGCTCTACACTACTTCCTTTATGCAACACGAGACATTTCAAAATAAAACAAGATGTGAAGATTCTTTCTAACAAACGTTTTTTAACCAAACATTAGATTTATTCATATTTTTAAGATATACTGTTCTGCATAAACAACGGTTTTAACTTATTTATTACAACTTTAACACATTAAATGTTGAACACTTAAAATAAATGCATGAATTCAAAACAACACAACCCGTGACCATTTCAAAGAGGGTTACATACAGAAAGTGGAACAGTATGAATAAATAGATACTTGAATCCCCCTCAGTGACAGATGGAACTGAGCTGGAAGTTTTTTAGTTTTGTTGTTTTATGGGCTGCTTTTGCATAACGATATTACAGCTTTTATTGATTTATTTTAAATTTGAAACATAGTCTAGCCTGTAAGGTAAAAAAAAAAGAAAAAATTTGTACTCAATATTGAAGCGTGGTCTGTGCTACACACTATGGGTCTAGATACAGCCAAAGCGGTGAGGAAGTGGGGGCGAGTTTAGTCCGATGATGGAGGGACATGAGGGCCAAAAAGAGTGGAGATCCAGGTGGAAAAAGGGTCCCAGCGTTCTTGCGCACCTCGCTCTTCTAGCGCTCAAACTTCACGAGTTGTTTTCTGCAATTTTGGTCATAAAAACAAAACCAGCCGGCCTCCTGTCTGAGACACTGTCTGCGGTCAGCTACAGTTTGGGAGAGGTGCAGCGGAGCGTCTGCAGAGGGGGCAGGGACGACTGGAGCAGAGGTATTGAATTGCAATCATTGCACTGATTTTGTGCAGTATTTTTTGATGCAAGGCCTTTCAGTATCTATAACACAGGGGTATTATTATTTTTCCATGAATGAGGTTTTAACTGGAATAGGTGGAGCACAATTTTTCTACTTCTGTTATTTGTGGTGGTTTTCTCAAATAAAATGCATAATGATATTACAGCTTTCACGGATTTATTTCAAATTTGAAACATTGTCTATTCTGTAAGGTAAAAAAAAAAAAATGAACCAATTAATCAAATCGAATCGTGGTGTATTCTTGAGTATCGAAAATAATCGAATCGTTGGGTCAGGAAATCGATTCTGAATCGAATCGCCATGATGGGTGTGATTTACACCTCTAGTCATGACCTTGGCACTGATGGCTGGATTTGGCTCTTTTCTTCCACCTGCTTTGCTCCGCCCAGTGTACCCTGTCATTCATCAGATTCACCTGTTCCTGCTATTTGAGCCGCCTGTTTAACCATTGATGCAAGATTATTCTCTCCTAGTACTCTGGAAGTGGCTTCCGTCGCAAGCTACAGAGGAACAATCCCTCCAACTTTACTGCGTCTTCTCAGACTGAACTTTACCAGGTTAGTGACTCACATGCTCATTATCGTTTCCCCTCTGAGTTCGGAAGTCACTAACCTGAGTGCCTGTCTCTACAGAGTATCCAGAGAATCTGTCCCTGCTGATGAGCAGCTTCTTGCTAAGTTCTTTAATAAACGCTTGTTTTGTTAGTACCGTGATCTGTCTCCTTGAATATGTAACCAGTACAGGACGACCACACTCCTGTCAGCTAAAAAATTCCATGCTAAAATAATTGAAACGTTTTTTAAGATGTTTGGTAAACATAAAAAGCAGATAACCCATTGCAAATCCTCCCCCTTGCTTAGCCTTCACTAAATATTAATAACTAAGGAGGTTAGGGCCACTGGTCTAAAACCATTAGGAATATTGGTGTGGGATCTTTAGGAACTGGAACCAGTATCAACTGTCTTCAAGTTCTATAAACTAGGAACCACTGTTGCCACCCATGAATTTTAAGTACATATTATAGAATATCCACTTAAGGAAATTCATCAAGTGAAGCATCCTTTACGACTGATATTTTGTGTTTGATACAAAACAGCAAATGATAAAGAACATTTACAAACATAAACATTGTGAGGAAAATATGGAAAAACATATTTTTTACGGTGTTACCCTTTGCTGCAATAATTCAATGAGTAATAATTTTGGATTTTTAAAAAGCCAGCTGTTATTTTGTGAGAATTGTAAAGACAAAGGAAGCTGTCTCAGGACTGTGTTGCCCTTCGACAGACTGGTGACCTGTCCAAGGTGTACCCTGCCTTTAGCCAATAGACTAAATAAGCAGGAGAAGATGGATGGATGGAAGGAAGACCTCAAAAGGGTTTAAGGCCATCTTCAAAGAATCTTTCCTTTGTCGGTTTATATTTTGTTTAGTTATTTCGTACTGTGTTTTGTTTTTGTTAATTATTATTTTAGTGCTATCAAAGCCTCAACTCTGGCCTAACCTCACAGTTCTTTCATAATACAGTGATTATACTTACCAGATCCTTGTCCCAGCACTCTCTTCTTGCTGGTTTCAGTTTCAACCTTTCTCTGATGTCTTGGTACCATCCTCCTGTCTTGCCAGTTTCCTCCATGTTGTGAGCTCGTCTGCCTCCTGCACGTGATTGGGCCCTAATTAACAAACAGATACAACTTTGATTAACAAGGTTTGGTTTGACATCAATGTTGTGTATTGTTAATGTTAAAATGTTTTGTGATTGCAGTGCACATTGTCATATTGTTGAATAAGCTTTAAAATTATCTAAAAAAAAAAGTCAATATTCATTGGTTAATATCTGTTTAGTTATAAGGCTGATATTGAGTGCCATACCTTGATCCCCAATTCAATTTATTCTTAGCCAGATTGCTATAAAGGAAATTAAATGCGAGTGAAATTTTTGTTCTTTTGAGTTTCCCCCAGAAGCAATGTTTGTCGCCATCATTTCTCTCAATCAAAAATGCTGTTTTAAGAATGTCCAGCGAGCTTCCAGGGCAGAGGTCTCAAACTCCAATCCTTTAGGGCCGGTGTCCTGCACCTTTTAGATGTGTCTCTGCTTCAACACACGGGAATCAAATAATCAGGTCATCAGTCAAACTCTGTAGAACTTGCCTGCATGCTGAGGAGATAATTAGTCGATTTGGTTCAGGTGAGTTGGATCAGGCATGTATCTAAAAGTCGCAGATACTGGCAACTTGAGTTTGACACTTCTCTCTCGGACCATGTCCTCCTGAGCAAAATGAATGACTCCTTCCTTCAAATGTTTAAACCTGGCTTTATTTATTTATTTATTTATTTGATTATTTGTCTGGAGAAGAAAAGGTATGGTTTAAAATGAGTCAAGATTTGTTGTTGAAAAACAAAGAACTGTCCTTAAACAAACCATGACCTGGCTTACTTCTGCTTTAAAAACTGGGGCAGTTGGATAAAAATTACAACTTCCTCTGACAGTTGGGGTAAAGATAACATTGAATTTGTACATGATGGAGCACTATGTGGAAAAGTCAGAGGTTATAATACACTTTCAGGTTAACATATGCACAGTTTTCCTTTTTTTTTTTTGCTCAGTTTTCCTAAGTTAAGTGGACAAGTACCCGAAGTTGGTATCCAACAGGGAAGAGCAAATGGAAGAAAGTAGTAAAAAAGGTTTGACTCTGTAAATCTGATGTATTTGCTTATAAAAGCCTTTAAAAAAGATAAACAAAATGATTTGATTTGAATGTAAAAACATTTGAAGAAAATAAGCTAGTAGTAAAACCACAATTTTTGAGCTGGACTGTATATGAGGTTGCACCTGTCTCCCTTTGTTTAATGTAGATTGTGAAACAAATGTACAAAGAGCTCCAAGCACAGAAACACAGACAACCTCCTCCTCCTTTCCACACCCTCCATGTTCCTTCCTGCTTCCGTTTCCGTTGTCCCTCGCACAGGAAGCCTGTCCATGCAGCAGCTTTTGGACTAAAACCCATGAGTCACAAAGCGGTAGACCTTGTGAACATGGCGCAGTACTGAATGCTGGGAGGGGGGTGCTTTCTTTTTGTTCTAACCTCTTTCTACCATGGTCCTCTCATTGTTTCTTAAACAAACGGCTCATGTGGTCTTAAACTCTATTCACAAAGCTACATTTGTCCCCCACATCTGACCACCTGCTGACACTTGGCATTACTTTCCAGTGGGTGAGCTCCATCCAGCTGGGAAGTCTGCTGACCGAATGCACCTGCTGGCTCTGATGTAAGCCTGACTCAAGCAGTGAAAACATTCATTAAGGCCGCTTTGTTTCAGAGATCATTGATACTGTTTCCTTCGTTATTTCCAAAGGAACACCACATGAAACAAATGAGCAAACATCAATTCAACTCTGCCATAGCAAGCAGGGGGATATGATGCTTTGACAATAAGAATGTAGGTGTTGGGAACGACTTTAGTTTTCTGTTTGTCACGGGTAATATGCCACCAATAGCAGAAAGAATTGTTCTATTTATTTATCTTATTCATCTGTATTCACTGGAGCAGGCAACAGTTTCTCTTAAAGTGACACACAATAAAGTTGTGCTCTACTGTCACTGCTGTTTGCGGCAACCATTAGAGGTTTCCAGTAATCCCATCATCAACCTCCAGACTGCTTGTGTGTGTGTTTCTGAGGGGGTGGGTTTGTGTGTGTGTCTCCACATTTGTTGGAATGTCTGACGGAAAGGCCTTTTATTAGGCTCATCCATACCACCACATTATAGAGAGTGGTTGCCAGGGAAACACAGGTTCTGCCTGGTTACCATGCCGAGTGCCCATTCAGTGACATCTTTGGCCTATTTGCCTCTTTTGGGAAACAGGCTTTATCTTGAGGAGTCCCCCACCTCTCCCTTTCAGCCCCTTCTACTATCCTTCACATCGTTATAGATATAGTATCCAAAAGTATTCACACCCTCAGAACTTCTTTAACAATTCTTTGCAGCTACAACCAAAAATGTTATTGTTTTTCCTTGGGCTTTTGTGCAACAGACTAACACTAAATAAAGATCCATCATATTTCTAAATTTCTTCATAATACAATCTGCCTGAAAAAAAGTTTGGCATGCATATGTATTCTCATACTTATTAATAAAATCCGAAGCCATTAGCTGCTTTTGAGGCACTTATTCGGTAAACATTCTGAATGAACATAGCTGTTCTGTGACGGGCTGGAAGGATGTTAGAGAACGTTGGAGAACAACAAATAGCAGAAAGGTAATGGTAAAAGATAACTTTTGTGTTGTTTATTTCTAAGTGTTACGCATTTACAAATAGACTTTTTCTATAATTTACTGTATAGGGTGTGCCTTTAATGAAAAAAAAACTAAATTAAATATAATAAAACATTAAAGGATATAAAAAAAAATATCATATATGTATAACAATAATCTAAAAACACACCGTAAATAAAACTAAAAGTGAGTCTTAGAACCACCATTAATCATAGTTAAAGAACTTATTGAATCTAAAAATTTACAAGTCTGGAATAAATTTAAAGTCCTCAGGTAAACTTCCTATAAAACTTTAAACCAGAGCTCGGTTATAAAATAATATTCCTAACTCTGAATGAGCCACAAAACACTGACACGTAAATCAAATTTAAACATTAAGCATCAAAGTTTCGACACTATTTGATCCATAATCACTCTGCCAACTATTGGTCAAGCATAGCGGAGTGTAACTTCCTGCTCAGGAGCCACAGATGGATTTTTATAACCTTGGCTAACTTATGTGTTCAATGATATAAATGATAAGACTGGAAGGTTTTAACTGTTGTTTTGTTTTTTTTTTCTTTTTACAGAGAACTGTCATATTAAATTTCCAAAAGAGTGACACTAAAAGTACCATTAGTTTCTTTTTAGATCAAAACGTTTGTTCTTAGGGTGGGAGTATGATAAATATTTTCTCAATATTTTATATGATTTATTGTTGTGTCATCTTTTTACTCCAGAATATTTCATTTCAACAGGAGCGGAAAGGCTTTTGAGATCCACTTTCACAAGGTACATCTAATCACTGGCTTCTGTTCTTTGAAAGACTCTGCAAGAAATATTGAAGGCAGCTAAAAGATAAGCGAAGATAAAAATGCCGTGCTCAAATGTATAGTATGCTCTTATAAAAACGGTTTGTAAAAATCCCAAAGTTTGGTAATATAAATGACTAATCTGCTGTAGAGTATAGAAACTGCTTTAAAATGCTCTCCACTCCCCGGACTGTATGCAGCCTTTCTGTTTTCAACATGGGCATATGACTTGTTAAGATTCTTAAGTCTACAGGCAAAACAAGTATGGATAAGCCCTTTTAATCCAGTCACAGTTTTGGATCACAATGTTGTTACTAACTGGCTCAGAAAATCTTTGTTTTTTTTCCTTTGCTCTAGCTGAAATAGTGCTCTAACCCCGTGACCTATATTTTTGCTACCGACCCAACCTATCAGATGACCTATACCTTTGATGAAGATATGTATCTTATTCAGTGGGAGTGAGATTATACCGATGCCTTATGGATGAATGATACAAGGAGCTTTAATTTGAACGCCTTTTTAGTGACAGGGGCCGAAGAGTGGTGGTGGTGGTCTCAAATGGGGTGGGGTGGGGGGGCAGTATTGTGAGCTGAACAGTGGAGCCCCACTCTGGCTGAATGGCCATTGTCATCTGGATTTCTGTGGATAATCAAAATACTTTCTCCCGTCGTGGGGGTTGTTTTATGGATAGGTGGTGGGATCAGCACGCACAAGCTGAGAACCCCCCCATTTATCAGCTCTATATGTAGTTTGTTTTTAATAACACACTCTAAAACTAGAGGTTTTCAACAATATATTCTGTTTAATCAAACAATGACAAAGAATTACATCTTTATACACACAAATGATGAAACATGACATCAAACACCAAAAAAATGGGGAAGTTATGCAAAAGAATTACCCAAAACATGGTTTTCTACTGTGAAAGAACTTTGAAGGTGCTTTGAGAAGCCAAATAATGAAGTCCAGTGTGATTCCCAAATCCAGAAAAAAGTCGTCTAAGATTGTAAGATTCAAAGGGGCTTTAATATACTTCACGTATAAGTCTTAATGCTTATTGGGCACTGTTTCCAAGTAGTTGACATGTATATACATATATATATATATATATATATGGGAGGCGCTGTTTCATTTATTTACCTCAAAGGTGCTATCTACGCTTTTCTTCGTCACAAAAACATATAATAAAACAAAAATAAACAGAAAGAGAAACATTTATTTAAGGTAGACTGTACATTTTGTTTTTATGTAAACATACTGTTTACATTGTAAATAACATCTAAAAAAACAATGATCACTTCTGTAAGGGACCTGTTTTCTTTTTGATCATAGTTTGAAATATTGTAAATATGCACAGGATATCAATCCAATGTTAAGAAATCTGTCCCTCTGAAAGGGGGAAAAGGAACGGGGGAAAAGCTTAAATGACCAAATAAAATCATTAAAGCAATAGATAAAAAAATAAAACACTCATATTTTTGATGTTGCTTTTGTTTTGTTTTTTAAGATGATTGGTTTTTAAATGAGAAAATGCTCTTACCATTAACAAAAACAAACTGGCCTGCTACTGTACAGCAATGTGCTGACAATGCACTGAGGACAAAGAACGCTGCATTTTCCTTTAAGAGACTGAATCAAAACGGGTCGTGGGGGGAGTTAATAAATCCAAAACGAATTATTTCTGACAATTTACAAAAGCTGGCACCAAACAAAGATACTTTTTTTGCGGTAAGTTGCCACTTTTAGCTAATAGTCTTATAATAACAACGGAACAGAAAAAAACAACAAACGCGCAACTCCAGGAGACCCAAAAAGTGTGTAAAAATATGGTCCAAGGATCAGAGATGCTTCAAAGTTCAATTTTTACATAAAAACGTTGGAGGTGCAAAAACAAAGTCCGTGTAAAAAAGAAGAAAAAAAACAGTTTTGAAAGCGGCAAGTCACTTTTACGCACCGTCCGCACCAAGCAAAGCGCGCAGCTACACATAATTCCTCTTGTCATAGTCCCCGTTCTGCGAGGCTCTCTTGGTTGGTGCATATTTCACAGAGTATCCCGTGTTCCCGCTGGACGGACAGGAGCAGCACAGAAGCGTTCCTCCGATGAGCAGCAGCGCAGTGGCCGCCCAGCCGATGTAGAGCGCAGCGCCGATCTCCCTCTTTTTGGATGAAGGCACCTGCGGGTTATAGAAGTCCGAAATGATGTTGTTGGCCATCCAGCATAGAGGAACCAGCACAAACAGGCCACTGATGATGTAGATGATCCCTCCGGCGTTCACCACACGAGCTTTCACGTACTCTGTGCGGAGGCAATTGGTGCACTGTGCCCCCGCGATCACCACCATGAGACCCAGCACCCCCAGCACCGCGGAGATGACGGTGAGCGCTCTGGCCGCCTGTAAATCGTGGGTGAGGGCTAGGACGGAGTCGTGCACCTTGCACTGCATCTGGCCGGTGCTTTGCACCACGCACGTCATCCACAGGCCGTCCCAGATGGTCTGCGCCACCACGATGTTGGCCTCGATGAAAGCTGTCACCTTCCACATGGGAAGCCCGCACGCAACCATGACTAGGAGCGAGCCAATAACGCACATGGAAAGCCCCACGATCTCCAGTCCGGCCGACACCATTTTAACTCTCCTTTTCTGTCCTTAAAAAGAAAAAGTGTTCAAACTCTCCGCTTTTTTCCAGCAAGATGTGAAGAGTATCTCCTTTATATCTGGTAGCCGCCGCGTCAGTTGTGCATCAGTCACTATTTTCACCTTGAAATCAGACCGTTGCTGAGAGTCTCTTTGTTGGTGATTGGATTTGAAAACAACTGGAAACACAGGAGCACCGGGCCACGGATATCTGCGAGGTGGGGGTGTGAAAACTCAACTATAAACTTTCATCCAATCCGCTACGGCCGCATCCTCTGGGGACCAATGAGAACCTGAGGAAGTTGAGCGGCTGAATAGAGTGCTCCAGAGCTCATTGTGCGATTGAACAGTTATTTCCAGCAAATAGAAGGGTGAGGGGCTTTCAGGAGGAGGGGGAGTCAGGCTTTGGGGAAGTTTCATTTTTTCTTCAAAACGTTGAAACACTTGCCTAACCTTTTTTTTTTTTTTTTTCAGGCGCACAAGTTTAACTCTTCATATCTATGTATACATGCAATACACTGAAGAAAATTTCAAGAGTTTGCTAATATTAAGAGTGAAATACAGCTAAAATAAATTGTGTAACGAATAACAAGTGTTCTCTCAGATAGATAGATAGATAGATAGATAGATAGATAGATAGATAGATAGATAGATAGATAGATAGATAGATAGATAGGTAGATAGATAGATAGATAGATAGATAGATAGATAGATAGATAGATAGATAGATAGATAGATAGATAGATAGTACTCTTGTATATGTTTACTTATATTATTTCAAATTTGTACTTTATATTTGTATTTAACTTCGAAACATTTTAAACCAAGGGTAACTTTTCAATTTCATAATTTAAATACATAATAAATATTGTGGATGCACCGATCCAAAATTTTTTATCGGTATTGGTCCAGATATAAAGAAAAAAACTAGATCAGTATCAGTGACAATTGACTCGATGTAGGGGCAGATGTATACATTCTAACTCTATGATATGCTCTGCTGTGGTATGGCAGCGCAACAACACAACACGACTATATTTTTTATGATGGAGTGAGCAAAAGGATCTGCGGTGTGGAGGTTTTTCCACGCACTCTCAGCCTACTAGCCCAATGGCGTGCACTATTTTTGGGAAAAATGTTTCAAGGGGCGGTGTTAAATCTTAAAACTAAAACACGACCAACTTAATGAAACACCTCCAGAAGTTTCATAGCATGGAACATGCTAAGATTGTTGGACTCGGCAAACAAAAAGGAAGCAGCGGGAAGCAGCTAACTTTGATCGAAGCAAAGGAAAGAAGTGACATTTTTTTCCATGTAACAGTATACAGGCCAAAAAAATCACAGATGATACTTGATAATGATAATTACACTTTTTTGCTCACCAACTCAGAGAACTTATGGTTTAAGATTTTGTGCACAGTTGTTAAATAAATGAGTCATAACATTTATATTTGGGTTGTTTCCTATTTTATTAAAGAAAAGGGAAATCAAATCATATGCACAGAAGAATGATTCCAGTTTTTTTTTTTTTTTTACACAATAAAACATTTTTTTAGTTAATACTTCAGTGCTGTTTTTGGTATCGGTATCAGATCAGTATCGGCCAACATTAAACTTCAAATATCTGTATCATATCGGAGCTGAAAAAGTGGATCGGTGCATCCCTAATATTTTATTGTCAATTGAATTGTATCATATCTGTTTTTGTACAATTAAATCTATTTTTATATATCTGTTTTACTTGTTGTTTGTTGATGTTCTTACATTGCTGTTAATATGTTTATAAAATAAAAGACTGAAATAAAATAAGCAAAACTGCTGAAATCACTTCGACAACGTGTAAAGAAATGTGGGGCTTTTTTCAATAATGTATGAGGAATTAAATATGCGACAGTATTCTTTTGTTAAAGATAGGCATTGATAATAAGAATCTTATTGCAAACTTGGATGTGCATACTGTAGTGCCTTTAACTATCAGGTGAAACAATATATAAAAAAATAAGTAATTTTACATATTTGTAGACTGCAATAGAAGAAAATTACATTATATGTCTATTTCAGATTCCTTTACTTCCTGGTGTATTTTCAATATTGAAGAGATAGATAGATAGATAGATAGATAGATAGATAGATAGATAGATAGATAGATAGATAGATAGATAGATAGATAGATAGATAGATAGATAGATAGATAGATTTAAACTGTAAAGTCTATCAAAAATTGGTTTAAACATGCAGAATAAAATAGAGAGTAAATCATGAGAATAATTGAATACATTATATGCTGACTAAAATATATTGAATATGTGCATTGATGGATAAACCAAACCAACAAATTAATTTACAAACTGGCTGTCTACTAAATAAATGTTTCATTTTGAATAAATAATAAATAAAGCAAAAGTTTTATTGATGTTGATGTATGGATTGGAAACTGCTATCCATTTTTTTGTTTAAACTGTAAAATATTTGTAACCAACCGAGGCTCTATGAAGGAATGCTATAACATACTGTTACAAAAAATTATTTCAAAATCTTAACATAAAGCAAAAGCTTAGTTAAATTTGTAAATTGGGGGAAAGGTCTTTTAAAAATATATTAGGTAACTTTAGTCTTAGGTTCTGAAGTTGGGTGTGTTTTTTGGAAATAAATCCCTGGTTTAAATGTGCAGTCTGAAGTCTCAAAAGCAGGACTTTGTTTCCCCTTAAACTGGAGATTTATTTTCTTTTAATTAGTTCACTTACAGAGGCTAACCTTGCCATGCTTCAAAACTTGAGGCTGTAAAAACACACACTACAATGCTTGAACCGCCATATTGGCTCTAACAGTCCGGGCCTCTAACGGCCGCAGCCCCGCCTGTTGAGCCGTAATGGCGACAGTAGCGCCGCGGGTCAGCGTTAACCAACAGCTGGTTTCAGGAGGGCGGAATCAGGGAAGCAGTTTCCGGGTTCCCCTTCCTGGGCTGGGACAGTAGCTACAGCGTAAAGGCTCCGCTGATATCCCATACCTCATTATAACGCACAGGTAAGACGCTGGGTGCCCGTAAAAAGTAATTAAAATGTAAAAACTTTGTTGGACTTAGAGTTTGTTAAAAGTGGCTCGCTGGGGACTTTATGGAAACCAGTTGACCACACGACACCGGTGGCGGCAACAACTGTTGAATGCTAAAGTTTGGCATGTTATGTTAGCAAAGGTTCATTTTAGTTTTACAGATAAAATCTTTTTATAAATATTTTATTAAACACTGTGTTAAAATCTTAGATAGCAATATTATCATTTGCTTTGTTGTTTGACGGTGTCCTTGTCCCAGTTGGTGGATTGAGACAAACTGGGTGTGGTGGACACCACTGTTACAGACTCTTAAGGCCCTCAAACGTTTTAAGAGGATTTACACTTAATTTTATGACATCCTCATCACTTTACACGAGCCCCAAACACTTTATTTGGATTTTTCAAATAGTGTATTCACTTTTTGATTGTTTAGATTTAGAGATCCACCAGTACAAACTGTTTTAAGACTGTTACCAATAATTTTATGAGTCACACCATTCCCTGCTATGTGCTGCTGATTTTCTTTCTTTTAGGGGCCAATTCTTTAGGCCGATTTGTTCCTCGATCCTATTCCTTTAACAATAATAAAAGTTTTGTAAGGAAATAAGACAAAGGTTTCACAAATGTGAAAAAAGGCAAAAGCTCTCCATTTTCAAACATAAGAAATATGAAGGTGTGTGCTTTTTCATGTGTCGCACACAGTGATGTGCCTATACCTTCTGTCATGCAAACATAGACAGTCCTAGATGGGGGGCCAACTGGGCCAGCGTCCATAGTGGACTTGTCCTGGCCTCTTGTATGGCCCCTGTAACAAAAGCATAGACCACAAAAACTTCTTTCAACAGATGTAATTCCCTTTAGTTTAGTAGGAAGATGAGACAACCCGCTAATAAAATCAGATGCTTTACATTTAAAATGAGAAAAAAACGACTTAATTATCTTATTACAAGTGGACAATATATAGTGAGCTTATTTCAAGGGCAAAATATTCTCACTCCTTTGGCAGATCATCTTATTTACCTGCTTACCTCAAGGGCAGATATGCTTATTTTAAGAATCTTTTACTTAAAAAAAAATGTTTTGCTGTGTAAAAAAAAAAAAAAAAAATATATATATATTTTTTTTACATCATGATTTCAAGAAGTCTTAAAAATGCAATTGTCTCACTGCATTGGCAGATTTTTGCAGTAATTGTCAGTAAAATCCTCTCAAAAGAAGATCAACAATCTAACGGTCTGCTCTTGCTTATACTGCATTCACACCGAGGCTGGTTTACATGCAAAGTCTATGGAGGACAGCATTGAGACCAGAACACTGGTATGTCCAAGTGTTCTGTTGTCCGAGCATCCAAACTTTAAACGCTGAAGTTCAGTAAATTGAGCTTTTGCCACTGGACTCCGGCCATCGGAAAAGCTGATCCAGGAGTTTTTTGGGGGGAGACAGACACTACCTGCAAGCTGTCATTGCTTCTGCATATGAAAAATTTATAAATAATAAATGAATAAATATTAAACTACAAAGGTTGAAAAATAAAAGCCAGAAGAATGGATTGTTATGTAGAAGGAAAAGAGAGAGCTCTGATCATTATTGCTACACATTGCACTGCATATTTTAGTGGGATCATAATCCTGATGAACTTACTGCACAGATTATATTTGGGGGTGGACTTTCTTCTTTAAAAATCTGTTAAAACTATTTTTCCAAATCATAAGATAAATAAAAGCAAGCTGCTCTCTAGCTTGAAGCTACAGAACAGGGTAGTTAAGCAAACAGAGCCCTGAGCATCCAGAGCGTTGAAGTGTCAAAAGCAACTTGACCACACTTTGATCCAGCATCTGACCCAGAGTCCAGATTTCTGCTTTTGCAATGTTTTGATTCCTATAATGTGCCCAGTGTGAGCGCAGCATTAGTGTATCAAAACAAGATTAGAACCTGGATGGACACTTTTTGTACAGTCTGACTGATTGTTCACTTAGATAAATTTAATTATTCAGCTTTACGATTTATTTTAACAATTATTTAAAAGTTGTAGTAACCTTAAAGATTCAACCATATTAAGATACAACAGCAGTTTTGATCTTTTAGACAAGGAGTCCACAACTATGGCTTTTTGGCTCACTTTTTGTATTTCGTTTTTTGTGTGTTGTTTTTTTTCTGTGCCTCCATTAAGAGCACCGGGCTCACCTGGAAAATGTAGTCTAGAACCGCCACTGCATTCAAACAACTTTGGGGACCTGTATAACCTCTAAACAGTGAATACCGCTATACTTTTGTTTTGCCACTATACTTTTTTAGAGGGAATTTTAATTTTCAAAATGTAAAGTTTCAATGTTTCCATTCTTCACAATTACATTTTCAATACATAGATTTTTTTCACTGCCAATTCTCACAATTGATTTCAATACAAGCTTGCACAGATTTAGCTTCATAGTTTTTGAACATAATTATTATGTAGAGGAGAAGAAGCCTCTTCGGTCATCATTTTTCACTTTGCAGTGGCATGTTCTGCATGTTAATCAAATGCAATTACTGTTTCTAAAACACATTTTCAAAATATTTTTTGATTATCTAAAAATTATGCTAATTTTTTTCATATAATACAATGTGTATATCAGTTGTGGTTATAATTGGATTTAGTGAGATAAAAGTAAAAGAAACTTTGTTAGTTGAAAAAGAAAGTGAATATAAAATTAAATTCCTTTTAAAAAGGCTTTATTGATCCCAAAGGAAAATTAAATGTCATAAATTGAGTTTATTTCCCCCCCACACTCTCTTCCTGTATGCCTACTCGTTTCCTCTTATCTTGACCTCAGTTGCTTCTGTGTACTCCTCATTAATTCCCCTTCTCCCTTCCTAAAGCCAAACCCATTTAGGGTTTTACATACTATTTTAGTAAAAAAATTTTTATGATTTATTATTTTTTTCAAAGCGATGCTTTTGGTAAAAACACTTTGAAAATTAGAAATGGAACATTATTGCAAAATTTAAATTTAAAGTAGTAAAAGCATAAAAAGAAAATCAAATTCTATTCTCACAGCATTGCCCTCTCAAAGCAACACTGCTTAGCTTTTACACCAAGTATTAGCTTATTTTGAGAAGATTTTTCTGGTCAGCAAATATCTTTGTCACTATTCAAGTCATGTTACCCAGAGAGCGGCTTTATGGCTGTCTGAACCCTTAAAAATGAAAGCTAAAACTTTTTGTTTTCCAAAACAACAGATATGTCACGTATACTGAGCAGACATATATTTGGTTCTCTAATGTAGGATTTAATCTAAAGGGTTTAATGTCGCCTTGTCTTTATAACTGACTCCTTGACTTCTCATTCTGCTGGTCCAAATCCAAAATGCAGAGGGAGACTTTAAGTTTGCCACAGTGGAGAGTTTTCAGTTGTTTTCATGGGTGACAAATGACAAATACAGTTTAAGTGCTCCTAGTGGCTAAAATGTAAACAGTGTTATATTTACTCAATGAAGTGTGCATATATGTGTTTATGTTATTTGAGACCTGAGATGATGCAGGAGAGGGTGCAGATTAAGACCCAAACTGGCAAAGAAACAGGAAACTGTCTCAGTTGGATGTTCCCATCCCATGACACTTAGAACTGTACACTCAACCTATTGACACTCATAGATATTATATACATAGACATCTCATTGCACGTTGTTGGCAGCGGGGCAGCCATCTTGGATCGGACCACAGTTCAGACAGCTGTTGTCAATAAATAGGAGGCGCCTTAGGTCTATTTTTGAACATAATATTAAAATAATCTCTTATACGTCACAACCCCTTAAAAGACCAAAACAAATTTAATATTAGGGCTGCAACAACAAATCGATAAAATCGATAATAATCGATTTTTAAAAGCGTTGGCAACGAATTTTATCATCGATTAGTTGTGTCGCGCGATTAATGCGATAAAGTAAAGAAGATCTGCAATTTATGGAAGTAAAGCAGAATAAAATCCAGCAAGATCAGTAATATGTCAATTAATTATCTGCCACATTTCCATGTAAATATCTGTCTTTGGAGGATGTGTTTTTTACCACCCCTAGTTCTCTCATTTTTATTCCAAATACAATTTATAATTTGAATCACAGGGCTATTTTTATCTCTATGGTTGAGTATTTTCTCAAGTAGCAACTTTAACTGCTATACTTTCCTGTCTTAAAAGGCAGAACCCTTCTAGTCTAAAAAAAACGAATTTGTTGAACCCCTTAGGGGCTTTAAAAAACAAAAATGTCTTTTTTTTGCGCTTTATGAAACAAAGTACCCTATATTTTGTGGATGTACAGCTACATTTCTTATGTAAGTTTGCGTAGTTTTAACACAAACATTTATTTTTCATATTGCACCAGTACAGTTAATGAGCAACCTGTACTTGTGTGCTTGCTTGTTCTGTCTAAAATGTTTATTTTGGAATAAAGAGGTTAATATAAAAAATATTTTTTGTCCGATTCATCGATTAATCGAAACAATAATCGGCCGATTCATTGATTTTTAAAATAATCGTTAGTTGCGGCCCTATTTAATATTACATTTCAGTTTGATTAGGCACGTTGACCAGCATCCAAAGAGGTGTCTACGTATATAATGTCTATGATGACACTCCCCACACATACACCCAGGTTTAGGTGCCGATAACCCAGATTGTGACTAGCTTCCAGATCTGGGATGTAATTGCCTTCATCAGGGTAAAGAGGGGCTGCCTGTCCAATCCCCGGCCGTGATCAGAGCCATACAACCGCTTTAACCTAAGCAAACCCTATGTAGGTTCCAGATCTGCTCAGGTGGTCAGACCTTTTTTGGGCCTTGCCCCTTCTTATGTTGTCAACATATGGCAGCTCCACTCGGACAAACTGTATTGCAACCATTTCTTAAGGATCAAATCTCTTTTGGAGTCTTAACATATTATTACCTATGTTTGCTATTATTTTACATTTCATTGGCGATCTAAAGGAGCCGAAAGTAGAAAACAATCATTCTAAGTCTTGAAGGAAAGTACTGCTTTCTAAGACAGACTGAGCTCTGCCATTTAACAAGCTGACAAAAGAACTCTTAACTTTTTATTCTTTTTATAAAGATCTGAGGCCAGGAAGGGCAAATTGAATATCTCACTCTTTCGTAGAGATTTTAGACAAAACAGTTATTTTACAAGTAGAAAATGAACGGTTGTTGTTGACACAAAGTTAACAGTAGTGTAGCGTAATGTGGCTAACCAACCCCTCTAAAAGAGGCTAACCTGTTAGCTACTGAGAACAGCTAGCCACAGTGTTACAAAGCTCTCCCAACTTTATAGCATAGTCTAACATTTACTTTGTTCACCATAAACAGTAGGGGTGTAAATAATAATCGTTTTGTATCGATGCATCGCTCCAACAGCTGATGATCTGATGCATCGATACATCCGCAAGATAATCGATTCATGTTTTTTTTTTCCTCCGGTCTATTTTTATCCATTTGCTCCTGGACGTAATTCTCCTCACGTGCTGCGGTGGCGCTAAACCTATTTTACCCTCCTACCTCGCTTCCTGGTTATACTCTTAAAGCAGACATTTTTGATTTATGCTCAATATTGAAGCATGGTCTGTGCTACACACTGTGGGTCTAGATACGGCCGAGGCGGTGAGGAAGTGGGGGCGAGTTTAGTCTGACGATGGAAGGACATGAGGGCCAAAAAGAATGGAGAAAGGGTCCCAGCGTTTTCGCACACCTCACTCTTCTAGCGGGTCAAACTTCACGAGTTGTTTTCTGCAATTTCGGTCATAAAAACAAAACAAGCCGACCTCCTGTCTGCGGCACTGTTTGCGGTCACCTACAATTTGGGAGAGGAGCAGCGGAGCGTCTGTGGAGGGGGCGGGTACGTCTGAAGCCGAGGTATTGCATTGCACTGATTTTGTGCAGTATTTTTGCAGTATTTTTTGATGCAACTTTTCTACTTCTGTTATTTGCTGTTGTTTCTCAAAAAATGCATAATGATATTACAGCTTTCATTGATTTATTTCAAATTTGAAACATTGTCTAGCTTGACACGCTAATGCTACAGATGCTTCCGTCTCTCACCTGGACGCTGCCTGCAACCACAATATTTTACATCATGTGGCAATGTTCAGCCAATCATGTAGTGTAACGTCACTGGCATACTCAGGGCCCTAGCAGATCTGACCACCCAAGCAGATTTGGTACCTACACCTGCTCATACCACAATCCCTCACATGACAACCAAACCCATGTACCGAAGTCAGCACCACAACCAACAAAACAAGCCAGCCAAGCAAACAGATGAAATACGCTGTAGAATGGAATTATTTGCTAATCAAGCATGGCCAGGCAAAACAACTACCTGGTACCTCAAATTTTTGCTACATTTACAAGTCATATACAGACCAAATGCTTTTTATTGTTTGAAACATTGGCGCAATAATAAATTTCCCTTTCAGACAGCTTGACAATGCCAGTGGGAAACGATCAAGTGTCTGTATTATTTGTCTTAGATGTGGCAGCAGGCCACCATTGAGGAATTATCATTAATCTTTGCTTGTGTTTTTGGCCTTATGAAAGCGTGACTTTCACCTCCAGTCTTTACCAACTGTTGTGCACTTCAGGCACGAGGACTTGACTTAGGCAGCTGTAATCTTATATCTGCAGCTGTCTCCTACTACAGAAAACAACTTGTGCAGACGGACAAAAACTTTATATCAAAGGAATGTTGGCGAATAATGATACAGAACCCTGTCCCGATCTTTCACCGGTCTCTGACCTTTCCAGTGACCTCATCACCACAAACACTGCTCAGTGCTTAGAGCAACCATCTGTGTGCCTGTACAAAACTACCAGAGGATTTGTCCTCTTGTTCTTATGAACATTTCAAAATGTAAAAAAACAAAAAAACCCTCATATTGACAAAATGGAAAAGTATTATTGCCCCTGAGGTTTAGTTGCTATTGAGTGGTCTATCTTTTTACTTGGTAGACTGAATGTGAAGAACTAAAAAAAATAAATAAAAAAAATAAACCAAAAGGCTAAATAAGTAGTTCTGCTGTCCTAAGAGCAGAATTTTTAAATCGGAAAGAGTGATGTCTGGGCCTTTGACTCCAGATTTGGAGAAGTTAAATGTTTCCAGTTTATTTTTAGAGCTTTTCTGAAACTGATGGCATTTCACCAACTAGAAATCCAATTTTCAAACAAATAATTGAAGCTAAGAGCTTCTCCTTACCGGGTTGGCATTTTCCCCTTTATGGTCCAAACATTTTAATCTCCCATAAGCATGACCTGTTGGTAGCTGTGTATTTGTGTCTAAGCCGTTCTGCAATCTGGACAATTAAATGGCCATTATTAAGAAAGCCTTATTGAAGCGTGCCTCCTGCTTGTCTGTCCTGCAGTGTTGTCTTTAGTGAGATTACAGTTGCGGTACTGGAACAGTTTAATTAATGTGCTGTCGGACAATGTCGGTTCCCACAGAGCCCAAGGAGGAACAACGCTTTAGTTTGTATATGTGTCTGATGCACATGAAATCTCTTGTGTGGCCTGCTTTTAGTAGCCCATAAGTCCATTAGAAAAGAAAACACATTAATTATTGCATTATGTGTGTTTTTAGGCTAGAACCCAATGATTAGGCTGGTCTTACCCCAGGCTATGAGTCAGTTGGTTGGTGTGTCCACCGCTTTGTTCCAAGGCGGGAATAATGCCCTTCAGCTTATCTGCTGCTCACTGATTTATGAGAAGTTCAGTGGGAATACTCAATACAGATTATGTGATGCCAAAAAGATGACTCGTGTAATGGTAAAGTTGCCTTTGTCACCAGACAGTTAACGTTTTTGACATGTTAAGTAGATTCTAAAAAGTTATTGACTCTTCTTTTTGTATGTCCAAATGTTCAAGCTTCAGAACATTAGACTGGATTGTCTTTACCACAGGGATGATGAATTTTCAGATTTCCATATGCACATGTGCTACAGTCTATTTTATTTGCATATGGAATCTTGAATTTCTGAATTCCAAGTTTAAATTATATTTAAAAATGTGCCCCTACGTTTGGATTCAGACTTGAGGGATTTTAATTTCCCTGATCCAACCTGATATTTGATAGATGGCTGCTGCTTATGTACAACATTAAAAGTTACAGAAGTAAGCTGTTTATTTCCATGTCTGACAGTTTGAATCACATTAACATTGGGCGTTACAATGTTTTGCAAATATATCATTATCTTAATATCATATTTGTCCTCCAAAAGACTGTTTAGAAGTTAATAACCTTTTGCTAATATATTAACCTGCATTTTACATTCTTATGTAATATCTTTCCAGATGGACAGATTTTCACAGCACTGCATAATCACTCTGCACAAAAATGAAATCGGCCAAAATGCGAAGGGTCAGAGTTATTAAAGCATATGGGAAAAAGAGAGCGGAGCAGTGATCACTGAAATTGAAACGAGCTAAAATTTTCTATGAAATGGTGACACAGCAGCCTATCAGGGACTGGCTGCAGGCAAAGCTATTTTCACTTAAAATGAAATACAGAGAAAATAATCATAAAAAATTATATAAATAAGGAATGCTCTCAAGAGATCTTTTGGTGGCTTTTAAAAAGGAGTTTTAATTAAGTTCTAAAAGAACTGTTAATCATCCTCACTTAACTCCAGCACAGATCCTGATCTGTCACTGCCCACTTCCCAGCATGGGTGCTTTCTGCGGGGGTAGATTTACAAGAAAGTCCCGCCAAATCCCTCCGGCGTCCAGATGCAGCTCTGGATGAACTATTCTGTTTTAAAAACCAAATAAGCACAAACAAGTTTTACCTGCAGAAATGAAGTAGCACTGAAATAGTAGGCTAGATGATTTGTATTGAATTCTGAGATTAATGGGGGGATAGTTGAGTTTTTTTTCATGTCAGTGGGGTGTTGACTTCATGCAGCTGAAGCTCCTCCTGTTTGATGATGCTGTCCAGGGTGTAAACAGCGTGCATCTGAAATGCAGAGCAGGGAACTACCTGCGGTCTCGTTGTAGCTGACTGAACCCACCATTAGGATGCATTCACACCCCAAACACGGTGTCTGCAAAGAGGGTGGCGGATTTACACAGTATCCCTATGCAAACCGAACAGAGAAACAGCCAGCAGAGAGATGGGTCACCGCATTGCTCTCACTTCTTGCTACTTGACAGGACTGAGGTGTCGTTAAACAGTAGCACTGTGCAGAGATAGTGGAATGGTGACCGCTGAAGCTGAAAAATCTAAACTTTTGTTTAAAATCGCGTAAGGGTAACCAATCAGGGACAGGGTGTGGTTGTGACATCCCTTATAGAGGCCAGCTGTTGCCCCTCCCCATCACTGGTGCTCTCTGTCCTGCTGGAAACAAGGAAGTACCATCAAATCCGACCATCCAGCTCTAGATGAACAAAAGTGATTTTCTTTTTCCACGCTTCCTGGGATTTCCAAAAGTCGATGGTCTCTCCCCAACCCATTTCAAAAGTTGTGTATCTAGAAAAAAAATAGCAGAAGTCTGTAATGTTACATTCCATCTTTGCTTTTATTGTGAAATGCCAATAAAAGATCTTGACAGGAAATACTAGGGAGTTACCATTCATAACAGCAGATCCAAATTGAGGGATCTGGGAGGCTGATGAAGCTTAAAATATTTTTGAGACAATAGTTTTAAAGAAAAGAGAAACGAGCACAATAATAACCTCTGGTTGGATGGTGACATCAATCAGCGGATATTAAACATTATTTTTAAAAACCAAAGCAGAACTAATCTGCACTAAAGAGTCACTAAAAAGTAGACCACTGGTTCAATTCTGAGCTTAATGGTTGACATCTGGATGACCCAAAAATAATCTTTAATATCTCTGTAACAAAAGTAATATACATTATCTTTTTTTTTAATCTCCAAATTTTCATTTAACTGCACAAACATGCATTAATGAACCATTAACCATTCCATCTTTTTGCTGAGTTTTTTTCACTGGGTTAGGGTTGTCAGCATCATGCAGCTCAAGCTCCTCCTCTTTGACGTGTTCCACTGTGCATCTGAAATGCACAGTGCTCATCTCCACACGGGCCTTGCGGTATTTACCACGGACACCACGTTTGGTCTGAATCCACTGTAACTGATCAATGCATTTTTAAGTATCAAAACATTTGGAAGTAAAACATTTTATATCTATTTCTTGGGGAAGTGTCTAACACTTTCCATTTGCTTTGACCTGCTCACGCCTTTGTCTTCACCACGTCCTTACTGCCTAAATGATTATTGTGGCTTTGGAGTGTTTCACCTTGAACTGTAGACAAGGGTCACACACGTGCTCTCCTTCAGCTGAGCTGCTCCATATCGGAAAAGTTTCAGGAACCAAGAGGCTAAACATCCATTGTTCTCCCTACAGGCTTGGTGAAACCACCCTGTCAATGTTAAGGATTGCTGCCCACTTTATTTTGTTAATAAAAAGGAGCTTGACACAATTTAGCACACCTAACTTTACCCCGTCATTCCCCAAACGTCCATGCACCAGCAGACGTGGCTTCCACAGAAGCCTCCATGGTCTCTGTGTCTGAGCTGATGTTTCCAGGGTTGCCCTGAATCACCATTTGGCAGCATTTGACAGCCTGCCTTCCTCTAATGCTTATCACATTCCAACTCAAGGGCCAGTCTGTTGTTTATAAAATGAATGCTGATCTTCCTGCTCAGTCATCATGTCTGTGATTTAATGATTTGTTTTGTTCCTCTGTCATCTGTATGAACCGATACAGTGGGAGAGTTATATGGGGTGCACAAGACTGTAAATGGCATACAGGAAGACAATTACTATTGCAGCAGGTTTATTGTTCATTTCATTTGGGTTGAATATTGTTTTAGATGCATAAATCTTTGCAAAAATGTTTGTACAAATGATTATATGAATTTTAGAATGATGGCACCTGCTCCATTAATTCCTTTTTTTTCTTTGTACCTGCAGGCCTATCAGACTCTGTTAAAAGGTAGTGATGTCGCAGTCTGGAGAAAAAGGGAAGGTGAGAATATAAGAACGAAACCTCGCAGTTTATAAAAAAAATCCCCACACATGAAGTGCCAAGTAATACATGAGGGAGCTGACTAAGTAGATTCGTGTGAATGTTATGGTACTACTAGGATCAGCATTTGGAAAGGATATCCTGTGTAAAATTCAAGTGTTTCTTGATTTGAATTTATTTTTTTTCAGTGATGTTTCACCAGAAGTGTCACATACTATAAAAGTCACAATTTTTAAACCTAAACTTGTTAAAAAAAATAGAAAAACATGTAAATTCAATACATGCAAATAATGTATCGAAGGGGGATGTTTATTACTGTTATGATCTGTTAAATTAATATCTGACATTCAAAATTTAAGATATTTTTCTTTTTATTTCATGCAGTTTCCAGATTCACCTGGTTATGTAGGTTTTGCAAACCTTCCAAACCAAGTGCATAGAAAATCTGTGAAGAAAGGCTTTGAATTTACCCTTATGGTAGTCGGTGAGTAAACACTCTTGATTACATTTGCTGATTGTAATTTTTACATTTAAGAATAGATAATGAATTTCCTTCCACTTTGTTTGTCAGGAGAGTCTGGTTTGGGCAAATCAACACTTATAAATAGCCTGTTTCTTACTGATCTGTATCCTGAACGCTACATCCCTGGTGCTGCAGGTAGGTCCTCTAACACACACATACACACACTTATAGGCAAGCAGTCTGATAATGAAGAAGTCTCCAGCAGAGCATTAATATAAGAGGACTTTCAGGAATGCCGCAGCCTTCAAAATGACAGCGCTTCTTACAACTCTATTTTGATTTGTTTTAACTAAAGACTACAGAGAAAGTCTTCTCTGGTCAGGTAATGTTAACTGCTAATCTAAATGTGAAGTTCAATATGTTAAAAGGTGTTGCTGTTAAGTTTTTTTTTTAATATAACACCTTTTTACCAACTTTTTAACTGAGGTGAAACCTAAATTTTATGATGAGGGCTCTCATTTGAAATTTCTTTGTCACTTATGTAGATAAAAATGTATACATATACATTTTAGGTATGAATATTCCCTGTTTAGTGTATTTGCATACCCCCCCACCCTGATGTTTACTCTCTTTTGTCGTCCTTTAAACCCCCCCACAGAGAAAATTGAGCGGACAGTCCAAATCGAGGCTTCCACTGTTGAAATTGAGGAGAGAGGCGTGAAGCTTCGACTCACCGTGGTCGACACCCCAGGATATGGTGACGCCATAAACAGCCAAGATTGGTACATTTAATCTAATTACTTAGAAGTTGAAACAACTTTCGTGTTTGTTTGTTTTTTATTCTTCTGTTATACAAAACCTTTATAATAAGTATGGATCTCTATATTACTGTAGATTCACATCAGGAGCCTCTGATCAGTTGATGTAACTTCATCTTAGAAACATATTTGTGAAATTAAGATTATTTTAAACTTAAATTAGCAAAGAATATGAAATATTTTAGCCTCAGTTTTCTATGCTAAGTTTTCCTTGTGGAGAACAGTATGTCATCTGTATAGTATATAATAAGTTTTGTTTTTTTTGCTTTCATATAGAACCAACCTATTTGTTTCTAAAGGTTATTTAAGTTGCTATCTCTTTTTTTTAACATCAGCTTCAAGACCATCATCCAGTACATTGACAATCAATTTGAGCGATACCTACATGATGAAAGTGGGCTGAATCGAAGGCACATAGTGGACAACAGGGTGCACTGCTGTTTTTATTTCATTTCTCCATTTGGACACGGGTAACAATACATTGCTTTTTTGTTTAAACATTGATAATAAGACAAATTGTGGTTATTTTATTCTAAAAATCTTGGCCCAATATACAGTTATGCTTCATAGTAGCATTGCTTGTGTTAGTAATTATTGTACAACCTTAAGTTTCCTCTAATTTAGCTCTGCTTTTATTTTTTATTTTTTGTAAGTTTTATAAAATTTGCTCATATCCTGTTCCTCTTTCTTGGGTCTATCTCTTTCACTTTTTTGTTCTGTTTCCCCCTTGATTAATCTTCCAAATTCTTCTTTCTCTCAGTCTAAAGCCTCTGGATGTGGAGTTTATGAAGGCCATCCACAGCAAAGTCAACATTGTTCCAGTAATCGCCAAGGCTGACACGCTGACACTGAAGGAGAGGGATCGTCTGAAGAGAAGGGTCAGTTTGACTAACATACACTTATTTACAGTTTTATATATGACTAGCTCCTCCCTAAATATTAGCCCTCTCTTGATGCATTCATGTGTAAGTATTGCTGTTTTTCTTTTTGGTTCCTCCATTAGTTTCTTTCAACGTACAGATTAAAGGTTCATACATTACATATGCTCAAACTTAACTGCTTAATGACGGACTACTTTGGCAGAACCTAGATCTTTCATCCATGCTTATCGGAATCTCAATGTGTCAGCCATCTTTGTTTGTGGAAGAGAACCAGTGCGCTTCCCTGTATAATTACAGTGATGTTTGACCTTTTAATGTTTTTCATGACACCACCAGATTGTTTAAAAGTCCAGGGAGGGGTAATAAATGAGAGGAAACTGTAGGAGGAACGGGGGTTTAAAGAGTGTTGTATATAACGTTGATGCAACTCACATTATCCAGTGTTAAGTCTTTCCAGATACTTCCTGTTGGAGCGGACCCAGGTGTCTGCCTCTCAGCACGCTCCTCCGCTTCCTTCTGTCTGCAGGGGAAGGACGTAGTAACACCTTATTTAATGGACACTTGTGTTTTCAGATGATAACCTTACATAAGCAACATCAGTTTAAAGGCTTTCCTGTTCTTTTGCTCTACTTACAGAAGGTTGGGATTATTTGGTCATAAGCAGAGGCCCTTCTTATGTTCCCTCCACCTTTTCTAAGTCAAACAACCACTCAGAATGATAGATGCTAAGTGGAATAGAAAATATTAGAGGTAAAGGACTGCGTATACTGTTTCCCCACATCATTCCTAAGCATTAACTTTTCCCCTTATATCAGTGGCATGACGGTAAACTTCAGTCCCCTGAGCTGACTTGGTCACTCAGAGATAGCCCTGTAGTGATAAGAAGTGTAAATGGATAGTAGATTATCTCCAAGATTTTTGAGATGAGCAGTAATGTTGTGGAGACTATTTTAAATTGTACAGGTGCTGGTCATAAAATTAGAATATCATGAAAAAGTAGATTGATTTCAGTAATTCCATTTAAAAAGTGAAACTTGTATATTATATTCATACATTACATACAAACTCATATATTTCAGATGTTTATTTTGTTTAATTTTGATGATTACAAATGACAACAAATGAAAATCTCAAATTCATCATATCAGAAAATTAGAATATTGTGAAAAGGTTCAAAATTGATGGCCCCTGGTGCCACACTCTAATCAGCTAATTAACTCAAACCACCTGCAAAAGCCTTTAAATGGTCTTTCAGTCTAGTTCTATAGGCTACACAATCATGGGGAAGACTGCTGACTTGACAGTTGTCCAAAAGACGACCATCGACACCTTGCACAAGGAGGGCAAGACACAAAAGGTCATCGCTAAAGAGGCTGGCTGTTCACAGAGCTCAGTGTCCAAGCACATTAATAGAGAGGCGAAGGGAAGGAAAAGATGTGGTCGAAAAAAGTGTACAAGCAAGAGAGATAACCGCACCCTGGAGAGGATTGTGAAACAAAACCCATTCAAAAATGTGGGGGAGATTCACAAAGAGTGGACTGCAGCTGGAGTGAGTGCTTCAAGAACCACCACACACAGACGTATGAAAGACATGGGTTTCTGCTGTCGCATTCCTTGTGTCAAGCCACTCTTGAACCACAGACAGCGTCAGAAGCGTCTTGCCTGGGCTAAAGAGAAACAGGACTGGACTGCTGGTGAGTGGTCCAAAGTCATGTTCTCTGATTAAAGTAAATTTTGCATTTCCTTTGGAAATCAAGGTCCCAGAGTCTGGAGGAAAAGAAGAGAGGCACTTCATCCACGTTGCTTGAAGTCCAGTGTAAAGTTTCCACAGTCAGTGATGGTTTGGGGTGCCATGTCATCTGCTGGTGTTGGTCCATTGTGTTTTCTGAGGTCCAGGGTCAACGCAGCCACATACCAGGAAGTTTTAGAGCACTTCATGCTTCCTGCAGCTGACCAACTTTTTGGAGATGCAGATTTCATTTTCCAACAGGACTTGGCACCTGCACACAGTGCCAAAGCTACCAGTACCTGGTTGAAGGACCATGGTATCCCTGTTCTTAATTGGCCAGCAAACTCTCCTGACCATAACCCCATAGAAAATCTATGGGGTATTGTGAAGAAGAAGATGCAATACACCAGACCCAACAATTCAGAAGAGCTAAAAGCCACTATTAGAGCAACCTGGGCTATCATAACACCTGAGCAGTGCCACAGACTGATCGACTCCATGCCACGCCGCATTGCTGCAGTAATACAGGCCAAAGGAGGCCCAACTAAATACTGAGTGCTGTACATGCTCATACTTTTCATGTTCATACTTTTCAGTTGGCCAACATTTCTATAAATCCTTTGTTTTTATTGGTCTTCAGTAATATTCTAATTTTCTGATATGATGAATTTGAGATTTTCATTTGTTGTCATTTGTAATCATCAAAATTAAACAAAATAAACATCTGAAATATATGAGTTTGTATGTAATGTATGAATATAATATACAAGTTTCACTTTTTAAATGGAATTACTGAAATCAATCTACTTTTTCATGATATTCTAATTTTATGACCAGCACCTGTATATTGATGATGGGAAACTAATGCAAGTACACCCTCTCAAATATCAATATGCTCTCCTTTTGTTTGAACACTGAAGTTGAAAGAGATTAAGAATGTTACCAAAAGCAATACATAAAAAGGGTTCTTAATTTTTTTTTTTTTTTTTTTACAAAATATCAACTTACATAAAAACTAGAACAAACAAAAAAAACATGGGTAAAATTAAGACCACGCACAACCCAAACATTCTTTGATGTTTCTATGTATTTCATTTTTTTGGGGAGTGGCGGCCTAGTGGTTAGGGCATTGTGCTTGGAATCCAGAGGTTCTGAGTTTGAGCCGCACTCCAACAGACTGCCACTCTGGGTCCCTGAGCAAAGACCCTTAACCCAACACTGTTCCCGAGGCGCCGCACAATGGCAACACACGGCCTCCCGCGGGGTAGGTTAAATACAGAGAGGGAATTTTGGTGTTCTCTACTTGTGACAGTGTTATGACAGTAAAAAAAAAAATAGCTGGGACGATCTTTTGCACAGCTTGGCAGCTGGGGAATACTGGGTATCAAAAGGTTTGCAACAGCTTTCAAAATGTTGGCTTTTCAACAAATTTAAAGGGGGGAGTATCTCTTCAGAAATTAAGAAAACAACTTTGTCCGCATTTTCCAGTTTTGGGATTAACACCATTACATTATAAAAGCATTACTAACTAGTTTTTCATTAGAAAGTAATGTAATTACTTTTAGGACGCCGGTAACACTGTTACCAATGTAATGTAACGCAATGTGTTTTTTGCATTCTTCTGCAGCGGGGCATTTGTTGTTGTTTTTTCTGCAAGCAGCTGAGCTTTGACACCACTTGGCATAGGAGCTGTACACATGCGTTAAACACACAGAATATGAGAAGATCCTGTGGCTCGCAGCCACTGATTTAATGACTCTTGACGCTAACTGAAGTCAAAGGTTAAATGTTGCTGTTATTAGCTCATTATGCGACTGAACAAAAACAGGTATCAAGAGCCGCTCTAAAAACATTGTCTCACTGCCACCAACACTGATTAACAGCTTACTTCCATCAACTTTGCATTCTCAGTGATACACTGAATTCACACAGAAATACCCAGATTTCCTGCTTTTCTCAAATAGGATAATCCTTGTTTAATACGGTGTGAAAGTATGTTTTTGTGTAAAATTGCTTGAAAAGCATTATTTTTTAAGCCTCACACCTATTTTATAGCCAGTTAAAGCCTGACAATGTGCAAAATATAAAACTCTGAAACTTCTGATTTACCTTGTTCAACATTTCAAATATTTAATCATTTCAATCAATGAATTGTTTAAATTATTAATTAATGCTAAACATTGTATATTTCACTACTTTACTTTCAGTTATGAAATGTTATGGCCTTCTATTCAGATTCAGTTTAGATCCTGAAAAGTGACTGCATAGTTACTTTGATTAGTTAACCTGTTCCTGCAATTGTGCAGTGACTGAGTTGCTAACTCAGTGGGAATGAATTGCTCCAGTGATATGGGATTGTCAGGAAGACTAAAAGTGCTGCAGTGGTTTAGGTTTCTTTTCTCCAGCTGGGGATATTGTATTTTACGTGCAGCTGCAGGTTTGTTGTATTAAGTGTTGGCTTTTCCGAGTTAAGGGGTTCACTATGGTCATGCGCTTCAACCTACCTGATAAATGGTACGCTACAGGATATGTAAAGGTAGGGAAATGTGTTGAAAACAGGCTGAAATTCTTGAACTTGTTTAAATGTATCTTATGATTTTTTTTAAATAGTTTTTTCTTTGAAAGTAGCTCAAATAACTTGATGACTTTTATTAACTGAGGAAATATTTTTGTTGTGATTCTTTGTTTATATTATATCTCCATGCTGTGTAATGGTTATGTGGTTCAAAGTCAGCAGTCATTGTATTTGAAAGTAGCATGGGCTGATATGAAATTCAGACAGTTTCATAATCTTAAAGCAAAATATCCCGTTTTTACTGTATCATGGTGTTGTAGGGGGAAAAAAGTATTCAACTATTCACCCTAGTTAAATAAACGGAGATCGATGGATTTCACTCAGTCGGCACATTTATTAATATCTTTGCAAAGAGAGAACAGTTCATCATACAGCCCTAATGGCACAGCATTCTGCCCTGTTCTTCATGAACAGCGTTCGTTCTTACTTACAACAATGGAAAAGTAGTCAGAGTCAAAACAAATTACAGACACTTTGGTTAAACAGTAACATGTTATGAATAAACCTTGAGAAAGAATCTGATTTGTTATGGGAAGAAGCTATATCTGGTCTACAAACACAGACTGAGTGAAAACTTTTATAGTGAGTAAATAGGATAAATTAGTATATAATAGAAGAGAAATAAAAAATTTTCCGACAACAGATTACAGCTCTATTTCTGAATTGTCCTAATAAAAAAGGCCTCAAATTCTTCCTTATTTGTGGGCTGAGCTCTGTTGTCTCTGTTGCTAACTTAAATTTATAATTGTAATAGCTGTTTTTAGATCGCTATTTTCAGCACAAGGAAAAGATGACAAGAATGAACAGGTTTACAAGTTTGTGGCTATAAGGGGATTCTGTATCTTGACTTTCACTTAACACTAATGAAATATGCAGTGGCAGTCGAAATGCAGTGGAGAAGGTTGACCAGCACAACCACCAGGCTGTCTGCCTCAGTAAAGTGTAGTGCTTGTTTCACCATTGCGTGATGCTAAAGTTAGCTCGTTCATTTCAAGACTTTTCTTCAAATTTAGCAAATATCAATGGATGATGCTCATATTGGCCGTAAGCTTCCTCTTGCTTGCGCTGTCTAATGTACCTGAGATAATATTATTCCTCCAAACTGCTGCTGCCGCCCGTCTTCTTGCAGTAAGTCAAGTAATCCAATAGATAACCAACTTTAACGTCATGCCACTTTCAGTCAATCATTTAATGCCTATTGTGTAAAAATCTTAACCTAAGAAAGGCAAAGCCCATTAAAACAAGCCATTGATGTTGCAATGATTCCTCCTCCTGAGCAAGCATTCGGCAACAGTGGACATCTTGTCCAAAAACATTTTGTCATTGTGAGTTTTTAGCCCCATGAAAGGTTTTTAATCTTAACCCAGTTTGTAACTTTTCTATTGACTGCCAGTCTGTCTATCCACCTTCCCCTCATGCAGAGACCTCCCACCTACTTCTCATTCAGGTCTTGGAGCCGGCAGCCTTGCAGGCGTCAAAGTTGACGGCTGACCACTTTGTTCTCTGTGCTCCATTCTTTTAAGCCTCCAGTTTGTTTTTCCTAAGTTTCTGTAATAATCTCACTTTGAAAACCCTGATGAAGCATAAAGGCTCATCAGAACATTTCACATTCATAATCAAATTTTTATGTTTGTTTTAAGGAAAGCTGACCTTCTGTGCTCATATTTAAAAGCATACACTTAATTGAAAAAAAAAATACACCTTTGTGCTAAAAAGACTCTGGTAAGATTACAGAGTGGGGTGTTTTTGTGCTATGACCCTTCCAAACCTTTTAAGTGTTCCTTTGGCACTCTACATTAACAACCCCACGTTTCCTGTTACCACAGAGTCCCTGAAAGAAACCTTAGCTTGGAGCCGGGAACATGTCCTGGATATTTGGACATTACATTTAAAATCACACCACGCTCTATTGTTGTTGTTTTTTTGCTGTAAACATTTAAGGATTAGCCACATTAAATAAAAATACTGCAGCAGTATGAACTTCAGAATTTAATTGTCTGCCACTTTATCTGTCCATCACTTTGTCCACATGCTCCACTAACTGTTCTCCTAACAGACATTTCCCATTGTACACCAAGCAGCAATTAGCTGAGAGTCAAACAAAACTTTCTAAGAAATCCACAGTCTTTCTCAGAAAACCATGCCACCTAGGAATTACCAAGCCACTGCTTTGCTGTTATCTGTGCTTACAGATAATGTTTTTGTCCAGTTTTCCTCTCAGTACACAGACTTTATCTGAAGCTTTTCTAGTAATAAGGGAGTTTCTTGGAAAGTCATTATAGCCAGGAAATCTAGACGGTTAACTGACAAATAATTTAGAAACCTAATCGTCTCCAATTAGGGCAAATTTATTCTTTTCATCTGCTTTGGTTTGGGTGTGTAGACTTACTTTCATCTAATTTAATATTGATGAATAAGTATGAATATTTTGAACTGAAATGTGTTTTCCTTTAACATTTCAAAAAGTGAAAACGTTTAATTGAAAGATGTCTATATATTACCTTTTAAAGGGAATGAATCCAAAATGAAGTATTTTCATCCTGGCTTGTTTGATTTACTAATCTCCCTCCCAAGCCATCAATCTTAATGTAAAGCATATACATTTTGGTTTGATTAGATTAGTTGAAGTGGCTCTTTGCTATACTTGCCTGATTTTCCTCATCTAGTCCTGCACTATGAAGCAGTACGCCAAAGTCTCCTTTGAGGTTCGACCTCCGTAAGCCAAGAACCTGCCAGGAAGCAGAAAGCCTCAGATGATTGATAACGCTGAGTGTTTCACCCGCACAATTTATAGGTTTATGTTTTGCCAGCACTTTCTCACAGTTTGGAGCCATTCATTTCATAATAAATCCCTGCTCCCCTGTGCTTTCCTCAATGCTAGTCCACTCTCCCATTATGGCGGGAAACAGCTTGTATAGAACAATATAAGTTTCCTGTAATGTGTTAAAACTGTTCCATTGAGAAGACACGACCTGCTGCCTTGTGCAGCTCAGACTCTAAAAACATGGTGAACGTTTCTCCCATCGTTTACAACTCATCCCCTTAATTCTGCTTTCCTCTTCTGGAACCGCCTCACATAGCGTCTTACTTTGTCCTTCCATCTAATCCCATTTCCTTCACTGGGGTTGCAGTGGTCCTGGTTTATAAGTTTCCCTGAGGAGGGCATATTGAAATGCTGATCCTCTCAGTCTGGGACCCTCAAGTCATATCCTGTATAGGGCTTTAGTCTCAAACTGTATTACTTTTTTTTTTCTAAGAGGACAGAACACAAAGCTGGTTTAGACTGGAATGCTAAAATGAGAAACTATTTAAGTTCTCTGATTTGAACTGAACAATAACAAGTTGTTAGTCATGTATGTCTGATGCCTTACCCCAATGCAAACAGCTGCTTGATCAGTAAATTGATTAATTTAGTTAAATATGCAAATTTTTCCCAGATAGGAAAAAAAACAAAGGACAAACCATTGTCTCTGCGGTAAATACATCAAGAGGTGATTAGTTTCTGTATCTCAGAAATACTTAATCTACAAGTTAATTTTTCATGTCTTATGGAAGTGTAGCCCCAAACAGTTATAAAAAACAAAACATGCTTTATTCCATTAAAAGGGCCAATAAGTACATTACAAACTAAAAACCAATATTCTCTTGTAAAATAAATATTTGTAGCTATGATAATGCTAACGCCTAAAAATACTGCTATTACTAATAATGGTAGATGGCCTGTACTGATATAACACATTATTAAATCAGGGGACTCAATTTGCTTTACACTACATTCAGTCATGATGGTTGCTACATGTACATACATAATGTAAGCTACATCATTGGCTTTGGCTGTCCCTATTGCTTGTTTAATTTTATCCCAAAATGTTCTACCCACACCCCAAAGAATATTCTAATTGCAGCCATGTGAAAGGAATCCCTTTCTTTTTCTGGATATTTTTTGACCTACCTTCTTGTATTTAGCTGCATTTACTTTCAGCTGTAGGCAGTATTCATTACCACCTATAGCAGAGCATAACAGAATGTCTGCTTTAAAGCCGGCAGACCAAACCAGCGCATTCAGCTCGGCAAAGAACTCATGCTCTTCCTCAACACTAAAGTCCTCAGACATTTTTCTTTCGTTGTTTCTTTCTTTGCACAGGTAAACAGCACATTTCTTCTTCTACGCTTGCATTATTGGCAGAGCAGACGCTGAATGCGCACTTTCATCTGGTTTGGTCTGCCGGCTTCCGTAGCGTCGTGATCGCGCACGTGCGCGCTTTCAGGAAATCCTATACACTACTGTTTATGCTCTAAAAACATTCTAAATGACTTCGTTTCGAGTAAATTCTGGATGCTACCCACTCAGGACACTTGGAATACATTGGACGAGCAGTATGGAGGAATATTGACACGTTTTTTGTGGACTTTTATGGACCTTTCTGCCTCGGGCACCATAGACCTCCATTATTTGAATGTCAGCAGACAGCAAGAAGCCTCCCAGATCTCCAGATGCATTTGAGATATAAAAAAAGTACTCCAGAGTGTTGTTCAGCATGGGGGTGAGTAGAAAATGAAGGCTAATCATGTTTTGGGTGTACTATTCCTTTAAGCTGTATCTAATGTTTAGCGATCTTGTATTAGCAGTGCTTTTACTGCTAGAGTTGTAACAGTTTGGAGTGTAGGGTGTAATCTATCCTGTAAAGTTAAAAGTTGAGCAGGAATGACTTCATTCTGTGTGCGTCCTTGCTCTTGTGTTTGGCCTTTTTTCCTGTGAGTGTTTCAAACACGCGGATATATTTATTTTCCTGCTCTCCTGCGGTCATTGTGCCCGGGCATGCTTCACATCTCTGCTGATTTTAAAACAATAAATATCTGCTTTCCCTTATAGAGCTAACAACTCCATTACACATGGTCCCTCAGTTCTCAGAAAGTGCTGAAGGGCAGCCCTGCGAAAGAGATGATTCAATTAATTATATTTCTTATTAAAATACTTTTAGAACACCTTAAAACATGTGAATGTGTGGTTGAATTCCTATTTTCACAGTGCCCCCCCTTTAACCCTCACATAAATACAAGATCACATGAATAGCTCAATTGTATCCGTGCTCTTTGATCAAAGGAGTGGTGGGTGGTCTTAACTGTACAAATACTTTCCTCAGACAATAGGAGTGGAAGGGTGTGCGAATCATTGTTGCTCATGTGATACCTTCAAGTAACCATGGCTGTTAGACTTCCTTCCCTCTTTCTATTACTTATAGATGCAGGTGGTAGAGAGAATACTTCTATTGAGTCAGTTTTCTCTTTTGCAGAAGGATTTTTACTTGTATGCAATGTGTTAATGTTTCATGTTATTATAGAATAGAATAGTAAAATACCTTTATTGTCCCACAATGGGGAAATTCTGATGTTTACAGTAGCAAAAAGTGTATAGGAAAAAAGTGGTCACATAAATGTGGACCTTAGAAAATTGTATAAGAATACCATAATAGTGAAAAGTAAAAAAATAAACAAATAAAATACAGTACTGTAGAGTGTTTTAACAATGTAAATACTGTGCACCAGGAGAATAAATAACCAATATACAGCTATGGACATTTTTACAGAAATGGAATATTTGAAAATAGCAGCAACATCAGAGATGTGCAAAATGACAGTAGCATGTTATTTAACTGACTAAGGTAGAAACTGCAAAATCAGCATCAATGTAACAACTTATTGAGGTTGTTGGGAAGAGTGATTGGTTATTAAGTCTTACAGCTGCTGGGAGAAAGGATCTGTGATAACGCTCCCTGATGCATTTAGGGTGCAGCAGTCTTTCACTGAAGGGGCTCTCCAGTTCTGCAACAGCTTCATATATATATATATCTATATATATATATATATAGATATATATATATATAGATATAGATATATAGATATAGATAGATATATATATAGATATATAGATATAGATATAGATATAGATATATAGATATAGATATAGATATAGATATATAGATATAGATATATATATATATAGATATATATATATATATAGATATATATAGATATCATCCTGATGGCTTTTCCTGCAGACACACAATCATTTGTTCATATGTGTTTTAGGGTTATGCAGATTAAGCTTTGAAAGACAAGAAAGATTGGTAAACTAGAGAGAAATAAGGTTACATTTTTACTTGATCAAATCTTTATTTTTGGAATTATTTATCTAAGCTATAAATCAAAGATTGCATGGTTCAATGTTCTCTATAGTGTTTGACTTGTAGAATTATTAAGATCTTTATAGTGTTTTCTATTGCAACCTATTGTGCTTTAGCTTATTCTCCAGGTGCACAGTATTTATATTGTTAAAACACTTTGCAGTACAATATTGACTTCACTATTATGTTATTTTTACACATTGTTCTAAGGTCCACATTTGTGTGACAATTTTTCTCTATAATGTTTTTTCTGCGTTAACACCAGAATTTCCCCGTTGTGGAAAAATAAAGGGATTTCCTATTCTATTCTATTATAGTCTTTACTAAACTGTTTTGATGTCATAAAAGCAGGGTTACATTTAAATGGGAGCAAACCTTCAAATATTTCATTGCACCAAGTTAAACTTTCAGGTGCGAAAATCTGTTGAAGTTGCGATTTCCATGGATAAGTGCCGAGAAGAAAGCCTAATTTAAAATCAACCTTTAAGACGTTTGGTAAGCGCCATGTAGGGGACATCAAAGATGTAAACTAAAGACAACTTCGCCTGGACTGTAAACACCACCTCACTGGTCAAAAGGGCACAAAAGCGCTTTTACTTCCTAAAGAGGATGAGGAGAGCCCACCTGCCCCCACCCATCCTCACCACCTTCTGCAGAAGCACCATAGAGAGCATTCTGACCATCCGTTTCACTGTATGATGTGGAGGCTGCAGCTCCTCAGACTAGAAGCTGGTGAGGAGAGTAGTGAGAACTACAGACAAGATCATCAGGGCTCCACTTCCCTCCATTAAAGACATTTCATCCCAGCACTGCGTGTCCCAAGCCTGTAACATCATAAATGACCCCTCACCCCCCACCATGGACTGTTCTCCCTGCTTCCCTTTAGGAAGAAAGAGGCTTCAAAGCATCCGATGCAGGTCCAACAGATTCCAAAACAGCTTCTTCCCCATTAGCCATTAGGTGCTGAATGCTGTATAAAATGGGGTTAAAAAAAAAAAAAGATGCACAATGTTGGAAAACTGAATTATATACCAGACTTATGTTTACATTTGATCATCATGTTTTTATTCGATCACTGCTGCACTTTAGAAACACTCTGGGTATAAAAAATTAAAATGTCTAAGTCTAAAAGTGGTTATAAAAGTTTTGTCTCAGAAGGGCTATAACAGGTGCATGCTACACTTTTCTTGTTTTTCTTTTAAAAAACGAATTAAAATTATTTATCCATTCACTTCTATACTATGTACTAATTTTTAATTTGTAAACCATCAAAGGTGTGTTTGTTTTCTAAGAACAATTATTGTTTGTAATTATAACATGGCAAAAGGTATGAGGGAATAATTCCTTTGAAAGGAGCTGTAGATTTGTCCGGCACAGAGCAGGCAGCTGTTTGCATCTACTGCAATGTTATTAGGATCACAGAGCAATCATAGTGGCCAGGATTTTCCTTTAATAAATTCTTCAGCCTTGGAAAAACAGGGCCCCAGTCCCTTGACCCCTTACCAAGCATTGTCTCACCAGTTGGTCCATCGTTAGTTATTCTTCGCTTTAAAGCACTTTTCTCTTTCCTCTGTTTTAATTACCACAGAGGTGTCATCATGGGGTTATTAAAGAAAAACAAAAACTTGTAGTGTTGAAGTGGGAATTTTTTTTTTTTATTAGAAGAAACTAAAGGTTCAGGGGTTTAGAAGTTCTGTCAAAAAGAATCCAGTTAAAAGCTGATCAGATATGCTTATTTACAGCCGGTTCATTCCTGTGGTCAGTCCCCTGAGGCTGGCAGGGAGCTGGGCTGTTGCATAAACATCACGTCGAAGTGTCACTGCCCTGCTTCCTGCAAGTCTAAATTCTCTTTTCGATCTAGGTAGATTAGCATTAAGATCCAATTTAATTGTTTTGTCTCGTTTTTTTTCCCCTCCGTGTACATTGTTGATTTTCTTGGAATGCCTTCGTACACTTCCAAGTATTGTTGCACTGAGTTTAATGGAGACATGCAACATGCCAGGTTAGAGGAAAATCAGCTCTGTCCTCTGGAGGCCTATGAGAAACCAGGGCAATAATAAATATGTTGGCAGCATTTTGATGTTTTTCTTTTGTGAGAATTGTTTGGCAGGTGTCTGACTCACTTGTTTTTGTGGGTTTGCTGGTGAAAATGGACAAATCAGAAAAACACTGCTCCCGTTTGCGGCTGACGTGGTGAAAAATGTTGATCCCTTTAATTATGGGTTTGCATCTTGTTTTGATTGGTGGTTTTGGTTCAACCTTCCCCTCTGTTGCAGAAAGATTGCTCAGCCACGTCTTCCACCACATCTCCCCATATAATTATTTCTATGTATAGAGCTGCAGGTATTGCTATATTAGGGCCACAAAAAAAACCCCCACTGCAATGCATTTAACGCTGCTATTTGTAGAACTGTCTGATCCTTACTTTTCTTTATAAACCCATGTTTGCAATGACTCAGGCCAGTTTTAAAGTCCCTGACCTGTTTTCTTAGTGTCGTATATGCACAATGCTCCACTTTCTTTAACCGGAGCCAAACATATTAAAGTGATAGTAATTTGGTTTTATGTATACTGCGACAAAGTTAATTTAATCTGGAATCAGATGACTGATGACCATAAGAGATATAAAATATTTTATTATGTCCTTATATCACTTCTTTAATGCATAAACCTTCCTTATGTCTTACTTCTAAATGTTTCTCCTTTCCTCCTTGTGACCTTCCTGCTTTGCTAATGATGTCCTCCGCTTCTTTACCGTGTCCTACCCATCTCCCTTACTGGCAGTTTGTTTTCCCAGGTTTCATACATAAATCTGCTCACTGTTGAAACATCTGCCATGAGTTCTTGGTGAACTTTGGTATGTTATATTATAAAATGAACATAAAGAACCAGGGTCTAAAAGTGGACAAAGAAAAGTCTGGAATATTTACATGTAGAACATGTAGGAACCCTGCAATTTGAATCATTGATAGGTCAACCTGACGGGACTGAGTGGCCCTCTACTGCCAAACATAACAACATTAAGGGGGTGCAGTGGAGGAGTGTTGTTTTATAACCCAGCAGGATGGTCATAAAAATCAAAATGGCCTCTGCTGCCAGCATGCATGAGCCAACTAAAATATACAGCTTGCTTGAGTAGAGTCTGGAGTAACATTAGGAATTAAGGCCTACACTGTGTACAGTAAATCAGCAGGAGACAACAGGGATTTGCAGCAGGCGGTGATTTTGGCAGCTCATGATCCACGGGAGGTCTTGATTACAGGTGTCAGCCTCCTTTAAGCACACCTTACGGAACAGAATAATTCAGGTAAACAGACATTTTGGATTAGAAGGGGCTGTAAACAGATGATGACAGACTACAGAACTGTGCTTCAGGAATGACCCAATGAAGTTTTCAGGGATTTATATGTAGTTTCCTTTGATCTCTTTATTTTACTTTACCTGCGTTTCTGGTTAAGTTTTACCGTTTTATTTTTCCTTCTTTGTCTTATGTGCTTATGCTTGCAGCAATATGTTGTTTGCCTGATTGTTTTCCTGTCATTGTGTTGCAGGTTTATTTTTCCTTCTGTGCTTACAGTTTTCCCAAATTCTTTGTGTTCGGCGCCCACCACAGTTATGCTTATCTAGCTACCCCCCCATGTACAGTGCTTCTGTACATCGCATGTGTTCGAATACATGAGCGGCTCAGGTCCGGTGTCACGCTCTCCTCTGAGTTCTGCAAATCTTGTTTGTTTATAGATCTGTACCAAAACAATACCCAGCTCACCCCACGTACACTATCTCTCACACACACACACAGCATCCAGAGCTTACTGAGATAACAAGGCGCTGCCAAACAGACTCAAACCTGCACACACTTCCCGGCTGACTCATTACTGTCCCATACATACGACAGCACATGAAAGACCCCCCTAAAACAACACTTGACATTTTTTGGCTCCGCTACATAGAAGCACAATGTGAATATTACAATTTTGCTCTTGAGAAAACAAAAGAAAAATGCAGCTTTGATGTTTAGAATAATAAATACTAGCATCTGTCCCCGAGGTATCGGAGAAAAAAGCACCTTTGTTTTAACTTGTTTCTTTACCGGTCCGAGAAGAAAGGAGGAGGGAGAGCCTTTTTCTGTACTTATTTAGAGCTTGAATCCACATGCAGAAGGTTATTATTTCACCTGTCTACTCCTTTGCTCTTTAACCCTTCTTCCTCTACAGCAGAACTTTAGTTAAACATGTTGCTGCAACAACAAGCCTTTAAACAAATCTTCAAGTTACTGTAAACCAAGTGAGTGAAAGCTGAAGTTATTACATCTGTTTAATAGAAAACAGATTTCTGTTTCTTCTGTGATGTTATGTGCCAGTATTTACTTATAGATACTTCAATGTAGCCCTATTTCTATTACTTATTACTTATTTCTATTATTCTTATTAATTGGAGTGGAGTGGTGGCCTAATGGTTAGGGCATAGGGCTTTGAATCCTGAGATTGGGAGTGCGATCCCCCACTCTGGGTCCCCGAGCAAGATCCTTAAACCCACGGATCCCCGGACGCCGCACATTGGCAGGTTTGGCAGGTTATATTAGGGGAAATAACAGACTCATAAACACCAAGATACAAGTTAGGTTTGCTTATAAAAGTCAAACCCAATTTTCAAAACAGCTAAGTTATACCTCTGAAAACTAAAACATGCATGGCACTACTGCAAACACACAAAAACACATCTATCAACCTTGCCCTTAAGCTGAGTCAGGCTAACAATCGGAAAAGCAGCAAAGAGCCCCGTGGTAACGCCAGATGAGCTGCAGAACACCTCAGGTGGGAAGAATCTGTTGGGCTATTATGTGACGCACTTTGCAAAGCTGGTAATTATGCAAGGCTGCCAAGATGAGAAATTTTTTTAAAAGAAAACAATCTGAATTCCAGTGTATGTTTGACCTCACAACATGAAGAGAAGCAGGTAATGAGGATGGAGATCTGGGGAGATGGGACCTTAATATTTTAACTGCAAAACAATTATGATTACGCACAGTGGTGGCAGAGTAATGGTGTGGGGATATATATTTTTTTTATTTTACTATTAGCGACATCTGGTCAGAGTTATTTGGAAGCTAAATGGAGAACGGTGAAATCCTTAAAAAACAAGTTTTACATTTCCCGCTGGAAAGGGACTCTAAAATATGTAACCAGTGCTACTGTTAAATGGATTAAATTGAAGAAATTCATGTGTTAATATGTTCATGTGTTTCATATGTTATGGCAAGTCCAGTCCTAAATGCAATAGAAATCAAAACGTGTTAAAGGTTACACACTCTTTGTCATCTTGACTGACGTGGTGCTATTTTCTAAAGGAAGGATTTAGTCTGTCAAATGGCACACATTTAAGTTTTTGTTATTGCACAACTGTTCTCTCACGCAGTTTTAATAAGATGTGTTGAGGTTTGTAGCTGTAAAATAACAGAATGTAAAGGAAATCAAGCTAGATATTCATCTATATTGATTTCCAAGTTTCTGCAAAATCTAGCAAAAATGTGGACATTTGCTGTAAAAATATAAAATAGAATTTAAAATAAAACTTGAACAAACAAAGCTCCACCTCTAATATTGCTCTGAGTTCTGTTTCTATCTGCCCTGTTCCAGCTGGTTTAGTTCCCAGGCATTGGTAGGATCACCATACCTCAGCCTCACTGTATGCTTTCCTTTCAAACTATCAGATCCTTGATGAAATCGCCGAGCAGGGGATCAAAATTTATCAGCTACCCGACGCAGACTCTGATGAAGATGAGGAGTTCAAGGAGCAGACCAGAGTGCTAAAGGTGGGAGGATGGCAGCTCATGACTGCCCTTTCTGAACATATTGGACAATTGATATTTTACTGCTGAATTTCAATGACCCTTTTCAGGCAAGCGTCCCCTTTGCTGTGATCGGGTCCAACCAGCTGATTGAGGTGAAAGGAAAGAAGATTCGTGGCCGTCTGTACCCATGGGGCGTAGTGGAGGTGGAAAATCCAGAGCACAATGACTTTCTGAAATTACGTACCATGCTTGTGTGAGTTTTTTTTTAATAATAAAACCTCTTAGCTTGTTTGTTTTTTTGTTTTTTTTTTGTTTTTCCAGGAAAGGTCTGAAAACTTAAAAGAAAACTATTGTTGTATGAATAAGTCCCAGAAAGTCATTTAATGCAGAGCTATACTGTCCTCTTGTGGCCAAGTGTCTGATTGTTTTTTTTTTGTTGTTGCTGGTTTTAGGACCCACATGCAAGACCTCCAGGAAGTAACTCAGGATCTGCATTATGAGAACTTCCGGTCAGAGAGACTGAAGAGAGCTGGCAGGTGAGATGCTGCATAAAATCACCAAAACATTTTCACTAGTTTTTATCCATTTTCATTCTCAGTGAATTGTTTTATATTGTTCTGTTTTTCCTACAGAGCTGTGGATGAGGATGTGGTGGATAAAGACCAGATTCTGCTACAGAAAGAGCTGGAGGTAAAAACACAAGGGAGTCACTCTAACTGGTGCTTTCTGTTCTCTCCAACATGCTTTTATATAGATACCTTAATGAAAAATCTGTTTTATTCTCTCCTCATCTTTTCTGCCCTTCCCCTTGGTTCCCCTATGAATCCTTCTTTATTTAATACTAGAAAATATCTTTTTCCTTTTTTTTGTTCTCTGTTAATATTGTTTAGCTTCTAGGCTGTGGAGCGTACCAATCATTAGACTGTAGCCTGTCTTCTGATTGCTCTTGATTGGCCTGTTGGTTTTACTGTTGCACTCTAGAAAGCCGGGTCCCGTTTAATCACCCTTCAGGATTTGACATCATTTCCTCCCTGAATGTTCTTGCAATATAATGGAAATGACCTCAGTAACACAAAGCCTTGAGGGACAGTGGTACATTTTTACTAGTCTTAATGGTTGTGGTGAGAGAAAAATATCACTGCAGCCACTTCCTCTGTTCTCAGAAGCTTTGCTGACTGGAATTAATGCACAATATAGGTAAAGCTCCTTAAAGGAGTGATGAACTAATATAAGTTGAACTGATTCAGCAGCTAGAGTTAGGGAACTGGGTGAATTAATCCACCGTATTTGAATCTTGATTGATTTGGGACAATTGTTTGATTATTACTACTGGTACTAGTAGCTCTCAAAATAAAAAATAAAAAGTTCACTACATGGAAAAAAAAATGTTAAAGCCTTATATAAAGCAAATATTATTTAGATGTTAGTAAATATACTAATGTTGCATTTAATTAATGTTTACTACCACATGTGTGTTGTTCCTAAGACCTAGAAAAGAATCATTCATGAAAAACAAATAGTGTTCAAAGGCTAGAGTAAAAGTAGGTTTATCTATTTTTTCACAGGATAGTTTCAACATATTAACAAACAATCTAAAAGCATTGAAGAACAACAAATCAAGGAGCCAAAATGAACTAGAACTAGTGTTGCGCTGATACCCGATACCTGGCTGTGCGGTATTGGCTGATACCGATACCATCTGTTTGAAATAAATGTGTGTATGTATATATGAAGAACTGCATACTGCTTGGATGTAAAATAATTGCCATCATGGCTTTGTCAAGCTGCTGCCTACCTTTGTGAAGCAGGAAAAAGACAAATACAAAGTGAATCCAGTAGAACTTTTTATTGCCTACCTGGAATGGGTGACAATAGTTGAATAAACTTTTGGCTCTCATTATGGTATCAGTGCCCTATTTGTCGATACTCTCAGATACCAATACCACCATTTTAGTACAGTATTTGGGCCCCGCCCAAAACTAGTATCGGTATGCAACACCAACTAGAACCGAAGAAATGGAGGTGAATAAATAGTATAGCATAGCAGGAGCCAAGGAAGCTGTGTAGAATACAGAGCTTGGAAAACATTTTCCTCACTTTTGAATTATTTTCTATTTAGTCACGTTTAAAAACCTAAATTCATTGTATCTCTTTGTCTTTTATCAGACCGGCCAGCACATAGCAGAAGGTGTTCTGGGCATTTGTCTCTAAAATTGAACTGTTTGGCCTGCATATAAAGTTGCACATAATCCCCGTAAACATCATCCTAACAATTAGACACGGCTGTGGCACCACTGGGCTGTTGGATGTAGGATGTTCTTCCTCAGCAGGGACAAGAATGCTGGCCACAGTTAATGGGAAGGTGGAGCAGAATACAGGGAAATCCTTAAAGCAGATCTGTTGGACAGTATTAGGCATAATCAATATCTCAAATGTTGGCAAATAAAGACTTTGCCAAACATGTAATAAAACATGTAAAGATCAGTTCACAAGATGAAGAAAATCTTCTTTACAGTTACCATTCTCAACCACAAGATGGCAACAGATATTTAACAAGTTGTATTTAGTAAAAACTAATGATTGATGTTTTAAAATTATGTAGTGTTTCATATAGAGTTAATCACTTGTGATGTTATTAAATTTGAAAATAACAGAAATATGCATAAACATTTAGGAGCATTTTTTTCCTGATAAAAAAAACAAAAACTTTTAATTTCCCTCTGATACAACACTCTTTAAGAGGTATTTTTCTAACTGCATTTTAAAAATTATTGTTTTGTTTTTTTCTCTCTCTGTAGCTGAGGCGTATGCAGGAGATGCTTGCTCAGATGCAGGCTCAGATGAAGATGAAATCTGATGAGTAAAGGAGTTTGAGCTGGAGGGAAGCTCTCTCATATCATCACAGAGCGACAGGAACCCTCCAGCAGCTTACAGTAGGAATCCCACCAGGACATTCATCTTCTTCACACCCATCCTTCCTCTTTATTTTTTCCTTTCAGCATCCATCCACCAGCTGCCTGGAGAGCCACATTGATTTGTTTGTTATTTCTTTGTTTTCTGTTTGTTTTTTTAACCTGAAAATTTATTAAGAAAAGAATAAGTGGAATATCATGAACATTTTCCCTTAATTAACTTTACATCTTTGTCTGTTATACCCATTAAAAGCGGTATTAAGAGACGTTGCTAACGCGTGACTTTACATTACATGTGAATCATAGCACCAGTTTCTTTTTGTTTTTCTTTAACCGTGTTTTAAAATAAAGCCGAAAGATATTTTGTTTGCCTGTTTTTCTTTTATCCTCTCACATATTCAGCCTGTTTTCCTCCATTAATCTCAACTGAGGACATCAGCTAAACGGTTTCTATCCAGCATGACTTCAGCTGAACTTTACTGTTAACAGTTTAATTTTTGTCCCTCTGGTTAGTATAGAGACCACCCCATCTTAGAATGAATCACATGCTTGTATGTATCATTGTAACGTTAGTGCCAAACTGCAGAATAAAAACATAAGATCTTGTGTCTATATTTCTTAACAGGTTAAATCTATTTGTACACTACACTTGCAGTTCCAACAGATTTATAATTTGTTTTCTTGAAAAAGAAACGTATTGGATGCATTATTTAACTTTATGTAAACCCCCTTCTTTTGTGAAAAACAGCTGTCCCACAAAAGTACTCAAATAATGCTGCCAAACTCATGTGCCATTGTCATCCTTAATGTCTCTTTCTTGAGTTAATTTCTTAACTATTGTATTTAGCTGTCAACAATCTATTTTGTATTTTTTCTGAAATAAAGTCTGTTGATAACTAAAGTAAATGTTTTTTGGGTGTTTTTTTTTATACATCCAGTTTAGAATTCCTTAATTAGAGCTTAATTAAAGCAACTGGATGCTTTCCTGATGTGGGATGTTTTGTTTTGTCTGGTTTTCTTCCTGTAGGATCTCCATCTTGTTTGCTTCCTGTAACATTTTCTTTTGCCATAAGGAGGACAACGACGAAGGACCACGACAATTTTTGATATATAATCTAAACTACAAAATCAATTCTTCAAATTGCTTTTAAATATTCTATTTAAAATGAAAGAAAATCATAATTTCTTATGAATTTTCTTCTGTTAAACTTCTTTAAAGATCTGACACTTAAACCGTGGACTTCCAGGTTTAAGCAAGGAATCCAAATGTATATTTGATTCAACCTTAAGGCAATTTTGTCAAGGAATTACAAGTGAAGCATAATAAGACGCCTACATCGATTCAGACTTGTTTCAAAATTAATTTATTTCACACTTTCCGCAACCAATGGGCAGAAGTGAACCCTGTAAGACACAACCCTTCCTCATTTGCATAATGAGGCAGAAATGCATACAGAAATGTAAAAAGGACAGGCAGAAATAAATGCAGTTGAAAAAATAGTGTAAAAAAATACAAAGGAAGAATAACACAAAAATATAATCACTTGTACATCAATAAACAATAATAAATAAAGTTGGAAAATTATAGTGGACAATAATTAAGGTAATTATTACAAAGGCGAATAAATAAAGAACCTAATTAAAAGAGATATATACATGTATGTCTCATTGTATGATTTAATTTCTACCTACATTTATTTGTTTATTGTTTTTTGGGGGGCAATTAATTGTATGCTTATTCATTTATTGAGCATTTATTTATTTCTGTATTTATTTTTAAATATGGCAGAGTTGGTCCTCCATACCGTAGCGCTTCATACATGGTTAAAACTGTCAGTGTGTCTTCAAACCGACCCTAAGATCTGATTGGCTCTCCTGACATTGACTCTAATTACGAACCAATCATATGTCGATAGTGGTTTTAGTCCCCGCCCACTGACTGAACGGTAAGCCAAAATATGAAAATTAAACACCTAAATTTGCATCAAAAAAAGAGTATTGAATACTTAAATTCTGAAATAATCATGCTTATAAATCATAATTACACATATTTGAGAAATTTAGTGTTTGTTGTTTTTTTTTATTTGATGACGTTTTAATGTTATTTGAATATCTGAGAATATTTATCCATGTATGTATTTGTGTGGCGAGCTCGTTGATGGAGGAGGAGCTCCCTGCTGTCAGCTCTGCCCGCCCTCCTGCTGTCTGTTCGGGCTTTAGGAGGCGAGGCTGAAACGCCGCTTCTAGTGGAAACCAAAGGAGAAAAGAGGGTCAAACATGACGAGTAACATCAGGTACAAAAGCCGGATTCCGGTTAAAACAGGTGAGCACGGTGATCATTTTTATTTATAGCTATATTGCATTCTAATGATGAAGAATAGACGCTGATTGCTTCATGTTTGTGTCTGTCTGGGCGTCGCTCCGCATCCTTGCACCTGCGCCTCCTCATCCATCGGCCAACAGAGGACAGCGCGGAGGTAGGAGATCATTTAATGCTGATCTAATCACGTTTACTATAAGAGATTATCGGGGGGATAATCCGTTATAGGAGCGTTTTAATGTGCGGATACAGGGGACAGATGTGCCAAAATGCTCCAGACAATCACAGTTCATTTTTAGACTCCAACATGGTACCCAGACCGCAGCATCCTCCTCCAGCATCCTCCTCTGCTCACTTATCAACCATTATTGGTCAGAGTCCTCTGGTGAAATGACCTACTTTAAGATAAACAGCTTATTAACTGCCTGCTGTATTTAGTGAAACCTTTATGACCATTGTTCATCTGAAAAACGCAGCAGCCACGTGAGCCTTCAGGAGAGGTCGGGTCTCTGGTGACCCCAGGCGTTTCTCCTCCCCCTCCTCATCCTCTTTCAATTTTACACCACTGAGATGGATGCATCTCACTAGAGAATATTATCTGTAAGTGCTTCTATTTATTTTTTTTTAATCATATTGAAATGTCACAGATCACCATATAGTTTATACAGGAGGCAGTGTTTGAATGATGGTTTTATCTATTGATTAAAGTCACTAAGCAGTATCTGGAAATATGCCTTTCACGCCCCTGTTAAGGAAATCTGTAAAAGTGTTTAATTGAGCCAACTGCTGGGTTTTTTTGATGAGAACAAGCAGCATCTCAACCAGATTAAAGCCCAGACTTTGACTAGGCCAATCCCAAACCTTCATTTCAGATGTGTTGATGTTGTACCTGTTCACTTTCTGTCTCAGAATATTTTTTCTAAACAGCAGATTTTATTATTGTAGTAAAATGTTGCATGAGTCTTGAAGCAGACAAACCCCCGTGTTTTGTCTTAGGCTGTTCTTTTTCAAAAAAATGTTATTTTAGTTTTATCCCATAAATGCTCAAAGGATTTAGGATTTTATTTAATCGGCACATAGGAGGCAGTCCTTTATTTTAATAATATTTTGATATAATATTTATAGTTTATTGCTTTTCAGATCCTTTAGCCTATACTTCATGTGGTCTGATAGCTTATGTTTAAGTGATTTCTAGATTTGATTTGGTTTGTAGTAATGGGGCATAGCTGTAGTATTTAAAATTAAACCAAGAGATGTATTTATTGAACTAAACTCAAGATTTAACAAGGAGATAAAAAGTACATTTTCCTCATGGTCAGTTAAGAGTGGATAGCTTCATTCCCTTAATAGTAAAATGACGATTATTTTATTACGGTATTAAGGTATTTACTTTTATTTTGTTTCTACCTTGTACATTTAGAACACATCATTCTGTAAATCCTCTCATTGCTGTGGGATAATGTGTATAGTTTTTATTAATGTGAAATATAAAGGTTTTAGCTAGTGACCCAAAATTTCACCATATGAAGGTTATACGGTCAGGTAAAGATTAAATTTTGCATGATTATATTCTTGTGCTGGATGGTGGTACAGTTGGTAGCACTGCTCCCTTTTTGAAATTAGGTTATGGGTTTGAATTTGCTTGTTTCCATCATGCTGCTACTCATCTAAAGATATCTTGAGCCTACATGGATAAGCAGGAACAAACAATGGATGGATATTAGCTAATTTGTTTTCTTAATAAGAACTAATGCCCCAAACGAGTTGATAACCCACCCAGCATTAGAAATCATTACCCCGTATGACTATTAACTTTTCTCTGCAGGCATTGCTGGATGTGTCTTAATATTTTATCTTAATAGACAGATGACCTGTTTTTAAAAATGCTCCTAAGATTGTCAAACTAAAGTTTCAGGAGAAGCAGAGTGAACCCTGGCTGTGGAAAAATTAACCGGGTCATTCTGCTGGTCAGAATTGCAGACGGTGTTACTGCATTTAGATTTTTTATTGGCCCTCATGAGCCTATTATTGTTCACTGAGACCTTTTGTTTATGTTATTGGAGCTTTCAAGGTGCCATTGGATCATGGTTAAGTCATGCTTGTAGGACTTAAATTAATGGATTGGATCGGAAGTAATAGTGCATGGTTTGGGAACCTCAGGGTACCATCTTATGCAGAAGATGTGGTTCTGTTGGCGTCATCAGATCATGACCCTCAGCGTGAACTTGAGCTGCTGATAGGTCAGAATGAACCAATCAAAATGATGGTCAGGTCCTTGAAAATGCAAAATGCTCCTCTTCAATTCAACAGGGATCGGACAGGTTTTGTTCATTTGTGGTCTCAGTTGTACAACTATCACATTAAATGCATTATGAAAATGTGGGAATGTGAGTCCAGTGCAAAAATAATGTATGATAAACAGCATTAGGCCTGAAGCTTTACTGCAGGTCTAAAAAGTACTCTACACCCTACTACAACACCCACACACTTTGCTAGAGCTGATCTCAGGGCGCTTTTCCTTTCAAGATCTAATATTCAGAATAACTCGGACTGTAGAAAAGGAAAGAGACAAACACTTCAAATGTTCAGCTGCATGTGAATGAATCTGAGATGATCACCTCCAAATGAATCCTGACGGATTATTGATCCAAAGTCATTGTTCCCACATGCCCCCCCTCACTCTAGCCCTCAACCTTTCCATTACTTCACCAGCTGTCAAAAAAAGCGTTGCCAGGAAACTGTATTTATTTCCCATCCATTTTTATCAATGCTCCAAGTGTGGGCAGAGAGGAACTTAACATTTTAGACAAAAAACAGAGAAAATCAACAATAAACTTTAAAGGTCCATGTAGACAGAGGCTTGAATGATGGTGCCTTCTTAACCTTTTTGTGTAGCTTTACTTTTATTTTCATATTCTCTACACTTAGTTTCTTTGTCTAAATTGTTCTCCTTTGGAGGAAAACAGCTCCCTTTACTGACCAAACCAGAAACGTATAGCATCAGGAATCATTTGAACAATTCGTTTTTGGTGAGATGTTTTTTTTTTTTTTTCTAATAATCGGTTGATGGTTCTGATGGAGGGCAGCGCAGTGGTGCAGTTTTTAGCACGGTTGCCGTACTGGCCTGGAGTCTTTCTGCATGGAGTTTTCATGTTCTCATTGCAAGGCACGGTTTCTCTCCAGTTACTCCAACTTCCTCCCACTGTCCAAAAAATGACTGGTAGCTTAATTGGTTTCTCTAAATTCCCCTTTGCAGAGTGTGTCCACACTTGTGTGCCTTTGCATTTAACCTACAAGACAAGCGGTAGGAGATGGGTGGAAAATTACAAAGGAAAGATGAGAGACTTCAAATTTTTGGGGGGAAAAAAAAATCACAATTTTCAAAAAGATTATTTTTAATTCTATCTGTTGAATGATTTATTTATGGTAAATCTGTAGTAAGAACCTGCTTTGATCTTATTTAAAAAATGAACTGTTTTATTTTTGTTTTTTAGACTAATTTCCTTATTTACATCGTGTGATTTTGTTCCCAAAGCTCTAGCAGTCCTTATAGAAGTGGTCTTCTCAGTGTTAGCAGATATGATTTACAAGAACAATTTTGTTTTTTTCTTACCCAAAGTAGAAACACAACAAAGAAATACTACAAGGATACAAGATGGTTCTGAAAAAAATAAGTCACAGGGTGACAGCAGGGTTTATTTTTCCTTTAACAGGTCATATAGCTTCAGCTTTTCTCTTGTAGTATTTGGATGCAGCTACATCTAGACTCTCTCGGTTCTTCACTCCAATTTAACGTTCACCATCTTCCTACCTACGCTGTCTTTAAACACGCTGCCCTCGCTGCCACGCAAGGGACCCCAAAAAGGACCAGCTGCACAGCAGTGACAGCCAAATCTCAGGAGGTTGGTTGGGTGTTTGGATGGGATTTAAATTCCCCACTGTTAACCCAAATATATCCTAAATAATATTTTCTTTCCACTGTGAAATCAGTAATATTAGCAATTGTTTTTAGTTATTTTCTGAAGTCCTAAAAAAGATGTTTTGGGCTTCCACTAAACCAAAAACCTCTCCAGCTTACAGATGATAAATATTGTGCAAGATGTGTGAAAACAATAGCTTTGTTTGTTTGGTTGTGTAAAAAAATCTCAGCAGCTCAGGGGATTCATAAGTCTGTAATGCCTTATTGTTAAAAATACGTGGATTGAAAAAGTATTTATTTAAACGTGATGTTTGGTTTAGTCATTACCTTTGTGCTAAGGTAGCAAAATATTAGACAAAAAAACACTCTTTTAGTTTCACAGATTCGAGCAGTTCTGCTAAGATGTTTACACGAGCACTTTATTAGAGCAAAGTTCAACTATCAACTAGGAAAAGCCCCATTTCCGTATGGTAAAATTCATTCATTAAGCTGCACTTCCAACATGTTTTTAGATTGTCCTCTACTGAGCTTTAAGAATGGGCCCAGTTGGCTTTTTTTATTCCTCCCTAAAGAATGAATAGAATTAGTTTTAAAATGGTTAGTTTCCTTAATAGACACAGATTTAAGCATAGTTCATAAAATCTTAACAGGTTGAAGTTAGCTGACGATTCTATTCTTTATTGTTTTATCTATTTTAAAAGTCCTTTACATGAAAGACAATTACTGTGTTCAAGTTTCAAACCTCCTAAACATTCATTTTGTGCAGGTAAAGCAAAGCCATTTTCAAATCAACAGGGACTTAAATACGCTAACCAAGAATGCAACCCCTGATTTTAATCACACATTTTTTCAGCCCGACTGAATGTTGCAGCTCTAGACAGAAACAGGCCAAATATTACCTATAGAGACATTATTGTCAGATGTGGCTTCTCCTCTTCAGAGAGGAGAAAATCATCCTTTCCTGTTTTCATGCCTTTGGTTTTAGCCCCTAAACGGCCTCGGCTTTCTTTTAAGAACGCTTTTAGAAAGTCGCTGAAGGATGACCTAGAAAGCTGGCATCTGGGAAGAATCACCCTTGTGACTGCCTGGATTTTGTTCTGGATTACAAAAAAAACTTCAAAATGGGTTTAGATGTGAAAGAGGATCTAAAATAACTGAGATTATTTACCGTTACATCATATTGTCTCTAAAACATATTATCATCCATTTTCACTGCTGGGGTAGTGAGGGGTGCTGGTGCATATCTCTAGTTGTGTACAGGCAAGTGGCATAGTACACCCTGGACAGGTGGCCAGTCCATCGCAGGGCAACACAGAGACAAACATCCATTCACCCTCACACCTAAGGGAAATTTAGAGAAGCCAATTAATCTAACAGTCATGTTTACGGACTGTGGAAGAAAGCCAGAGTACTCAGAGAGAACCCATGTATGCAAGGAGAGTACATGAAAACTCAATGCAGAAAGCCGGGAATTGAACCGGGAACCTTCTTGCTGCAAGGCAGCAGTGCTACTCACTGCACCATTGAACAGCCCCCGCATTGTCATATTAATCTAAAAGGTACAGTTTTGTTCTTCACTTCTCCTTGAGGTATATCATAAGAATCAACTTATATTACTTTGTTCAGCTTAAGAAACAATGGTCCCTTTAACGTTGGGGACCATTAATTGATCTCTGTTAACTTGCAGAAAAAGTGGATTATCTTGAGCTCTTGTGACTTGAGCAGTGCTGGAGATTTTTATGAGCCAAACTGTGAGTCTGTGTAAAATCAGGCTGGATTCCTGCACATCTTCTGTTGTTTTCAGTGGGAAGTTATTGAGTGACGTACACGCTGTGGGTCGAGTTCACTGCTGTGGTTTTCTGGGAATCATTGAATAAGTGAGAGGAAGGAGCTGAGTGATGCCTGCTGATTTAGCAACTGACCTCTGGATCTTTTCCTCTGCAAGATCATCCAACAAAATGACAAACACTCTAAGTACCGGAAATAAGCACTTCTTTACCACATCAATGGGAAAGAAAAAGCCTCAGAAATCTCACGAACAGAAAGTCCAATGCTTTTTAACATCTTTTTGTAAAAGCTTTACCCAGGGATGCACTACTTTGAAATTTTGTCATTGATTTCTAGAAAGCTCAGAGAGATTAAATTTAGGTGTTATAAATAAGAACACATGACGTCCGGTTTTTGAAGAAATTGAAAATCCACCCATCTCCTGTGTTGCAAAATGAAACAGATTTCCTTGTTTTGACACATTTCTAAATAAATTAGAGTGCAAACCTGCAGCAGGCAGCTCATTACACAATGTTAAGAAATCTGTAAAAAATATTCCTAAATCTAAATCTGGATCTGGATCATTATCAAATTTTAACAGGTTCTAAACTATCAACTAATAGGCCATAGCATTTCCATTATCCAACAAACAATCCAGTGCTGAAACGTTACCTCCTTGGTGGAGGTTATAGTGGAAAAACAAATCGTATTCCTGCATTCAAACAGGCATGTCGATGTGAATGTGATAACTAAATCCTATACTTATACATCTTTTATTGTCATTTTGTATACACATATTGTATACAAAACAATTTTTTTTTCTTGCACAGCTTTTAGTTAGTAAATGAGCAGCAGCTTAGCAGTGAAAAAGTTTTAAGCTTTCTAAGCAGCATATTTTATGGCATTGTCGAGAGCTGTATCAAGCCGCTGCCTACAGACGGCGCCATGTTGATTTTCTACCTGTAGTGTTTCTTTGGAGAGATGGAGAGACTTGATCTACAGACAGCCATGGGCTAGTTTAAGTTTTCAAATTCTCTATAGTTACTTTGTTCAGGGCTTTCAGTCCTTTAAGCTTTAATAATCCTACCATGACTTACTTTATTCCAAAATTATTTAAGAAATTCCGAAATCCTGATCAACTCCAAAATTTAATGGGTTCAGTTCAGTTCAGCTCAGTTTATTTCTATAGCGCAAATTCACAACACATCATCTCAAGGCACTTTACAGTTTACCAGAGCATACAGTCAAATGTATTCAAAGTTTTCTATCTAAGCAAAACCAGTTGATTGCATCGACTCATTGACTCGGATGTAATCCCTCACACTAAGCATGCTTGTAGCGACAGTGGAGAGGAAAAACTCCCTTTTAACAGGAAGAAACCTCCAGCAGAACCAGGCTCAGTGTGAGCGGCCATCTGCCGAGGCCGACTGGGGTTCAAGGGCACAGAAGCAGAGATGCAAAAGGCAACTGTAAAAAGCAGCTGGAAACACACAGCCAGACAGACAAGCTCCGAGCCAGCTCCCATGTTAGAGGATGAAGAGAGCACATCCAGCCAGTCACAGGCCCCGTCCACACGAAGACGAACCCTGGCCTAAACGCACAAATTTTTCACCAAACCAGCCTCTCATCCACACGAAGCCGGCGTTTCGGGGGTCTGTAAACGATCATTTTTTTATTCAGCCTTCAGAGTGGGAAGATTCTGAAACGCCGTTTTCGCGTTTCCATCTTTACGCCCTAACCGCATATTTTTTTTTACACGCATGCGTCATAGCGTCGCCTCTACACACGCATGCGCGACCAGTATCACAACAACAATGGCGCCGTTGCTGCTAATGCTACTCACCCTGCTGTCGGGCTTACAACAGAATCTTCTTCTTCTGGAATATCTCCAGGAAGAACAGAGCAATATCGACGACATAGTTCAGCACCTGAATTTCACTTAACCACGAAAATGGACCCGCAGGGCAACCATGTATAAATATTAGTGCACATGCCCAACATTTCGTCGCTTATTTTTGCTTTGGCACCACAGCGCCACTTACAGGCCTGGCATACATTTTGCAGCGTTTTCATGCATTCGTGTGGACGATCACATTTATTTTACGTCTCCGTCTTTACGGCAAACGTTTTGGAAAATATCAGCGTTTCGTGTTCGTCTTGACTTCGTGTGGACGGGGCCACAGTCAGAGAAATGGGACTACACTGAAAAACAGGACGATCTCCAACATCTATAAACAAAGGTGTTGATGGCAGCAGCACAGCTCATATTTCACTCCAGGGTGGTGTCACAGCCAAGCAGGAACATTTGAGGCGGGTTCTAAGACTCACCTATGGGAATAATTTCAGAGCAATCCATCTTTCCACAGTTTTCCCTCTATCCCTACATTTTCCATAATCTTTCCAACTGACAAGAAAACATTGGCGAATCTGAAATTATATTCTGGAATCAACAGGTTTTAGTTTAACTTGATTTCTCCCATCAGTGTTGTCTTATAAACTAACATATCACACCCTAAAAACTAAGGATGTATGATATATTGATAGTAATACTATTGGTTGGTCATTTCTAGCATATCTGTATCATCGAATCATTGAAAATTGGGCCAATATTAATGATGGATATTCATTTCCATGAAGTTGCTGTTTCTGTTTCAGGTCATAGATGGGAGGGGATCTGCAATGCTATCTATTTGGTCAGGTGGCGGTAATCATAAATCATAGCTTTTGATTCAAGTAGAGAAACAGTTTTTAAGAAGTATGTTGTTGCTCTAATGGTGTCCAATAATTCGATAAATACATTACACATGGTATTGGTAAAAATATAGTATTTTTGGACATAATGGCAATATCAATATTAGATATCAGTTCAGATTTTGATATCGATACATTCCTACTTAAAACCTTATGCTTCTTTAAATTTGGTTATGTTACATTTGTTAAAGTTTGCATTTCTTGATGTTAACTTCTGTTTTAGAAAATAAAGCTTAAAGAACAGCCATGATAGCCTGTCTAAGGTTTCAAACTGTTTTGAAATGTAATGGGAGGACAAACTGAGCAGGTCAAAGAAGAGGAGCAAACAGCTTACTTTCACTCATACTGAATATCCAAGTGTAACAGAAGTGTGAATAAGTGATTCTATTAGGCCTGTTTGTTTGGTGTTGGGTGCCTGAATGGGAGATGAGGGACAGCTGGCTACTGAGAAGGACAAACTATGGGGGGTTTAACTGGGGTTATTGTAAGACCATTGCAAGACATCTGCCCCTTTCCTTTGTTTATACCGTCACTCCTTCTACTAAAGCTCATAAATCCGTCTAGTAGTTAATGAAGCATAGCTCTATATTGCATTATTTCAGTTGAAAACACTGAGACTTTCCTTCACAAAGATCTTCAAACTTTTAACCCCAGTGTAGTCCTCTGTCTCCCCCCTGTGGTCGGGGCTGTAGCTTTAACATCCTGTACGTGGCATCAACATGGGTCACGTCTGTGTGGGGGAAAAAACGGTCCTCCTTCTTTTATTTCAAAGAATGTTTAACTTCTGCTGCCCACATTATGTGTTAGCCAGACACACCCATCATACACGCACACACGTACGAATGCCATTGTAACATCTGGAATCAATTGGCTTTACCCTCTGCCATGAATGTACCTCCGTTACACACACACACACACAAACACACACACATATATATATATATATATATATATATATATATATATATATATATATATATATATATATATATATATATATATACGTAAGCACTTCTGAAGTGATAAGTGAAGACACACTGGCTCATTGTTCCTTTATGCCGTCTGAGCTCAGTGTCCTCATTAACTCCCCATAAGGTGTAATCCATCCATCTTTAATGGAAATATCTTTTGTACAGCAGCCAAATACTGTGCGGTTTTTCTCCATATCTTCGCTGGTATTGTGACAATTCATCTTTGTTAATGAGCTCAAAAAGGCCTCCCTGCCATCACCCTAATCACAACCATCAGAAATAAATTTGGACCTCCAACTGGGTCACTTCAGGCCAATAATGCTACTTCTTTTCAGGAGAAGCAAGTTGGTCAAATTGAAAGATTTTGTTCAACTTTAAAGTACTTGGGGTTTAAATAATGCTCTTCCTAAATTAGATTAACCATCATTCTATCTGTGTCTTTCTCTTGTTATTAATTTAATTAATTATGAAGGTAAATAAGAATTAAATGGTCAACTTTTAATCATATTACATGTACATTTGTACATTTTTACTTGGAAACTTCTAGATAAACAAGAGCTGCTTCTGTGAAAGGAAGCAACCTGTGGTAAAGTCTCCCTGCAAATATTAAGACTTTGAGTGGACTGGCCACAAAAAAAAAGAAAAAAAAATCCTGGCAGCAGCATGTATTTGTTATTTTTTCTTTTGATCTATTTTTACTCTGAAGGAGACAGACACTATTTTATGATCTATGTTTATTGTAACCAAATGAAGCAAATAAATAACTTAATTGTCAGCTTTTTAGTTTGAGAAGACTATACGTCATATTATATTTCTTTTCATTTTGCTTTCCCATTTGACGCCTTAGAGTCTTATGAATTATACATACAGATTTCTGTGCTTGCTGCCAAGATTCACATGCTTTATTTTCTATTTGGGTGGTACAAACTTTTAATTTTTATCCTGTATGAGAATTTAGATGTTTGGGATTTGAATGCAGTTTTTCTACTTCTAATGTAAGTTCTCCAGGGCCTCTGATGTACACTATATAAGTTTGTTTTTTGTATTATATTAGAGTGAACACATCAGTGAGAAGAATGACTGGCAGGTTAATTTCTTTATTATCTGATAACCTCACTGCATTTGTCTGTACATGCAGCGTTTGTATCTCTGAAGCTTTTGTTTCCTTCAGGTTGAAACAGGTTCCCTTTTCATATGTTAAGCATACAAACTATCTGCACTTTCTGACTACATGAAGCTGAAGGTTGGTGGGGATTTTGGGGGAGAATTTATTTTTCATATGTTAGTCTAAAGGGGGGGGTAGGGAATGTGGACTGAATGAATGGGTTTCCTTCAGACATTCGCCTCTTCCATCCCTCCCTCGTTTCCTCCCTCAAATTGCCACCTCTCTCTCTCTCCTTCTCTCCCTGCTAAACTCCATTTCAGAAGGGAACGTTTCTTCATACCTGTCTGAACAGGGTGAGCCGAACCGCTGTAGGGCACAGAAAAGATAGAATTTAACAAAGAAGCAGGACTGGGAAGTAAACAAACGTAAGAGCAGGGAGTCTAGGACAAATATATTTAGGGACAGCAACCAGGGAAAGTGACTTGCTTTTTTTTCCATTCCTTGCTGGGCTGCTGCTCCAACTTTCTGAGACCGGTGGCTATTTTAGTCTGTCAGTGTTGGGGTGGTTTAGGATGGATGCCATCATGTTGCAAGAGAAGCTGGTGGAACGACTTCTGTGCCCACGAGTGAGAACCGCCAGACAGAAGGTAAAGAGATAGAAGTATATGAATAGATTTAAAGAAATGAGGCAAGAAGTGTGAAACATTATTTGCACGGTCCTTTAAAATATAAAGAAATTGTATCTGGTTTAAGGAAGGATCTTCCACTTTAAATTTTTTTGCCAACTTATTTATGTTTTTGCTGCACTGTTTCTCTGAAAGTGCTCAGATTTTTTTCTGCAGCTTCATCAGAGGTTCATCTTTCACCTCTTACTATGTTTTTTGTTCTATGTCTGTACATATTTGCTTGTCTGTTTTGACAAATGTGATCCTCACCCCAGGGAACTGTTGGAAACGTGCGTGACAAGTTATGACAGCGTATGAGGACTCTCACTGTGTGTTTGTCTGGTTTAGCGAAGGAGCTTTTCAGGTCTGTTGAATGTAGCTTCTGTTTGTGAGTGAATGCTCTCTGCAGGGCTTGAATGTTTGTTTATCTCTCCACATGTCAGTGTGTTGTAGTGTAGGGTTAAGATGACGCTCTGCCAGATGCAGTGGGAGCAGAAGCTGCTGTCCCACACAGTGGGAGACTGGTATCCTGTGGTTCTCTTTGTGTTTCTGGAAAGTCTGAGGCGTTGGTTATTCTCAGCCGCTCTGAGAGGAATGCTCTGCACAAGACTTTCCAAACACTTGCAGCTTTTCTCACTGTTGTGGTCATTTTATTGCGGCACAAGATCTTCAGATCTTACATTTTAATGTCTTGACATGAAAAGCCCCCTAACCAAAGTAATGCCTGCTTTTTTTTTCTTTTTTTGAGTATTAATGATGAGCTAAAAGAAGGAGTGAAGTATGTAGCGCAAAAAACATCTAAATGTTTAATCAGACATATACACTATATTGCCAAAAGTATTTGCTCACCCATCCAAATTATTGGAATCAGGTGTTCCAATCACTTCCATGGCCACAGGTGTATAAATTCAAGCACCTAGGCATGCAGACTGTTTTTACAAACATTTGTGAAAGAATGGGTCGCTCTCAGGAGCTCAGTGAATTCCAGCGTGGAACTGTGATAGGATGCCACCTGTGCAACAAATCCAGTCGTGAAATTTCCTCGCTCCTAAATATTCCACAGTCAACTGTCAGCTGTATTATAAGAAAATGGAAGTGTTTGGGAACGACAGCAACTCAGCCACGAAGTGGTAGGCCACGTAAACTGACGGAGCGGGGTCAGCGGATGCTGACGCGCATAGTGCGAAGAGGTCGCCAACTTTCTGCAGAGTCAATCACTACAGACCTCCAAACTTCATGTAGCTCAAGAACAGTGCGCAGAGAGCTTCATGGAATGGGTTTCCATGGGCGAGCAGCTGCATCCAAGCCATACATCACCAAGTGCAATGCAAAGCGTCGGATGCGGTGGTGTAAAGCACGCCGCCACTGGACTCTAGAGCAGTGGAGACGCGTTCTCTGGAGTGACGAATCGCGCTTCTCCATCTGGCAATCTGATGGACGGGTCTGGGTTTGGCGGTTGCCAGGAGAACGGTACTTGTCTGACTGCATTGTGCCAAGTGTAAAGTTTGGTGGAGGGGGGATTATGGTGTGGGGTTGTTTTTCAGGAGCTGGGCTTGGCCCCTTAGTTCCAGTGAAAGGAACTCTGAATGCTTCAGCATACCAAGACATTTTGGACAATTCCATGCTCCCAACTTTGTGGGAACAGTTTGGAGCTGGCCCCTTCCTCTTCCAACATGACTGTGCACCAGTGCACAAAGCAAGGTCCATAAAGACATGGATGACAGAGTCTGGTGTGGATGAACTTGACTGGCCTGCACAGAGTCCTGACCTCAACCCGATAGAACACCTTTGGGATGAATTAGAGCGGAGACTGAGAGCCAGGCCTTCTCGTCCAACATCAGTGTGCGACCTCACAAATGCGCTTCTGGAAGAATGGTCAAAAATTCCCATAAACACACTCCTAAACCTTGTGGACAGCCTTCCCAGAAGAGTTGAAGCTGTTCTAGCTGCAAAGGGTGGACCGACGTCATATTGAACCCTATGGATTAGGAACGGGATGTCACTTAAGCTCATATGTGAGTCAAGGCAGGTGAGCAAATACTTTTGGCAATATAGTGTATATCCTGAGAAAACACAAAAGGAAACTTTCAAATGATAATTTCAGTTCTTCAATGAAGTAAGCATAAGGTGTATTTCAGAGTTCCTGTACGACCTCCTGGAGGAGTTGTTGATCCGCTCTTGGAATAGAGTTTGAGTTTCTTTTCCATTACCATAAGTTTTTTGTTTGTTTTTTAGATCTCTAAACCTTCTTCTATTTCATTTTTTACAGGTCAAGTAATAAACAAAATGCATGCAGCCAGTAACATTTTTTGACTCTTCTATCAAAAAAATGTGCGTCATCATATTTAAGCTGTAATTCAACAGCAACGTTTATTAGAGTCATATTATGTGCATTGAAATGTTATTCAAAAATTAATATTTTTAAAATAATGTATTAAAAAATGTAATTACTTGAAACAATTAATATATATTACTTGCACCCATACTGATTTTTTTTTGTAATTATGTATTTTTATTAGAAAGACAGATTTCCATCACATTCATTACTGCTTTACCCATTTGAGGTCGTACATGAGAATATTGGCAGAGTCCAAGTGATTTTGTCCATGCTGCCTTTCTGAGTTTTTTTTTTTTTTTTTACAGACTATTACTAATTTTAGTAATAAAAATAGTAAAATTAACTTTAGTTGTGAACCATAACAAAAATGAACAGAATTGAACAATATTGGGGATTGCCCCACCTCGAGCAATAAAAACCACAAGAACATAAAAGGGCAGGACACATAATTCACAAGAGCAATCAAATTAAGTCAGATCTAATTAGTTTTAAATATTCAGTACATTTAGTCCAGATTTGATCAAATTTCCCTTTTGGAGGGAAAAAAAAGTTTTTTCCATAGCATAAATCTATTGAACAATATCAATCCATTCATCGATAGCTGGTGGATCTGGTTTTAAGCATTTCCTTGTAATGGCTTTCTTACTGCCTGCCACTAGTATGACCAGCAGTTTTACGTCATTATTGGTCCTTGTAACCAAATGTAAGCTGCCCAAATACAACGTTTCACATTTGAATGGTATTTTTACATTGAATATATTTTCAATATGTTTGTGGAACCCTTCCTAAAATGGTTTTATCACCTGGTAGTCCCAGAAAAACATGGAGGTGATTGGCTCCTTTAGACCCTCAAAGTCTCCAGCAGGCTTCCCTGTTGCTTAAATATCGTCTCTGAATTGGTGTATATGTTTGATCGGGACCAGACCCACTGCAGTTGACATGTTTCCTCCCAGCCACAGACTGACCTTTTATAGTCTTTTTTTCTGTTAACCAGCAAAATGTTCTGGTTAGAGTGAATGGAAAGAACTTTAAAGTGTAACACAACCCCAAATTAGGCATCTCTAGATAAAACCATTTTAATTCCTGATATTATATTTCAGCTTTTACAGCAGCGAAAATTTTATATAAAAAAATTGTCACACAAATGTGGACCTTAGAAAAATGTGTAAGAATAAAATGATAGTGAAGTGTTAAAAGATAAAAAATGAAACACTGTACTGTAAAGTATTACAACATAAAACTGTGCACCTGGTGAATAAAATAACCAATACACATCAATGGACATTTTTACTGTAATAGATATTTGAAAAACAGCAGCAACATCAGAGAAAATAAATCAGAATTGTTATCATGAATAGAAATGTATCACAATGATGATCAACGATGCGATAAATACCCACCCATAGTGCTATCTTTACGTTGCGCTTCACAATTGGACATTTCAATGTAAACTTGTAGAATTCTACAATATTGGCCAAAAACTGTCCTAGTACTGCCCTCTATCGGTTTAAATGTCACCAATGCAGTTTAGTTTTTCTCTGTTAAAGGTACACTATGCAACCGGTGTTGATTTTCCAGTGAGGCTCCCTCCAGAGGGCGAAAGTAAAAGTGCACTGTCGTAAATATGCTCAGCTGTTCTCCTGGTTTCTCCGTCAAGCCAGGCGCGGTTGTTTTGAGCTTAGCAGCGAATGACTAACGCTGCGTTCACACTGGATGTAGCTGGCGCGACAGAAGCAGCGAGTTTACATGCAAAGGTCCCGCAGCGCGTTTTGAGCTGCAGGCGCTGCACGTCTGAGCGGCTGCAGCAGCGCGTCGGGTGCGTTTAGCAGGGAGAGAGACACAGCGCTGATGATCACTGCTCTTAAACAGTTTATTGACGCCTAAATTAACTTAAAAGGCAGAAATCTGCCGGCAGAATATGCAGTTTGGATTATTTAGATGAAAAACACCTACCAGCTGCCGCGGTGAACCGCTGCTGATGAAGGGATCCATACTGTCGGCGCATCCCTGGTATGTGGGGGTCTGAGCGGCTCCGACAGAAAAAATATTGAAGGCAGGATAATAATCTGGATGAACTGACTGCACTGATTACGTTTTCAGGTGTATTTTCTCACTTAAAAACATATTAAAACTACTTTATTCCCACTGATCACAGCAAATATATAGCTGCAAGGCAGAGAAAGGATAGTGAAGCTCAGCCCAACGCGCCTCAGACACACTTTTGCAGCCAGAGCAGCAAAACTGCTTCAGCCGCGCGTCAGTACTAACTGGTACAAGCAGCAAAAATGAAGCAGCAGATGCGATTTTGCTGCTTTTGCTGCGTGAACGTAGCATAACTGCACAAAGATTGCCACTGTGCTTGCAACGAGAATGCTTTTAACTGGGGGGTGTAGCAGTTCTCGCCGTAAAGCAAGACTGACTCTCACGAGACTTCTGAGCCTGTGGGTGCGGGTCGGTGCTCCTGCAGTTGCAAGTGCAGTATTTCCCCCACAGACCACCAGGGCGGCCGAGAATACCTTTGTTCAACCTGAAATGACTCATTTAGTCATCCATAACGTTATGGAACACATTAATTAACTGAAAAATGTTGCATAGTGTCCCTTTAAAACAATACACCTATACTGTCACAGCCTAGTGTCTGTTAATGATGGTGCATTCAATTCACCTTGGAATTGGGACATTGGAGCATAGAGATCTTTGGTATTCCAGTTACTTGGTATTAAAGACACCTGCAGTCATTATTATTAGTATATCGCCACTACAGCCACTGTTACAGCTATAATAAAAATGACAAAAACACTGTCTGTGGTATTCAAACTTAAAAGTAGAAGTGAAAGGCAACAAAAACCATTGTACTCAGTTGGAATAGTGGAAATTCCTGATTAATAGCTTGTTTTAAAATGAACATTTTATGACCTATTATAACCTTATTATTCTAAGTACGTATGTTATTTAATCCTATCAAATTTTCTGTAATGTTGGATTAATGATAATTATGTGTAATACCTGCTTAAAGGTTGTTATTTTTCTCATTGGACTGCATGTTCTAGTTAATTAACTATGACTGGATATAACAAACTTCAATATCAGACTCTTTTACACTCCCTAAGGTTGGCTTTGATAGCCTTTTAATGAGGCCATCATTTAAAACAACATTTTGCGTTTAGTCAGGTTTTCTTTGACATTAAATTTGTTTAATGAGCTGAAACATTTTTTTCAAAGCTTTTTCACTTTGCCTGATTTCTTTTATTAAGTCCATAAAGTTATTCAAGTCTTAGGAAGCAAGTTTAGAGAACTTTTCTTTTTCTGCTTTTTTTCCTACTTTACTTGGACCTTTGGGCATTGAATTATCATATTTGCATTATCTTGCTTATATATATATAAAGGAAATATTAAGTATAAGGAGAGAGGGAGATGGAGAATGATTCTGTTGAAAATTAAACCCAAACTTATATCAGGGCAATTTTCTAAGAAATCTCATCAGAATGAAAGTAAATTATTGAAAGCGTATAATGAAAAGTTTTAGCTTTTTTGTGACAGTATTTATTATCCCCTTGGTGTGTTGTGTTCACTGGTGCTAGAAGTGGTCTAGTGTTAGCTGATAATGCTTTGCTTTTCCATTCTCACAAAAAATGCAAAATGTCTGATGTGCAAATAACTTGTCTAATGTTTAATCTTTATACTGTGGTGACCATATTGTCTTATTAAGCTTGAGGTTTGTTGATAAAACTCAGATTTCCCACTTCCCATTAGTTTTCCTCATGAACAACTAAAAATAATCTACCCTTCTTAAATATGTAGTATTTTTATGTGCTAGAGAAAGCGATCATACAGTAGTTTGCAGGGTTTGTTGTAGATATTTTCATAATGGAGGCTCCAGAAGAACATCTACATCTTAATTATGGTTTAAGCAACTCTATTCTGTAGATTAAGTTTATATTTTGTCTTTCAACTTATACCAAAAATATCCAGAAGCTAAAATCATGTTTGTCTTAACAGGTGGATATTAACATAGTTGGGCAATTGGTTTTCGAAACCCATCCTAAACGACTGGTATGCTGCGTGCTCTAGATGTTTCTTGCGTTCTACATCTTAGTCACATTAAGCATGCATTGCCATGTATCTCCTGATGACAGCAGGTATATCATCCATTTAAATCAGATGGGTCAGAGCAGCGCTTGTGAGAAAAACATTAACTCTGATGTCTTCTGTGACTAAAAGAATGAGGAGAAATCTGATGAGAAATAAACATGACTTCTGGTTAGTTAGGGCATGTTGGAGCATTATGCTGGAGTCAGATGGTTCTATACAGGGTCGCTGTCAGTGTTTAAAATCATGTTGGGTTGAGTAACAAAAAATTGTCTAAAAAGATAGTTGTGTCCTTATCCCCATTAAAAAAACACAAAAGCTGATGAGAAGATTTTGAAGTTTTGTTAGTATTTTTAAATTTTTGTAACTTTTGCACCTGATACAGATGAGATACCTTTAAATAGCTTTTATTCCCTATTTTTTAAAACGCAGTTCTTTGTTTTACCATCTTAGGTTTATTTGTACCTCCTAGACCGCCCACAAAATAAAATCTATAACCATCCGAAAACACTGATTTATTTCTGAAAGATTTTTTTTACCATGTCTAAGTAAAGCGTCATACACAGGTTCCCACGTTTCAAGTAACACCTCTGATCAAGATGGGTTAAAATCAGTACCCTGGAAACATGAAGGGGGTCACAAAATAATGCAGGCGCTGCCAGAGATGGAGTAAAACAAGTTCCTTAAAGTTGGGGTCATATGACATTCCTTTGAGCTCAGACTGTACGGTTGAGAGCAACATGTGAATTAGGAGCCGCTTGTATTTGTAAGGTGTGATTTTAAACCTGTCAAACTCAATGTACTAAAAGGAAATGAAAATAATAGACTTTCTTGTTCCATAAGCATTCAGAATAAGGAAGCTTAATCATCTTACTTAAAGTTGTTTTATTTTACCTTCTCTTTTTATTGCATGAAAAGATCTGTAATCCACAAATTCCAGAAATGTCCACCCTTCCTGCCCGATTTTTGCATGAAGTTGCATTTTAAAAGTCAGGTGAGGATCACCTGTTTGGACGACCCACCAATGCTTTTCAACCACATGTTGACAAAATATCAACAGATGTTTTACATGGATATTTTTTTCACATTTGACATGGAAGTCAAAGATTTCTCAGGCTTTAAAAAATCAACTTAGAAAATCAATATGTAGCCCAACAGAGAAAAAACTTTATTTAACTTTTACTGAAATGTAGTTAGCTGATAGTGTGCCTTTTGCTGCCATAACACCACAATTTCCCCATTTTGGGACAATAAGGGGATTTTCTATTCTATTCTATTCTATTCTATTCTAAGTATTTCAGCTTTCAACACTTTAACCAAAAGGGGGTGCTGATGTTCAAATGTTTATACGCTATTGACATAAGTATGGAATTTTAAAGAGACGAGACATAACATCTTGACAGAAAATAATAAGCTCTATCCTAGAATAGTGGAAAAAATTAGATCAGTCTAAACCTCATTGAAAAACAAGAAATGAAATTCACTTCCCTTCAAGTTAAGCATTAAAGATTAAGGATATTCTGAAAGGCTACACTCTTTAACCCAACCGACATTCATTATGATACATATTCACATCATGTATCTACACACATCTTCGTTTATATAATTATTACTAATCACACATAAGAACTGGCTGTAAGAAATGTGTCAAGGGTCTGCAAATACATCCAAAGAGTCATTTTGTTCTGAATGCACCTGAAGAAAGTCAATCAGTCGCAGATTTCACACAAACATTTTATTAAAGGACAACTGATTTTTGTTTAATAGATGCTTTAAATATCTTCTGTGTTAAAACCTCGAACGTTATCTTGTGCCTGAGAACTAAAACTTAATTCTAGGTTTTAGAGAAAAAAAAAAACATAATCGCTATCTTTCTGAATGTTAATCTGTGGAAATGTATGTAAAATAAATGATAGATTTCAAGCTAACGGTGTAAAAAAGTAGACATGTAAACATATTATTGGTTCTCTGCAAAGAACTAATAAAAACAGTTGTAGATTTTTTTTTATTTTCAGCCACGATTAAGAGCCGTTGTAGGAGGTCCAAAGAGCCACTTGAGGCTCTGCAGCCACAGGTTGCAGAACCCTGGTTTAAGGCAATCAGAAAATTGCATGAAATAGATCTAACCATCCGTCTTTATAAACATGTTTGATGGATATTTTTTTTCTTGCCTTTTACTGTACAATAAAGAAGATATGTTGAAACATTACTGCGGCATGTAGAATACAGTATATGTCATCTTTATATTTAATTTGTTTTCAAATAATTTCATAAAAAACAACTAATTAATTCCATTTCATTCAGTTAATTTATACAGCGCTAAGTCAAAACACATGTCATCTCAAGAAACTGCATAGACAATGCAGTCGAGTCATATAGAGAGATTGGTTTAAATTTCCTATCAAAGGAAGAACAGCTGATTTCAACAATAGATTAACTTTGCAGGATTTGTTTATCCTGGATGAGAAGATGGTGAAAAATCTATCAACTTAAAAATGTATTTAGTATTTAGGGCAATAGTGGTGTTGGGTGAAGGAGTTTCCCCTGCATTCGGAAGGTTGTCAGTTCGAGCTCCGGCTTTCAGTGAATTGTCCTTGGGCAAGACACTTCACCTGCATTGCCGACTGATGGTGGTCAGAGGGCCCGGTGGCACCAGTGTACGGCAGTCCGCTTCTGTCAGTGAGCCCCAGGGCTTCTGTGGCCACTATATATATATATATATATATATATATATATATATATATATATATATATATATATATATTCAAAAAGAAAATTTGTGTGTGTTTTTACTCTATGTGCATCAAATCCTGCAAATAAGCCTTTGACGTAATTTGTTTTTCTTCAGCTGAGTGGTTTGCATTTCTGAATTATAGCTACATCAGTAGTAATGGAAGATCGCAGAACTTTTTTTCCTCAACACATCTTTTTCTGCCCTTTATTATGTTGCAGGAGAAACAATATGTTGGCTTTGCAACTCTACCCAACCAGGTCCACAGGAAGTCTGTAAAGAAAGGCTTTGATTTTACCCTAATGGTTGCAGGTTAGTTTTATTTTTATTTCTTTCTAAACAAAACTGTAAACAATTCAGTCATTACTGACAGTTTATTAGGATCATAATGCTAAACTGGCTATCTTAAAGGTTACACTGATCAGTTTTTGTTAGGTTTCAGGGTAATGGCTCTAATAATCCAGAATTCATCTGTTTTTGGACTATCTATATATTTTAAATATGCTGCCATGTCTCTTTGCTTACAGGTGAATCTGGAATGGGAAAGTCCACTCTGGTCAACAGCCTTTTCCTTACAGACCTCTACAAAGACAGGAAGCTACTGAATGCAGAGGGTGAGTCTTCATTTCACTCTTATCTTCATTTTCTTTTTTTTTTTTTGGTTTTCTGTTGGTTCCTACAAGCCTGGTTTTAAAACTGGTTTAGCCTTAACAAACATTATTCTGTTTAAAAAATTAATAAAGTTGAAAATAATGAAAATTGAATTTAGATGTTATCTTAACATAACACAGCTTATTTAGCTCTGTCCTTGATGTCTTTAATCCAATTTTTTCTGTCCTTCATCCTGTGCTGATGCTTTGCAGAACGGATTAACCAAACTGTAGAGATCATCAAGCATACTGTAGACATAGAGGAGAAAGGAGTAAAGCTCAAGCTCACCATAGTGGACACGCCAGGGTTTGGAGACGCCGTCAACAACAACGAGTGGTGAGCTGCAGCTCTTGTTGGTCTCATGTTAGCTAATGGTGCTGCTTTTCAAACACACAACCAGAGTTTGCATTGCCACATGTTGCAGATGGTCAATGTCAAAACTTCTACATTCTGGTTAAGATTTTATGTGGCATTAGCAAAAATAACCTGAGGAGTTCCTCAAGGTTCCATTGTTGGGCCCTTCGTATTATGTTAAGATCTGCTTCCTCTTTAAAACATCTCACTGTACATAAGCCAATGAGACAACTTTGTTTCTTTGTCTACAAGTCACCACAAATACTGAGTGACTCTGCATTGATTAAAAGGCTACCTCATTTTTAAGTTAATCTATTTTTAAAACAGTTTGGTAAAATAATTTTTATTCAGGAGTTATTGTTATTATTGGACGCAATAACAGGATACGATCAGGTTTAGACTTTTTTAACAAATATTCTACATTTTTGGTGAGTTATTTTCTGATAAACCCTAAAATGTGTTGTGTTTTTTTGGTTTAAAAAAAGTGCATCTAGAGGTTACTGCATTTTTGTTAGCTGTAGATTTGTCAGTCTTTTTGACTCTACAGCTGCCTTTAAGTGCAGTCCGTCCCACTGTTCCCTTTATCACCACTACTTTACACTTACATTTAGATAGTGTGGACAACTCACACAAGGTTATGCAAAGTTTATATACAGAAGAAATATACGCTGTAAGGACTCGTAATACAATTCATATGTGTATTTTTCTGGACTTTCCCCCTTACGCCTGTTCTCAGTGAAAGAGTAAAAATATGCTTTTTCTGCATCTGTCCTCTTCAGAAATGTAATTAACTTTAAAGGGTGCTCCATAGATAAATGTAACTTTAGTCATTATTTTGTGTGTTCTAGCTGGAAGCCAATCACAGACTACATTGATCAGCAGTTTGAGCAATACTTCAGGGATGAGAGCGGGCTGAATAGAAAGAATATCCAGGACAACAGGGTCCACTGCTGCCTCTACTTCATCCCTCCATTTGGACATGGGTAATGACACATATACACAGACAATATCTGCAGAATCAAACCAAAGGAAAAGTAAAATGGACTCCGGCTTTCTCTTCTCAGCCTGCGTCCCGTTGATGTGGAGTTTATGAAGGCTCTTCATGAAAAAGTGAACATCATTCCTCTGATAGCAAAGGCTGACTGCCTCACTCCCAACGAGATAAAAAAACTCAAAGACAGAGTGAGTTTAGGACCATTAGCCCGTATGCGCTCCCTGACCTTAATGCAGTTTAATCCACATGTTTTTGTGTGTCTCCTCTTACAGATACGGGAGGAAATAGACAAGTTTGGGATCAAAGTTTACCAGTTCCCTGAATGTGACTCTGACGAGGATGAGGAGTTTAAACAACTTGACAAAGAGCTGAAGGTGAGCCTGAGAGTTATAAAGCCCCTTTTTAGATCAAATACAAACTAGCAGTTACCTACTGACATAAAATACCCTCCAGAATTACTGTTTCATCTAAAAGGTTGTTAAATTTGTCCCAGCAGCTTAATCTAACCCAAACAACAGAGGAAAAAACACAAACTTTGATTTAAATGCATTTATTATTTTTCCTAATAATTTTACAAAGATTTTTGATCCTACATTCATCCAGCAAAAAGCTTCTCTTTTTTTTTCCAGGCCAAAATTTTAAACACTGATTTTGTTGTATTTGAAACTGAGCTCACTGTTATGCACAGTGGATGATCTGTAATGCTAGGGGCCCATTTCTCTTCCATTGACCCTCAGAAGCTTGTTAGAGTGTATGATCTTGAGAGAAAAGAGAAAGAAAAAACATTTTTATTCTTGTATACCTCGTGAAATGTCAGGGAAAGACTAAGGCTACGTTCACACTGCAGCCTGAAGTGACCCAATTCCGATTTTTTTGCCCATATGTGACCTGTATCAGATCTTTTTATGACAGTCTGAACGACACAGATCGGATTTTTTCAAATGCGACCCAGGCCACTTGGATATGTGGTCCTGAATCCGATACGTATCTGATCTTTTCAAATGCGACCTGTGTCTGTACGGCCAGGTCGCATTCATCCGACCTACACGTCATTGATACTTGACAAATGTTACTAAACGTTACTAATCTGCGTCCTACTAAGCGGAGGCGGGAAAAACTAACAACCATTGCGGAAGATAACACAGAGAGCAGTCAATGGAGAGAAAGTGAGGTTGCTGACTTACCCCAGGCTCACACCGACTCCGGTCTTACCGTTGCGGTGCGGTGGGTGCGGCGCCGCAGTGATTCCAAGTCATTAAAAAGACGTAAACCTCTCTCACCGGCTGCTGAGCTGTCCGGCTGCCGTTACCGAGACACTCCGTCGCTGCAGAAAATTCCGCAAGAAAGCTATCCTTGCGGCGTGCCGGAGCCCTCCGCAACAAGCTCTCGCAAAAATCCTTTATTTGGGCCGTGTTATCGCGTGAAGTTACGTGAACTCAAGTGAACTTCTGTTAAATCTCCGGACCTGTTGCCGGAGCCGCAGAGCCGCACCGCACCGTAGTCAAAAGGGCGGTGTGAGAGGGGGTGTGCGGGAGTTGGGGTCTCCGTCAGCTCGGTAACCGCACCGGAGCCAGTGTGAGCAAGGGGTTAATTCATATTTGGGAGATAGCTCGATTCAGATCAAACTCGAAGGGTCTTACCGGAACCTGGCTCTCTTTCTTTTTGATCTTCTTAAAAAGATTTCGTTCGTAAGAAGAACTTGGAGAAGAACTTAAAGAACGCAATATACGCTGCGGTATTACGAGTCATGTTTACTTCCGCAAACACTGAGGACGCTTGCTACATGTGACGTCATCGCGTCCTCGAGTGCGCATGCGGGACACTTCAGTTGAACGCTTTCAGTTCACACAGTAGATCACATACAAGTCGCATATACTTGGAAGTGTGAACGGACACGCAAAAAAATCCGATTTCACAAAAAAAATCGGAATTGAGCATTAAGGCCTGCAGTGTGAACGTAGCCTTTATGTTGCATTGTTGACCCACTTAACACAAGGAAACTGATAAAAACAATTATTTCTTAAAATGAGTGTTTGTATGAGACTATATCCCGCCCATACATCAGTAACTGTAAACTGCACTAGAACAATCTAGAGATTTGGTATCTTCTTTATGAGATGGTGTATGCTAAATAAACATTATTTTATACTTAATATAAACCAATCTTCATTCACTAACAGAAAGACAATGGAAACAGGAGTCATTTTTATGAATGCAATAAAATACATATTTCTAAGACTGCTTAGAAAATGTTGCATTATCTATCAAAACATTGTCATTTGTCACTGTGATTCCTTTAAACCTATTAAGGTGGTTGGTACCAATTAATTAGTCATGGTTTATTAAATATTGTTTGCTGGGAAAACCATAAAAACCTTCTTCAGAAGCTACAGGAAAACCTTAGGTTTTATTTTCAAAATCTAGAGGTGTTTTATTTGTATGCAAATAATTTCAGTTGTATGTTGTCATTTTGTTGGTTACTTTCAAGCCTTTTTCTCCACTGTAGTACAATGCAAGTAGATTTGGCTGGAAAATACAGGAAACACATTTGAAAAGGGTCTCAAATAAGATTCTTAATCCAAGGTCAGGTGTTTGGGATAATCAACCGGTTTCGCAGAATCTTTTACAAAAGAGTTCTTTGTTTGAACTTACAGTAGCCTAAGTTACAACTAATTAAAGCTTGTGTTGTGTTTTTCATAAAGATTATTCTATTCTTTCTGAAAAGTCTCAGTTGAAGCTGAAAATAAAAGTCTGGTTTGACATTTCTCTCTTATCGCTGTGTATCAAACTCTTATTGCATTTTTTCGGTCTGAGTTGAGAAGGAAAAGGCTCATATATCTCAGATTTGCAGCCAAACTAAAGATATTCTGCTGCTGATTTGGCAGAAATTGATTTAGTATTCAGAGATTTGGTCTAAACAGTGAATCCTCTGAACTGGATCACTAAGCTAATAGGTTATGTCAGTAGACATGAAGTTTAAATGTTATATGCACTATAGGCGCTATTATTTTCTATCACTTTCAACATCCAAAAATAAAATGATATAGCTGGTGGCGTGACTTTTCCTATTCTGCGTTTAAAATAGAAAAAAAGGAACAGCATGCAATGTGTTACATGTCTGAGCAATCCCTGTGATGCTTCCCTTTTAGTTGCATGGCTCTTTAGAGAACGTGTCTAAATATGTGAATATGCACCAGCATGCTCAGCCAGCCTTTCCTGTGCAAATGGGTTTAAAATAACAACTTGTCATCCTGCATGTAGGAGTGCACACCATTCGCTGTGATCGGCAGCAACACTGTGGTGGAGGCAAGAGGACAGAGGGTGAGAGGACGCCTGTACCCCTGGGGGATTGTAGAAGGTAATTTGATGAATGACGCATTGGTTCAGCCCTCATGACAGAGAATATAAGCTACATACATTGGGACTTGTACACTCATGAATAATGGTTGATGTAACCGTTTCCATTTTAGCTCTGGCTGTACGTTTATGATCATTGTCCTACTTGGGGACTTTCACCCCAGTCTAAAATCATGTGCAGCTTCAGGCATGTTTTCCTTTCTGTTTTGTGCTGTTTTTAGCGCCATCCGGCTTCTCGTCAGCACAATGTTATCACCTCAATGTTTCACTGTGGGAACGATGTGTTCATGGTGTTGATTTCCAACCACACTCAGCATTTTGCATGTAGATCAAGAAGTACAATTTTTATCCCATCTAAACAAGATCCGCTTTCTCCCTTACAGTCGCCTGCATGGTTGGTGACCAACCTCCAGCAGGGCGTCTACTGACCCTGCTTTGTGTTAATCTGTCACATAAAATCAATTAATCCACATAAAACAGCATTGCAGCTGGTGGTCGTTATGAGACAAAACGGTTAAACTCCAGAGGATGTGATAGTGTTGCAAGAACTGTATGCTTGTAAGCAGGCTTGTTGATAAAAAGTTTATCTCCACAGTGGAAAACCAGTCACACTGTGACTTTGTGAAACTGAGGAACATGTTGATCCGCTCACACATGCACGACCTCAAAGATGTAACCTGTGACGTCCACTATGAGAACTACAGAGCGCAGTGCATCCAGGAGATGACCAGGTTGGTCTCTCTGTGTTAGAAATAGTCTAAAGAACAAACATCAAACGTTTATAATCAGAGTTGTTTATGTTAATAGATATAAACATTTAATCCCTTCTCTTCTGTCTGCTTCATCTCTCAGTAAACTGGCTCAGGACAATCGGATGGAGAGCCCCATTCCCATCCTGCCACTGTCCACCCCAGACGTGGACACTGAGAAGCTAATCAAGATGAAAGATGAGGAGGTATGTCAGTGTTTGGAGTATTTATTTTCAATGTATTGTGTTATTTTCAAGCCCTCAGGCTTGCAAAGATAAGCCCATGTAGACAATTGATGGTGTAGAAGGACATAAACATGTCGATTGTTAATTGTTTTTCCACTTCACACTCAAGCTTTGTGAAATACATGTTGCACAGTAGTGAATGGTGCAATAATTCCCACAGCAATAAAGTCGGTACCAAATGTAAGACCCTATTTAATAGAATCTGGTTAGATCTAAAAGATGATTGACGCTCGGACATGATTGGGTGTTCCAGCAAGATAATGATAATGAACATACTGTATTTCTAAACTGGTTTGGAAAGTCTTCAGCTGCCGAACTTTAGTCGCAGTCATAGAAGATCATCGAATTTCATTTGATCAGGTTACAAAGATGTCTGGGAAAAAAGCAAGTCAAGAACAAAAACAATTGTAATTTTTCTAGGGCTGAAACTAGAAATAATCAAATAATGGTGATTATTTGATTATTGAAATAGTCGTCAACTAATTTAGAATACAATTAATCAGGAGTAAACCTGACAGAGCATCCTACTTAGAGCAGTAATTATACCAAGATTGTACAAAAATATATCAACATTTTGCATTTAAAGGTAAAGTGGAAGATGTTCTTTTTCCGAGTGGATTATCAAAATAAGTGGTCCTCCTAATTGTCAATCATTCTGGTGATATGTTTACGTAGGGCCATCCTACCTGCTCATACCCATTTTCACTTACCTGTGGTGAGTCTATGACAGTTGAGCAAATGCAAATCTTTTTTTGGAAAGTCAGCTTGTATGAGTGATGCAAACAGCTACTTTTAAACAGAGCGTGCACAAGGAGAAATGGGCTTGTGCACGCTCTCGCACACGTTTAATAGGCGTTCCCTCTCGCGAACGGGTACAGGGTTGTGCATGTGCATTTTTTTAAAAAGGGGAGAGGGCAGATCTTTTCAAAAATTTGCGAAAATCCTCCACTACACCTTTTAGATTAAGAAAAAAGAAATGCCTGTCAATATGCTCTATCCAGAACTCCTCAAGTGGAAAAGTTTGAGTTTTACCTGTTTAATTTCGTAAAAAGTCAGCTTGAAAGAATCTTTGTCTATCCGATTATTAATCGATAAAATAATAGACAGATTAATCGAGTTGCAAAATAATTGTTAGTTGCAGCCCTAGATTTTTCCAGGTTTATTCTTTTTTATCTGTTTATATCCATGTTTTTTAATGTAAAGTCTGTTTTGTAGCTTGCTGCAAAAACAGGCAGCTTATTTACAGTGTGTCAGTGTGTCCCTCCTTAACCATCCGTTCTCTTTCTCTACACAGCTGAAGAGGATGCAGGAGATGCTGAATAAGATCCAGCAGCAGATGCATGAGAAGGACCAGTGACATTTCCAGAGGCAGAGTTATCCTGCTTTGCAACCTGCTGTTTCTACCCCAAAACCCCCATGAGATCTTCAGACCTGGATTTAGATCGTTCGGCGCGGGAACTCCGGCTGACAGCTGCATTTCTATTCATTTTGGTGCTCCATTTTGTCTGTCTGCCTGGAGGTCATTTCCGTTTTCCAATTTGAGCCCCTGGCTGTGATATCAACTCAAATAATTTTAAGATATAATTTAAATAACTTGTCAGTGACTAATTTATAACACAGTGCTTGCAATTCTTTTGAATATAATGTGAGATGTTTTGTAAAGAACTGTAGGTTGATGGTTAGATTTGAACCTGGGTGTTATTTTGCGATTATGTGTTAGATATTTGAGCTTATATCATAATATATCTTTAACTCCAGATTTCCATCCATGAAACCTGTTTTCCCTCTTAAGGAAATTTAATTAATTAAAATCTAACTTTTGCTGTGAATTTGTTAATTAACATTAAGAGTTTCTTAAGGTCAGTATAAACATCCTCCTCCAGAGTTTTCTTACATGCAATCTGAGCTGAAACAGCACTTATTGGCAGCAGCTAACTGCTAAAATAAGGGTTTGTGCATTATAGGGAGCATGTGTGTGCATGCTGTCATTACTCATATCTTCTGGAAGCGTTGGGCCTATTTTTTACTGCTTTGTAACTGATTCCTTGTGCTTGTATCTAATGCATCCAATGTGCAGTTTGCTTTGTCGCCGCTGCATTAAGGAAAATAAGTAAGGAGGAGCAAATACTGTGTCTGTGCTTCTGTTTAAACTTATCTCCCTAGAAGTGAGTAAAGCCATTGATGTAGTAAAACTTCCATGTGAGTTAAGACTGCAAAGTGTCTGCAAGTGACTGTGTGGGAGTGTGTGTATGTTTGTATGGGTGTGTGCTGACTGTACTGCTGCTGATGGCCTGTACAGAAGTTCCCTGAAGGCTGTTAGCTCAGTCTTTGTGTCCCATTTTGCAAAAGTACGATAAATAAACTCCTCTTCTTGTTAACATGGAATTTCTGACTTATTATTTAATTTTTTTTATTTTTAGAGGATTAATCCAGTGAGCATTTCACAGTTTCCTTTATCACTTCCACACATCAACTAGACTGGAAGAGGGACCTTCTGCAGGAACACGATCTGCTGATTCATATTTATCTGCAGCAACCGCTCCTTCCCTCCCTCTGCTCACAGCATCATCTTCCTGCCAGGCTGAGGATACAGTGATATAATATAGCTTGTGCAAAAAAACTTCTACTTTCATACTTTATAAAAGTTTTAATTTTGTAGGATTTAGCATTTTTGGAGTAGGTTAAAAAATAAACCAGACTTACAAACACATTAATGGCTAAACAGCTTGAAACATGTAAAGATATATGTTTTACTATTACAGTGAAGTACCCACGGTTTCGATAAAAATACATAAAGTATTAATAGCTTTGAATAACCCTCACAGGTCCAGTTAAAAAGAATTGGATGTCCTCAGTAATTTTGTGATACAGTCCTGGCGAAAAACTGATCAGCAACACTAATCTTTTCTATGTTTTTGATGCAGCATTACATTTTTAAAATATTTAGTAATTGTTTGAATCTTTCTGGAAAGAGTTATCAAATGTACCTATGGAAACTCTATTGAAAGTTTTTTTTTTATTAAATCTGCTGAAATTTAACCTAAACCTTCATAATAGGAGTTATGAAAATACATTATGACCTAACTCTATATTTTCTATGAAAAGAAGGATCATTTAACTCTCTCTCTCTCTTTCCATCATGGTGTAGATTATCTGACTCCACACAAGCATGTATGTGTATGAAAACACACTCATAATTTGACAGCAGTCTTTATCAGTATGAGCCAGCTGGCAAACTGGTGAAACATTCCTGCTCTAAAATCCATCAGAAGAAGCAAAGTCATCCTCACAAGTCGCTCAGAAACAAAGGTAAATATCAGGCTTTATCGTTTTTTTTTTTAGACTTTTATACTATTAGTTTTTTTTATGTGATATTTTGAATCTAATATGTCCAGCAGGACTCCTGTAGACATACAAGAGTCAGAAAAAATTTATATTTTCTAGGTCAGCAAATATTAAAAAGTGTATGAATTTGTAAAAGAAATGTTCTACATGATCCTTTAGCTGAAGTGATACGTAATAAAATTGCAGATGAAGCATAATCTGGTGGGATTTTACATATCTGTCGTTGGTGGATATAATTTACTTGGATATATTTATTACTATCAAAAATAAACACATTTTTTCTGGTAAAGAACAAAAAACAAAAATTTGATATTAAAATAAATTCTAATATCTGACTTTGTATGTAGCATTGAATAATTACTTATGCTGGAAGTTATGCAGGTTATTTATAGTGTTCTTCGTAAAATAGAAAGTCAGGTCTATTAAATCTGATGCAAGGAACATATATTCTAATTGATCCTAGTTGTCAACACATGCAGTTAAGCCCAATCTATTCATTTGGAGTGGTTAGGGCAAAGAGCTTCGAATCGTGATGTTGTGCATTAGAAGTTCACTCAGACTGCCACTCTGGATCTATAAGCAAGACCCTTAACCCCCAATTGCTTCCTGGGCGCTGCACAGTGGCAGCTCACTGCTCCCCAAGGGGATGGGTTAAATGCAGAGAGTTAATTTTTCCATTGTGAAATCAATTAAGTTCAAGTTCGGACCAGGCCGATGTCCCCCTGAACAGAGCAGCAGGTTAGATCTAACTGTTGCTATAATGTCCAAACCCAAGTCAGCACCGCAGCAAGGCAGAGAAATATCTCTAACCAGTTCTACATGATGCTTTTATAGCCTAACATCTTATTAGCTGGGCACACTTGGAGGATGAAATACAGTTTTAAGTTATCGTGAGCATATGATGCAGGAAATTCTTGCTCGGTGTGGGGCCAACCGATAGGGATTAAAGCAGCTGTCTAGTTCATTTACCTTGTGCAGAAATGAACTATATCCAATCTTTTTCAAAAAATGCTTTTTGTTTTTTCATCCTAAAATCCTAAAATCTTTAACTTGACAAAGAACCTGTTGTAAACTGGACTTTTTTTTAACGATTTGCTTTTAAAAGAAAACACATTGCTCATGTTTTGTGTGAAGTATCTTCTTGGTTTCAGTTTCTTGATACTTTCTGCATACATCAATTGAATCCCTGACTCTTCTGCAGTGGTCCCTCACTGCAGTGGTCCTTTCCACTTCCATAATCTTTTAAGCACACAAAGCTTGGTGTGCTGCAACATGTGTGAAACATAAACCCAGTTTAAAAGAAAAACATTCAGAAAAAAAACTTCTGAAATGCTGTGGCACTACTGAGTGAGACCCATTTCAATATAATTAAAAGTGCACATTCATTGTACAGAACTGAACTAATGGATCTATAGCTCCATAAATTAGGTCCTTTTAAATAGAACAATCAAAAGTATATCAAATAGCATATTAAGTCAAAGAAATAAATGAGCCTGGCAAAAGCCATTCAGAAAAGAAGATAAGCAGTATGACAAAATAATAAAAAACAGAAAATAAATCATAATTTTTCCTCTTTGAATCAAAGCTCTTATCCAGTTGCAGTACCCATAAATATTCCAATCATCTGAAAACGAAATGAGCCAAAAAGATAGTATGAATCTAGAATCAATACATGAAGCAGAACAAGATTTTTAAAAAAGAAAGATGACAAATGTCATCACCCAGTTCAACTTAAATGTCACCTTTTGTCTCTTCTCTGCAGCATGCTAACCATGACTGTGCACCTGCTCCTGGGTCTTCTCCTCTCATTGGGAGCTCACAGATCACTGGCGTGCCCCCATCTTTGCTCTTGTCAGGGTTCTCAGGTGGACTGCAGCAGTAGGTCTATCACCTCTGACTCCCTGCCCTCCAGCTTCCCTGCAGAAACAGAGGAGCTGCGTCTGCATGACAACCTGCTGAGCACACTCCCCAATGGGATCCTGGATGACCTGACCTCCCTGTCCTCTGTGTCCCTTCACGGTAACCCTTGGATATGCGACTGTGGCATCCTTTACCTGCGAGCCTGGCTGAGGCGTCAGTCCGCCAGCATGGGTTCCCACTTGGGGGTCATCTGCAGCTCGCCTCCTAGCCTAAGAGGCCGGTCTGTGGTGTATCTGACCGAGGAGGAGGTGCTGGAGTCGTGCCACTACTGGTACTGTAACCTGGCCCTCGCCTCTCTGGGATCTCTGATAGTGTTTGTGGTGGTCCAGGCGGCTTTGTTGATAGCTCTTATTGCTTTCTTAAGGAGGTTTGAGAGGATTTCAAAGGAGGCCAAACGAGCCACAGAGGAAAGCTTCGCGGCTGGGGATGGTCACCGAGAGAATGATTATGAGCGCTTAAAGGACAGCAGCATCTGATGGGAAGAATTTCCTCACTGAAAAGAGTCGGCTTTTTAACGGGTTTAGAAGCCTGTTTGGATTAAGCTTGGAAAGTTTCTATGACTGGATCAATACTCTTAGAGGAAAAACATTTTGATTTTTCTTTTTGGTTTACAGCTTGTGGTAACTGATAATATTTCGTTAAAAAGATATTAAATTGTCTAAATAAGAGTATAACAAAGGTTAAAGGTTTGTCATTTTATTTTCAATAACAGTACTTGTTTTTGTTTTTTGTCTATATTCTGAAAAAAAACTGGATTGTCTCTGTTTCATACATTTTGCTTTAATACATCCATATTTTACCTCTTTTCTGTCATGATCACAAGAGGGTGGTGCTTATTTCCAGCAGTCTTGGAGTTGGGTTACACCCTGGACAGCTTAGCAGTCTATTGCAGAGACACAAAACAATGCGCACACACAACAAAGAACAACTTAGAGAGACCATTTAATCTAATAGTCATGTTTTTGGAAGACGAAAGGAAGCCAGAGTCCCCACAGACAACATATATGGAGAGAACATGAAAACTTCATACGGAAAGACCCAAAGCCAGGGATCAAACCCAGATCTTAAGCTACTAAATGCACCACCATCAACCAGCCTCAGTCATTTTTTTTAAATCAGATTTTAAAAATAATATAAGTGATTAGAGTAACAAAACAATACACTTGCAACCCTAGCTCAACTCTAAAACAAATTAATTCTTCAAAATCTTTATTTTGTTACCTGCAGAATTTGCTGCATAACATGTCACATATCTGTACTGCATTTCAGTCCAAATATACCAAGAAGTTTATCTTTCACCATAAAATATCTTTTAAGTAATTTTGTATTGGAAATGTCATGTAAAATGTTATAAATAGGAATACATTTATAACTCTATGAAACTTCAATATTTAAAGCTATTTGGAGGATGAGACCAATATAATAAAATAAAGATTTAATCAAAAGTATTGTGCTTTTCTTTTCTTTTTTAATATATATATATATAATTTGACAATTCTTGATATGCATATTTTAAAACTTGTGACTCTTTATCTTTTTAAGAACAATGCTTTAAGTTTATATTTGAATACAAAGAATAAAGAGGTAAATCTATATGGATTATTGACCATTGTTCTAGACTAAACAATTATAATAAACTAAACTTTATTATCTTTTGTATCCCACTTTTGTCTTTTATTTATCATTCTAAGTTAAACACCTCTCAATTTATATGCAACTCTATCCTTTTTACTCTTCCCTGCCTATCTTTCATATTTGAAAATTCTTCTAATTTTCTTCTGCCACCTTCTTTTAATTTTTCTATTTTTTTTTCTGTTTCTTTCTTTCCTTTTCCATTTTATGATATTCGGTATTATTACTAATGATAATTTATCATTTAATTTCCTTATATTTATTATTTTCTATATCGTTTATTATATTTGTATTTCATTTTTAATTGAAATACTTGAAATACTTGAAAATACTTGAAAATAATTGACATTTAATGTACCGCGGAACATTTCTCCGGAGAAACCCTTATTTCGGGGGGGACAATTTATAGTGACGTACACATAGATGTTTACACGTGAAGGCTATGTGGGGTTCCACATGAGTTCCTTCAGAAGCATCTATTTTATTCTCTGCAACCTTTTTGAAGGGTTTAGCCGAAAAAGTAAGAACCGAACAACAGTTATAATCACGACATTATCTGCATGAAGACATTTTGGTGACGTGGTCCTATCTTAGTTGTTCAGATTAGTGAGCCGTGTCTGTCTCGGTATCATAGTGTGTTTTCTGCATTGTACCCAGGTTTTGGTTTAAAATGGGGAAGTTGAGGAAGAAGCACAACTGGAAAGGGAGACAGCAAAGCGACACTCAGCAACCAGCGAAGGAAGAGAAGACGGGTGTTGTGGTTGAGCTGCACGGTTAGAAACATGGATATCAAATTGGTTGTCCATTCCCTCTTTGTATAATAGCTTTCTAGATTATCTGTCTTTTTTCTTTTCTTTTTTTCGACAGATGGAGACAGGTTGAAAGGTGTGGACGAGAGCAACGCCCTGGTCCTTCCAGCCTACAGAAACAAGAAGAAAACAAAGGAAGAGCAAAACCTTAAACAACCTAAAAAACCTCTCACAAAGAAGCAAAGGAAAGAGCTACAAAAGGTCTTGGAGCGTAAAGAGAAGAAAGCTCATGTAAGACAACAAGAACCACAGCCGTAATCAGTATGTAGCAGTGTGATACTAAATGGATATGGGAATTGTGTATCATTATATACGATTTCAGTTCAATAATACAAAGATCATGTTAACAAATAAAACCTTAAAGTCTGTCCTGATCTGTCTTAAATAATGACTTTATACAGACTTCAGGATTCCTTATTTCATCCATTGTGTCAACCATAGCAAAATAAAACTTCCTACAGCTTAAACCTATATTCATTGAGGTTTAGTTATTACCTAAACTTGGAACTAACTTAGAGAATATATAGGTAAATGTTTTTATTTGTCATTTACATAATTAAATTAGGTGAAAATGCAAAAGGAATCATGACTGTGCTGTATTTTTTATAGATATAGAACATCAAATCCCAATGAAATATGTTAAGGTTTATTAATGTTATGTGGCAAATTGTAGAAAACTTATAACAGGGTTATTACTTCTTTTTATTGCAACCATCTGAAAATAAAAGATCAAAGTATTTTTGTATGTTCTTCTGTTTTCAGACATAATTTAAGGACATTTCTTTTACTTTCAGGACATTTATTAAACCCTATATTTTTATTTATTTCATATCCCATAAAGATATCTCTGTCTGTTTTTAGAGGGCAGATATTCTGACCAAACTGTGTGAGGTGCAGCTTCCAGAGTCTGAACTGAAACTTTTGTATACAACATCCAAACTGGGAACAGGAGGAAAACTTTACCAAACTAAACAGTAAGTTTAGATCTAAAAACCATTATGTGCAGAAATAAAGGAAATCGCAGGATTGTGTGATTTTAGCGAATAGAGATTTAAAGACAGCAGCAGTATGATTACTCTGTGGATTTTGGGGATCAGTGGTTTTCCTTCTTTTCAGGTCATTGGATGAAGTGAAAGATGGAGGCTCTGGTCCAAAGATCAGCAGTGTCAGTGGGGCAAACAGAAAAAGAAAATGGGAAGAAGAAGAAGAAGAGGATGAAGAACCAAAGAAAGAAGAAAGCAGTGAGGACGAGACATCTTCTGAGGAGGAAGAAGAGGATGAAGACGAAGGGAATAACTCCACAGAGACATCCAAACTTCTTACAGCTGCTAAAAGCGAACAGGAAGTGAAGGTGGAGCAGAATGACGTGGATCCAGATAAACAGAGAGAGACCATTACTGATCAGAACACCGTACAAAGCAAGAGGCTTTCAGAGCCGGCTGTCTTTATTCCCGTCAACCGGTCAGCGGAGGTTCAGGTGAGGGGAAATCCCATTGCATGCATTCATGGATTTGGTCTTTGTTTGTTTGCTTGAAGTAATTCTGTTGTTGCAGGAAGCTCGTCTGAAGCTCCCAGTACTGGGTGAGGAGCAGGTCATCATGGAGGCAGTCAAGGAGAATCCCTGCGTTGTCATCTGTGGAGAGACAGGAAGTGGAAAGACGACACAGGTTCCTCAGTTCCTGTATGAGGCTGGTTATGCCAGGTAGGGGATCCATTTTGTTTTTATAAGTTTCTTTTGACATTAAATTAGAGAAAATGTTCTAGTATCACATCATAGTTTGGAAAAATCTGAACATTGAAAAATATCTGTATTTTCTTTTATTTACACAATGTCTGACTTTTAAAAATTCCATCCATCTTTTTGTCCTTTCTTCCATCCATCCATCCATCCATCCATCCATCCATCCATCCATCCATCCATCCATCCATCCATCCATCCATCCATCCATCCATCCATCCATCCATCCATCCATCCATCGAATTAATAACCTGAGCGTTTTTTCAATAGCTTAAGAAAAGTTTTGTTCTGCTTCTTTCATTCAGCGGCAGCAGGATCATTGGGATCACAGAGCCAAGGAGGGTCGCCGCTGTCAGTATGTCACACAGAGTGGCTAAAGAGATGAACCTTCCCACACAGTAGGTTCAATATTTGATCTCTTTAGATCCTAAGGGAACATTTTTATTAAATTACTGATAATAAATCAACTTTCTGTGTTTCAGAGTGGTGTCGTACCAGATTCGATATGAGGGCAATGTGACGAGTGACACAAAGATCAAGTTCATGACAGACGGAGTCCTGCTGAAGGAGATTCAGAAGGTTTTACTCTGTTTTATTTCTGCCTAAATTCCCAGGCTCTGCATGAAAGCAGCCTGCTTAGCATCGATCGAGGAATAGGTCTAAATTGAAGTTAACACTATTTGTATTTTTCTGTGTTTTTCTTTTGATTTGCAGGATTTCCTGCTCCAGCGATACAGTGTGATAATTATAGACGAGGCCCACGAACGCAGCGTCTACACGGACATCCTGATTGGGTTGTTGTCTCGCATCGTCCCACTGAGAAACAAGGTCAGGAACAATGCTGTGCTGTGTTTCACTTTTGATGGATACACCTTTGTGTTTACCTAATTTCAGGCAAATTCCCATTAATATATGTTTGCTAAATGTTTAGCTAAACTTTGAATTAGATATCCATCTAATCCTTGGCGTGTATATAAAGGCTGCCTGATATCATTGTTCATACATATTCCTGAAAATTTGAGAATGTACAAAACGTTCTCCATATTTAAAATATAGAAAACTACATACTGAGATTTCCTGGACTGTTTCTTGTTCTATTTTTTTATGTCCATGCTTTCTTTGATGTATCACATCAAAATATGATTTTAACATTTTAATAAAACTTTTCTATAAAACTAAATGCATGCATATCATTAAAAAAATCAAAAGGACTAATTAATTAACCTTTTCTTCACTACTTTATTTTTCTGAACTTCAGTATGCCTACTCTGTCTTCTTTTCTCTTTATTTTTAAGCCAGGCCTGGATTGTATGATTTTTTTGCCCTTTTCGGGCTGACTTTCCAGTCGTGCAAGAATTTTTACAATGCGGCCGAGTTTCAGCCTCATTGTGCGTCCTTGATCATATAGTATACAGTGGGTAACGAGGGTCGATCGTGGACAAATCCTGCTGTTGAAGTAGCGCTATGAGCCGATTTACCAGAACTTTGAGCGCTGCACATGTGCAAACAAGGGAGTTCTACTTCTTCCAGATTGAGTCAGACCAGCGCTGTCTCTCGGCACTGTGCCTGACGGGTGTTTTTTAGACGTACAGTGTGAGCAGGTAGATCGCATCAGAGCGTCGGGTCGCACAGTGTGAGAACATACATCATGAGCTGTGAACTTTTAAACCCTGCGATTTCATCGTACAGTTTGAGCTGCAGCTGCATGCAACGATTGAACATATTGCCCAGTGTATGTTCCTAGTCCAAGGGTTTTAGAGTCTGAAATGGAGAAGCTGTATTTTGGTGAAGATTAAAAAAAAAAAAATTTGTTTGGGAATTTTTTTCTTTTATCATTTATAGCATTTAACTACATAAGCAGTTAAATGTTTATATTTTGTTGCATTTACAGCTCTCTGTGGCGTGAATCCAGTGCAATATTGAACCAGATTCACGAAAAATAAGTTTTCCTCAAATTGTACTTTGTGCCTGTTTTTCCCATGCGTCGGCCTGCAGAAAGGGATGCCCATGAAGCTGCTGATCATGTCAGCCACTCTGCGCATTGAGGACTTCACAGAAAATCAGAAGCTTTTTCGGACTGTACCGCCCGTCATTAAGGTGGATGCTCGGCAGTTCCCGGTCACCGTACATTTCAACAAACGAACTCCGTTGGACGACTACACCGGGGAGGCCTTTCACAAGACCTGCAAAATCCACAGGATGCTGCCTCCTGGTATTTTTCATTTTAACTTTTATTTTAGGGCCGCAACTAATGATTATTTTGCAAATTGATTAATCTGTCGATTATTTTTTTCGATTAATCAATAATCAGATAGGAAAAGGTTAATTAAAAAAGACATTTTGCGAAAATAGACCAGGTGAAACTGAAACTTTTCCACTGGAGGTGTTTTGGACAGAGCATGAAAAATAGATTTTTTGTCTTAAATGCATACTTTTTCCTTTCTTTTATACAATTTTGGTATAATTGCTGCTTTAAGTGGGTTTCTCTGTCAGCTAAAAGCATGTTTTAGAGTCTATGCTCCAGTTAACGATTAATCGATTACTGAATTAATTGACGATCATTTCAATAATTGATTAATCACGAATAATTGTTTCAGCCATAGTTTATTCTTTATCAGTACTTTCAATGCATGCACTGAGCATTCTGTGTGTGTAAAAGGGGACAGTTGGTGATGGTATTTGTTTTCTCGCTCAGGGGGCATCCTGGTGTTTCTAACAGGACAGGCTGAGGTCCACAGCCTCTGCAGGAGACTCAGGAATGCCTTCCCATTCAGGAAGGGCAGCACAGCCACTGGTGCGTGGTCAGCCTCTCCCCATATGAATAACCATTGATCCCTGAGAAGGATCCCTTCTGTTCTGAATATCCCTGTTTCTCTGTTTAGCTGACGAACAGGAAGCAGACACGGCTGAGGCAATGAGGAAATTTAAGAAGCTCAAAAAGAAGAAGAATGTTGTGAGTTTATCTGCTGTAAAGACAAAAATTTTTCTGTGGGTTTAGACCGATCTCATATACTGCAGCAATGTTTCAATAAGCTTTTGTGAAATGGCTGTATTAGATTAGACATTAAGAAAATAAAATCCTAAAAATACTGGATTTTTAAAAATGTTTTATTCTCTCCCTGTCTGATATATTTTTAAATGTTTTTGTGAACTTTTAACTCTGATTGTAGTCTCTGCCTCGGATCGACCTGGATAACTACTCTGCCCTGCCAGTGGATGAGGGGGACGAGGACAGAGAGGCGGGTATCGGAGATGAGGAGGACGGAGGGTCGGACCTTGAACTAGGCGACGATCCAGCCGACACGGGTAAATTAATCCTGACAGATGGTTAATGATTAGCCCTAAAGTAAACTTTTAGAGATGTATTTTTATTAAGGAACATTTGGTGAACCTTTTGCAGTCCCTTGTTACTCAAAAACACCTTTAGCTCGTTCTGGGTTTGGAAAGATTTCATAGGGAAAGACATCTAAACATTCATCCTCATTATCATTTCCTTCCGAGTTTAACCTTACTAAGAGTTACTGTGACTATATTGAAAGTCATTTCTTTTACTCACAAGTTTAAAACCAGTGCTTAACTGACAAAGGTTGAAATTCCTATTTTATTTGGCCTTTATTGAAAAAAGGAAACAGCAAGTCATTATTGTTTTATCGTTTATTTGTAGCTGTTGACCCAGAGCTACTGAACAGTTTGTTGTTATCAAACACTGACAATAAATATCCTAAGCAAAGTGTTGCTCTTTGTTTGTTTCTGTAGAGGACAAAGCCGACCCGTCCATTCCTCTCTATGTTCTCCCTCTGTATTCTCTGTTGGCCCCTGAACAGCAGGCGAAGGTAAGGCCAATATGTTTGCCTCAGTGATGTTTAAAAATGAGTCAATGGCAGTTTTGAGTTAGCATGTTACTCATTCTCTGACCATCCCCTGCAATGCGGAGAGGAGAGGTTTCTGTACCTCTACCACCAATTTTAAGTTTGCTTCCTAACTCTGCATTCTGGACCCAGTTATGCTGCTCCCACAGCAAAGAACTGCTTCCCCACATTTTCAGATGAACCCAAATGTAAATATAGTGTTTTTATGACTGCAGGTGTTCAGGCCTCCTCCGCCAGGCACTCGTCTCTGTGTCGTCGCCACAAACGTCGCAGAGACGTCTTTGACCATTCCTGGCATCAAATACGTCGTCGACTGTGGCAGAGTTAAGAAGCGTTACTACGACCGAGTCACAGGAGTGTCGTCCTTTAAAGTCACATGGACCTCCCAGGCATCGGCCAATCAGAGGGCAGGCAGAGCTGGACGAACGGAGGCGGGACACTGCTACAGGTCAGTACTAATAGACAGTGGTCAGATATCGAGGCGTCTGATTCTAACTTACAGACGCTTTTATGTTTCTTCTCTGCTTCCCTGCACAGGTTGTATTCCTCTGCGGTTTTTGGAGACTTTAGCCAATTTTCCGAAGCAGAGATCACCCGCAGGCCTGTAGAGGACTTGGTTTTGCAGATGAAGGATCTTAACATCGATAAGGTCTGAAAGAGACAAAACAGATGTTTTAAGGGAAAAGGACAAAAAAGCAAACAACACGTTTTGTTTTCAAATTGTGGTTTTTGCAGGTGGTTAATTTTCCTTTCCCCACACCTCCCTCCGCTGAGGCTCTGGTCGCTGCAGAGGAGTTACTGGTCTCACTGGGAGCTCTGGAAGAGCCACCTCGTTCTGGAAGGTAGCTGACTGTTGCAATGCTTTACAGAAAACTTGTTGAGGTTTTTTTTTTTTTTTTGATGATGAAGTTTAACTAATTCTTATCTAAAGCTCATTTAAATGGCAGCATAATACATAAAATATTGAGGGCAAAATGGTTTAAAACCATCATGAACAGATAAAGTAATGTTAAATATAGAGTTTAAAGCAAATGTAAACAGGTTTAGTTGGTTGGGTTTTAATGTTTCTCACTGGGAATGCCTCAGGTTATGAGTTTATTAGTAAAGCTCATTATAGCTGTAGTTGCTCAGTCAGGAAGATTGTTTCCTATCTAAAAGTCCAATGATCATCAGACTAGAAGTTGGTTTCATTAGATTCCTGCTTAAAGGATTTTCCTCTAACATTTTTCTCTGAGATGTTCTCATTAATAGCGACTTGCCAATGTGTGGAAACTCATTGAAGTTGAGGAAAATGTGTTTCATAAAGGCATAAACATTTAAAGTAGGACTTAAACCGATTTTTGCCTGCTCCTCTTTTTTTTTATTCCCCTAGATCAGTTAGATTGGATGGATTGTGTTTGAGAACAGATTTAAAATGATTGCTTATGATTTTCCATTGGATTTACGTTTGGACTTTTACTAGGCCATTCTGACTGATGAAAATGCTTTGCTGTACTTGTTCCATTGCAGCTCTGGCTATATGTTCACAATGGTTATTCGCCTCATAGTCAAACCTCTGGCCTGTCCCGAGCCTTTTACAACCTCTAACAGGTTTTTCCTGTTTTTAGCCTCATTCATCCATAACTCCACAAATCTGCCCATCAATACATTATTTTATAGCTCTTCCAGTTAACATGGGCCTCCTCCTTAATAATGCTGTCCTTGCTCATCCTCTTATTGCATGTGACAGCTCTTATTTGTAATTGTGCTACATCGTTTCCTTTTTTAGAATGATCTGTGCTTCATGTGATGTTCAAAGCTCAGGTTTTTGCAATCACGTGCTACTTTATTAGCCCATCGCATAAAATCCCATGAGGTTAAATTAAAGTTTGTAGTTGTATCCAAATTGGAAAGAGTTTAAGAGCTGTGCTAATCACCTGCCTTTATACAAATAAAGATCTTTTGTTGTTTTGTTACATTAATTTTGTTTTTCCCCATGTTAACAGCTATTTTTTTGTTTTTTAAGAATGCAAGACTTGCAACGAGCGAAGCTCAGCTGTCCCATCACTCCGCTGGGTAGAGCCATGGCGTCGTTTCCTGTGGCTCCACGTTATGCTAAAATGTTGGCGCTTGGAAAGCAGCAGGACTGTCTGCCCTACATCATCGCTGTGGTTTCAGCCATGACTGTCCGGGAACTTTTTGAGGACTTTGACAGGTATGCTTGCACACTGAGTCTAATTATTGTTTCTAAATAAATGGATTAGACATTTAGAAAAAAAAGGCATCTAGTGTGAGATAAAAACATTGTCCTTTTCATGTAATAGCGCATGTTGTATCTACATAATGGACTGTGTTTATCATTGATAGACACATAAAAACCTGCAGCTGTCTTTAACTGAGTGCCTGGTATCAAGCTGTAGTTCTAATGTTTTGGCATCTGTCCTCAGACCTGCTCGCAGTGACGATGAGAGCTCCAAGCTTAACCAGCGTCGAGCGCGGCTGGCCCAGATGAGGCGTCTGTGGGCGGGACAGGGAGCTTCACTCCTGCTGGGGGATCTCATGGTCATGCTGGGTGAGGCTACTTAAAAGCTTTATTATCCTAAGACAGCTGCACATAGATTTATAGTAGCAGACATTCAAAATGGCCCATCACAGTCAAACGCCAGCCGAATGGCAGCCCACTTCCCTGCAACTCTCAGCAAAATCCCCTCCAACTTCAAGCCACTGGTGCGACCCCCTCCTTCTCCTGGACGTGCATATTTTTATACTCTGACTTCATCCTTTCACTGAATTACAGGGTCTGACGAGGAGAAGGAGATTCTCTTTAGATTTTAATGTCCACAAATCATGACAGAAAGAATATTTTAGTACAAAGATCGATGTTTAAAAAGGAATTGTAGGGGACCAGCCAAGGACCCATCAAGGAAAGTATGGAAATTTGAATGGCTACTACTGTATTTGTTCAAATTATAATAAATAAACTATAAAATGATTTAAAAATCTGCAAAAGCTGAGTTGTTTTCATCCATAACCCATGACTGCATTAAAAGCGTTTTAGTTGCACTAGCTTTGATTCACTACCCCCAGCATTTTATCCTATGTGGCTTTTTATAAAATAAGTTTAATGAACTGCCAATTCATTAAAATTATTTTAAATTAATCCCACTTTGAGATTACCTTTCAGAGACTCATCTCCATAGTTGAAATAAAATCAAACCCTACGGCTTGTTGGCCTTTTTTTCGAATAAATTTTCGAATAAATTTCGTAATCATCTTGTAACTAGTGCATCATTATATGGTGATAAATAATATGTAAAGATATTGGAATCACAAAGTGAATTGCCTTTTAACAAGCTGTTTTAAATTCAGCTATGTTTTCACCATTTATATAAACTGAAGTTATTTCCCAAAGTTAATTGGTATCTTTGTATCTACAAGTTCGTACGTTTTTTCTTGTTACGTCTCCTTCTGCAAATAAAATGTTTCGACCAACTGTAAAAACTATAAGCTGTTTACAATAAACAAACCAACCAACAAACAGTTAAAATAGCTGCTATCCTGAACACTCTAACTATTCCTTACAGGCAAAGTTCCTCTGTTCACTAACATGATTTGGTGAAGCTGCTGAAGCTTTTTTTCCCCTCTAGAGTTGAGTTTTGGTGACTATAGTGGCCATCGCTCTATCTAAAATGACTTCTCCGGAAACGAGATTTTAAAAAGGCCAAGGTTCATATCTTGATGCTTAAGCTACAGGTTCTTAAAGAGGGGATGGCATTTTGCCTTTACTGATACTGGATAATTTTGTCCTCGTCTAACAGTAGGTTTCCGTCACCTTTAAAGGCCAGGTAAGAACGGTAAAAACAAAAACAAAAAACAGGCCAAGTTAATAAAGACATAACATTTATTAACATGAAAAAATAACCTTTTTTCAACCTCAACATACTTTCTATACAGAATCACAGATTCTGTTAGTTGGAAAGATGTAAAATGAATAGTAGAGCTGCAACTCACTATTATCTAACTATTGTCTTGCTTATCGATTAATTTGTTGATTTTTTTTTTCAGATTAATTATTTAATATCAGATAGTCAAAGAGGGACAAAAAAAAGATATATATAAAAAAAAAGTTTATCCTATATGCAAAATGTTTACATATTTTTTTTTTTACAATGTTTGTATAATTACTGCTCTAAGTGGGTTGCTCTGTCAGCTAAAGGCATGTTTTAGAGTCTCTATTGTCCAATTAACCATGAAATCAATTACTAAATTAGTTGACAATTATTTCAATAATCAACCAATCACAGTTAAATATGATTAATTGATTCAGCGCTACTAAATAGTATAAACAAAAAATAAATATATAGTAATAAACAGTGATTAGGTTTCCAAATAATTGTCAAATGATTTACACAAATATACCACAATTTGACAACATTTTAAGATTGTTTAAGATATAATTTAGAGATCAGGAATTAACAATATCGAAAATATGCATCACTTGCATTCAGCATTAATACCGTCCACATAAGTATCGGATATAGAGTTTGAGTATCAATACTTTTGACAACTCGGATTGTATCTCCAGTTTTGATTTATTGCTGCACAAGTCTTACTAATTTATACAGTTGTTAGTAAACTGGAGCAGACTTTGATAATGTTTTTATTCAACCATGTTCGACTGCATCCCTTTCCATGGAATCTGAAGTTTTCTGCCATGTAGTCTTGCAGTCTTTCCGCAGTACATTGGGAGGTCTTGTTGGCTGTTCCAGACTCAATTGAACACTTCTGTCTTTATTTATCCATAGAAACTCAGCATGTCCAAATGTTAAGAATGATAAGTCTCACTGTAGCTCCGTATGTGTTGGACTGCAGGGGCTGTTGGTGCCTGTGAATTTGCCGGCTGCACTCCCAAGTTCTGTGAGGACAACGGATTGAGGTACAAAGCAATGGTGGAGATCAGGAGGCTCAGAGGTCAACTTACTAATGCAGGTACACAAATGCACACATACAGAAAATCACATAAACCTGCAGCAGGAAGTGAAATGGAGATCCCTGATCTTCCCTCCTTTCAGTGAACGCTGTGTGCCCGGAGGTGGGAGTGTTTGTGGACCCTAAGATGGCTCCACCTACAGAACATCAGGTGGTCTGTCTGCGGCAGATTGTTCTAGCTGGGCTGGGAGACCACCTGGCGAGACGCGTCCAAGCAGAAGACATGCTGGACCCAAAGTGGAAGAATGCCTATAAGGTAAGCAGATCCTAAAGTTTGGGTTGTGATAGAAGATAGCATATTTTAGTTAATTCCCTTCATTTTGTCACTGTTTTCTTTTATCATAGACTCCCCTGATGGACGACCCGGTGTTCATTCATCCCAATTCTGCTTTGTTTAAAACGTTGCCAGAGTTTGTGGTCTATCAGGAGATCATGGAGACTTCTAAAATGTACATGAGAGGTATGGGAACCCCACCGTGTGGAAGGGCTCAAAGGTCTGGGATGAGTTTCAGATGTTCCAGGTTATAGCCAAGTTTTAAAGATCCTAGTAATTATGGGAAAACAGGATAATAATAAATGTTCTGTGAAGAATTTTTATTTTATTATAAATTGTTTTGATTAAAAAGTTGTAGCTATGACCTTTAAAGAGTTAGCAATTTACCTATTATCATTATAAAGTGTAAAGGGGTGAAATAGGATTACAAACTTAGTATAAGGAGACATTAGAAATAAAGCTGCTGCTCTGTTGCTGGTGGTGCTTATTAAAGATAAGTTGTTTAATCATTATTTTTTCGAACATGGAAAATAGACTTTTATTTAGGTTACTGACTGGATTTTGAAAGTCCTCATAAGGATGATGATAAAGAACTCATCCTAAGGAGGAAATCCTCGTCTTTTTCACATTTTTTAGGTTGCTGGGTCATTCATGCATCCCTTTGTTTCCACAATCCCACCTTCTACATCCATGTACAAATGGTCTTATTGCTCCGCAGTTCAACTTGTATGATGAAAATTGATTAAATAATCTGCATGTTTAAGTCAGAACAGTAAAGGGGGATTCCGTAAAAGTTCAAAAACATCTTTGGTTTCCAAGATTTGAGATTTCAAATCTTGGAAACCAAGTCCAGTGGATATTTTTGAACTTTTACGGAGTGACTATGACCTGGATGACTGGGAATCCTCATCAGCAGTAAAGGGAGATATTTTTCCTTTTTTCATTCCTTTTTTCCTGTCTGCTTCCCTCTTTCTCCTTTTCCTCTCTACTTTTACTTCCATGTTCACCCCCTTTCTTTCTTCTCCTCTTTATCTATTCCAGTTAATCTATGCATTTTTTTTTCGTATTTGTAAATACATTAAATATAATCTAAGCTCTCTGCTAATTTGTTTTCGTAAATGTTCAGAACCTGAACTTCATAAATATGTATCAGCTCTGTTCCCTTTATGTGACTCCATCTTGTGAGAATATTTTCTTGTTCTTCCTGTCAGGTGTTTCAGCTGTGGAAGCAGAGTGGGTTCCACAGCTCCTGCCTCAGTACTGTCACTTCGGCTCTCCTCTAGACTCTCCGGTGCCGTGGTTCTGTTCCTCCACCGGCACCATCAGATGCCACAGATCGAGCACATTCTGTAAGTTAATTTAGTTACTGAGCGGCAAAGCTGACTGATTCTTCAGCCTTTATTTCATCTTTTTATGTCTCCTTTTAGTCCGGATCGGGTGGCAGCTGCCTGCAGTGGAGATGGAGTATCCTGAAGGTTTGGAGCGGTACCGGCTGTTTGCCAGGTTTCTTCTGGAGGGACAGGTACAACAGCATCCCTTGCATCTGTTTTGTACTAAATCCTTTAATTATATAGTAAACTATATATCCTAGCTGTTGAAGAAAAATCTTTCATTTAAAAAATATAACTTGCTCTTTCTTCTAAATGTACAGTTGTACTTTTTGATCAAAGTCAGTTGTTTTTTTGTTTTGTTTTTTATGAATATTTTTCACTGTATATTGATGGAAATACATGCAGGTAAATAAAAATAAATAACTAATAAATAAGATTATTTTCACAAAGAAAAAAGATTTACACAAGAAAAACAAAATTGATAAAAAATGAAAATTAAGGGTTTTATTTATAATTTTCCTCCATTTAAATTACCGGTGTCTTCAATTTACAACAGCATGATTTAAAAAAAATAAAATGTCATTATAAATATTAAATTTGATTAAAAAATAAAGCACCCCATACATATTATGTCATTTAACATTATATATGGTTCACAGGTTTGTCCCAAACTAAAGAAAAATACAGGCCACCTTCTGTCGAACCCTTCCATCATGATGAAAACTTGGGCAAAGTAAGTTTTTTTTTGTAAATATTGTAGAAGGTTGCTGAATATCTCCATTTGTACTGATAAAATTGATTTCTTCACTGCAGACTGTCATGTAATTTAAATATTAGAGACAGGCTTGCATTGTGTAAAAGAAAAAAACTATATGTAAAAAAACCTTTACATATTTTTCCTACCTATTTGCTTTAATTTGGCCTAAAATAGTTATATTTGAGTTTCTTAAATAGTCTGCAAAGGCCTGGAAATTGGTTAAAAGGATAAACCAGGCTGAAGTGACTATAAGTAAAGAATATTTTTAAAATTTGCACTTTAGACTTTATTCCTAATCTTTTTTTTTATATGGTATCCTTGTATCTGTTCATTGTCTATCATGTTTTTACTCTGAAAACTGAGATAAAAAGGGCTGTTGAATATTGACAGATAAAATTGTTGCATCTTTTCTTTTTTTAGACTTCAGCCTAGAACTGAAGCTTTACTGGGACCATTGGTTTCAAGGAGGGTCGACAGCAGAGATGCTCTCCACTCTATCTGGAGGACTGAAGAGAATTGTGAGGATCTAATGCTGTTTTTGTTTTTATCTAAGTGTCGTTGATATGTTTTCTAATTTATTTTCTCCACCCTGTAGTTCTGTTGTCTGCCTACTGCCAGTGGTTACCTGAGGCCATGCACCAGGAAGTCACCAAACTCTGGCCTCCCATTTAAAGGCTGAAGACAGAACAGGGAAGAGACTGAGCAAAGCCTTGGCCACAGTAGTCTTTATCAGATTGTACTGATTTTTATGCAACTATAACACCACAATACCTACTTTTTCCAGTTTTTATTGTATACATTAAGTCTGTGACCTGTAAAAATATTTGTGGGGAGGAATGTCTTTGTTTGACATCTGTACTAACTCTGACACTGTATTCTATTTAATCAGTGTGCTGCTGTTAAAAACTTGGTCTTCATAAGACTTTATAAAGCATTTGATTTGAAAACAAAGGCTACTCTGTGATTTATTTTTGTATATATATTTTTTGTTTCACATAAAATCATTTGAACATAACGCATAAAACACGTTTAACCTCATAACCAAAAAAGTTCAGTTGTATTTCTGCCTTTTTCTTTTATTTTAGCTAGTTTCTTAATTTTGTATTGTCCTTTCATTTTTAAGGATATCAAACATAGCATTTTCTTCTCATACACTGTATTAAAGCTCCTTTTACATTTCTTTGTATCTCCAATAAAGTGTATTAAAAAAGTTTCAAATAAAAAAAATTTCCTATACTAAAAAATAACTATTGCCAAACCATAATATTTAGACCGGCTTAATGTTCTGAGTATATTAGTATTGATATGCAATCACTTCTTTACCTTATTTATTTGTTAAAGGAAAGAAAAGTTTGAATCTGGTAAAGAAATATTGGTTTTATTGATATATATATACACGTGTGTGTAATTTTTATAATTTGTATAGCACTTTTTGAAGTAAACATCCTTCACAGTGGAGGGGATATGTGGTTAATTCTTTGAAATGAATTTCATTGAAAAGATTTTACAAAGAACTACACAGAACATTAGACAGGTGGTCTGAAATAAAACATTAAACAATGAAAAGGAGTGTAAGAAAATAATTCTTTGGAAATCTCCAAAATATCTGTGGATGATTTGATCAGATTCAAACAATGTAAATGGATTTCATTCCAGAAAATTTTGAAGTTTGGGCAGTTTTGGAATATTTATATTTGTGAAAGGAAATCTGCCATACAAAACGATTGGGTTTGTAATAAAAGTAACAAAAGCTATTCTGATTGGTTGCTGGCTGGATGTTAGCCGTCATGACGTAATTTCCGCCTGTCAGCTCGAATACTTCCTGGAGAAGAAAGAAGACAACAATACGCTGAACTTACAAGAAAAATAAAAAATAGCAATTTTTACTTAAAGTCTCCACATAAAAAGCCAAACGCAGTCACAATGGTAAGACAATAGCTGCTAATATTCACCGCTGACGCTAAACGTGTATGAAAATAAGTCGTAGTTTTAGCAGTTTAGCTAACTAGCTGCTAACAGCAACACAGACACAGAAAGATGCTCCGTCATCCTCGAGGTAAAGTTGTACCCTGATGGAACAAAGTTTTATTTTATTAACAAACTGTTTTTGACTTCACAGTTTTCTTTCCATCCTGTCTTTGACCACCCCATGGTCCGGGGCTTTTCGAACCGTTTCTCTACCCAGTACCGCTGCTACTCGGTGTCCATGTTAGCTGGACCCAACGACCGCTCCGATGTGGAGAAAGGAGGCAAAAGTGAGTGTCGCCTATGAAAGTTTGCATGTCTCAAAGGAAACTAATATGATTGAATGTTTTATTTTCAAGACCTTATCACCACTGGCACGGCAGACTCTTGAGAAGTAGAAATATTTTATTGCTCTAAGGCAGGGGGAACCAATTCAAAATCAGCAGGGTCCGAATAAAGAAAATCATCAACCATTAAAGTCCAGAGACATTTTTTAATGATCTGTTACTTTAAACAGAACTTAACACTGAAACAAAATGAGTTTTTTTATGCATCCATGTTTATACATTGACTTTTTAAATAAAACAACATTTTAAAATCTAAACTGTTTTTTTGAAGTAGAGAACTACAATCGTTCAGTTTGGTATACAGACAATTTCCTGATTCACATATTTTATAAAACACTTGAATTGACTGTTATTTTTCTTTCTTTTTTCCGGCTTAATGAGAGAAGTGGGCTTTTTGCTGCCCTACAAGGCTTTAAACCTGGGTTTGAATGGCGACAAAGCCATTCTAAAGCACATATCAAAGTACTCATTTTGAGCCTGGATCCATATTTATTTTTGATTTTGTTCATAGTGGAGAATCCTAATTCACAGCAGCAGGTTGAGCCAAACATACTAAAAATGTGCAGGGTCATCTTTGAGCACCCCATTTCACTTTTATGTCACCACATCACTGCGCTGCTTCCAGCAGTCTACACTTTCTTTCACGTTTTCTCATCATCGTTACCTACTGCCCGGCTTGTCACAGGTTTGCCTGCTGTGTCTAAAAGTCGCCAGCGGCAGCAACCCAGACTGACACAGTTCATTGGCTAATATGCATCACGTGTAGCCTGGTCCTGGAGGGCTTTACCGTACCAATAGGAGAAGCAGCGCAAGTGACGTTAGACACTGCTGTCTGACAACGTTCGGTAATTTCTAAATGTTTTATATCAGGTTGGGTCCGGAATAGCCAGCAGGTGGGTCCGGATCGAGACCCTGGTCCCCTAATCCATGACCTCTGCTCTATGGCAAATAATCCCCAAAAACAGACAATTTCTGTCATATATTTCCAATAAGAAAAAAGAAGCAGAAAGAAGACTGTTATTTTGTCTGCGTTAAATAAAAAAAAAAAGCAATCGAATACACATAAACGTAAATAGGCTTCGCTAAACAGTTTACAGCCTAAAGCAATGCATTAACAAACCACTGTGTTCAATTAAATCACATAATTTTTAGCGAAAATATAAATTTTATATATAAAAAAAATAATGCATATGAGGAAAAAGAGAAACCTCTTTATTTTGATACTGACTGAATATATTTTGTTTATACATATACATGAAAGAGTATTTAGTAGTTATAATATGGCACGAGCTGAACTGTAAAGTATGTTTATCTTTTTAAAATAAAAAAAATACCTAAGTTATAAGTATATTCAAGTTGTGGAGGAGTTCGGTCTTAAATGTATATTTAGTATAGTAGTACACATTGTAAATTATAGTGCTTTAACAACGAAAAAAGAATAAATTTAACATTACATTTTGACTGATAATCAGAGGTGTAAGGAACTAATAGAGATAGTAAACCTTCAAGGGCTGCAGATATTAAAAACATGTTACAATACCTTCCATTTAAGAAAAATATAATTTTATACAATTTTGACATTGGTTAAAACATGACCCATTTTTGTTATCTAGATGTCTTTGTCCTGAATTATGTTTTTTGGGATAAGAGATAAAGAAGTTAGTTTCCTCAAACACCAACATTACAACGTATTTAGAACCAACAACTCAATCCAAATCTTTTATAATTTTGGGTTATTTGAATTTTTTTTTTTTTGGTATCATAGTGCTTTTCATATTATTTGAGAAGAATGTTTATTTTCTGCAAAAACTAACAATTCCACTTGTATTTTTATAGTAATTATGCCACCTTCAGCGCTTGACCAGCTCAGTAAGTACAAGTCAAACGACGCTCTTCTCTGCTCCTCCATTGCATCAAATGATTCTAAATAATAGTAATTATTTTTTTCTTTTTATTCACACAGGTAGGCTTAACATCACCTATCCGATGCTGTTCAAACTGACCAACAAGAACTCGGACAGAATGACTCATTGTGGTGTTCTGGAGTTTGTGGCAGATGAAGGAATCTGTTACCTGCCACACTGGGTGAGCGCAAAACTAGCTGGATAGTGATGTTCGGCGCTCTGAATGGTCTATAGTGTATTTGCTCTCAAAACAATAGTATATCAATTTATTTAGAGTTAACAAAAATATGGTCTGATCCCACAACAGAGCTGAATATAAGGACTTCATACAGGCACTGTGGCGATTGAGATGAGATGGTCAGATTTATTGATTAGTTCCATTACACGAAGGACTTTCTCTCCTTCACAAAAGGTTTGCTCTATGCTTACACAGTTGGTGCCTCCTTTATAGAGACAAGTTTCGCTGGCCTTTCTGGTTTTCTTCTGCAGCTGGCTAATCTTTCTCTCCTCATTCCCGGTTCATTAAGGTCAGCTTTTATTTACATTGGATAGTGTTGGCTCTAAAGTTGATAAATTCTCATTTATTTCTCATTAAAGAAGTTGGTTTCTCATTCCTTGAGCTGCTACAGTGGCGTTGGATGTAGGAGTTTGCCCTGAAATCGAAGGGTTGACGGTTCAAGCCCTGACTCCGACTTTCAGTGTCGTTGTGTCCTTGGGCAAGACATTTCACCTGCATTGTCTACTGATGGTGGTCAGAGGGCCTGGTGGCGCCAGTGTACAGCAGCCCTGCTTCTGTCAGTGAGCCCCAGGGCAGCGGTGGCTACAATGTAGCCACCATCAGTGTGTGAGTGTGTGCGTGAATGGGTGAATGAATGTAGTGTAAAGTGCTTTGGTCAAGTCTCCTAACTTGAATAAAGGCGCTATATAAGTACATACCATTTACTATATTAAACGGTGACGAATAAGAAGACAGAAAAGTATGTTTTTTTCTTTTTTGAGTCTATGAGTGAATGAGAATGCCAGAAAATCTTGAAAAGATCGCTAGCTTATCAATACTTAATGTAGCAACAAATTTGGTGTAGATGAGGGCAGATTTTCAACAAAGCTAGTGTCTGAATGATTTCTGCCACAGTGCTGGGGCTGTGGTTACAGAGGGTGGAGCAGTGGAGACATAAGGCTGCACCTGTACAGCTGGACCTGGTCGGCATGCATCCACCAGGCTGCTGTCCTATCCTCCTTTCACCCCAACATCATTTTGAGATAAAAATAATCTTAATACAGTTTTTGTTTTCAGCTACAACACATACAGCAATCAGTCAGATCTCCAACTCTCCCTCCCACATGCCACAAAGCACTCTCTTCTAGATGCTCTTGAGAGTTTTTAGCAGAAACCAATCACATTTGCAGCCCCTATAATGCTGGATGGGTAACTTTTCCAAAACTTTTGAAAATCTTTTCAAACTGTTGGAGCAACAAACGGTTTATGTTGATCCTGTGTAGCTGCCTGAATACACTCTAAAGCACATGACCTTCAGTGTGGCAGATAGGATAAACCTTTAATCACAGAATCTTAAAAACAGACACACAAAAAAACAATCAGGAACTGTAAAACTACTGTCAACTACTCTGAAACATTTGATTTTGTGTTTTTCTTTCACTGCAGATGATGCAGAATCTTCTGCTGGAAGAAGGTGGTCTAGTTCAGGTGGAAAGTGTCAACCTCATGGTGGCTACATATTCAAAGTTTCAGCCACAGAGTCCTGACTTCCTGGATATCACAAACCCCAAGGCCGTGTAAGAAATCAATATATTTTATAATTATCATTTTTTGTTACGTTTACCTATTAGGTTCCTAATAGTCTGTCCGTTTTAGCCTGGAGAACGCTCTGAGGAACTTTGCCTGCCTGACGACTGGTGATGTCATAGCCATAAACTACAATGAAAAGGTATATTTAATCATTCCAAACTTGCTATTGTTAGGCTGTTTATGATTTTTAATAAAACTGTGTTTGCTTCAGATCTATGAGCTGCGGGTTATGGAAACAAAACCAGACAAAGCTGTATCCATCATCGAATGTGACATGAATGTAAGATTGTTTTTTTTTACTATATTTTATTGTTATAGATGTACGCTGCCTCATTCATGTTTTCACCACTCACCTCAGGTGGATTTTGATGCTCCTTTGGGTTACAAAGAACCTGAGCGACGGGCTCAGAACCACGATGAACCAACAGTAAGACACAAACCTTAAAACTGCACATTTAATGATCCGAACAATGTGGTAAAACCTGGTTCTTTGCAGGAAGAGGAAGGAGACCCCAGCAGTTATGCTGACATGGATACTGGATTCAGAGTAATTTCTTCCTGCTGTTAGACTGATGAGACAAATATTAATCAAGGTTTAGTGAAAGAACTAATCTCATTGTTGCTGATGTTTTGCCAGGCTTTTACTGGCTCTGGAAATCGACTGGATGGAAAAACGAAAGGGATTGAACCCAGTCCTGCTCCTCTCACTGCAAGTGACATCAAAAGGTTAAAACAATCAAATTCTTCACGCTGTAAAATGTTTTTAAAATAACTTTTTTTGTTAATTGAGGAAAGAGCTCAATTTTTTTTTCAGCTTTAAATTTCTTAATTTTCAATAGAGAAAAGAACATGATTTTAGATAACCTTCCAGTGTCAGTTAGCACTAACTACAAACAATGATTCATACAGACATTTTTAGGCTTTAAAGTAGAGGTAAATCTAACTTTGTTTGATTCATAAAAAAGCTGGATTTTTGGATCTCACTGGAAGAAAGAAAAAAAGGTGTAGGGGTTCATTCAAAATAGAAATTTCAGAATATTTATTGGTGTTCTACAATATATGATAAACTGTGGTTCAAAATGGATCATGAAAAAGTTTCCAAACTCCTTTCCCTTTTCCTGTTTGTATTGTAAATGCAGCCGCCTAGCCATTTTTAAACCCATTATGTGTCCGTTAACAGGCCTGGTTCTGTTTGTGTAGAATTCCTCCTCCATGCTAGCTGCCCATTTATCTCAGCATCTGCCTGTCAGACATTTAATTACTGGAAATGTCAACCCTGTAAATTGACATACAGATGTTTATAACGTTAATAATTTTTATGTTTAGAACTAAGTAATGTCCTTACACAAACTGGTACTTATGGGCAATTAGAAGAAGCCAGTTAACTTTAGTAATATTGTTGAACTATGGGAGAAGGCCCAAGTCGAAAAAATTCCTTTAATGTTATTTCCTTGTAAGTTTAATATTACATAAAACTTTAGGAAAGAGTAGTGTGTAGAAACAATAAAACCTTGTTTCATCGTTTGAGTGCATGCTGGACTAAGAAAGTCTAAAATAAATTTTTGAAATCTTGATATACAATCTTTCATTACAGAGGTATTCCAAATTATGACTTCAAAGTTGGCCGGATCACCTTCATCAGAAACTCCAGGCCTCAACCCAAGAAAAATGTTGAAGATGTGAGTAGATAACTGTCATTAGATGTTTAAAATTACTTAACCCCAAAGTCATTTTGTTATTTGTAAAACTTTTAGGTGTACCTCAGCCTTTTACATGAGCACTGATCTCCTAGATTCATTAATGCTCTCTAAATTTTTCTTTTTTTCTTCTAGGATGATGCTTTGAACAGATTTATTGCTTTCTCTGGACAAGGACAGTCACTGCGCAAGAAGGGCAGAAAACCTTGAATTATATTAAAGAGTTTCTCTGGCTTTTGTGACATCTTCAACAGCATGGTTTAATTTAACACACATGCACATTTGGCTTTTCCCTTGTGTGCGTTTTACGTCTGAACTTTGCAGTTGATTTTTTGATTATGTTTTGAACATAAACTCTGGCGGTAACATGCTGCATTGGTTAAACACTGTCACTAAAAGTTTGTGTTCACAGGTCCATGGATTTGAGCCAGACTCTATAGACAATATATCTTACTTAAAGAATAGGGCAAGGTTTATTGTTGGAATAGTATGACTTAATTTTGCTTTTACCACATTTTTCCAGATTTGTTATTTATTAACAAGTCCTCCTAAAAAACACTCTGTTTTCAGGATCCTGTTCATAGTTTAAACAATGGGAACAGTCATTTTATTTTGTATACGCATATGAACAATTATATCTTGGAATGTGTTTTTTTTTTTCTTTTTTTTTTCTCCCCACAGTTATAGCGTTGATTTGCTGACATTCTTTCCCTGGATTATTTATAAAAAGACAAATAAAAATCCTTTGTTTTGAAATTGTTTGCAGTTATTTATGTTCCATATTGTCATGTCAGTCATGTATGAAGGAAATTATATTATGTTGAATTTACCTGGATAATAAACTTATTAAGCTATGAAATTAAATTAGTTCTGGTGTTTGAAGTTATAGTGGATGACTAAAGGTAAACGGCAAATTGCTGCTTAAAACCCCAGAATGGAAACTGGAGTATGTGAATTTAAGGACTATTCTAACAAATGTACCTAAAGTTGATTTAATATTGTTAAAGTTAATTATAATTCAGTAGGATATTTTCATATTGTGTGCTTTTAATTTGAAAAAACTGAAACCGGAAGCACTTCCTATGTTGCCTGTTAACCATGGAGCGGCCTGCAGAAACCACTTGGAGGGTAAATTATCAAGAAATGCGATTGATATAATTTAGAACTAATACATTTTTTTTTTTAAATCTTTTTAGTAATTGCTTGTGACTTTTTGTTTTTGTGAGACGGAATCATAGTGAGGAGTTAAGTGCCTAGCTATCGATGCTAAATTCTCCGTAACCCTGACCACTAGTTAGCGAGAGGAACATTTAGAATAAATGGGAGGTGTGTCAATGAGTTTTATTTAAGTATGTTGAGGTATCAGTTACTCGTGTTTACTTAATGCTTATCAATGTGTGAATAAAAAGAAAAAGAACTCGATAATCTCAGAAAAACTACGTCCAAGTGCAGTGACGGACGCCAGGGGGCGCTGTTTATAGGTTTACTGTAATATTAGTTTATCTGTTTTTAAGATACTCGTTTCGGATACGTCTTTGTATTAGAAGTTATTTTTATGCATTTATTTTAATTTTATCAATAGCTGTTGAAAAAGAGTTTCTGACTTTCATTTTATTTATAGTAAAACACAAATATGTGTTAGTAGCTTGAAAAACAAAAACAAAAAAACCTTCAGGAACAATTAAATGATTCTTTGTCCTGTTGAATGATCAGTCTTTAACTTGGCATCTAGCAGATAAATGCATTTTGCTAATATAACTCCAGAAATGTCAAGGTAACAAGTTGAACCACTGCAAAATGCTCGAGTCATGTGATGGCAGCTCAAGCCCACATCATCATACTTCTTCCACTATGTTTGATAACTGTATGAGCTGCTTGTACTGATGGAGCCTTTTTAGTACCCTTTTTATTACGGTCTTTCAGTTATGTGGTCTTCTTTTAATCAGCCAATTATTAAAGAAAAATGATTTTCTTGAAACCCTGTTAAAGAGCATTGCTTGCTATTTTAATTTCATTATAAACTATAGTATTCAACACACAAAAGTGAGAAATGTAATCATAATTGGCATTTCTTGGGGGGAACTTGAGCTTATGGGTGATTAATGAACTTTAAATATTGTACTAAAAGCATTAGAGCTCCTCCCAGATTTCTAATTTCTGATGTCTCCGTCCTATCTACTATTGTCCTCAAAATCCACAGCAGTGAATGCTCATTACTGTCGTTTCCTTCTAAAGCCAAACTACATTCTTTGTTCTTGGGTCTCTGCAGCCACCCCGAGCTTGTGAAGATTACTTGAGTGAGTTCAGGCACTGCAAGAGTTTCAGGAATCGTTTTCACCACTTCTACGCCTACGGCACCGCCCTGTCCTGCCAGCAGTGGAAAGTGGACTACCAAAACTGCAGGGAATGGGAAAGTCACAGACTCGGAGAGGCTAAGGTGCAGCTTCACAATACAATCTTCTATAAAAAGACCTGAATATATGCTACTCTTAAACCCCTACAGACCATAAAGTTTTATTAAAAATTTAACTTTGTTTTTACATTCTAGGATGCTCTACAGAAAAGTGAAAGAATGCGATTGGCAGAGCAAGGAAATTTCACCCCAGTGTGGAAACTAAGGCAAGAGCCTCCTAGTGACTGGCACAGACCTCTGGACCAGGAAGACCAACAGAACTGATTGGACATGCTTGCAATATGAACTAATGAAATCTGATGTAGATATTACGTAGAATGCTGCTGCATCTAAAATGATCTATGGTGTTGAATTGATTTTTGTACAGAACACATTTATGGAAAGTTTGTTAAACATGGTAGTACAGAAGAACTGATTTAAATTTAGCTTCATGTATTACCCCTAATTTAAGGAGGTATTTAAAATTGAAGTCGTGTGCTGTGCTTTATTTAAGGGTAAATTCTGAAGCTGCACTTGAATTAAAACTTTGTATTACTGGGGATCAGTCTAAGGTTATTTGACCTGCCTTGATATCCTAATGTTTATGGTAAAATTATGCACTGTGGGGCCAGGATAATTACAGGGTTTATGCAGAACTACAGCTAAATAGCTTTTATCAGTAATGAGTACAAAAAAATACACCCTCAGAAATAAAACCCATTAAAGTGAAGGGACAGAAAGTCTAAAAGTCTATTGACACCCCAACGTATTGATGTTAAACAAAGGTAGCTATGATGTGTGATTTGGAGTCTCTATAGGTGAATTCATCATTGGTCTAAATTGAGAAATCAGTCACTTCAAAAAAGGAACCATTTGAATAAACAAACTTTAATTTTCAACATTTTCGAGGTCTGAATAAAAACAACTTATGAGTAATTATGTACCAGAGCCATATGTTTATATAAACGGTAAGGAAACAGTTAGCAACATATTCATCCCAATGGCCTTCGCAGACGGATTAAAAGGCAGGATCCCAGCCTGATGAATTATGTTTAAATATCAAACAAAGACAGGCAGCAGCCACAGGTTTTCACTGAGTGTACACTTTGGTGACATCATTGTACTTTCCATCTGGAGCCTCATAATTTGGGATTGGAGGCGTGTAGGCAGGGCCTTTATGAGTGAAAGGAAACAGTAGTGGATCTGGCTTCAGTGCTGCCTGGTAAAGCTCCATGGATTCCAATTTAAGCTCCTCCAGCGCCTCTCTCTGTGCCTCCAGGGCGAGTTCAATGGCTTCCACTTCAGCCATGTGTTGTTTCTGCAAAGCAAAGACAATATCTCATTTCCACATCTCTAGGTATTCATGATATAGACCAGACAGAAAAAGCTACATTCAGTAAACAGGGTGTCTGTAGGTTCTTGAGTTACAAAATAAATATTTTTAGATCTTTTATTCAGTTTTCCATTAAGGTTTTAATTTACATTTAGTTGTTTATAAAACCTTTAGGAATGAAGTATCAGAAAATAACCTGTTTGTATCGACTCCACTCTTTCAGAAGAAGTGCTCGACTCTCACTTTCTTCAAATGAAAGCTTTGGAGGACTGCGCTCTCTATGTGAAACAGGAGAAAAAAATTCAGGGAAAGTTAAATATTAATTTGGTTGAGTTCTTGTGTGTGCAGTTTTAAACTAAGCCTGACCTTGTTTCATCCAAACACTTGGTGGGAGTGATGAAATCCTCTATGGGGATGAGTTCAGGTGGAACCCTTTCCAGTTTCTTCAGCTTCTTCTTCAGTCGCTCCCTCACCATCTGCTCCCTCCGTGGGTCTGCTTTCTTCTTCTTTTTTGGCTCCGCTCTTAATGCAACATAAACCACATCTCTGCATGAGCATACTTTTGACCAGTATATTTTCAGTAATGTTATATTATAATCAGTAATGTTGCAGGTAGAATTTGAGGATTAGTGATTTCATGAAACACCCAATTAAGAATAACTTGTTCTATAATAACTTGTATGTAAAATCCTTTGACCTTTTACATTATTATACTACTATGCAATACATACGTTTTACTTTGTAAAATTTGAAAAAAAAAAAAGACGTATCTCTTATTTTACAATTTCTTAGAATTTCATTCAAACATTTTGACATTTTAAAAATGTGTCGTTTTCTAAATAAATGTGATAGTTTCGATAAGAGACTTTTAATTCCAATTCTATTAATGCTTTTTGTTTTGCCAAGCATTTTAGTCAACAAGTATGCCAACACAATGATGCAGCTAGTTGCAACTTATTACAAAAAACCTTGATTTTAATAAAATTAAAGAAATGAAAGTCTGATTATTTTTACACAGAGTGATTTAACTCCAGCATTTATCTGCAAAAATCTGTTTTTTTGTTTTGTTTTGTTTTTTTAAATACAAACATTACAAAACACTTATAAATAATTGAATTTAATACAGAGAACTGCTGACCTAATAAGTGTTCAGCAGACACTGATAAACACCCTCTACCAAAGGGAAGGTCCTCAGTGCTGTATCCAAGCATACTAAAGGAAACCTTTGGTGTAATAGAAGTGGATGCTCACACACAGCAGGGATAGCTGAGCCCATTCAAGCTGGAGTCAGGGCTTCAAAAGCCATCACATAGACACATCCTGGACATGGGTTACTTGTAATAAAAGCATCAGCAATTTTTAGCCTTGGCTAAAGAAAAAAGGAACTGAATGGCTGTTTTTGAAACCCATATTTTATTTTCAAATAAAGGTAAATTTTGCATATAATTTGAAATTCAAGGCTTGACCGATCAATAAACTTTCCTAAATTAGACTCTGGTAGAGAACCAATTAAGTATTGTTGTTGTTAAAAAAAAACGTTAAAAGTATTTTTTTTTTTCTTAGATAGGGGGATGAAACATTTAATGGAACCAAAGGTTAGAACTGCGTCTATGTGTAAACAATGCCTTTAAATGCATAATTAACTGAGATAAATTATTTTGATATCTTTCAAATCTATCTGTAGATTCCAGTCTCGACTAAATTAGACTTTAGACAGATTTTATTTGCCATTTTGTTTACACAAGTGTAAAACCAAAAGAAATTTCGTTTGGAAACAGCTCGACAATTTCATCTTTTAAAAGTGCAGCCTTGGAAAAATAGTAAAAATGAAGAAGTTCAATTCATGAGGAAATAGTTGATTCTTTTGATTCCTTCCCCGCCAAACAAAAAGAAAATAATTGTTGTGTTTTAATCTGCCTCGACTGTCAAACCTAAGTGGTGCAGATGTCTTCAGCGTGACCGCGGGTGAAAACCAGGGACTCAGCACAGCACCTTTATATAATCCAGAATGCAAGCTGCAAAACAATATAACAACAGCACCAATTAGCGAATGGCATGTGCAAATCGTGAAAACAAACTTTCATCACTGGTTTAGCTTCACCTCTCTTCTATTTAACCTTGTATTTATTCCGACACTTAGGAACCGCATCCTGTTACAAAAAACTCACCGTGACGAGGCAGCCTGTCGGGATAAAACCCCACAGATGCAGCGTGAAACAACCAGAGACATGTCTCCACTTCTAGTCGGTCCAATTTACTCTAATTATTTCAAACACAACCGTAAACAAAAGTCTTCACATGTCGCCTCACTTGTGTCCCCTTACAGAACACAACAGGGACAAGGCGCAAAAAGATGACGTAATAAGTGAGGCGCTTTTATCATTCACCTCTCGCATTTTCGAGCATTTTGAAGCGCATACAAAACCTTTAAACATGATAAATTGGAAGATAATTGCAGTTTATTTAAACAATTACATGTGAATACATTGTGAACTTATTTATACTCTGTAAAGGCGTTAGGTAGAATTTAGTTTATTAATTAATTTCCTATTGAATCTGCGGGAATAAAACACACAGCCAGAGCTTTATTTAGGGTAAAGGTCAGCTGGGCGCTTCTTTCTTATGTCCACCGTGGACAGATCAGGAGCCAGAATTAGAAAGGGCATCGATTTCGAGGTTCCAACTGTCCAAAAGATTATTACTGAACCAACATCATGGCGCTTATCAGAGGTAAACTGATATTTTTTATTCTGCACGATTCTAATAAAACACGGAAGCTAGTTTTTACTCTTTGACAACAACTGTATAGTTTACGCTTTTTTTGTGCACAGGTGCATAAAGTCAATAACATATTAGTAGACAGCCGTGTAAAGTGGAGCTATTTATGCAAATATATTAATGAAACTGCTTAAAAGTTTTCTTGAATTCAGCGTTAATTTAAATTGGGTTAAAGGTTACTGGACATCTTTGAGATGATTACCAGGGCTTTGCTCTTCTTTTGTCTTATTTTATATCATTGAAAAAGTATTTTATGCCTTAATTATTATAAGATTTCATATGACTTATGTTCTTTACACTTAGGCTAATAGAAACTATGATTAGTAATGGTTTGACCTACTAAATGTCCTTTTTTAAATTTAAATAAAGATTTTTCTCCTATATGGATCAAATAAAACAAAAAAGAATAAACCTGCAAAAATAACAACAACAAATGTCTTAGAACAAAATCTCAAGCAAACATATCATGAAACATTAGAAAACAAGGAACCAGACTCAAAGATTTTTCTTTTCTTTTTGTATAATGAGTAACAAAAGCTGGAGATGAAGCTTTTCTATTAGTTTTAAAGGCAGGAGGAGATAAAACCTTCCATGAATGCAACCTAATTTCACTGTAAGTAGGTTAAAGGTAACAGGATAGTGTTAAAATCATTGACTTTTTTTTTAGTTTGTTTGTTTTCTCCTTATTATGACTTCATTCTATACTAACAATTTTAAATAAAAAAAGATATGTCATAACCCTGTTAAAAAAAAGAATAAAAAATACAATTATCTGAGTTTTAGGTCAGTTTGTCTTTTAGACAGCATGTGTTATGTTACATAACAGCGAACAAAATTCACAGATGCAAATGGTGAAGATAATGTTTATCAAAACTTGTTAGTGCCAAGTCTGGGTTAAGGTGTGGCTTCTGCTCTGTATTGCAGGTTACACAATAATTTATAGGTAAGAAAAGGAAAAATAGTTGTCTTCATAATTAGATATGTAGAAAAGTATTATTAAGTTAATCAGAAAGGAATTATTAATTTAATCATAACTGGATAGTTCCATGTAAAACTGAAACTTTTTTTATTGTGATTAATCGATTATTTAAATATCAGTTAAACTTTTTATTAAGTAAGTAATTAACTCAACTCTAAAACATGGTATTTGCTTAAAGAAGAACCCATTCAGAGCAGTAACTAGGCCAAAACTATGCAAACAATATATATATTTTGTATTTCTTAAAAAAGAAAAACCTTCTTTCCCTGTCAATATTCTCTAACGAGAATTCCTCAAGCAGCACAGTTTTAGCTTCACCTGTTTCAAATTTTGTAAAAAAAAAAAAAAAAAAACAATTAAGCACATTTTACTCTTCAATTTTAATTGGTCAACCGTAGCTGGGCAACAACTCAATATATAGAAAGTGAGGAAGAAAGGTGTCCCCTAACAACTATACCAAGCATGGTTGTTGGCAGGGCTGACCCATTTCTGAATGTTAAATGTTTAAATAAGCTTAGGGCTGCACTTCATATTTTGCCGTTTCCCCCTAATATTTATTTTAAACTGAGGGAAAAAAAAAAAACACAAATCAAAAACTATCTATCGACTGACATTGAAAGGCTTCTATTATGATAGATTTTTAAACATATCGATATTGCACAGCCCCTTTAGTGAAATGATGTGAGGTTGAATGAGGAAAATTCATGTTGGATTAGGGAACCTTTGTGTTATCCCAGCAACATCTAAAAACTTACTAAAAGCTTAAATAATTTTTTATATTTATAAAGAAACATTTCTAAAAACAAACATTCTATGAGAAGTGTTAGCTGAAAGCCATATAATTGGAAAACAGATCTTTATGTTCGACTCAACATGGCATAACTTAAACACACAAAGTTCTAAAGAATTTAACTGATTTATTTTTTATTATTTCAGCTGTAATGTCGGTTTTTAAATGTGTATACATTTCTGTTCATATCTTATTTTTTTTTTATTAACATCAAGGAGTTAGTTTGTCAAAAACAACAAATACATATACGTAGATTATAGAACAAGAAGTTACTTTAATATCTTAAATAAAGTGATTTTCTTTTTCTGCAGGTGTTTTTATTGTAGCAGCCAAGCGTACTCCATTTGGTACGTATGGTGGAGTCCTGAAGGATCATAGCGCCACAGACCTGGCTGAGCATGCAGCCAAAGCTGCCCTTGTTGCCGGCTCTGTGGCACCAGAGCTTATAAATAGCATCATTATGGGAAATGTCATGCAGGTACGCTGGCTGGTATTCATGGAGGTTTTCTGTTCTTTATGGTTTTCCCTAACTATACCTGTGTGTGCTTCCTCAGAGTTCAGCTGATGCTCCATATATTGCTCGTCATGTTGGTCTGAGGTGTGGCGTTCCCATTCCAGTTCCTGCCCTTACTGTGAACAGGTTGTGTGGATCTGGTTTCCAGTCCATCATAAACGGCGCTCATGTAGGCATCGTTACAAACATCTAAAGAAAACATTCTTGCTTTTTACACTCTTTTTGTCTGTTCTGTTTCCCCTTAATCTAATCTAGCAAAACAACACAGTTGTTTTCTGCTTTTAGTCACATTTGATAGTATTTTCTACATTTTATGTTGACGAAAAAAGTTTAAATAAATTAATTCATAGCCTTTGAGAATGCATTTATATTTGAAATGCTTAGTCTTAATCTCCATAGACATTCTTTACTCTTAGTGGAATACAATAGGGGAGTGGCAGCAGCGCTGCCCGGGCGCCACGTAATGGCAGCCCACTGTTCCCCAAAGGGATGCGTTAATGCAGAATGTGTTGCTTTGTACTTGTAACAATGTAATAACAATTAAGTTGAATTCTATTCTTTTTAATTTCAAATATATCTAACTCCAAAGTTTGTCATGCCTCTACTTGGAGAGCATAAGATAAGATTGTGGTCATTTTATGTGTTTGTAGGAGATTTGTCTGAAAGAGGCAGAGGTGGTTCTGTGTGGAGGCTCAGAGAGTATGAGCCAGGCTCCTTACGCTGTCCGTAACATCCGCTTTGGAACAAAGTTTGGACTCGACCTTAAGGTACATTCCCAGCCGTTCTACATGCACAACAAGGCATGTTCTTTAATCATAATTGAAACACAAAAAGCAAGAAAAAAGCGAGAAAAAAACCAGGGTGAACAACATCCCAAACCACCAGTGCCAAATTCATTGGTGCTACCAGCCATTCTCTGCACAGTTGATCTTTGTCAGTCTGACAGCACATTTATCTATATTTTACAAGGTTTAAACATACAGATATTCTAGCCCCTCTCTGCATAATGTTTTTAGAGCCTCCTGAGTAGTTTGAGGCTCTTGTCTGTTTAGCTGATTCGCAAGTTTTCATGCTGTTTGGTTCTGTGACTTAAAGGGAGACGCCGTTTTTTTACATTGGTCCCTTGATTTTACGTTATTATATCATGTTCTACTCACCCATATGAGTTTTGTGTCATTTGGAGCTGTGGTGAAGATATTCGATTAGGTTATATCCAAGTAACGGCTTCCTATGGGCAACGAGTTGAAGGCACAAACTAAACTGTTCGTAATGTATTCTTTATGGTACGGCAGCATTCATAACGAAGTGGTGCTTTGTTTTTAAAAGATATACATATAAAAAATATAACCACAGATGTCTGGGGGACAGTGATTCGCCTACATGTTATTAATGCTGGCGTAGCATAAAGAATACATTATGAACAGTTCAGTTTGTGCCTTCAAGCCATCATACCTCATGGAAAAAAAATATTTTTAAAATATCTACAGAATATCTTTAGTTGCATTTATTTTGTGGGGACCGTTGGATGTTTTTAATACTCTCCCTTTGTTGATTTCAATTTTTAAAATGTTTCCTTTTCATCCGCTGAATGAATCAACATAAAGGTTAGATTTTCTTCTGAAATTCTAAATGCTAGGTTTTGCCCTGCTAAAATATTTAAATTTATTTTGAAGCTTTTTTAAACATCCTTTCCAGGGATTACATGAAAAAAACTTTTCCTCCATCATAAAAACACACGCCCTTTGATGTTAAAAAAGCAGGTTGTTTTCAGAGGTTAAACTTGTCGTCATATGTCTGACAGCTGGAGGACACTTTGTGGGCGGGTCTCACCGACCTTCATATCAAGACCCCGATGGGGATCACTGCAGAAAACCTAGCAGAGAAATATCAGATAACACGAGAGGACTGCGACAATTATGCATACCAGACCCAACAGAGATGGAAGGCAGGTGAGCCGACAGATATTATGTTTATATCATCCTTTTATACCGATTATTTGATTTAGCTCCTCTGTTTCTGTGTTGTTGAAGATAGAAAAAATGCACTGCATCTTTTCTTTCTTACAGCTCATGAAGGGGGTCACTTCACAGCTGAAATTGCTCCAGTTGAGGTGAAAGCAAAGAAAGGCAAAGCATCAATGTCTCATGATGAACACCCTCGACCTCAGACCACACTGGAACAAATGGCCAAGCTGCCCACTGTCTTCAAGAAGGGAGGAACCGTCACCGCTGCCAACGCTTCGGTGAGCTGCGTGCTTTCTGCTCACTCTTCTTTCTTCTTTTTCTGTTTTTTCTTCATCACTGACTTGGAAAAAAAATGGGACTTTACCTTATTTGAAAAGGGAAATTATGTAAACTTCAAAAATCACTGTTTGATTTTTTAAGCAACAAACATTGAATTATTCATTTCGCAACTGACCACACACTACCACATAAGAAAAATGAATAAAGAAGTACAATTATCCCTTTGCAGAAGTTTGCATTAATGTTGCATTAAGTCTTTTTACTGTTTTTCTGTCCCAGTAAATATGCCACATTTAAACTTTAATGATGAGAATTATCTTAATATCCTTTTAATCTGAGTCTCTTCTTTATCTCCAGGGTGTCTCTGATGGTGCTGCTGCCCTGGTGATCAGCAGTGAAGAAGCCCTGAAGGAACATAAGCTCACCCCACTGGCCAGAATTGTTTCCTATCACGTGTCAGGCTGTGACCCGAGCATAATGGGAATCGGTTAGTTACAACAGAGATACAGTTTAATTTAGTTGAAATAAATGAAATGAGTAAACAAACTTCAAAATGTTTAACAGTTTGTTTAATTTTTTTTTTCTTTTTTTTCACATAAGGCCCTGTTCCAGCCATTACAGAAGCTCTTAAAAAGGCTGGCCTTTCTCTTAAAGACATGGATCTGGTTGAGGTTTGTTACAAAGAAAAATTAGATTTTTCACTTTCCTGTATGTTTATACACACAATGATTGCTCTGTGAATTTAGGATGTAAGGATTAATAATAATACAGCATCTAAAAACAACCCCATTGGACCAAATTTTTCCCTTAATCTCTCTTTTAAAGCCCATGGGAAACTTATTAGAGTGAATGGCATCATGAACTCTGAAATACTGAGCCATATTTGTAAAAATCTGTGGGCCTCTAACAGAAAGCTAAACATAAGTTGTCATTGGGGGCAAAACATTTCCTTCAGCAGATAGAAAATCAAGTTGCTTTAATGGCAGCCCATGTTCAGATCTAAATCCTGGAGAAAACCTGAAGAGAAGAGAATAGGACAGAGGCTGTTTAGGAATAGAAAAGGTCAAAGATTCATCTTAAAGCATGCTTCAGACATGTGAACCTTTATTAGAGAAGACTAAAGGCTGTTTTATGCTCAGAAACCAGGTCGTCTGCTTGTGTGTCGCAGTTAACTGATAGACTTAGAAGCGCAGACAGTTTCCAGACATGTTCCTCATGTCCCTCCGTTGTCGCACAAACTTGCTCCCAGTTCCTCACCACCTCGGCCGTATCTAGACCAACAGCTAGTTCGTGTTTATCCCTCCTGTGTTGTGGCGTGGAATATCATAGAGGTTAAATCCTGGTTCAAAAAAGGGTTATAATAAGTATTAATAATAGGGATAATGATAAAAAGTTTTTCCAGTTAAAGTGTGAATTTACTTATCCATATTTGAGTATATTTTTTACCCAAACTGAATAACTGTTTCTGAACATGCATGGATCAGATATCAATCTGATTTAAGATCTGATATGAGGATTAATACTGCCTTTCATGTCTAGTACATTAGCTTTTGGCAATGTGTCTGTGTCTGTCTCTCTCCACAGGTGAATGAAGCTTTTGCTCCTCAGTATTTGTCTGTGGCCAAGGCTCTTGGACTGGATCCAGAAAAATCAAACGTCAACGGCGGAGCTATTGCCATCGGACATCCTCTCGGTGCCTCTGGAGCGCGCATCACCACTCACCTGGTGCACGAACTCAGGTACACTATTAATTAACTAAACGTCTACGCCCTAAGATTCTCTTTTCATGACAACAATTGTTTCAAACAGGCGAAGAGGAGGAAAGTATGCTGTGGGCTCTGCTTGTATCGGTGGAGGTCAGGGCATTGCCATCATCCTGGAAAAGTGCTAAAGGAGGAAGAGGAGGAATTCCTGTGAAATCGAATCCAAACACAAAGACTGTTCACCATCATGATATAAAATACATACTCAGAGAAAATGTTCTCAGATGTTTAATAATAAATAGCCTCCTAGTTCAGGACAAATATGCATAACTAATGCAACATTTATCTGATTCTCCACAAGTTGATTTCTGCAACATTTTTAAGCCTAATGCCTTTTAAGCGAGAATTAAATAAATAAATGACTGTGACTACACATCTGTGCTCAATGCACAGAGGTTTGGGAGCCTTTATGTGCCTAAAGTATATGTTTAGCTTGTTAACATGTAGTTTGGTAATACAATAAAGGATTTGCCTTCAATTGCTCTTCATCACTTTCATCTCATGGTTTGGTGTTCTAACAGAGGAATGAACTTTATTTAAAAAATAAATGTTTATACTTCTTTGTCAAAGGATCTAAAAAAAGTATTCATTCAATTCAGTTTTAATTCAGTTTATTTATATAGCATCAATTCACAACACATGTCATCTTAAGGCCCTTTATGGAGACAATACAGTCAAATCTTTCAGACGGAGGTGTTTTTAACATGTTTGAGAAAGAGGGGAAAAAAATGTCTTTAATGACTTTAATGTGAACAGTGTCAGATCCTCTGAGTAACAGGGAATGTGTGTCCTACATCTATATCTTGTTTCCTGATTACAAACAACATATCCGCGAAAGTCTAAATAACTAAAAACAAGACCTGAAGCCCTACAATTCTCTCTTTAACGCTTATGGCGTTTGTGAGTCAACAAGAAGAGGACCCAGCATACCTGGCTCTAATGACTTATTAAGAAATGAAAAAAAAAAAAAAAAAAATTTAAGAGTGGCACTGAAAATCATCCGTTACATTTGTAATTTTGAGGAAGAAATTTAAAAGAACTGGGAGCCAAGTTGAAAAAAAAGTAATAACCACCTACCCTACACATGAACCTATATGATAACATTTTGTCAGTGACCATCTGCTTTAATGTCTTCCAGTCTGGATTCTTTGCTCACCACAGTACAGAGACTGCTTTTTTCAAGGTCTTCAATGACTTAATGCAGACTGTTGAAAAACCACTATTCTGGTATTGGACCATTTCCATGACTGCTCTGGTCCCTGACATACTGAAAACCAGTTAAATCAATCACAGTTGCTCCTCAGATGTAACCAGCTCCCTAATATGTCATTTTGAAGACCAAGTGTGGCAGTCTAACCAATGACAGAAGTGGTTTCCAGTGTGCTCTGGGACCAGAAGGGTCACAGAGAAGGTCAATGGTAAGGCAAAAAAAAAAAAAAATGCAATTTACAAAAAGGAAAAGGGAATGGAATAAGGAATTACTTTTTTTTAAAGTGTGATTAGGAAAGGTATGTATAATCAGATGTAGGAATCAGGTTTTTCAATTTAGATATAGGAGTTGAAAATACATTTTCAGATTCCAGTATTTAATAACGGATGAATTAATAAAATTCCTCTAATAATTCAATTTAAAATGCACAATTAGAAAATGCTTTTCAAATCTGGTAACAAATTACTAATCTGGAACTAATTCCAAGAAAACTGCAAAAGTGAAGTTAAGTGAGATTAAAAACCTCTTTGCTTTGACAGTGCTATCTAAACAATATTAGTTATACCGGTAGACCAACTTGCATTTAATTTTGTTTTCAGCTATCTCAAAACTAATGACTAAGAGCTTATAATCTAAATTATTAATTTTCAATCTTCTTGGTTATCAGTTTTAATTAATCATTTAACTTCTTTCATGGAATTGCAATGTACATTTCCTTTTGTGCTTCTTTTCTTATGTACAGCACTAATGTGCTAGATAAAAACCTTTTCTTACTGCAACTTTTAATTTTGGAGGGATGACAGAGATAGTAATATTTATTAGAGCTAGATTTGATTTAAAAAAAAGCTAGTCTTTGGCGTTTTCACTCTGAAAACAGGAGTTTAGTTAAAGTTTATTGTAAGCATTATGTCCATAAATGTAATGTGTAAAAATATATATACATTGAATTGCATTTGGTATACAAACCTTATTTTCTCTAAGGACTACAAGGACCATCACGTCTGTGAAGAACGACGTTGACGTAATCACGCAGCGTCCTTATAAACGTCACATCCCCGGATGTCGATCTTTTTTTCATAGCTAAGGTAAGACACCCTAGCCTTCGTGTTACTGTTAGACAAAAATCTGTTGTCATCGGTCTTAAAGAATAAAAACTATAACTTCGTAATAACATGCATCGAAACTCTGTACTAATATGGTTTGACCCGGACCATTATTTCCTTGATTTATGAATTAGGGTTCCGTAAATAGGAACGTTTTATATACCGACCCTGCTAGGCCGCCGGCTAGCCTGAATCTAGTCTTAAACGTAAGCGACGTTATTGTAATAAACATGTATCCCTCCTTTACCTTTTAAATTTCATATCTAGTGAGTTGTTATTTGGGTTTGTCTTTATTCATAAGACAAATCCACATAGAAATAGCGTATGAGGCAGACGTATTGCTAACCTGTAGTCATGCTACATGTCATGCTGCTGTTTGCATTGTCGCCTCCGTTAATAAACAAATCTGTATCTTTAAGGGTTTTTTCCTGTATCTTTGTTTGGAGGGAGTTTAATTTTGAGTTATAATGGTGTGCCATATATAACTAGGAATTGTATTCAAATTTGAAAGCAGTAGGAAAATATACTAGCCTCATGGCTCCATAAATGCATAAACTCTCTTGCTAATGCATTGACTGTCCTGTTGAATTTACTTTAGGATGTACCAGTCAGATCACTTTCATAAATTGATTTGAATAAATCCTTTTTTTTTTTTTTTGCTTACGTCAGATGGCAGAGGGAGACAAGAAGAAGTCTGCCAAGAAGAAGCACGGGAGCCGGAACCCGGCTCTGGCCCGGGGGATCGGCCGTTACTCCCGTTCTGCTATGTACGCCCGCCGGGCAATGTACAAGAGGAAGACTAAGACCACCGAGACCAAGGTGAGGCCAGGTGCACCACAGCCCATGTTAATGTTAAAATGTTCTGAATGCAGCTCATTTGATTTAATTCGATTTCTTAATCCTGATGTGTTCTTATTTTAGATTGAGAAAAAGATCAAAACAAAACCCAAGGCCACAGTTGTTAAGACTGTTGGAGGAGACAAGAATGGAGGCACCCGTGTTGTTAAGCTGCGCAAGATGGTGAGTTATAGAATAAAACTTTTTTTTTTCAGCTGCATGGGATGGATATATGGTCAAAATGATTTTTTTTTAATGTATATATTTGTAAGGTCAACACTAATCATTTTGACACCTGTCTAACCCATCACAAATATTAAAATTTTAAATACAGTGCATATAGAGAAGGTATTATTTGGAGATGAGTGCACCATATGTGATCTCAAGCCATGGCTGGTAAATACATTAATACTTCGAAGAATGCATTTGGGTGTTGGTCCAACTTATGCAACGGAAAAAACGCATATATCAGCCAAACATTTATTTTGTCTGCCTCTAAACCTTAGGAAGGGCCTAGTATCAACTCATGGCACATTAGAGTATGAACATATTTGAAATTGAATCCAGTTTAAATCCTTCCTATTATGTTTGACTGGATTAGTTCTTTTCATGATTGCATGTTTTCTAAGCTATTAGCTAGTATTTGGCTTTATCAGAATACAACCTGTGACCAGCTGGTTATTAGTAGCTTGATACTATTTGCTAGTAGCTATTGTGCTTGTGGGAAATACTCCTTTAGTTTCAACCTCTTATTGGTAATATTATAAAACTACAAAATTATATTTTCTTGTTGGGACAAATGTCAGTTCTTTTAGGCAGCCACCAAACTCATCACTAAATGTGCAAGAAGGATGCCACTTGCACCAATAGTAGTTAAATCTTCTGCTTTGACTGTTAAGTCATTCAGGTGTTCTTGTGTCAGTGGTAAATATGCACTGTTCAGTCTAACATGGTGTCTTTTGACATGGTTATGGATGCAAAGGCACCATTGAGAATGGATGAATTGAATTTTAATTCAATTCCAGGTCCAAGGATGATGAAAGCTCTCTTGCACTAAATCTAGCTTCTGATTTATTAAACTCTAAAAAAGGTTTTTCTTTTAGTTGTTTTGATACAGTTACTACTTAAAAAACTACCATGCTAATGTTTGCCATAATAAATGTGATCCGTAACAAGATATGTTCTAAAAATAAATGTATTTCAGTGTTTTTAGGAATTAACATACTGATTTTACTTAACAGAGAACTCGATCGATTTTTAATAACCTTGTATAATTTTATAAAGGAAAATTTTGCTTCCAATTGGAGGTTGGGACCAATAAGAGTGTGTGGGTTTAAAATGGGGATTACTAATATACTAGGTGCAGACCTGACCCAACCTGAAGGAGTTAAGCCCTTCTGTTACAAACCTTAGTAAATCAGTATTGCATTGTTTGCATTTTGGTATTAGAAATGTTTTAAAGCACCTTAACCAGACAAATGAATACCTCCTGTTTCTGTAGCCCCGCTACTATCCTACAGAGGATGTACCTCGCAAACTGAAGAGCCATGGGAAGAAGCCCTTCAGCCAGCACAAGAGGAAGCTGCGGGCCTCCATCACACCTGGAACGGTCCTCATCCTGCTTACTGGTCGCCACCGTGGAAAGGTGAATGCTTGACAAAAAAAAATTATGGTGTTTACTAAAAGTTGGAATTTAAAAAATAAGGGCAGATAGTCCAATTAGTTGGTGGTTTTTCTCATTTTAACTGAACGGAAAATCTCTTTATTTGTAAAAACCGTTTCATTTTGGGTTTGAAGGGTAACTGGATTAAATATAACCTTTTTTATTGTTATGATTGCTAGGTTATCTAATTGTAAACAGCCATAGAGAACACCTTCATCCCATTTGTAAGAAAATAAGTTTTCTAAGATTGGGAAGAAAGTTTAAGTTAATCAGAATCAAGTTTATTGCCAAGTAGGTTTGCACTTACAAGGAATTTGACTTGGTGTTGTTGGTGCAGACAAAAAACAAAGCAAAATAAGATAAAATATATATATATATATATATATATATATATATATATATATACAAACAGTAGACTGTGCGTTAATGTAACGCAGAAATCCTGAATGGGGGAGAGAAACATTGTCCATTGTCACGGGCGGGTCTTGGCCTTTTTGATAAGGCCGATAGCAGATGGGGGAAAAAAGTCTATAAACATTAAGTCTATAAACATCAACTTAGCTGTTTAAATCCTGTTAATTCTTGTTTTAATAAACATTTGATGGTTTTATTGTGCAGATAAGTATTAGGGTTTGAGCTCAGTGATTCCTTATGGTAAAAGGTTATAAAATAACCTGGTAAATCTGCTTTACTTTAACATTTTGGGGGCTCAGTCAATAGATTCAGCTTTAATCTCACACCTTCAGTGCAACAGTAAAGATTTCTCTCCCACTCACCTGTTGTGGCAAGGATATGGAAGCAAGCTTACCCACACACACTTTGAGAAGGCAGCCTAAAAATGTTTTGAATTTATTCAGCAGGCTGAGAAAAAATATTATAGATTTGTTACAATGCAGCTGACATGGTAGATTTTTGTTTACTGCTTCAAAAAAACAGATTGGAGGTCCTGGGGGGAATATTTGTAGCATGTGGTGGAGTGTTTTGATGCATCATACCTTGAGTGCAGAAGATATTAAATACTGTTACAATTGTTTTTCAGCGCGTGGTGTTCCTGAAGCAGCTCTCAAGTGGTCTTCTGCTTGTCACCGGTAAGGTTGCATATTTTAGAAGAGGTTATTCAGCTCAGAAAAGCTTGATCTAACTTTTGTTTCCCGTTGATAGGCCCTCTAGCCTTGAACAGAGTCCCTCTGAGAAGGGCTCACCAGAAATTTGTCATCGCCACCACCACCAAAATCGACATCTCTGGTGTGAAGCTCCCCAAAACCCTCAATGACACTTACTTCAAGAAGAAGAAGCTAAGGAGGCCCCGTCACCAGGAGGGAGAGATCTTTGACACAGAAAAAGAGGTAATTCACTGAAGGTCTCATTATGCTTCTACAGTTCGGTTGTTTTCTTATTGACTAATCTGTTATCATCTCTAATCTGCAGAAGTACCAGCTGACAGAGCAGAGGAAGGAGGACCAGAAGGCAGTCGATGCTCAGATCCTTCCCCTCATTAAGAAGGAGCCTCAGCTCAAAGGATACCTGCGCTCCGCCTTTGCCCTGTCTAATGGTGTTTACCCACACAAGCTGGTTTTCTAAATGTCAATAAAGAGTTACCACCGTCTTACAACATCTATTGACTCTTTATCTTCTGTTCCATATGCAACCTCTATCACACAGCTGTACCACCTTCAACTCATTTTCTGCTTTGAAGGGCTTTTGTTAAACATCAAGTCACGTTTCCACCTTAATAAAATACTTCCATAGCTTTTGTAATTATACTTCAAGGCGACAGTGGCATCAATGTTTGCCTTTCAACCTGAGGGTTGAAAGTCGTGACTTTCATTGTTTAGTCCTTGGGCACGACACTTCACATGCATTGCCTACTAATGGTTGTCAGAGGGAATACGGCAGTCCCGCTTCTGTCAGTGAGCCCCAGAGCAGCTTTGGCTACCATGAAGCTTGCCATCTTCAATGTGTGCATAAATGACTGTAGCATAAAACCCTTTAGTCAATTCCTTTGACTTGAAATGGTACAGGCCTGTCATGGCCTATAGTGGCCTGCAACTGGCACAAGCTGTGGTTTGGATGTGTGGCCTCCATAGGAAGGCGCAAATGGAGGATTAATTCTTAGTGTCCAGGATTGGGCCTTAAACTTAATTTCAATGACATTGGGGGAAAAAAGCCAATTTCTTTATTCTAAATGGGACTTCAGATGGACATGGTGTATCTGAAAATCTGACTTAAAAGAAAATTTCTAAAGTAGCCCAGAAACTTAAATACTTCTAAAATTCTAAACTATAAAGGAAAAAGATTACCCAATAAAATTGCATTAAATGTTGTATGGTGAAACATTGTTGCAAGACTGACAGCCCCATCATGGACCATAAAGAGTTGCTACTTCAGATGAACTGGCTCAGCATATTGGTGGAAGGAAAAAGTAGCAGAAGGCGCACAGCACAACAGGATAGCTGGAAGTCTTGGGAGGACTATACTGTTTGGATTACAGCTTTTGAAGACGACTAGGACCCGAGGGTTCCTCTGGATTGTATATCTTAAGGGTCTATCTAGGCTAAGGTAATAACTTGTTCAATTCAAAGAGCTCTTTAGATACATTTTTAGTTTCTGAAGCTTTCCTGTTTTAAGTTTTCCTGTGTTTGATCCGTGCTGTCTTCCAGATGTGAGTGGATCCTTAGATGCCAGCTATTTCTGTTTTCATTAAGATGACGCAACAGAACCAACATTTCGGCTAACTAGAGCTCGGGGATATGGACAGAAAATGTTTCTAGGCCAAATAAGAGAAATACAATATTTGAATGTTCTCATTTTAATAAAGGCACACCTCAATCAAACCAGTCCTTAATGTCAAATAGACACATTAATGTGCCAAATTAAACAATGGCAGAAAAAACAATCCACTGGCAAACCCCAATTATGGCTCTACCCAACATCAACCGTCTCCATTTAAAAGTCCTATTTCCCTTTTTTAAACCCGATATTTTGAAAATATTTTTCCCATCCAACTACCAGCTGTAGGTAGTTATAACAAACCAAGCTTGAAAAGAACCCAGACAATATGTTAGCGCTAGATTGAGGATTAGTGCTGGGTTTTTACTAATAAAAATCACTCCTTGCATTAATCTAGTGCTCACTTTCACATTGATTTATTAAAAGATAAACTATATAAAATGTGCTTCTTATACACTGATTAAGTACAAATCCTGGAAATTTGTTCAGTTAATATTTTACAACTCTGTAAGAAAAGATTCCCCACGCTAGTCAGCCTCCACCCTAGTTAACATGACGTTCATTATGAGGTATGCAAAACTTAATTAGCCAGATACATGGTGTCTTGTCAAACAGCCAAAACAACTTAATTTTGTAGTGATTACACTTCAGAAGTCAAATAGACATTGTACTTTAAAACTCAAACCACTGATTCAATGAGCATTTCTAGAATAAACTTCTTTAGCACTCCTATAGTTGAAATTGCGCAAAAGAGGGATACCAGCTTTAGAAGAATAGATTCATTCTTCCTTTATGGGGTCATGTCCTTCGCCTGTTTATTAATCAGTGAGTCTTTTATCAACTTCCATTTTCTAAACATTAGCCTTTTCAATTCTGTTTATATAGCTCCAATTCACATGTCATCTTGCAGCGCTTTACAGAGACGACAGTAGGGTGGTTTCTTAAAAACAGTTGATTGCATCCAGTCTTTTAACGGGAAGAAACCTCCAGTAGATGATGCATACATTAATTTGGTAAGAATTCTTCAGCTAAGCTATCCCTGTAATAATTTGTTCAACCAACTCCAACTAGTAACAAGGAATGTTTTAACAATGCCTTCCTTTTCCTGGTTGCCATGGTGGGACAGGTAAAATTGCTTAAGTGCATGGAAAATGAGTGGATGCTTTATCCAAAACAGTGAAATAAACAAATCATTGAACACAGAACACTTGACATTTAAACTTTAATTAAAAAACTGACATGTCCAAAGTAACAAGACAAAAATAAATACAAGTGTTTCATCTCTTAAACATGGCCATTCTTATAGTCAAAAACAACAAAGCAGAATGCAGCACAGAAAAAGGCAGCGGCCCTTCGCCAAGGAATGATAAGTGCCTTTTGTGAGCTCCGTCAGTATTGTGTGGTCAGTTGGGGTTTGGGGAAATGCAGACATCCCTCAGCCGGACTTAAACAGCAAGATGGCTACCTGACCCAGGTAGAAGTAAATGAAATGCTTGGTCTCATGAGTAACGTAACTCCCAAAATTTCTCCCAACGATGCAGTGCCACGTAGGGTTATATTTCTTGTCAAACTCCTGTGGGGAATAAAAGATATTCTGATCAATATACATGAAATAGGGTTTTTGACTTAAATAATTCAGTAGTTGTTACAAAATGAATTGACAGCTATGTAGAGGCCACATCATTAAATATTTAACTGTAGGTTGATACAATTATAGGAAATATGCCCGATACCCGCACTCCTACACGTGGAACAATTAGAGTAAAACACCCAACCTATTCTATTGTTTGACACTGTTTACTTACATTAAATCTTTCTCCAAACATTAAAATTCGGTAGTGCAACAAAGGTGGAGAATAAATTAAGAATAAATCAAAGATGGAGAATAAAAAGCTTTGTTAAATTAATGCAGGATAATAATACGGTGCTGAACAATTGCCCAATACTTAAGAGAACGGAGTTAATTTTACAGGGCTTCAAAAAACAACAAAAAACATATCAGTTTTGTTTTGGTAAATACGTATATTAGAAAAGACGACTTCTAAACTGACCATTAATTTAAAAAAAAAAAAAAAAAAGGAAAGGAGGAACAAGATTAAAAGCTAAATTGCCATTTATGAGAAACAAGTAAAAATTGAAGAGTTTATTTTCCAGTTACAGATTGGTCATATATTATTATTTAGGACTCTTTGTGGTGGCTCAATGTGTCTAAGATTTATATATATATATATATATATATATAAAAAACATGGAGGAACCCTGGAGGGCCGGTTAGTATAATAATAATAAAAAAAAAAAAAAAAAGCTTTGATATTTCCCTTCTACATTTTCTTAAGCAAAGTTTTCAAGTGACATGACTAAGCTGACTGCAATTTTTCAAAGTTCTCAACAGTTGTTTAAAAACTGTCTCTCTACAGGAAATACCATGATGAAAATTCAACTTAAGAAATATTCAAGGATGCCAGTGTTAAAGGACACGCCGCCTCAAGGGAAACCTATATCAAACTGGATGGTCAACAATGAAGCCCTGGACGGTTTAAAAATCCTCTACTTTATATCATATTGGCTTAGTGGGAACAGTTATGGAAATCTGCAGAAGTAACATGGGGTGTTTTTCCAATTTAAGATATTTTGCAAACAGCATCTTTAAAGGAGAGAGTTTATGACTTTGCAGTGCTTTAAATCTGGGGAATATACAAGTGGATAACTAAAGCGTGCCAAATTTACAATGCAACTGTGTGATTAAGAATGTATTATTATGATTATTTTTGACTACAAAATGAAAAACGTGTGTATGCATCACCCTACTGCAATTGCATGTTTTCAAAATAGATAATATGGTTTCGGCACTAAAACAGTCTCTAACCCAACCTCATCCTCAGCCCTAGGCACAAAAATATACACAACATAAAATTCCTACTAGAATACTTAGATGTTTTTTAGAAATTGTATGTAGATTTGTTTTTAGATAAGATGCTTCATTGGTGTTTTACCTTTTTAATGAAAGCTGCAATGTCTTTCTCGATGTTATACTTTTCCAGGGCCTGTGTGGCACACTCCACGGCGTCCTGCTGCATGTCCTCCGACATGTCGGCGTTCTTTATCACTGACTTTCTGTCAGACATGGCGTTGCCCTGAGTAACCAAAACACAGCGTATCATTTATCATCCTCGTGAGGGCATTGACTCACACACGTTTAATGTGACCGAGTATTGCGCCTGAAGTACCAACACTGATCAGCAGCAGCATCCAACAAATTTAAGTAGGAAATGCAAAGAGATTATAAGAAATGGAAAAAAAGGTCTATTCTGGGACGACATTATTACATAATGTTTGATCGAGCCATTTCTACAAGTGTTGCATAACTTCCATCAAATGGCAGGGAGCTGAACGTGCGCTCTGCGTAGTTTCTATGGATACTCGGACATTTAAAATTACCGTTTGCATTTTTTTTTTTTTTTACATAGAATCTGATAAAAAAAAAAAAACACTAAGACAATAACTACAGCGATCCTATAAAAATAAAATAGCAACCGCTGAAAACTCCCCTCTATTTATTTATAATGTGGACGGCACATACATTTTAAAATCTTTTTTATATGTTTAAGGGAAACATGTTTTTCATCTAAAAATCTATGCGCTAGACTCTAGCAATCAATGATGTCATTAATTAGCTAAAAGCACGATAGTGCTTAATACGACAAATATATATAACTGCGATCACATGGAACAAAAATTTCACATATATATATAAAAAAGTGACTTACATAAATGTATGTGCATTAATAGTCAGCCTACCTTTAGTTGGAACGTATCAAGCGATGAATGGTGCTAAATGGTTGATTGTATGGTGTCAGATTGCTCCTGGAGCGACAACTCCCGCGAAGTGGTTGACACAAAAGTGATGTGGGTGTGTGGCAGTTGCATTCTGCTAGCTTGAGCTCCTCCGATTGGTTACCGTTAACGCTCAAAGCGCCTTCATTGGTCTATTTAACATAATACTTGTGGAGTTTCTCGTAGCATTTTATTTCAACCCGTCATGCACTGCGAAACAACCGTTACCAGGGAGACTTGTGTAAATAATTGTGTGTTAAGATGCAGCTGAGGCTAATTGCTAAATTGTTATTCCAATACAGTTACGTACTGTAGATCCAGTTTTACCCCAATTGTAATTTTGGTTATGTAAAAATGTGTAATTACATAGATTGATATAATTACATAGATTCAAAACGGGATATTTTGAGAAAAAAAAAAAGCTATTACTTTTCAGTTCCGCATGGTCTGTAAATAAAATACACCAATTTAGAATTACATTGAAATTTTTCATTTTAGGGTTCAATGTAATTTTTACAGGTTAAATTTCAGTACTTTCCATTCTTTTATCTCAGGCTTTAAATAATCTCAGAAAATTACTTAAGAATCAATGAAACCTTACAGAATGGCAGAAAGTTCAGCTAAAATGAGATCGATAGATGGACAGATAAATAATAGATTGACAGGTAAATAAATTCATGGATGAAACAGATTGATGGATGAATGGGAACAGAGACTTAGAACTGTTTGAAAAATTGGTGAATGAGAATTGATTAATGGATGGATGATTTAACTGGATGCATGGATAAAATTGAGATTACAAAATAATTGGATTATTCTTGGATGAATAAATTAGACTTTTACGTGCATCTCTATTATATTGGAATAAAAAGCAGTGGTGGGAGATTTTATCTTCAGAGATTACTTTGTTTACAATGGAACACAATACTATGAAAAAAAATAGTAGTCATCTTAGTCATCCAAATACCCAAATCACATTTTTTACTTTAGCTTAGCAGTGTATACATTTCCTGCTTAGCATAGAAATACTATCACTTCCACAGAAAGGATGGAGGTTACAGACATCTGCAAATCACTTGAAACAAATGGCTGAATTTCCTCATGCCATACAGCTCTGTGGGGACCTGGTAGCAAACACTAGAATATATTAATACTTAAGACCAATGTTGGAGGTTTGAGGTCAAGAGCACAAAGTGGAACCATCATGATAAAAAATGTAGTAAATGGAAAATACAACTGTTTGGATTTATTGTTTATTTCGCAAACAATTACCCAGCATTATTATTTAACAAACACCCAAAGGATTATTCTATTCTAAATGAGTGACTGACAATAAGCAATGCTTCAGACATCCCATTTTCTTCATCAGTAACATTCAACATATTTTTTAGAGATCCCAACACAAACTAAAGGCAACCCTAATTTATTATTTCATGTCCATCTGCTGCCCATTTCCTGGAAAAATATCACATTTTGCCATAATCCAAAATGATGTGTGTTGAGGTTTTTTAATCACTTATAATAGATTGAATAAACTACAGTTCACCATATTCAAATTTATATAAATAGACCCACTCAGCGGCTTCTTGAAACTATCTATAATCAAGAGCCTAGTCCAATAATCAATTACAGAGCATGATGCTGTAACATTTTCAAGGTCCCTAATCTAAAGAACTTCAAACTAAAACACTTATAAAAGGCCATAATGAAATGCAAAAACATGCATATAAACGAATCAAACAAAAATGTAACAAAGACAATCCACTTAGAAGTGTTTTTTTTTATATATAAAAATGTAACTCCCCTTTTAGGTTTACAATAAACAGTCTGAAAATGAGGGACATAAAACTATAGCTGATATGAAGTAAAGCCCCAAAATACAGCAGAAGTACTTCCATAGGACAGGACGGTGAAGCATAAATAAATACCAAGACCAGGATGTGAAGATCACTTCAATTTAAGTTAAGAAAAAGATCCAACTCTAAGAAATAAATCTTTCCATTATTGCTCTTTTTCAGCGTAATGAGTGAATAGTAAAAGTGGTAAAAGAGTAAAAAAAAAACAAACAAGATCCTTTTTTTGTAATTCATGTTTGCAGAACCACTTTAGATTTTCTTCACTCGCTGCGATCCTTGGGTTCCCTGTATCTGTACTGGATGTAATCAAAGATGTCTCTCTCACTATCCACCAACAAAGGCTCTCCTGCAATACCTGCAATGAAAACATTATTAGAAATCAGTAAATGGCTCTTGGCTGGAGTGAAACAGAAAGCCTATATAGGTGCTGTTGTCAGACTGACCAGTGACACCAAGTGGTCTGATGGTATACTCATTCAGAGTGAAGCCCTTCTCCAGCGCATGAGTCCTCATGTTCTTATTAAAGATGTCACTTCCAGTGAAATACAGAACTCCACAGTAGTACTGATCCTTAGGAATTAACCTTGGAACATAAAAAGGCCAATTTTGGTTAAAATGATGAAAATACGATTTATTTAATTCAACACGGAAGTTCAAGTGCAAAAGTTCCGCAATATATATAAATGTCATAAAAGACAAGGTCTGTTAAGTAAATTAAAAGGTAAGAGGTTCCTCCACTGATTTATTACTGTATGTTTTAATTGTTATAATCATCATAGTAAGACAATTACTATAAAGAAATGCTTTGTTGCCAAGGAGTGTTTTTTACTCATACCAGGAATTTGTTTTGGTGAAGTAGTTATAAACAATGACAAGCAAACATACAGTCAACATAAATCCAAGAATAAACAAATTCATTCACATCTGTTGGTTTTTCCTGACATGTAACAGGTTTTATAACCACAGTTCAAATATAATTTGAAATAATTTGCCACAGTCTAAGCCTGCTTTATTTATTTCAAAAGCAGTTCGGATCTTTTTCGGGGATACTTATTGTTTCGTAACAATAAACTGTTTATGTTTCATCCAAGTTATGGATTTGAGGTGAAGTGGAAGAATTTGGAAGGTAGTTATGTTAATCTTTCCATCCACTGTAAGTAACACAGCGATAGGAAAGGTATGAAAGAACCTAGGCATGACGATCCCAACATAATGCCTGATATTCTTACCCTAAAGGGCAATGTCTCACACCTCTGAGCATACTTTTTCTTTTTTAATCCACAAACCATACGGGCTTATCCAAGTAGGGAGCAGCAACTTTGTAAACTAAATGAAAACATAGACAGTTGTGTGTTTCAATAGCACAACCATATTCCAAATAAACATCAAAACTAGTTTCCAAATATTTCCTGAATGGTCTCCAGATGCCTTTAAACTCATTTCTATTTAAAATGTATTGCCTGAGGATTGTTATTAGCCACAAATGTGATTTTTTTTGCATCCTGTTAAAGTAGGGCAAGGTGTATGTATATTGTGTGATGAAACTTGTTTGGATTCAGATTCAGTGTATATTACAGAAAACACACAATTTCTTACTGGTTCTCAATATCTAAATTAATTTAAATTATTTTATGCATCATCAGTCCAACCTGAATGCATTGTTAAAAGTCTGAAATGCAATTGTGCTGTAGAAAAGTTGTTTTAAGCTTAACAGATATGATATTTGTTGGTAAAAATATTACCTAATATCAATGCGCCTGTGAAGATGTTCTTCCTCTTCCTCATCATCATCTTCATTTCCCTGCAGCTGGCAGACTCCCTAAACAAACAGGAAGTACATTTCGACAAGTCGAACCCTAAATAGGATGGCTGCATATCACGGATTGCATAACTATGTTACAAAGTTCAACATCAAATTTAATTTACCTTTGGGATCAATAAAGTAGTTTTGAACTGGATTTGAATTGAATGGGGATCCATACAGCTGACTACATATAGGAGAGAAAAACAAAGAACAGGGACCTCACCATGAACTTGGTGTCTCCTTTGGACAGAGTGTCGGTCACAAACTCAATGGACTCCAAATGATCGACCACAGCATGAAGAAGCTTAGGCTGCGAACAGAGAACATTTTTTCTGAACAGGTGGAGTTCTTACATACTTATGTATACACTATATTGCCAAAAGTATTTGCTCACCCATCCAAATTATTGGAATCAGGTGTTCCAATCACTTCCATGGCCACAGGTGTATAAATTCAAGCACCTAGGCATGCAGACTGTTTTTACAAACATTTGTGAAAGAATGGGTCGCTCTCAGGAGCTCAGTGAATTCCAGCGTGGAACTGTGATAGGATGCCACCTGTGCAACAAATCCAGTCGTGAAATTTCCTCGCTCCTAAATATTCCACAGTCAACTGTCAGCTGTATTATAAGAAAATGGAAGTGTTTGGGAACGACAGCAACTCAGCCACGAAGTGGTAGGCCACGTAAACTGACGGAGCGGGGTCAGCGGATGCTGACGCGCATAGTGCGAAGAGGTCGCCAACTTTCTGCAGAGTCAATCACTACAGACCTCCAAACTTCATGTGGCCTTCAGATTAGCTCAAGAACAGTGCGCAGAGAGCTTCATGGAATGGGTTTCCATGGTCGAGCAGCTGCATCCAAGCCATACATCACCAAGTGCAATGCAAAGCGTCGGATGCGGTGGTGTAAAGCACGCCGCCACTGGACTCTAGAGCAGTGGAGACGCGTTCTCTGGAGTGACGAATCGCGCTTCTCCATCTGGCAATCTGATGGACGGGTCTGGGTTTGGCGGTTGCCAGGAGAACGGTACTTGTCTGACTGCATTGTGCCAAGTGTAAAGTTTGGTGGAGGGGGGATTATGGTGTGGGGTTGTTTTTCAGGAGCTGGGCTTGGCCCCTTAGTTCCAGTGAAAGGAACTCTGAATGCTTCAGCATACCAAGACATTTTGGACAATTCCATGCTCCCAACTTTGTGGGAACAGTTTGGAGCTGGCCCCTTCCTCTTCCAACATGACTGTGCACCAGTGCACAAAGCAAGGTCCATAAAGACATGATGACAGAGTCTGGTGTGGATGAACTTGACTGGCCTGCACAGAGTCCTGACCTCAACCCGATAGAACACCTTTGGGATGAATTAGAGCGGAGACTGAGAGCCAGGCCTTCTCGTCCAACATCAGTGTGCGACCTCACAAATGCGCTTCTGGAAGAATGGTCAAAAATTCCCATAAACACACTCCTAAACCTTGTGGACAGCCTTCCCAGAAGAGTTGAAGCTGTTCTAGCTGCAAAGGGTGGACCGACGTCATATTGAACCCTATGGATTAGGAACGGGATGTCACTTAAGCTCATATGTGAGTCAAGGCAGGTGAGCAAATACTTTTGGCAATATAGTGTATATACGTTTTTACTTTAGACCAAGTAAGGAGCAATTTATGTGCAGTTCTTACCTGCTTCTCTGTTTGAGAAGTGTAATTCGGATGAGTCAGCAAAATATCAATATCACCACTCGATGCAGCACCTGGAAATTATAAACATTTAAAAAAAAAGCAACAACAAACTGCTTCGAAACAAAAGACCAAATGTTATTAATTAGAGGGAATTACCTCTTCTATAACTTCCACAAATTGTTCCGATATATTCTGGATCAATTTTCTTCAATTCCTTCAGAATAAGAGTCTTAACCAACAACAAAAACAACCATAAGATTATGGTTTACAACAGCACAAATAAAATTATTTATAAAAAGACATAAGAAATTCTGAAAAACATAAACACCTCCATCTTTTCCATTTCAGCTCTTGGGATCCTTTTCTCAAATTCTTCAAAGTACCTACATTCAGCACAGTAAACCATAATATTATAAACACTGTACACTCTTAAAAAAAAAAAAAAAAAGGCAAGTTCAAGTTTTAAGATGCAAATATCAAACCTAATGATTCAGATTAACTTACTTGAGTCCAATCTTTTGGTGATGATTTAATTTGTGCTCTACCTTCTTCAAATCTAAAAAAGAAATTCAGATGATCTTAAAAACATTTAAATGTCCACTGCAACAAACCTTTAAACATACAGAGATCTCTAGGATAGGTTCAACATTATTCATGGAAATTTAACTGTTTGAAGAGAATAATGAGATCTGGTATGAGTGATACAAACCATCCAATGTCTTGACCCCTTCTTCAAAAAACTTTCTGGCAGCAGCAGGCCTAAAATTGAAGACCATGGAGATTTGCTTATTTATATAATAAAATACAGCATTAAAGTCATACTTAACACTATATTTGGTAACATACTAACCCAATTCCAGTGACTCTAGTGAGGAAATTTATGGAGGAGCTGGTGTCATCATTTCGGATCTAGAAAAAAATAAGTATCAGTGAGTCTTGGGGCTGAATAGTAAAACATACAAATATATTGTACCCTGAGAGCAGGGGCCTCTGCTGGTAGAGTTATGTTACAAATACCAAGCCTATATGACCCACGCAAGCATGCTGATGTATTAATTAGTAACTTTGGCATTTATTTAAAGTTAAAAGGAGTGACATATTCCCCAAACAACCAGACCAACCTTTTCCAGTTTTCGTAGTTTGCCAGTCTGCAAGAACTCATCAATCTTTTCAGCTATTTTAGCACCAACTCCATCCTGTTGAAGCGTAAAAGCAAACATAACAGGGTATGAATATTGATATGTATATTCAAATATATACAGAAAGGTTTAGAAAAAAAAAAACACTTAGAGGATTTAAAAAAAACAACAACACCCAATTGTTCAGTAGCACAAGCATGTTTACCACTACAAAGTATTTCTGCTATACGGATGTCATTCAGCTAAAGGAGAAGGGCTATCAACATCAGACACAAACATGTTTTTGTTGGTTGTTGGTTATAGGTTTACAACCAGTGTTGAAGAAACATCTTTACCTTTATTCTTTTTTTAACTCTGTCACTTATTCTGTTATTTTTATACACTTTTTATTGTCCACATTGGTGTGACCACAATTTCCCCATTGTGGGACAATGAAAAGATTTTCGATTGTATTCTATTTTTCATATGTTCATTCCACATGGTGATCATTTTTAAATGTTTGATGGGTGTATAAATGCTCGTGCTGCGCATATTCAGTTTAATCTATATATCAACTTCATGTCGTTTTTTAATGTTTGGTAAATACCCAAGCTTGAATTTTTCTTTTATTTTTGCAAGAGTATTTGGCAGATATGAGCAAACTCCTGATGACAATATATCACACTATACAATAGTCCAATGACGTAACACATTATTTCCTTTTTACTTTATTATCAACAGCAACAAGGAACAATTTGGAAAATTAATTGAGCACATACCAGTTTCTTGGCTTCTTCTCCACTTTTAATCTTGTTAGGATACTTTGCAATGGTGGATGCTGCTTTCCTATCCACATTAAAGACACAAAGACAAAATTAATGTACAACATACAGCAAGTAAGCACCTTTAAGTTGGAAGATACAAAAAGGCAGCTGGAGGGAACTCTTTTGTATCTTCAGGGTTTAATCTCCTTCAGCTCATTTTGTAAAAGACTTTTAAAAAGTCATATTCAAACAGAATGACTTCAAACCATTTCTAAACTCTTTGAAAACAAATAAGAGACAGATGAGGCACAAATACAAGTTATGATCACTTGATGCCTTCTAAAATTGTTTTCTTTTGTCTAAGTGAAAGTTATTAAAAACATACTTCCATACACCCCATAAATAAAATATTTTCAGATTTCCTTTTTGGTCAGTAGGTTGGAATACCATCTGGCTTTTTTCCAAATATGTCTTTTTTGCAGAGGTTTTATTTGGCTGTACTGGGGGCCAAAGCAGCCCCTAAAGCACTAACCTAGTACTACAAATGAATGCATTATTTCAGTCTTTAAAAAAAAAAAAAACACACCTTTTAATAACTCACCTGTATGCATTGTACTTGTGTATTGCTCTGTTGACATTTTTCTCGTAGTTGGCCAGCTCTGAAAGCAGAAGAAACTTTAAGGCGTAGAATCATGAACCATTTAATTTTAAAACCATAGAGCAGAAGCAGCCATTTAAACCACGTCATGTATCAGAAAGTGTACCAAATAGAAAACCACATGCTTCAAACTTAACAGAAAATAATATGTATGAAAATTTTTTATTAGTATATACTAATATATTTTTATTGTAATGGAGTTCGTACGCTAAAGAAAAATAGCCACTGTCAGGCTAACTAACTGCTGACTGGACTAATCGTCACGTACCAACAAGAAAGTCTGTTATTCCCTCATTTAGGGACTCCTGTGGTGCTTTCCTCTTGCTCATAGCAGACTACAGGAAAAAACAAGGTGCACCTGAAAGCCAATCGGCTCTATTATACGACTAAACTGAATATTTCTTTCAATTGTTAGGACTATTAGCAAGCACCTTGCTAACACTTTAGCAGAATACGCTCACGCTGAACAATAACGTCCCATGCTACGTAAAATGCGTATCACGTCATTGATGACTCTCTTCTTCTTCTGGCCATTTACCTGTCCCTTTGAGACAGATTGCAGGAAGGACTTCAACTTGATGCCGTGTTTCTGTGGAAGTGCAACATCAAAGCCAGAATAAGGCTGGAGTTTCACTTCCACAGAGCCACACAGAACATGAAGGATTTTATTCAGCTGTGGGGTTTTAACAACATTTTATGTACTGTGTCAGATGATGGAGAATTTTTTAACTGACACTTGTTTTTACCTCAGTAATGATGTTTAACTGACACTTGTTTTACGGCAATTGTTTATATTTTTGAATTGTGTAAATAAAGTGTTCTTCTTCTTCTTCCTCCTCCTCCTCTTGGATTTATTGGTGGTTGGCAACAAACATTTAGTAGCATTAGCTGGTATGGAGTGTGGTTCGTGATGGACTATCTACTTAATAAACATATATATAATTTAAGGGGGAAAAAAAGAGAAGAAAAAAAACTAAATACTTATACATAACTTTGTATTCTACCCATCTATATCATAAACACATTTACCCTCTCTATAATAAAATTCTATGAAATAATTTAGTTTTGCTTTAAAAATCGAATAATTATTTGTATATGTTTACTCCCCAAATTCTTCCTCAAAATATCTACTAAATTAATCTTTTCCTTAATACATTCAAAGTGTCTCTTAATATATCTTCTCTCGCTTTCATATTTATGACATTCCAGTATAACATGTTCTATTGTTTCATATTTTCCACAGAAATCACATTTGCCAGTAGTATGCTTTTGAATTTTGAAGTATTTAAGTAAGTCATGTATGCCCTAATCATTGATGACTCTCATTTCATGTTTGAGCAAAAATCAGAAAGTAGGTCGTTTGTGCGCCCAGAAAAAAATACATTCTTCAATCCCTCCCCTTGGGTATCCCCACCAAATACTTTAAACAATTTGAAGCACTTTGTAAAAAATTATTTTGGAACGGCAAAAACTTCAAAGGAAGCAAATAGAAAAATAAAAACTATAAAAACCAACAGAAAAAGGTGGTAAGGGTCTTCTAAATATGCTGCTTACTATTTTGCCTTTAGCTTAAGAAACATGGCACATTGTACACATATCCCTGAAAAAGCTCCTCTATGGTACTTCATAGAATAGTAATTTTACACGTTGTTACCCCATTGCTCTTGTCTGCCTGAATGCCATCAAATGCTCAATCTCATCCTATCATATCACATATACAGGAATTCTGGAGAAAAATGTCTATTTAAGATAAACTCATATTTCACTGACTTCTGGAATTTGGAACAACCCTACTCTGGAAAAAAAAGTCGGTGAATAAAGGGATACTTACTCTGAGTCTTTTTATTTTAATTTTTCTTTAACCTTTATTTAACCAGGGAAAAAAACACAAAAAACATTGAGATTAAAAACCTCTTTTTCAAGAGAGTCCTGGCCAAGAAGCAGCAAAGTTACATAAAAAACAGAGATACGTTAAATTAAATGACAGGTACATAAAAAAGTATCAAGTAAAACAATTACAAATCATTGAGGCTGCTTCAAATTCTTTCAGTTTCAACTTAAAAGCATTTAAAGATAAAAACTTCCAGTTTCTTGGAAAAAAATTCCACGCAGAAGGAGCTGCATAGCTAAAGGCTTTCTTCCCTAGTTCTGTGCAGGGAAAAGGAACAGTGAGCAACAGCTGATCGTTGATCTCATGGCATAAGAAGCCATGCTTTTCTGTGTAAGTTAGGTACAAATATAAGAAGGCAGTAATCCAAGGAGGGCCTTGTAAATAAAAGTGTACCAATGACACTGCCTTCTCGTAGAGAGGGAAGGTCATCCCACCTGAGAGTGCAGGTCACAGTGATGTGTCATGGCTCTACAGTTTGTGATGAACCTTAATGAAGCGTGGTAAACAGAGTCCAACTTTTGAAGACATAAAGAAGAAGCATTCTTATAAAATATTGCTAATAATCTAAGACTGATAAAAACGTTGAAGAGACAAGGCGCTTTTTTACTCCAAAAGAAAAACATTAATTTATACGAAGGAGGATTATCTTAGCCTTTTGGCAACTTCATTGAGCAGTTAAGTCTGTCCAATAATAAATTTTGGAGGTTCCCTCAATTAAGACATCTCCTGGTCACCATCTTTGACTCACCTCAAACCTCACCCCAGATTTATTTTATGCATTTAAACACTTCTGGCTATGATATTATCAAAGCTCTGAAAGCAACATGGGAAAAAGATTTGGGTGCTTTGGGTAATATTAATATTGCTAAACATGTCTCCAGAGTTATCAGAATAAGAATAATACAGTTCAAGATTTTTCATGGTTACTACTGGTACCCCAGCAGACTGCTTAGACTAGGGTCTGCAGATGCTGGAGGTGTAACTGGCTGTTAGGGGACTTAATTCATGCACTGTGGTCATCCCAAAAGGTAAGAGCTTTTTGGACTTGGATCCTTATGTATATTTTGGAGTTAGCAAGGACTGACTATACTAGGGGGAAAAAAAACAACAACCCCAGGCTAACAGGGTCCAAACAAGCATCCTGATTGGCAAACAGATAATAATGAGAAAGTGGAAAGATGCTGAAGTCCCATTATTTCAGGATTGGATCTCAGAACTGGGAATGGTGGCAGCTTTTAAGAAAATATAATACAGTCTAATGAATAAGATGGACAAGTACAATGAAACAATGGGGAAAATTTCTACAATATCACTCATTACATGCAACTTGGTTAGTGTTTCACCTACTTTACTGTTGCCAAGCTGTATTCTATCTTGACAGATGTTTTTTATTTGCAATATATTCTTATGCATATTTGACTGCATGTGTGTATTTCATTTACTATGGGGGTAGGATGAAGGTGGTGAGGGCACCTCAATAGTAATGTGGACAATAATCTGGACATTTTGATTTAAAGATTATGATTCCTCTTATGTAAATGGTACAGTGGTCACTAGTCAAATCTCCATGCTGAAGTTTTACTTTTGATACACAAACGTTGCCCTGGGCTTTTTTTTTGGTTGTGACTGTCAGGTCTTTCAGCCCACAGATTTTTTAATTTGCTGTTGTTTGCACTTGTTTTTATTTATAACATTAAATAATGCTGTTTCTCCCTTTTTTCTCAATTTTCTGGTGACAAAACAAAAGGATTGAGAGATATGACATGTTTTAGTGTGAAATCCTCTTAATAACCTGTAAAAGTGAACAAACTTAATTTATACAGCAAAACAGTTATAGTAATCAAAAAGAAAAATAAGTCAAATGACAGCAAAAAAAAAGTGTGAATTTTTATTTCAACTTGACCTTACATTTAAAGATGCTCTTAAAAGTGGGCACATCTGTTTTGAAAAAAACACAATTTAAAATTAAAGCATAGAAATAGACTTTGATAAATACTTTTAAAACATTTTATACATGCATACAATTTCAATATATATCACATAAAATAAAATAATAAAACTAAAACTACTGGTAAAGAACCAGCAATAAACTAATTGCATAAGAATGCACAGTCTTGAGCTAATGCTTTGTTGATGTACCTTCCAATTTAATTACAGCATTTAGTTTCCTTAGCCATCTTAAGGAATCTGATTAATCTCAAATACACTTCAGCTGACCCTGTAGACATTTCCAGGCAGTTTCTCTTTTGCACCCTTCGTTTAAGCCATAATTTACGACGACGGCCGAGTCCTGTAAAAGAAGACTGAATACTGAAATTACATCAAAGGTGGTTCAACAAACGTTACAGTTTGTACGCTTCTACAACTCAATGGTTCCTGGTTTTTTATTTCTCATATTCTCTCTTAAGGCTGTTGGAATCTAGAGGATAAATGTCACTTTATTGTTTTGAAAAGGTTTGTAAGTTGTTCATTGTGGATCACCTTTTTATTTTAGTAATAAAATCCTAGAATTTTCACAGGTATGGTTACACATTTATGATCCACAAAAGATCTTCATTCATACACAAGCAATTGCATATCACTTCAGAAATAGTTTTATGTGAGCGCTGATGACTTCACGCAACTTCAAAAATTCAACTTCATAATATCACTTTAGAAAATATGTTCTTTGTCTAAAAAAACTCCTCCACAACAATATAATAACAAAATTTGTCTTCTTTTATAAGGTCTCGTTGTGTGTTAGGAATCAAGTTTGACATAAACCTTATCCCTGGAGAAAATTTTTATGGCCTCTTCAATCTCAGAGAGCGTATAATCCAGCTGAGCCCGGCGTGTCCGAACACTGAGACTGTCCGTCTTTAAGGGGAGGGAGAGCAGCTCGGTTACTAATGAGCGGTGGGCTAAGGGAAAGAGATGAAGAACAGAATTTGCAATGTTAGAACTTCTGCATACACTCCGCCTGATGGTAACAGTAGATCTGTTTATTTAAAGAAGACCTACTGTCTTTCAGGGACTTGAGTTTCTCCTGCCTCTCGCTTTCAGGCATCAATGAGTGACCCGCTGGGATGGAAGGGTCAGGTGCATTCCTCTTCCTTTCTTCCTCCTCTTTGCGCCATTGCTGCTTTCTTTCCTCAAGACTGCATTTTAACGGCAGTGAAACAGTAGAGAAAAGCTTCTGGTTAAATTACCGCTTTACCAATGTGAACCCAATATAAGAACCTGTTTAATTTCTTCCTATTTCAAAGCAACATTTTCAGACAGTTGCACATCAGTCTGGGTTTGACACGAAGTTCATCGTTTTCATTAATGATTCAGTTCATTTTATCTATATTGTGCCAATTTACAAAAAATGTAACCACAGAACTATTTACATGTATCAACAGACTTATCAACTGTAATTAATCCGACCATCAGTTGTAACATAGTAAAGTTGGGCTCAGTTCATCATGAAAATGAGTAAAACATTTTCAATCAAGGAAACTCGGTTGACTGGGTTCAAGCCACTGACTTTACAGCCATCCCTGAAGCTGACCAAGAATGAGGCCACAGCGCAAAGGAAAACTACATGGCAGTAAATTAGTAGTAAAAAACAGAAACGTCATGTTCATTAAAGTAATAAATCATTTTGAAAGAAATTTGTAGTATCCCTAATTAGAATTTGTTTTGGTTCTACTCGCCTTTTGGGCAAACTGACCGACCCTCATATAATATGAGCCCCTGAGACATTTTGCCAAAGAAAAAGGATTATGAAGTTTCTATAAACCCTTAAATATTATTAGTCATTTGGCTCAAAAAGAGAAAAATTCCAAAGTTTTATGAACAAAGAGTGCCACAAAATAAAAAGAGCAGATTTCAGTAAGAGCAGATGTCTCAGTGGGCCATATACAAGGAATGTTTTCACAGGCGAGCAATGCTGGGAGTCAAATGTTTGCAACATCTAAAAAAAAAAAAAACAGCTTTTCACCAGTATCAATGGGTGGCATCTAGTTTTGCAATGCAATTTTGTATTTTTTTTTTTTTTTTTTATAAAAATGCTTGAGGGACCCTGGACTACCAAGGTCAAGATGTCATCAGAGGTTCTAATTTCTTTCCCCAGCTTGGAAAACTGCATTGGATGATTATGTTTTAGGTGCAGATAGATGTTGGTTTTAATGCCACAGTCATTCAGTTTAAATCCATAGTGCGTCCAAACTTCAACTGTTGCATTCAGCTTTGAAACCACTTAAATTCGTTTTTTCAAACTCTCAAGCTTTCTGTCTCCTGCTACTCATCTGTTAAGGGGCAGCATGAAATGGTTAGTGGAGACTGATGCACTGAAGTGAAACATTTTGTCATCTGATCCGGTTAGAGGAAGGAGAAGCATGCAAACCGAAATCCTCAAGCTTATTTAAATCCATCATAAAAATGACTGATTTGTTGTTTATTGCAACAGGCCTGCTGTCCTCCATAATGACTATGACAAAGAAAATAACAAAAGGTGGATAAAGGACGCATGGTAAGTTTAATTCAGCCTGGTTTACAAAAAAGCTAAGAATCAAATTAACAGAACTTCAAAATAGTAAATTGGGGAAATGACAAGTACAGTAATAAAAAGCAATGCTGATAAAAGATCTCGTTAAAAAAAAGTCCACACTTTCATGTTCATTAGGTAAAAATAGTACAAAGTTAATGTAACATAAGTAATTTACAATAAGTTATGTGACAGCAGGTTATAAGAAGGTTAAACTATGGTTTAAATACTCACTACAGAGGGACCTGGCCTTTAACTGCGCTTGGGACTGGTTTATCCTTGAGGTTTGTCAGTGACTGTGAACGACGAAGGTTGGTTTTTCCAGCTGCCCGGGCATTATGCTTCACAAAGTCTATTGTCTGACCCCGCACCTGAAAACATCATTTAAAAAAGAAGATAATGCAACAAACATCAATCTAGCTACATCTTCTCATTGCAATCAACTTCTTTTTAACCTCTCCTACTGAGTTATTTTCATGGAAAAAAATATTTTCAGACGGTTTTAATTAAAGGACATCATAAAAAAAAAAACTGACTTCATGACTGTATGGTAATAACTTTGTGAAACCTTACCATTAAGTCATGGTCCTGTGTAGAACTGGAAGAGGCTGAGCGCTGCAAAGCCACAGTCGAAGGTCTTGGTAGTGTAGGAGAGCCTGCTTTAGAGTGGGCCCTCAGGAACTTTTGACACTGAGGCTTAACTGATGGACTAGAAACCTAGGTGAAGTAAATGCAGGTTCAAACATAATAAGGAAAATAAGATTTGCTCAGACCTCAGGGAGAAGATGTAATCCTTGCCTCTAACTGTGCCATAAACCTGGAAGGGACGTTTTGGTATTTTGTGGAGGTCCATAGAGCTTTGACTGGGATAGAACGGGTCTGGATTCTCTCAGCTTCCTGCTCTTTGCAGCGTTTCTGGATCTCACGGAGTCGACGTACGTTCTCTTTACCAAAGTCATGTACTTTCTGTTCTACGAGGACAAGCAACAAAATCTGTCTTAATACATTTTAATACACTAAAGCACTGGTCTAAGGCTCTTCGGTCTATGTCCTGCAACTTTTGTCTCTGCTTCAACATTATTAGCACATCTACATAGAGCACAGCTGCTTGCTAAAAAGAGAGTTTAGCCATTTAGTTCAGGTGTATATTGGCGGGGAAACATCTACAGGCTGCAGGACACCTGTCCTAGAGGATTGGAGTTTTAGACCATTGCTCCATATACTTTATTTACAGTTTTACATGTTAACATAACTAAGATATTAATATTACAAGTTTACACAGTTGAATTAGATTGATAAAGCTAGGCTTTTTCTCTTACTATGCTTGGGAACAGGAGTTGCAGAAAACTGGTCCAGTCTTAGTAGTTCTCCCACAACCCCTTTCTGACCACGCTCCAGAATATGAGTGGCATTTGGGCCAATACGAGGGCGGCAGCTCGGGGTTCGAGTACTGTAGCTGTGCGGGTTCAAGACTGGGTCTGGAGAAAGTGGACCCAGGAGAAAGGCCAGGGTCCCATCATGGTTTCCTTCCAAACGGCCTCGAGCTGGAGGAGGTGAGGCTATAAGTTTAAAGTTATTGTGTCTTTTTTTTTTTTCTTCAAACTTGATTAAACAGATGCTGTCCCTTCAACACGACTAAGTTTGAGCTATTTCCAAAAAATCACCTTAGGTTTCTAACACCTAAAGACATGCATAGGTGTCAAATGTTTATCTTTAAAAAAGAAATCATACATCATATTTACTTACATTATTGGGCTTCTTTGCATAAATTAATGAACAACATACATTGAACGTTTTGGTGATGTGACAAAATGTAAGAAATTCAAGGAGAATGAACACTGTCTTGTTTATCAAAGCACCTGCAAGTCAGTCCATACTAACTTCAAACCAGCATTGCCTTTGATATTTCTACCTAGAAAAAAGTCATTCCTGCTAAATCATCCATCTTTACAGTAATGAAAATGTTCAAATAATAATGAAAAGATCCAATGAGCATAAATTTGAGATGACATCCTACAGTACCTGAAACAGGTCGTCTGTAGTACTGCGGAAATAGAGAAGGATCTGGGGGGATTGGCCCAGATATTTTAGAAGGTCCCTCACACATCTGAAAGGACAGAAACCGCTGTAAGAAATACAGTTTCAGTTAAGAAACATTCAAATAAAACGGACGATTGCCGATTTCTTTACCTAACAATAACTGTATTCTTTACATATTTCCAGATAGATACATCTACAATGACTAGGATAAAACATGTTACTGCACTAGAAAAAAATCCAAATCTAGATAAGTCTTTTTTTTTTTTTATTAAGTGCATTTGATTTTGAATTGAGGAGGTGAGTGAGACACTTTTCCAATGGAACAAGACAATTTACACAATTGCATTGTCTTATTTCAAGAGCATATAATCTAATTATCTTATTTTAAGAGTAAAAATACTCATACCATTGGCAAATCATCTTATTTACCTACTCGAATTAATGGTAAAAAGACTTAATGTAATAATTTTTTTACTTATTTCTAGATTGTTTTTGCAGTGTGATTATGTTTGGTTTGTAACTAAATCTGACGATTAGGGTAATTGATTACAGTTTCTAAGTGGATTAAAGGCTGAATAAAGGTTAACATGTAAACAAATAAAACCGATATTAAAAAACAGTAACATATAGCGATGTAAAGGAACAGCTTTCTACGGCTAAACGTAAACCACAGCCATTGTTTGCTCTCTTTAAAGCAAGCTAACCATCATACACTCTTTTCTTCTTCTTCTGTCTATGGATTAAGAGAAACAAAGAGCTATTTTTATTTTCTAAAACCCCGCAGATGCGAAAAGTGTACCTAACAGCCGCGTTTACCTCTTCCAACTGAGTTGTTGTTATCGGTTATCGTTGAGGGATTTTGTTCACGCGCACCACTGACGCCGATCAGCCCTGCACTTGTTGTCCAGTTCCTCACCATGGCAACGGAGCACGCGCAGTCAGATCCAGACCAGATAGAAGTGCAACGATCGAAGGGAATTCAGACTTTGCTCTACCAGACAACGTTTACCAGGTAGTAGGACCATACTATTATGTGTAGGACAGGGCGGGGCCTTTCCACGCACATAATAAAAATCTAAAATAAAAATGACAGCAGGAGCACGTTTTATAGCATATTAATTGAGCCAAAAAGCCAATGTTGCGCCAGGGGCGGAGCTAAAGGGGGGGCCAGGGGTGGCCATGACCACTCTTAGCCAATAATTTGCCACCCCTACCATTTTCCCCCCATAATACTGACAGTGGCAGCAGTAATGCTCTCAAAATGTTTTAACTTTTCATAGATTGACAATTACTTAAAAGAAAAAAGTTAGAACTGTACATTTTTACTATTTTTCAAGGCTGCTTTTTAAAAAAGATGAAGTTGTCCAGTGAGCTGTTCCAAACGAAATGTATTTTTGTTTTACACCTGTGTAAACAAAATGACAAATAAAATCTGTCCAAAGTCTAAAGTCTAAGTCTACTTGACAACAAAAACACTGTGGTTAATTATGCACATCAATATACTAACGTTAAAGATGATAAATACAGAATTCAGGCTCTTTTCAGAACTAGATTTTGTGTTTTATGGGGTAAAGAGAGAATGCAAGTCAGTCTCCACGTAAATCATAGATAAATAACTATTCTTATAAAAGCTTAGTAAGTAAACAATTTTTGTAGATATTAGTACTTGTAAATATCAATTTTATGCAGAATGATTATTGATAAAAGTGGGTAAGTAATGACAATGGAAAAGATATTCGAACAGCAGTCAAACCTGAAAGAACTTTATCCACTATACCTTTTATCTAGATGGATGTTTAATTATATGCGTCTATTTGTTAGCAAAGGCTGTAGAAAAGTATAGTTTGTCTTTATTTGGAAAATATGTTTGTTGTGGTTGTTAATTTTCCTGTTGGATCAGTATAGATTGACCCTAAGGTTCTGGTGCCGATCCGCTGTCAGCCACCCGACAGTGTACATCGGTTATTGCCTGGCCACCCTTATAAAACTCTTCTGGCTACGCCTCTGCTGATCTAACAGACAAAAACTGCAATCCTGTTTTAGTGGTTAAAACATAAAGGTGATTGAAATTTCTAAATAATTGTTGAAGTAAACTGTCTAGGCAGCAATATTTATTACTAATTATTACTTCTTTCACTGCATGTCACCATAAGGAAGTGGCTTAGAGTTACACAACAAAAAATATCTAAAAAAGTACAAATACTCTTAAAAAAATGAAAAAAATATTTGCCCATAATTTGAGCAGGTAAACAGGAATGGGTATTTCTGCTCTTGGTTTCTATTGTCACTTAAAATAAGACAGTTGAGATGTTTTTATTATTACTTTAAACATCTAATATCATCTAGTGTCATCTGCAAATTATCTTATCTCCGTAAATCAAAATACACTTTCTTAAAGAAAAAAGCATCTACTTAAATTTGTCATGATTCTGCTTTTTTTGGTTCTGTTTAATTTTCTTTTTGAGTTTTCATTGGTTTCATTTCCATTTTGTGTTGTTTTCTGGTTGAGTTTGAGTTCTTATGTATTTGTTGTTTACCCGGTACCCTCTGTTTCCCTCTTGTGTCAGTCTCTTTCCCCTAGCTCCCTTCTAGGTTCTTCTGTCCACACCAGCTCCCAGTCAGTTAAATACCCTAGTCTTTTTTCTATTTGGCATATATACTCCTCCTCTTCAGTTACTGTTTGTTAATTCCTCGTAATTTCTTGGCTCATCATGTGTGTTTTCCCTGATGTCTCCTGGATTTTGTTTTTTCTGTATTTTGTTTATGGATTTTTGCTTCTGTTGAAACCTTTTGGATATAAATCTGCAAGAAACCACCTCAACTTCCATCTCTGTATTTGGGTCCTCTTCAAACCTCCACACAACCTGACAAAATGTAAATCTTTAAAGGGGCTAGGAGTACCAGGACCAGTTCTACAGAAGCATTGACCTTGCATTTTAACCTGCTGTAAATCTAAAACTCAAAACATGTTTGGTATGAACCCAGGATTACCTATATAAATAACATTGTAGATCAATTTAATTCTATAAAACTGACCCTATTATATGCTCACATAATGCTTATTAAATGAGCATTTAATGAAATTAGCCTTTGAGGCGCTGTGAGGTTTACAACAAAAGGAGAGGATGTTCATCTAGAGTCGTACACATTATTAGTGAAAACATGATTATATAGATGAAACACAAATATATACACACAAAACAAGAAACATTAAATATAAACACATATTTGCAACAATATAAATTTATGTAGTTCTGATTTTGAGGTTATGGTACAATTTTCCTGATAGTTTGGAAGGATGTACTCTTTGCTAACATTAAGGGCCTATTTTCTTTGGAGCTACTAGGCTTTACTTCAGGATGCACTGGCATACAGGGTGGACTTGCTACCTCTGATACTTTTTCTCATTGGAATTACTAATAAGCAATGTCATTATGTGCACTGACATGAATAACACAGAATGATCCTTCAGCTGTTGGAGGGCGGGGGTTTATTAGGTAGCAAGTGATCATTAAGGATTGTAGTTTAAGATGTGGCTTACTTTTAATGGCTTAGTAAGAGCTTCTGCAGGTCTAGGTTTCTTTTTGAGTGGTTCTGGTCAACAGTTTTTAGAGTTTATCAAAAGTGATCAATAATGAACCAAAGACTAAATCAATGAGGCTGAGACATGTGTGATCCAGCCGATCACCTCAAACTGTTTAAGCATTTCATGTTTCTGAAGGAAGAGTTTTCATAATGCAGTTTTACAGAAAAGGGTGAATAATAAGAAAAATGAAATTATATATATATATATATATATATATATATATATATATATATATATATATATATATATATATATATATATATATATATGTATGTATGTATGTATGTATGTATGTATGCCAAAATCTTCCACATTAAGACAATAAAGGACCTGAAATATTTCAGTTAGTGTGCAATGTTATAGCCTAAATGTAATCGAACTGACGATGCTAAAATAAGATTTGTGGAGTGAAAATAGCCAGCATTTTGTGACATTAATAAGATTTAATTGGATTTTATAGTACTGTATGTTAATGCCAACTTAAATGACGATTTAATATCGGTTGAAATGTTGTATATAGCCAAACGGATAGAGTACCCTAAAACATGGCCACTATATAAGAGAACCCTTATGTTTATTATCATATAACAGCACAGCCACTAAAAGTTTATTCACCAATGACATTTACACAACAGCCCCGCCCTCAGAGGAAGGCCTCACTGCGCATGCGCCATAAGAGGCTGCGCTTTCTCCTTCACTCAGCTGCCCTGAGGAACGCTGCAAACTCTGCACACTCCGTTTGAAATTACAGGTAAGAAGTCATTAACTTTACCAAAATGCGTGGATTGGTAAAGTTTTCCCGCTGCACGTTTCTCTGCATTATATTTAGTTGTCGCCAAAGGTCGCCTGACTGAGTGAGAAATGAGTCACATAGAGAGGGGGGTAGGAACATAGGAACGGTGCAGACTCTGTGTCTGGGTTGTGTTCTACTTCAGGCCTGTGTTTGTTTTAATCACTTGTAATAAATGTATAAAAATCACGGCGAGCTGCAAAGTGATTTAACCCAACTTGAAATTTTTTTTTGATTTGGTTCGCATTATAGTCGCATTTATGCGCCCAGGTGATTAGTTTTAACTGATTTACACACTATGTTTGAAACCATGTGTGGTATTTAAAAACAAGTTAAACAGTTTGAGTGCAAACTGCAGTACAGGGGTTACTAGTAAGACGCACCCTGTGGTGAACTTCTGGGTCAAACGTGGTGTCATAAATCTAAAGAAAATCTAGTCACATGGCCTTGGAGAAATATTTTAAATTAGACTTAACCAAACGAAACCTCCCTGGCATTAATTCATTATCGTTAATATTATTTATCTTCTTTTTAATAATACAGATTACTCTTGGAATGATTAAGTTTTATAGTTTTTACATTTTATTAGTAAATTGGTGTTATTCCTCTTTTATGTCGCTATCCAACGTTCTGAATCAGGCAGTTCTTTTTTAGATTAAATCCTCCCCACAAATACTCTGAGAGTTGAAAGTTGTATTTCTGTATTTGGTTGATTTTCCTTGAGATTCACAACTCAATATACTGATTTTAACAGTTTTTTAAAAATTATTTTTATTTCAATGGCTTTAAGACAAAAAAGAAAGTGCTTTAGGTTATGTTGAAGATCCAGTGATGCCCCCATAAAGTTTTTAAAAGAGTGGCCAGATGGGGCCCACTGATATTCATGAAATGGAACAACAAAAACCAAGTTTAAGCATACTGTTATCAGATAAAGATAGTGGGTGGGGTAGCAAGGCAAATGACTGACTTAAAACCTATTTAATCTTAAGGGTGCATTCAAATAGAAATGTCTTGATCGATACTCAACTAAATTTCTTGTTGTATACACTCTGTGTGTAGAAAATGAAGATAAAGTCTAAGTCTAAGTGACGTAATCTTCAAGGTCAATGTACTCCAGTTTTCCATTTGTAGACCCTTGTGTCCTCAATAACTGGTACCGCCATTGTTACAACATAAAAGTGATAAAACGCTGATCCAACCAGTATTCTGTACATATACCTATTTTTGAAACAGAAAAAACTGCTACTGAACAACTGACTGAATGCTAAATATATAAAAAAGAACTGCCACAAATGGTAGGAAAGTTTAACTACTGTCAACATCTTGAATGCGGAAGTCGGGTAGCATCTTTTGCGGCGCCTTTCCGACTCGTAATTCCGACTTTCTGGGGTGTTTCATTTAAAATTTGTGACTTTGAAGTTGGAATCTTTGACTTCCAAAGATGGATGGAATGTGTCAAAGATGCTAATTATTAAAGCATTAAAGCTTGAAGCTCTAACACTTCTTAATGTATAAATGTTTTATACAACAGTATTCACTTCGCTGAAAATATTTTTGAGTTTAATAAAATTCAGACAATAGTTAGAGACCTATGTATGTGATGCAAAAATTGACAAAATCTTTTAAGCACTTAATGTTCTGTTGATTTCTCAAACACCAACTATAGCACACATTTTTTTGTTCTCAGTTTAGATGTTAGGGTCCTTAGAAGTGTAAAACTCTTGGAATGGTCTCAAAGAGAGAAATCCAGCCCCCCAAAGACCAGACGTCATTTAGACGTTATTTTTAGGCTAAATCTGGTCAGTTCGTCACAGTCTTGATTTATTCCAAAATCATTGTTGAAAATTGGGCTGTATTTGGTTGGTCTGATTTTGTCCAACTTTAATCAGATAATAGACGTTGAAAAGATGTTGCAAACCGAGTTTTCAACGCCTTTTCAACAATCTGAAAATTACGACTTTTCACTTTTCAACAAAATGAGGAAGTTGTTTGGACATAAATTGCAATAGAAATGTAGGATTTGTGTTGCTACTAAACCTGATCAGATGCAGAATTGGCTGCATTATTGAAGCCTCTATAATAACAATATAAACTGATTCTAAAATCAGGGTAAACATATGCTTACGCACATCAGCAGAGTGGCTGTTTTCACTATACACAGAATGCAACAGTCAAGCCAGTGGGATCCAAAATGCCACACAAAACATTGTTGCGGTTTAAGCTACATGTTTGAAGAGTAACTTTGCTGTACTTATCCTTATCTCTCTCTCACACACAGACACACATTTCTTTCCACAAGCACATACTACCTTGGTTTTATGTTATCTAGAGATTAGTTTAGTGTTGAGTAACTGCTGTTTTTACACATTTTAAATTGTTTTCGTCTTTTATCTCTCTCAAATTGTGTCTTTTATCAAGGTTCTTTTTAAGCTGAATTTAAACCACTTAATTTTATATTATCTGATGCCTTTTTAGGTGTATTTTCCTAATTTTCTAAACAAAAACTATGAAAATAGAGAGACTGATCACTGAAAATGTATTAAGTTCGAATATCAACCACCATCTTGTGTTTGTGTCACCTTCATATATGCCCTTTTGACCTTTGAGCTCAGTCCGACCTAGTAATGAAACCGAGAGTGAGTGGCATGTTCATGTGAGCATTTCTCCATAGAGTGGAGGCACAATGCAGAAACACTGCATGTATTTTCTAGGGTTTTATTTCAATCCGCTGATCTTGGGGGGAGGACACATGTTGACTGCCCGGTCACGTGTTGCAGTGTCATGTTTACCAGAGCTAAACTTAGAGGCCAGACCAAGCAATGAAGGCTGAAGGGGAGAAAGAGGCAGACATGGACTGTGTGAGGGGAGTGAAAAAGGAGCATCTGTCAGTTCAAATGACAATGACTGACAAGGAGTTCCATGCTGTCAGCAAATATGCAGGTTAGAGTGCCCATTCTAGGGAAGCTAAGGCAGAATCAGGAGCAAGAGAGAATTTGAAAGCTTGCTGACCCCAACCTGCTACATGATAAGACCTGAGCAAAAACCAGACAAAACCCCTTTTGCATGAGCTCAGATGAAGTTATATGGTCAGTTTGGAATCTAATTTAATGTCAAAGACAGTTCAGCATTTCTCTTTTAACATAGCTTTTTTCTAGATGTGGTACATTACCTAAATGTGACAAAAATATATATATATTTCAAAAAATACATGAACATGTATATTATTGAAACAAGGAGGCACTCTTTCCACACGCTTAAGCTATCTGACCAAATTTGTGTTATAAAAAATATTATTGAATTACCGCATGGTTACATAAAAAGGCAATAAATGTGCATGTTTACACCTTCTCATTGTTATCATCTCTTATCTATGATTGGTGACCAGCTGTTCGGATAAAAAAAAATACTTCCCATACGCTCTCTGTATTTATATGTATATATAATTATACATCGCTGCCATTTTGGCTCTACCTCCTATACCATATTTATATATTCTGTTACTTATTTAGTAGGTGATGTACTGTGAGCTGAAGTTGTCAAACTGTGCAGAACGTCTTGCATTTTTCTTCTTCCTGTTGCCTTTCCCTCGTCCTGAGGAGACATGGAAGGAAAGGTGGGGATTGTGGTTCAACAGGAGAGGACTGAAGCAAGCGTGAAAGCAGAAAACAAAGATGTCTGTGTCTCATGTTTGCACAACGCCCCCAAGGGTCACGGTGAGTGGTGGGGGGTGCATGGAAGGGAGAGAGAGGAAAATTATCATCAGGGTCCCTGCATCACTTTACGGTGTGACAGTGTCAGCCTCAGTACCGCTCCTAAGGATTTTCTAGTTTTTATTCTGTTGTATTCCAGAGCTTTGATTGGTCTACACCGGTTCTGTTTGGGATACATTACCTGATGGGCAAAGTCCAGCTGTTTAACTGAAGAGCAGTGAGATTTAACTGTCAGGGTAGCAGGATAGAGGGCAAAATAAAGATGAGGACCAAATTACACATTAACCTCTCCTTCCTGTGAGTGAAGGCAGCATTATAAATGCTCCATCAGAGTCACCAGGTCTTGCGTGCATGCTAACTCAGGGGACCCTGATGATTGTGTGAAGCATTACGGTGGGGTGCAGGGTTGTATAAGGCTGTTAGGTAGCATATAGCTGCTGACTGCAGAAGCAGGCTTACTGCTTATGTTAGCTTTTCTGCACTCGCTTGGTCGTATGTCTTTGCACATCATACATTTTACATTCTGCTCTGATGTGTTGCATAATGAAGGATTTTGTTTGACATGCAGTTTTTGAGTGGCAACAAGTTGGTCTGTGGTTGCAAATGTTCTGCATGTCTGGACTGGAGAGACGGTTTCATTAGCTTAACCACTGCTGGATTACAAGTGGATTGTGGCCAAAGGATCGATTCATGTCTATGAGCTGGAGATGTAGGACACATAGAAAGGTGCTGTGCTGCTGGCCGGACAGTGTGTGATGAATGCTCTGCTCTGCTTTTTGCTTTTTTATATGTGGACAGAAGTAACATTCCCAGTGTTTCAGCATTCAGTTGAAGCATTTTTAATTATATTTTCTAAACCAGTTTCAGTCTCTGTTTAACAGGTCTGTTCAGAAGTGCTGGAGTTTTTGCAGTTTTGCATCTGATGTTGGATTTTCTCTGATTTATGGAATCCTAATAATAAACACAGGCTTAAAAGTTAACATCCACCTCTACTAGTAATTGGTCAAGTTTCTTTTAGCAAGTTTACAACCAGGACACATAATTTGTGTTTCAATCAAGAGTGATCACCTCTTTATGTGATTGGTTTCCTGGCATGGACCAGATACATTTAGGGTCAGACCTTTTTAAGTTTGGAAACTTGATTTTAGTTCAAGTAAACTGTTCATTGTTCCGATAAAACACAGATTTCCAAGTTTTAACCCCCTAAACAGATAGTTTGTGGTGATGTCAAATATTTCCAGGTAACCCTTCTAAATATACATTTCCCTCCACCTTGTGCAATACTCCAGCACCCCTGGCTGTGAAAAACAGTCCCTCAGCCTGATGATAACATTGCCTGCAGCAAGTTTTGAAATTAGGATGCTAGCATCTAAGTAAAAGTGGCTTCACAATGCTTCAATCTTGGTACATAGTTCTTGTATGATTTAAAAGCTTCATCTGCACTGACATTTTATTTCTTTTGATATTCAGGAATTTAGAAAAATGGGCTCCTGTCTTTGTTACACTCTCTTCATCCATGAGGATGAAAAACTGCTGGTATAACAGCAGTGTCCAGTTCATAGCAGGCGTAAAGCTTTCATGCTTATTGTATTCTTGGATCTAATAAATACACAGCAGTTTCCTGTCATCAGAGATTGGGTATTTTTCAGGCCATGGCTGTGTGGTAACATGTCCAAATAATTAACTGGCCCCAAAGTTTTTTATCTCAGATCTTTACTTAGATTGCTGATCAATCCAGTCAAGTGCTGTGGATCTGACAAAATCTGTCATCTTTAGTGAATCATGATAAGTTATAAGAGGTTAATTAACCAAAAATTACTAGTTAAGCTTCTTGCAACCTTCTGCAACACTTCTAAATGTGCATGTGATGATGTTGATGATAGGACAACCAATAAAGATCCACAATTTTGGAAAGCTAAAGAATCACTCATGGCCATCACGAGTGTTTGCAAACCAATAATGTCTTTATTGACTAATACAGCACTATGAAAAATAAACTAATTGCTCTTATAATTTGCTCAGAGGAACCAGTTTATGTCAGGATTAGTAATATAATAATAATAATAATCATAAAAGCTGGAATTTCCTCATTGTTTCCTATTTTTTTCAATCCCATCCATTTAGGATATTTTTATATTATGGTTTCTGTCCTCCTGCCTACCTCCCACCATCTTTTTTTTTCTTAGAAAATGTTATAGAGCAACATCGGTTAGATTTTTAATAAGTGAATAGCATTGAGAGATTTCTGCTTTGAACTTCAGGTAAATGCATGATTTTTGAGTAAAAAAAAAAAAAAAAGTAAAAAAAAAAAAAAATCTAGATTGCTTTTTAGATATTGGAGAAAAGTTAAGCTCCTCAGAAGGAAAACTGTAAGGTTTTGGGTTACTCAAGACTTCTCAAACGGATAACCTGGAGCTGAAAGCTGGCTTGGGGATCCTGTCTGGGGGAAAAAATCACCTTGAACTTAAACTTCAGATGGAAAACTGAAAATATGGATGATTTGGTTTTAGGAAAAAATAGCAATTACTTTCATGCATCTTTCAGAAAATTAAAGCTGCATTTGTCTTTACTGATAGTTAATAAAACAATGTGGACTGATGTGTCTCCTCAGGAACAATGGCTGTTCCACCTTCATACTCAGACTTGGGAAAATCTGCCAAGGACATCTTTGGCAAGGGATTTGGTGAGTTATCCCCTCTCAGCTGTTCCACACCTGCACTGTTTTTATTTATTTGTACTAATGCTGCCTAATTTGGGCTATTTGAACCAAAGCTGTGTTAATGCAGGAGTTGTTTAAAAAACATTTCTGCATATTTCAGATGTTTATTTGTTCTGCTACACTGGCAGAAACAGGGAGTTATTTCTCCAGCTTGACTTTTTTTAATTTCCTGCTTTTCTTTCTCCTCAGGATATGGAGTTCTGAAGCTCGATGTCAAGACCAAGTCTCAGAGTGGTGTTGTAAGTAGTTTTGTCTTTTAGGGATGTCTAATGTTAAGATTAAACTTTAGACGTCTTTGTCAAAGAGATGCAGTGTAAACCTCATTTACAGAAATGTCTCCTTTCTTTAGTCTATACATTTCAAATGTAAGAAATATCATAAAACATCATAGTATTTTTGTCCTAGAAATACTTTTTCTGTGTATTTTTTTTATCTTATATGCTATTCATTTAAAACCACACTGTACCCTTTTAGAATATACTCATCAGGTCACATAACTTTAAACCTAAACTTGTTTTGATAATAATAATGATAATAATAAATGAACTTCAGTAGGAAGCAGTGTGGGGTTAAGGGTCTTGCTCAGAGAGCCATAGTGGCAGTCTTTGGGAGTGGGACTTGAGCTCAGAACCTCAGGATTCCAAGCCTTATGTCCTAACCACTAGGCCACCACTCCAGTGACTACTTCAATGTCGCTCATAAACTGTCATTCTCCCTAACTTTCTCTATTTTTCTTCCTTGTTTTCTGCTTCTTCTTTGGACTCTTCTGTTAGATGGTAAGACAGAGAAGGTCTGTGTGTCTCCATGTTTGTGATGATTATTAGCAGGTGTAGTGTAGATTGGGCCAGTAATGTGCACATGCTTCCTTCCAGCTGTTTCCTTTGCAGTAGTTTCTGGTCTGAGTGAAACAACTGCAGCATTAGCTGGCAGCGCTCATCCTTAAACCCATACCAGCAGCTTCTCCCTCTCAGTTCAGCCTTCAGTTTCCCTCATTAGTTTGATTCTCCAACTTTCAGTTCTCCTTTTACATACCTGGCCTTGTATCCTTGGCAGTGGTTTCCCTCTGCTGCTTCTTTTCTCGTTTGCTTCATCACCTCTCTGCATCCTGACCTGTACCTCCCCCTCACTACAGCATCCCTCTTTGTCCCTGCAGGAGTTTTCCACCTCAGGCTCCAACAACACAGACACAGGGAAGTCAGGAGGCCACCTGGAGACAAAGTATAAGATGTGTGATCTGGGTCTCACTTTCAACCAGAAATGGACCACAGACAACACTTTGACCACGGAAATCACCATGGAGGACCAGGTTGAGCTTAAAGTTTCTACAGAAAGTCATTCTACTTGAAATGAAAAAGGAAAATAGCTAACTGGTTGTCCCTTTTGTGTCTTTAGCTGGCTAAAGGGCTAAAGCTTGGATTGGACACATCTTTTGTGCCAAACACTGGGTAAAAAGAACACCGTTTCTATGCTATAACTACTGAGTTAAATTATCTTTCCATTTAAATTTTCCTGATGTTTAACTGTATAGCAAGAAGAGTGCCAAACTAAAGACCGGATACAAGCGGGACTTCATGAACCTGGGCTGTGACCTGGACTTCGACATGGCTGGTCCCACCGTCCATGCGGCCGCTGTGCTGGGCTTCGAAGGCTGGCTGGTGGGCTACCAGTTGGCCTTTGACACTGCCAAATCTAAATTGGCTAAAAACAACTTCGCCTTTGGATACAAGGCCGGTGACTTCCAGCTGCACACCCACGTGTGAGTCTTTCCTCTCTGTGAAAATGGTCAACATATAAAATGTGTTTGAATTGTAGCAACCTTAAAGGGTCATAGAATGCAAAACTGAGTTTACATTGTCATAGATGAATAACGGTAGTTCAGTCGGTGAAATGAACGTACAATAAAATTCAAACCCCATCGACACCTCCTTTCTCTGCAAATCTCACAATTCTATACTTCCACCATAATCACCATCAATTCGGGGATGGTACCTTATTTGGTTCAGGTGTCCAGGCTACTATCACCGGGTCGGGTTCGGTCGCTCCGTCCCCGTCCCCCACTGGCTCCCTGCCACCGTCTGCCGGGGTTCCCGGACCAGCCCTGTAGTTGACGGCTTGGTTCAACAATTTGATGTTTCAGTGAGTGAGTGCATGTTGCTACAATGCGTATTTGCTCAGCAGCTTCTCTCAGTGTAAACCAACCAATCAGCGCACAGCTAAATATTAATGAGCATAACATAAAAGGAAGAAAACCTGTCGTTTTATTCTAGGGCTTTTAACCAGGCTTGCCATATTTCTCATAGCATAGCAAATATGCCACTTTCAGCCCAACCAATGTTACACTCCCAATTAGGAGACCAGCACCAAATACCCTAAATAATCATTCTATGACCCCTTTAACATTTTTATTCCTAAATGTTTTATTTAGTTTAATTATGAAAGTTTTCTATGGGATTCAAAACTAGACCGAATCAGATTTGTGTGGGAACTTTTCTCACCCTCTCTGCTGAAGTCTCGCTCAGACTGAAAGCTTCCATCACGGCATCAAAAGGGTGTCCTTTTAGGCACAGAAACATAAACTTACTGCCACAACATCTACACTTCTAAACTACTATTGGAGTTTTACAAACTAGAGGAACGGTCTCACATTTTTACAGATTTATCACTGGTTAGGAATAAATATTGCGCTTTAGATGGAACCTTGTGATCATTGTGCAGCTTATTTTTAAGCTGCTCTCTAATATTTATTCTAATTCAATATGCCAATTGTATTCACAGTCCAAATAAAGACTGAGACGTGTCCTGATTGGGCATTTAGTTGGAAATTCATCTGAGACGCGATAATAGGCTTTCCAGCATTTTAATGCTTAGTGGCTTTCAAGGCACTAAAAACACCACCTGGTGTTGATTTAGCAGCATTATGCTTTTAATTAACACCAGCAGACACTTTATAATCATTGCCATGTGTTTGAAAAGTGTAGCATTATTCATTAGGATAATTCATTAGAATTTAAAATTCAAAATTTATGTGGACAGTTTGACTTAACCTTTTAACTTATGGTTAGAAGGTGTTAAAAATGATTGCTGTTAACATCAGAGGACAGACTGGTGTTTAATGAGGCTCCACCAGTTATTTAATTTATAAACTATATTTTAATGCCAGGTTGCACCATTTAACATCACATTTATTTCATGTGAAGCTGGTCTTCTGATGCATCTGATAGACAACATTTATTCTTATTTTTTTATCTTTATTTTATCTTTTTTATCTTTATTATATTGTTTTATTCTTATTTTTTATCTTTTATCTTTATTATATTGTATAGTTGGATGTATGTATATATCATGTAAAACTGTAACTAGAGCGTGTAACAAAAGTAATTTCCCTCTGGGATTATTAAAGTATTTCTGATTCTGATGTGGAGCTAACAAGCTTAATAATCCAAACTTTTTTTTTTTATACCTAAAACACACAGTTGCAGCTTCTCCTTCCTTAAAAAGCTGGTATGGATCACAAGAGGCTGTGTTTTTTTTTTCTTTACTTGAATAGAATATAATAGAAAACAATAGAAATAACCCTGTGAATTAAGGGCATATTTGCAACACTGCAACAAGTGTGTAACTGAGTGGGGTTATTTGAGGAAATTTGCAAAATAGTTTAAATATTCTATGTTATTACTATGAATAAAGGATTTAATAGATCATTTAAAATCTTTTTGACATTAAATAAAAACATTAGATGCCAAAAAAAAAAAATGTATTAAAAATTTGTGAATTATAATATAATAATGATGAAACCATTTGAAATTCTCGGAAGTCTCCCTTCACACAACTCTATTAAAGTTTGTTCTTTAAAGAAATATATATAAGCTACTTCCATAGCAGTGTCTTGTTCTCGTGTACATTTCTGTGGAATTTTTGTGTTTGCCCCTATAAATACACACAAAAAACACAATGACGTTAGAATCCTACCCTGGTGCCTGTAGTGCAAACCTTTAGCGTGTCAGTTCTAAGTATGCCTTTTCATCTTCTTTTTCTTAGTAATGATGGCACAGAGTTTGGGGGCTCCATTTACCAGAAGGTGAACAGCAACCTGGAGACAGCAGTGAACCTTGCATGGACAGCAGGAAGCAACAACACACGCTTTGGAATCGGAGCCAAATACAAGCTGGATAAGGATGCCTCCCTGTCTGTAAGAAAGAGACATATGAAATGAATTTAAAGTTAAAATCCCTCTTTAGAAAGATATATTTAAAAATCACTGCTGCTGCTCCCATCATAAAATCTTTATCTTAAGTACCCTCTAAAATTTGATGTTTTATTTATTTGTTTATGGACTTTCAATTAGTCATCACAGAGCTCAAGACATTTCCTAACTCCAAACCAGTCATTAGAGAGCCTGTTGCAGGACATGCTGTAGCATCTCTAGGTGTTTCCTAAGCATCTGAGGGTGAACCTGGTGACAGTAGATAGTTGGCAGTTGTCTTTCCTCCACTTGTTAACCTCATTTCTTTACCACCCTTAAAGGTAACTGCAGTCTTCCTTCTGAGCGCATTAGACAGCTCTTCAGATCTTAAAAGGTTTCAGTCTCACTTCTGTAGTCAGGAAGAAACCAAACCAAATGTCTGAGGTTTGCACAGTGCAAACATCCTTTAAAAAGAGCAGTTATGCTAAGCTAATGTGCATCACATTTGAAACATCTCTGTAGTCATTTTAATAAGGAATACATACAAACTGTGATACAGATTTTATAGAATTTCCCTTCCCTTTTTTCCTTATCAAAGATAATGAGTTTTTATTAGTTATTCACAAAATATTTCATGATTAACATTTCTGAGTTTTTGAGCAGTTTTGTCCCAAATGAAAGCAAATTCATGTCTTCTCAGTATTTTGGCCAAATTCTGCACTCTTAAAATGATCTAGAAATAATTAAAAACTTCTTAAAATAAATGCAGTTACCCTTAATTTGAGTAGGTGAACACGATAATCTGCCAATGGAATGAATATTCTTACTATTAAAATAAGATAACTAGATAATATGCATTTGAAATAAGACAATGCAATTGTTTTTTTTTTCTTATTCTAAGTGTAAATTATGTTGTTCCATTGGCAAAGGGTCTCACCTCTGCAATTCAAGAAAACATGCACTTATTTTAAGAAAAAAAAAGACTTATTTAGGTTTCAGTATTTTGCAGTGTGTTGTACGAAATAACATAATTCATTGAAAGCTGCACCTTTTCATTATGATTCATTTATAATGCCTTAAATATAGATTTTTACTGGTGTTTTTTCTCCTCACAGGCAAAGGTCAGCAATGCCTGCCTTGTTGGAGTTGGATACACGCAAACCCTCAGGCCAGGTTCGCAATCATACATAAAAAAACTAATTTTACAGCAGAAACAATTAGAATTGTAGACCTGCAGTTAATTGAAGTCCACATTTTATAATTCTCTCTCCCGGCAGGAGTGAAACTCACTCTCTCTGCGCTGATCGATGGGAAGAGCGTGAACAGCGGTGGACACAAAGTCGGCATGGGATTCGAGCTGGAGGCGTAAAGACCTGCCAGAAAATGGAGAGGAAAAAAACAAAATACACAGCCCTCAATGTGACGAAACTGCAGTGACCCACTAAGCAACATGTGAATACATCCTCTCAGTCCAACACGCACACATTCTTTGGCCTTAACCTTCAAACCCAAGTAGCCTCCAAGACCTCCAGTACTGTAACTGTCACCCAATCATAACTTATTTTTACATTTTAAAATATGTTCAACTTTAAATCTAAACCTAAGAGCATACAGCACAAACACAGTTTTAACAGATTAAAGTGCACTTTTAACCAGAGCAAGTTCTGAGGCGCAGTTTTTAATTTAACTGTCTGTTTTAGTTCAGTTATGCTCAGTTGTATCATGTTAGGATATTTATAGGCTGCTTGTTTTGGAGTGTTTTGGTTTTTTTGCATGATATCCAGGCTATTGATAAAGTGTGTGAAAATCAATTGCAATATAGATCGGAGAGAGTTTGGTGGGAAAAAAAAAATGAAATATAGTTTTGTTTTTTCCAGGCCCCATTTGGTTTAAATAGGGGTTGAATGCAGTTTGAATCTCAGTGTCAACATCATGTTTCAGCCTTGGTCACGTTTCACAACTATGCTGTGGAAATATAAGAACTATTGTCTACTCTTTGGACCTCTAACTAATTTTATTGAATAAATGAAATAAAGACTGTCAAACAACACCAGCCTGTTGGTTTCTGTTACATTTTTATCGTTGAGATCACTTCAGTCAGATGAAAACAACCAGTTAAAAAAGGTAAACGGGGACGTGCAGCTGGCGTTAGTCCTCGACGTGCCCGACCCAGGTTTGAATCCGACCTGTGGTCCTTTACTGGATGTCTCTCCCCCTTTCCTGTCAGCCTTCTTTTGGAAAAAAAACTACCCACTAGTCCTGTAAAAACTTAAAAAGGAGTAAACAGTACAGATGAAGGCATCTGAGTAACACCTCCGACCGCAGAAGGAAGCACAGTTGTTGGGATCACAGGTACCATGGGGATTTCTGCCGGTCATAAACCAGGGTGGCCACACCACCTGTGTCGTTATCCATAGGGCAAAGTTATACAGTTTTTATAGAAAGGATGAAAACAGTTACTCTTAAACTAAGAACTTCAAACTAAGGCTAGATTAAAGGTAGATTAAGCTGGATCTAAATTTGAAATAAAAGCCTCTCATTCTATTTTCATAAGATTCAGATGGAAAATTCCTAAGCTTGCCACTTGTTTTTTTTTAAATCTTTTTGTAAGATACAAGCTTAAAATGTCAAGCTACAGATTTAGAGTTCTGGATGCAGATAACAGCTGACATGTTAACCATCTCCAAACCATCAAGGTTATGAAATCTGTCTGGGTTCTCATTTTGGGAATATTGGAATTTAAAACAAAAAACAACCAACATTTGGAGATGTATATATATTTTTCCTTATTTAAATGTTATTATTTTGGCCCTGAAAACGTTCATATGATCATCTCCGCCACCTTTCTAGAATCATTCCCTGTTTGAAGGGGAAAAAAAAAAGAAACAACAATAATTCAAAGGTATATTTGGGATGAGCTGATAATATTCAGACAGATTTCCCAGAACGTGGCATTAATCTTGTAAGAATGTCCCAAAGTCTGGTGCAAAGAAACTGCTTTAAAAAGTCATGAAATAAAAAAGTATTCAGTTAAATCTATCTGATGATGTGAGCCAGATAAGAAATGATAATAAAAGCCAAAGATGACTGAAATAAAGAAAACAGTGAAATATGATCTGTTTTTGATTTAAAAGCGAAAAAGAGGATGCCAAATAAAAGTAAAATTTGAAAGTCAGTTAAATAACAGCCAATAATCTATTAAACCTAAGTATAAAAGAAGTATATTATTTCTCTGACAGTTGCGCTGGTTCAAAGAGGTTTTCAGGGCTAACAGTATGTTGGGCCTAATATTCTTTAATGTTTTCCACTATATATTATTTTGTGGATTACAATTCATTTACTAAAAAGAAATTATCACAAGACACAATATAGGATGGACTGAATTTATTTCAGTATACATAAGATAGAAAAATCCTGCATTGTTGTCAAAACACATAAACCCAAATCATCTTAACTCTTTGTAAAACAGAGCAAAAAAAAAATATATATTTTTTTCTTTTGTGGTTAAGTGTTTTAAGATCTCAAACCCTGTGGTAAAAGTTTAGTTAAAAAAAAGAATCTATAAGGTCAGTCCCAGTAAAATAATTATTTTACAAAATGTAAAAAAATACTGAGTTCTTCTTAACTTCAGTATTTCTTAATAATCCCCATAAGCAACCAGATAGAAAACTTAAAAGGAAAAATATGTACCTGAAAGTTAAAAGTCTAATTGGTCCCTGAGCAAGACCCTTAATCCCCCACTGCTCCCCGGGCACTGCACAATGGCAGCCCACTGCTCCCCAAGGGGATGGGTTAAATGCAGAGATAGATTTCTCCAATGTGAGATCAATAATGTTCAATTTATTTATTTATTTAATTCACCAAATCAGACAACTGACTGTACATACACCTGCTTGTACAATTGCCCTCCACACGGGGGCAGCACAGGGACATTTAAGCAATATCATTTTAGGCGAGGTCACTGGAGAAATTCTGATCTCCTCGCAGCCACGTCCATTCCTTCAGCATCTAGGACAAAAAACAAGGCTTGCATAACTCACAGCAGTATAATAAACCAGTACTTTCAGTATGAAACCACACACACCTCCATGCTGCTCTCTGATTCCTGGATAGTTTCCTGCAGTAAACTCTGGAGGCGACTCTCAAATGTCCTGCTCTCCTCAACTAGAGACTCATCCCTGCAGAGACATCAACCATGATTCATACGAATGTTATTGATGGTGTTAACATCGTTATCACATCGTCTGTGATGCTGTATTCCCAGAAAACTCAAATGCATGCATGCATAATATTAAAGAGCAGATAGAGGGAAAAAAAGGGGGCGTCCAATAAAAATCTTTACAGTTTACTAAATAATTCTATAATTAGGTGATATTTTTGGGCCTCGTAGTGGATATGAATGTTTATTAAAGTTTCATAATGTTACTGAGTTGAATGTTTGTGTTTAGGCATACTCACAGTTGCTGTACGCTGTGTCTGGGGGTCATCAGAGGAGGCACTGATGAAGGCGTTCGGAGTCCATCGGGACTTCCACTCACGGGGCTTCGAACTTTGCTCTGCATTAAAATAAAATGATTCTGTTTCACACATCAGCTGCTAACTGGCTCTGCCTGCTAAATGTCAACCTCTTGTGTTTTCAAGCTTCTCTTCTGTGTCAAACTGATCGGGTGAGAGAGTTCATGCATCCTCACACAGGCGATTTTCAGCAGGTTCCACAGCTCCCTTTGTCTTCTCTCCTGTAGACCCATCAGGACCTGCTCACTCTCTGCCAACTTCTGGACCACTTCTTCCACCTTCGGCAGCAGCTCCATCACACGGTGGCGGCACATTGCAGTCTTACTGTAGCATGCACAAAAAAAAAACTATATTTTCAGCCCCACTCCACACAGATTAAGACCCAAATGAAATGTTAAACACTAGCTGGGAACCGGTGGCCTTGGGTCTGGTGTAGTGAAGTGTTCTGGCAGCACATTTATGGTGTATGTAATTTACACATATCTTGGTTTGGACATAGCACTATGCATATGTCTAAAGCTCAAAGAGGTGTTTTAGTAATTGTTTAGTTTTCTAGCTTCCATATTTATCTACTTTGTATGTGCTTGTTAAGCTATCCCATCAAACTAGGTTCTAGATTTAGCTGCTTCCAGATGGTTAACTGGACCTAACTGCTTTTTTTTCACAGAGTCTGCTATTGATAGCCTCCTTTCTGAGCTACAATGCAAAAAATAATGTCTTACATTAAGTGTATTTACCCTTAGTTTGAGTAGGAAAATAAGATTATCTGCCAATAGAATGAGGATCTTACTCATAAATTAGATAATTAGATAATATGCACTTGAAATTAGACCATGCAAATATTTTTTATTTTAAATGAAAATTGTCTTGTTTAATTGGCAAAGTGTCTCGCTTACCTCCTCAATTCAAGAACAAATGCGTAAAATTAAAAAGTAAAATTTTTTTTTATTCCATCATGATTTCGTGTCGCTTCTCTGAACTTATTTTGATGGGGTTGTTAGCAAGTTGGAGGGATTGATGAAAAAACGAAATGCTCTCGAGTTAAATTACAAGAATCCTTATGAACGGATGCATCAAGGTCATATTTTCCTTTTTGACATATACGTTTCTGAAAATTTAGGAAGAGTTTTCAGATGTTATTTCAAGGGAAATGCACAAGCACAGATGTAAATGTACAAAAATGTAATGTACATATCAGATGTAAATGTGTACGAGTACCTGAGGATTGTGTAGAAATCCCTGATTTTCTTTTCATAGAACTGAACTGCCTGAACCACCAGGCGTGCCGCCTCCATGCCGTCTCCTGGCATCCTCTGGTCTGAGGAAGGAAAACCAGAGAGTTGTTTGTTTCCACATGCAGAAGCCGAGACAAGTGCTGATGCTTGAAAGAAAAGAAAAAAAAAAGTACAAACCTCTGGGTTTTTCTCTGAGTTTGCGGAACAACTCCATGGCTTTTCCTTCCCTGAGGATAAAAAAAAAAGAAGTGAGCCGTGTTTCAGCTTAAAGAGAAGTTCTTGATTTTATTTTCAGACTCACAGCGTGTCCAAAGTCTCTCCGCTCCGCTGCCTCTGCACATCCACGATGTCTGGCTGCAGCTTCATCATCTCGTCTTCAAGTTCGGTCACCTGGGCCTTCAAAAACAAAAGTTATAATCCTTTAAAGGAAGCAAAAACCCCTTAAAGGCATCTTATAATACTCAGCGTACCTGACTACAGCTGATGGCAGTTTGCTCCATTTCCCTCCAAACACTCAGAAGTTTATCAGAAGCTTTTAGATATAAAGAGGTACATTTAGTATTAGATCGATTAGCTATTCCTGAGGTGAAAGCTGCAGACATCTCTTTATTCAGTTAACATGTTTGGTGGATAAAACACTTGCTATCTCAGAGCATCATGTACCAATCCCTGTGGCTGTCTGTTCCTGGTACTTGTCCATGTCTATGTGAAGGCTTGTGTTGAAGAAATCCAGCTTGGCTGTCAGTCTCTGGTGCATTGAAACCATCTCAATCTTCTGTTTGGACAAAGTGGAGTTGTGTCTCAGGAGGCTCATGCTAAAAGGAGTAAGAAAGAACATTTTCATAAATGTGCAAATGTCTTAAGTGATTCCAGCTTTAAAAAACTCTGAAACACTTGTGAGTTCTAAAAATTAGGAGTGGTTTTCAACATGTGTGGATAAACGGTGTAGTATGTCCTACATGGCAGCTTTCTGGCCTTGCTGCAGCCGTTGCCAGTCTTCCTTCAGAGAGCGAATGGTGTGCCACACCTGGCCACAGGTCCTCCTCAGCTGGCTGTACTGAAGAAGACACTTGGGATCTTTTTCTTTGAGACAGAAAAAAACACAATAAGATGAGGCGATGATGTTTGGGGACTTATCAGCAAACTGAAAAATGGCTGTTTCTCTAAATCCATTTATTTAAAGAGGAGAGACTGTGTTCTTACGGATGTAGCGGACATTTTCAGGGAGGATTCGAGGACTAAACTGGGGTTCATAAGTGCAAGAGGAGCAATCGAACAGAAACACAAGAGGATAGTCTGTCCGTCGTCCATCTACCTCCTAAAGGAAAATGAAATAACAAATCAAAGTTTGTAGATTGTATCAAACTTACAGCAGTGATGTAAAAAAATATTACCATGTAATCTACAGCGCACTGGGAGGCCAGTGCATTTGCTTCTAAAACCAGTCCTGCTTCCAGCAGCAGCTCCTGATTGGCTGCAGGAATGTTGGTGTCTTTTTCAATTCTCAGCTGCAGGCTGGCCACAGTCTCATCATCAGAAATGGCATATATCAGGATTTTGGCAGACATCATGTTGAGGACATGAACCAGCTGGAGAAGCAGGGTAAAATGAGGTCAGCAATGCCTGATGTGGACAGAGTGAAAAAGTGGAAATGGCTCACCTTGAGCTTGAGTATCATCTCCAGCTGGAGGAAGCAGTCGCTGGGGATAGCGTTGGGGTCTTTGCCTCGCTCCTTCGGCGACCACTTTAACATCAGCTGGAGCCACTTCTCCAGCCTCTCTGTTAACAGACTGCAAGCAACAGTTCCCACACGAAAGAAAGTTAAAGAGGAAACACGGCATTATTTTTCATGTTTTAAGTCAGTGAGGGTTACCAAAACTATCTTCATTTGCCAAACATCAGAATGAGTTTTTTTTAATAAAGATTTTCAAAAATTTTGTCAGATTTGTCAAATTTTGTTAACATTCAGATGTGTGAGCTGTTGTGCGGACTTGATTTTGATGCTATACTGTGTTTAGGGTCTTGTTGGGTCCAGTCGACAAATTTAAGGTGTGGTAAGGGTTTGGGTCAGGGTAAGACCATGGAAATAAATGGAAGTCAGTGCAAAGTCAATCACAAAAAAAAAAAAAAAAAATCACTAAATACTGTAAAGATACAGGCTGAAGCAAAAAGGAGTCTCATCCTCTGGACCAGTGTTTCCAAACCTTTTTTGACTTGTGTACCCCTTTGGCTATTTTGAGTACCCCTTCAGTCAAAATTATTGATGATTGTCCAAAAGTAGAACGTACAACAACTGCTTGTAAAATAACAACTATGTTACCTAATCTTTTATTTCAAGCATTTAATTCTTAAGCATTTTATCTAAAAAAAAAAAAAAAAAAAAAAAAACACCAAAACAAAACAAACAAAAAGACCAATATGAATATGTTGCCTGAAAGTTAGTAAGGAATTCAAATAAATAAATAAAAAATAAAATCCTATTATAAACCTGTATTTATAAAACTTGAGATCTTTTGAGTAACTCCCATATAATCACATTTTAAACTTGATCAATTGGGAACAAAATACAGAACAATAATTATAATTAGGTGTTTTGATGAAAACAAAGTAAAACTAATTAAGTCACCCTGAGCTGCTTTGATGATCTCCGATAGATCTGTGTAAAGAATTACTAATCCAGGTTGTTTTTAACTTCCAGTTTGTTCCTCATCTTGGTTTGGTTGTGTTTCACAGCTGAACTCAAACATATAACAAAAACTTACTTTTTGGTTAATAAAAGCTGGTTTCATTTTTTTTATTGGGTACTCACAAAGCAAAACAGATTCCAGCCCTATTTTATTGTACTACCTAAGAAATAAAATATTTTCATGTAGCCCTTGCAATGCACTCGTCGACCACTAGGGGTACAAGTACACCGGGTTGGGAATCACTGATCTAGGTCACCGATGGAGGAAAAAGCCATTAATCCAACAGAAACTTGAAAATTAAAGTGTTAAATAAAACCATAGCTAAATGAAAGAGTTTGGACATAATCACCACAATTATATTTATAGGATAAGAGAGAAAGCAGCACACCTGCAGTTGTGCATGGTCAGGATGAACATCATAGAACATAAACTTGTGCCATAAACTTGTGCACTGTATGGGTGTATTTTGCATATTTCTCAGGTATGTGACAATTTGACTGTATTATAAGGTTAGCCATGTTAAATGACGCACAGGTCTTATAATAATACTTATAACAAAATTATTGTATGCTGTGTGACTCTAATGAAAAAAAAATATATATAGAAAAGCAATTAAAAACAGGGTTTGCCATGTTTGCTTAGAGAAATGAGCCCCAATCCAGCAAGCAATTGTGTTAAGCTTGTGGTAGGATACCCTAAAAAATAACTCAAGTCATGAAATTTAAAAGCAAATTCAGATACAGCTAAGCAAAATTAGCTAAACTAACCACAAAAAAATAAAGAAAGAAATAAGTAAAGTACACTATCTCAAGGCAAGGCAGGTTTATTTACATTACATCTATCAGTATCAAGACAGCTTCAGTTGTTCTACATAATATAATCAATTTACTGAGCTTAGTGAGTTAAAAAAGGTCATGTGTCTTTTTCAAGTGTATATATATATATATATATATACACATATAGATAGATATACATAATGAATTATTTTTTACATGTATTTTGTGTTTTCTTCATTTAAAATCACCTGTTGAGGTTGTTTGGCTGAGGTAAATGTTTGCTGAAACGAAGATCCCCGTTCAGGTCCTCGTAGACAACAATGTGGTCGTCGTGCTTCATCCTGACTTTGTTGTGCCTGGAAAGATGGAGTTGCTTTAAAACTTAATGTTGAGTTTATCACCTTTGTGTCTTTAGGAGAAAGGGATTAGTGTTAAATTCCATTTCAGAAAAAAAAAACAAAACCCAAGAACTGAATTCCTGCCAGTGTTAGGGCATATTTTTCCATCTCGTGGAGCAATATCCCCCCATGAGCATCAGATCTTTTATCACAACGGTGAAAAAACAAGAGGCGCTGATGCTGGCACAACCCACATATCCTGCAATTCACTGGCAACTCTTGTTTTTCTTACATTCAGTCTAGAAATCATACAATAACATTTATCTTAAATACCGTTAATTATCGCCTAGTATAAGAAAATATTATCCTTGAACTTGTTACGTTATCACTGCTGCTAGAAGCTTGAAAAAATGGGGTTAAGGAAGAGAAAAGACACAAGTTTGCATCACTGTTCCATATTTTGACCCAAACAAGAGGTCAACATAAATGTAAAAAAAGGCAAACAAAGATGACATGATTAGTCTTGGATAAAGTTGATGGATTTTATTAGCCTCGTGAGACCATCCTGATCTCGCAAGCTTTCAAGATTTCACTCGCTAATCAGTCTGGAGACTCTCTGTTAAAGAAAATTTGGAGCCGTTCACCAAACGAACGTCCAATCAGCGTTGGCTTTGAGGCGGGTTGAGGTGTGACGCAACGAGAAGTGCAACAGTTCTGTCTAAAGAACATGGCGGCTTCAGCCGATGAAACTAGCGTTAGCGTAGCTATCGAGCAAGTTTTATCAAAATTACAGAGTATCTCTTAACTGAAAGAAGAGCAAAACACTGCTCTGGAGGCTTTTCTCAGAGGAAAAGATGTTTTTGCTCTTCTCCCGACTGGTTTCGGCAAGAGTAGCCTGGCTGTTAGTACGTCATATGCTTCTTTGATCTGATTGGTTTATTTGGCCCGTCTATCACCAACATAGGCCAATCAGCTAACCAGTATTTTCGCCGCTTCCCAAACTTACTTAAACCGAAGGTTTCCAGATGGATATGCAGAGCAAATCCATCTGGCGGAGTCAGGTTAGGATTTTATTGATCCCAGCTTTGGATATGTAAACATTGGAGCAAAAGAAAAGTGTATACAACCCAGTTTTTGTGCTTAAGAAAATAGAAAACCAGGAGAAAATCTCCCTTTGCACCTTTAATGTGAACTATAAGCTGTAAAACTTCATTAAAAAAAACATATTTCACAGAAAACATAGAAACCAAAACATTGCTGTTTATTTCTTGAGAGAGCACACCTCTCTTATAAGAAAGGATGTTGCGGCTGTGTTCAGAGTTCACTACTGTATTCAGACTTGTGTTAAATGGATACCATTAAACCCCTGCCATCATTTAAAGAGCTTCTGATTAACATCATAAAACGTTCAGCTGCTCTAATAGGTTTTTGCTGACATTTTCTTTGTTGTATTCCGCACCAAAAGCTTGATACTTTAAAAATGTGTCAGGAGAGGAGTACAAAAGAATATCCAATATTATTAGATACATCATGGAAGAGTATAAGTTTAACTAAGGAAATATTATCATGGTCAAAGGTGACAGATCTTGCTTTAGAGTAGGGTTGAAACAATGAATCTGATTAATCGTGATTAATCAATTATCTAAATAATTTTCAACTAATTTGGCAATTGATTAATCACTAAATGGAGAGTAGAGACCTTAACCCCAAACCTTAACTTATACCAAGATTGTAGCAAAATCTATTAATATGCTCTATCCTGAACTCCTCAAAGGGAAAGGTTTTAGTTTCACCTGGTTTAATTTCATGAAAAGTACTTTTTAACGTACTTTTTTCTATCAGATTATTAATCGATTACTCGAAAAAATAATCGACTGATTAATCGATTTGTTTATTGTTTATTTATTTGGATCCCCATTAGCTGTCAGTAATTTGACAGCTATTCTTCCTGGGGTCCCTTTAAAATTACAGATACACAAAACATATTAAATGATCACATAATAATAATAATTATTTGAAAAATAATGGTTAATTGCAGCCCTACTTTGGAGAGTAAAAAATAGTGTCTATCAATACCAAAAACAACATAAAGGAGATTTAAAATGTGAACCTACCAAGGAACAGGCTGCCAAGTCGGTAAGAACGGTCGAAACCCAGTGATGCACTCAAACACCAATGTGCCAAAGCTCCAGTAATCCACTGAAACTGTGTACTTTTGCCTCTCAATAAGCTCTGGGGCCTGGAAGAAGAACAAGGAAGAGTAGATTTAGAGCTCAGAATGTAAAGAAGGAGAAAGTTAAAAGAAGTCCAGTGAGATCATTGGTAAGACTAACCAAGTATTGTAATGTTCCCACAAACGATGTGCAGAGGCTGCTCTGGTCCAACTCCTTAGCGTAGCCGAGATCTATGATTTTATGGATGAGCTGTAATAATGAAATGAAATAAAAAGTGAAATTATCAAAGGATTCATTTTGTTCTGCAAATGAAATACAACAATTAAAATGGGGACATTTTATGAAAGAAGTAACAGTCAGATTGTATTTATACCATTCCATTTATAAGCTGGAATAAAAAACATCAGTCCAGATATTCTTTCTTTACTTGATATTACATTTTATTAGCAAAAGAACTGAAAGATTGTCATCTTTTAGCTGAAGGTTGGCAATTTTAGCTTACAGTTAAAATTAGTCTGTGCAAAGGTTGTATCACCATTACAATGTTGAATAATCAACACATGCAAAATAGCAGTCAGCCACCATCTTTGGATTTTTACCCTCTGAATAAATTAAACCAGATAACTAAGCTCATTCTGTTCAGATATAAGTGTGCATATCTTTTATGGTTTGAATGGGTCCACCCTTGACTGGCGCCTTTGCTGTTTTCCCTGTAGTGATAACTGCTGTTACTGTTTTCTCAGCTTGTGCATTAGAAACACAATCAAACCCTCTATGGGTGCCTATAAGAACATTAACAAAAATATAGAAATATTCAAGCTTAAATTAATTGGTTGGTTGGTTGGTTGGTTGGATGGATGGACGGACGGACGGACGGATGGATGCAGACTATAGCATTATTATCATTTTTTTATCCAGCAACATAAACCTGTTTCTGTTATTATAGGTAACAAGGGCCCAGGTTCCTATAATTGCAGCTTCCTCCTGCTAGACATTGACGTCCATTAGCAGAGCACTTAACCTAAAGTTACCTACCAATCTGTGCTTTGGTGCATGGGTGCGATTAGGTGAATAAAGCTCAGATGTAAAATGCTTGAGTGATCAATATAAATCTACAGTGCTCTTTAAATTCAGTTAATTTATCATTGATTATCTTGAAATATTAAATGCATAAATTCGTTGCAACTTTTTATCAATTAAAATAAATTAATATCATTTATTGATTAATATTAATGAATGACATTGACTTCCCAACATAAAGCAAGCGGACCATCTCTTTAAAAATATATGGACATATCTTTTCAGCAGTTTGTTTTTTTACATTCTTTCTAGATATATAATAAGGATGGTTGGTTGTTGCTGAAGTTAATTTGAAAGATAATTACATAACCCTATCTGTACTTCAAAAAAAACAATATGCAGAAATTGTAGACCTTAGAAATTCCTAAAAGAGAAAAGTAAATCATTCTCATAAGCAGGAGAAGTAATCAAGAAGATAGAGACCTTTCAAAGGAGGCACTGATCTTTTTTTGTCTTTTGAGTCATTAAAAACAAATCAAATACATATTTCTTGGGACGTATTTCTCTTTTTATTTCCAAATATAAAAAATTCAATGTGACTAATTATTCGACTGTTGTTGAGGTGATCACCTCCCTTTTTTTTTTTTTGCAGTGGTAGCCCATAGTGTAAACAGGTTCAAATAACACTGGCTTAGATGGTGGTTCAGTTTGGAGCCTTGAAGCAAGAAGGATTCCTGGCCCAGGGTCTTTCTGCATGAAGTTTGCAGGTTCTCCTGTGCATGTGTGGGTTCTCTCTGGGTACTCCGGCTTCCTCCCACAGTCCAAAACCATTACCCCATTTACACTACCCTTGAAAAACCGTGCCGAGACCGGTCCGAGCTCAGTAACTAAGATAACTTATCGTGTGTAAATATAAAGCAAACTGAACTGAACCGAGCTAGACACAACCAAACCGCTCTAACTGTAGACCAGTTCCAGAGGTGGGCTCGGCTCGGTTTTTCCCTGGCTCGGTTCTCTGATAACAAGAGCGCATGAGCAGAGCGCGTCATCTCCGTCTGGCTGCACATCCCGATTCACACTCCATTCCAGTAGTTGGTGGTAATGCCCCTCCGGAAGTTGCTTGCCAACCAACACAAAACAGAAGAAGAAAAACTATAAACAACAATCAAAATCTTCTCCACGCAGCATTTTAAATAATGGCATTTTAAATAATAGCACTGAAGTACAGCAACAATAATCAAGCATAACGTTCTGAATGTGACGGGCGCCGCAATTTTGATTTGCTTGATTCCCTCCTTCATCGTCTTCTTCTTCTTGTGTTTTATGGCGGTCGGCAAACAACTTTTGGTGCATTACCGCCACCAACTGCTTGATTTCCTCCTTCAATACTGGCAGTAATACGGCAGATCACTAGGAGGCGAGGAGTCGAGGAACCGAGATAGCGCGATGTGTAAAAGGCCGTCAGAACTGAGCTCGGCCTGGTTAACTGATCCGAGCTCGGACCAGTCTCAGCAAGGATCTGTTTTTCAAGGGTAGTGTAAAAGGTGGAACATGACTGATTATTAAGTTGATTGGCATCTCTAGATTGTCCTTAGGTGTGCATCTCTGTGTTACCCTGCGACAGACTGGCGACCTGTCCAGGGTGTACCTGAACAGGAAGTCAAAGGTTTATTTGATAAAAGGTCTTTGGGCTGTAGATTATCATTGCCTTTAATGATGTAGACAGAATATATGAGAATAAAAGTATAAGTGAGGCATTTTTTTTATCACTTTGTTTTCTTTGTCACTTGCCTACCCCTGAGTACTGCATTGTCCCTCAAATGGCGACATGCTTCTTTTATTACCGACTGTAATGCTTTCTGTCTGTATGTTGGTGCAAAGCCACAATAATGAACAATAATCTCAGAAGAGGCACATCCCACAGAAAACACAGGAAAGAAGTTGAGGGACAACACCCCATAAAAATGGCTGCATAAAAACAAGGTTACAGGCAGAGCTGAGAAAGGAGCTTCCTTTTGACTCTCTATGGTTAATTTAAGCATGGTAAATATTATTTTTCAGTTATTGAAAAAGTAATGGGATTCCCCCAAAAAGATAAATTAAATAGGTTTTTGCTTGTAAATGGTTCAACATTTTAGGGTTTACAATTGTTTTGGTTTCATATTTCATAGTTACGGTAGTTCTAAAACATATTTCACAATATACGAACTACCTAAATGTTAAAGTTTGGTTTAAATATCTTAAAACAAATTCAGACTTTACTTTCACACCCAGAAATTAAACTTTTTTTCTATTTTCTTGTATGTAAGTGAAAAGAAATAAACAAATATGCAAAACTATAAACTTGAGTTGAATAATTTCGTTAGTTTCCATTTCTACGAGGTCAACAGATTGTAAATAAACCTGATCATAAATTCTTTAACGAGTCTGACCTCAGTTGCATAACTTGTTTTAAGCAGAATTCTAACATGCAATGATTTGTTTTTAAAATAAATAAAATGAAGAGCAAGGTCCTCAAGTAGAGTTTTCCACATAAAATACTGAGGAGAAGGAATCAACATGTTGAGAAGATTTATGATTGTAACTCACATACAGAAGAGGCAAAAATCATCTTGTGGTTTGGGTGTTTCTCTTTTAACTTACCCTTTTCTCTCCCTGCTGCAGAACAATGTTTTCTGGCTTCAGGTCCCTGTGGATAATCCTCTTACTGTGGAGGTAGGTCAGAGCCGAAGCTACGGAAAAGAGATTTATATATATATATATATATATATATATATATATATATATATATATATATATATATATATATATATATATATATATATATCTTGGAGACACATTTATCTTTTGGGAAATATTGGAAAGTACAGTTAAAAGTTACAAAAGAGATGGAAAATCCTGTCTCACACTGCAGAAACGATAAACTATCTACATACCAACTCTAATTGGTGCATTTAGTGAGAACTGTTTTTGTTCAATAGAATTGATTTAAAAAGTTTATCTTGGGATTTTAAGAAATATTACTCACCATTTAATATTGGTTTAATTATTCTACTGAAAGTAGTCACATATCTTGTATTATCACTTTACAAATGTTTAATCCGTTAGCTTACTCTGCTTGCATTCAAGGCTTTTTTCATTATGATGTTAATCTGTGTTTTTTGCTTTGTTTCCATTCCAGTTGTCTCTACGTCACCATAGATATTGCACCATGGAGCAAAACACATGCAGCGGAAGTTTGGATAAAAAAGTGGAAAAGTTTAACATCAAGGGTCTGATCTTCAAACATTTCAAATGAAGGCAATTAAATTAGATCATATCAGTTTGCATCTGACATTCACAAGTACTAAAACAAATGCAAAAACTGCAACCTCAGTTGAGTTTTAGATTTTGGAAATGTTCCATCCAAAGATTTGTGCGGTTTGGTCATTAGACTATGATTTGCATTCTGATAAAGGCACACGCAACAAAAGCTTTTCACCCGCCGTCTGCTCAACGGCAAACATAAATTACTTTGTGAAACAAACAGGCTTGCAACTGTTTTAAGACACACACATCTTGTGAAAATCAGACCCTAAGTATGCAAAAGCTCAAACAAATATTGTAAGTTAAAAGGTATATGGGAGAAGTGGCACTTGAAATACAGAATGAATGTTGGGAGCTGAATGAAGCGGGAGCTAAAGATGCTAAATGGCCTGAGAAAGTATTGCCAACAAATGATAACATGCAACAATGCTTGCGTCTGTTGATTTTATTTGGTTTAAAAATGTTGTTCATCAAGGTAAAAAGTAAACACTATTAGAAACCAGTACTTGGCGAATATAGTTTTATTTGAAGATAAATAGATGTTTTCTCTCTTTTTTTTTTCATAGGTATGGTGCATTGCTAGGCTCCTTTAAACTAATCCTTTTTTTTCATTCGAAATGCAATGAAATACTATATACAGTGTTTTTAACTGGTGGAATCTGGAAACTTTTATGGTTAATTTAATTTTATTTCTTGCCCCCTGTAATGTACACAAAGCATATGAAGGGATGGATAATTCATATATGGCTGGTCTTAATGACAAAAAAATCATAATCATAAAATTTAGACCAGACTCATATTAAGCAATTAAGCACATTTTGCCCGCTACCAGGACAAGTGAGCAACAAATATTTTCCACTGTCAATAAAAGTAGGTGAAAAATGGTCACATGTTTTCTTTTTCTGAATCTCTTGAAAAATAAGGCATTAAGCTGCCATTTGTTTTGTTTTTCCAAGTACACTTTCATTTTTTTGGCATTTCAAACACACAGGATTTAATTTAAAGGTCTTTCAAAAAAAAGTCTGTCTTGGTCCATCCCCTCATGGCTGGCATCCTTGGAAACTAGAGAGCATTGCATTTCCAAAATACCTATGGCAGTTCTTTGTCTGATGTTAATACGGGGGCTGCCATTTTCATTTGTAATGGAGGTTATAAAAGTGGAGGTAGGCGTCATTCTCAGGTTTGTGTTTTTAAATTTTTGTTTTTATCATGGTGTTTTTAAGCTTATTTAAAAAAAAATGAAAGTGAGGCTCAAATATGCATTATCTTTATTTGTTTATTCACAAATTAGCCAGACATGGTAGCAGTTGCAATAGTTTTCCCACTGGAAAAAATACTCTTATGCCTTATCTTTACATGGATACCAAATGGTTACATTTAGAAGTGATAACTGTGAAATGATTAATGATTTCTGTGTGTACTTTCATGTGGAAATAGATTCTTGGTAAAATAGGCTAAAACTATGAAAATGCATTTTAATTCAGTGCTGACAGGATGCTAATTGATCCACAAACCACTACTGGTACCATTTATTAGAACGGAAATCTGATAATCTGATGATCTAATTCCATGAAAAAAGATAATGCATAGTACAACGTAATCCATAGTAGTCAACTATGACATTTTCGCTTTTGCTTTAGGCAGAATTTCCTTATTCTTTCATTATTTTTTATAAGAAACAATGAGCTAAGCTATGAGAGGGTAATAAAAACAAGCTTTTAGTCTGCTTTTTATGAGGACAAGAATAAAGACTTATGTATAGACTCAATAGAATAGAATGAAGGCTGCCTAGAATAAAGCCTATAGCCTGGAATAGAAACTGAAAAGTAACAGGTGTGCAACCAAAACTCTGAAGTCATCTCATGTGCGTCAGTAGTTGTTAGTGTGTGTGTGCTTACAAAGATTCTTCAGTAAAGAAGAACTTCCGCGTACTTAAACGTGTGTTTGAGTCTTTGGTTGTGGGTTGTTCACTTTTGTTTAGGCATTATCGGGAAAGTCCACCAAACTTCAGCAGGAGAAGGAGGTTCTGTGTTCCTGTGTGATTACAACTCTACTCCCATCTAAATCTGCTGTGACCCACATGCTGCGTTTTTCAACCTGCACTCAAATGCAAACAATTTATGTGTCAATGTTAGCGTCAAACTTGCATGACACAGTCACAAAGTTTGTGACTGTCTCAGTTGTTGACGCGAGCCTCAGCATGAGTGGGGCTATCATGGTGAGTAAACAGCAGGGGGTTTGGACTCACTGATGATACCACGGTGTTTCTCAGCAGAAAATTATTTTCCTTCAAACCTCAGGATATAACGGTCTGTGCCAGCTCGGCTCATCTTTTATAAAAATACCCTTCCCCTCCCTGAAATCTGAGCTGTGACATTGTATTAGTAGTGCTGATGTTGACAATTGAGCCTAATACTCACAAATGTCCCGTAGAAGAATGAGAATGGATCCCTCCCTCATTCCACAGCAGTTATCCAGGATGTTCAGATACTGCAGCAGAAAAACAAACATCTGTAATCCGGACACCATGGGTGTTGGGAAAAACCACATAAAAAAGGTTCAATAGTTTTCTTTTTTCAGTTGTTATTTTTGAAACTTTTACTTATTGGCTTTTCTCCCAAAACATCTTTTTTTCCTTTTAGGTAGTCATCTTTATAGAGAAGCATACACGGCAAACTAATTCACTCTGTGTTTTTATACATTTCATAGACAAATTCTTGGAACCAAGGAGTTTGCCTCATTAAAAAGTGCATAATGAGGCTTGTAATTTCTAGCATACATAAAGGTATAGTGGACGATGTTCTTTTTCTGGGTGGATCATCAAAATAAGTGGTCCTCCTTGTCAATCATTCTGGTGATATGTTTACATAAGGCCGTCCTACGTGCTCGTCCCCATTTTCACTTACCAGTGGTGACTCTGACATAGTGGAAAAATTGCAGATCTTCTTTTGAAAAGTAAGCTTGCATGATCGAACAAACAGCAACTTTTAAACAGAGTGTGCACAAGGAGAAATGGGCTCCTTCATGCTCTCACACGTGTTCATTCTTCGGAGTAGGTATAGGGTTGTGCATGTGCATTTTTTATTTTTTTTTAAAGCGGAGAGGGTGGGTCTTTTCAAAAAATTTGCGAAAATCCTCCACTATACCTTTAAATAAATTGTTTAGCTCTGGTCTAAATGAAGGGAAAGACAATTTATAAATTCGATTTTCCTCTGAAACTTGCAAAAAACTGCACGAAAGTCAAGATAAAACCTTCAGGTAAGATTGAGTTGAATAAAGCAATTGTTATTATGGGACTTTAGTATAAAAAGGAGCACTTTATTCTTGCATTTCTGTTATGGCTATTCGAGCCCTTATTTTGTAATAGTAAAGGAAATAGATATTGGGTTGCTTTATTATATTAGTCAAAAACACATTTAGCGGGTTAGCTGACAGCTGTTCAGTTTAAAAAATGGCACTGATGAAATCTCTCCTACTTTGAAACTAGATGTAAAACAATCTAGAAGTAATTAAAATATCTTATATTAAGTCTATTTACACTTAATTTGAGTAGGGAAATAAGATTGAGTAGGGATTTTTTACTCTTAAAATAAGATAATTAGATAAAATGTACTTGAAATAAGACAATAAAACAATTTCTTCCTTATTTTAAATTTTGTTCCATTGGCAAAGAGTCTCACTTTCCTCCCAAATTCAAGACAAAATGCGCTTATTTTGAGAAAATATGACTTATTAAGATTAACAATTATTTCCAGTGGTTGTCAGCAGCTTAGCTCTGTCAATTATAAATCGTGATAAAATTAAATCCATTTTTATTTTGCGTACAGTCTCCACCGCTCATTTTGTTTGTCCCTAAGACATCAGTTGTGTTTGTAGTGTTTTAAAATTCTGGTTATTTGGCGTAATGGGTTAAATTGTTGTGAATTTCAGTGTTTTTTTGTTTGTTTTTTTATCCTGTTTTTTTTTTTTTTTTTTTTTTTTTTTTTTATCCCATTGGGGAAATGGTGAAAACCATATGTGTTACCATATCTGTTCAGAAAAAAAGCCAGACTGAGGTTCTGTTAACTAAAGCAGCAGTGTATTGTTTTTAGCTTTTGTATTTTCATAATGATATGATATGAAGACAAATGCACAAAGAAAGATCTGGGAAAACAAATTAGGTAAGAATCTTACTAAATAATTATTCAATGTTATTCAGCAATTAAAAATGAGATGTGACCTGGTGAGCTCAAACCAAATGCAGGTCCAGCCACACTGTGCTATATACCTTTCTTAAATCTCCGCCCTGACAGTACTCCATGGCGAGTAGCGGCAGGTCATTAGTGGCCACCAGTCTCTGCATCCCCTCAGGAACGTCTCGTGCAGCAACCACATTAACATGGTCCAGCCTGAGTAAAATCAGAGCAGCAGACATCAGAACAGCAAGGTGCATTTATTTAAGGCATTTTGTGGAAAGCTTAAACATTTTCAATTAAAAATATCCCAATTTGCTGAATTTAAAGGGGTTATAGAATGAGTTTAAAGATGAATAACGATATTTAAGTGGGTCAAATGGACGTAGGAGAAGTTCAAACCCCATCATCTCCTCCTTTCTCTGCAAATATCACAATTCTAAACTTCCACCATGAAACGGGAGAATCCAAACGAAGCCCCGAATTGATGTCAATTCAGGGATGTTGCCTTATTTGGTTCTTGCCTGTATTTTTGTCACACCCCAAAATGTACATATAGTCCAGCCATTAGGTTAACTGGCCCAAGAACATGAATAGAAGTAGATGTAAGGCACCAGTTTAGCTTTTTATCCTACAGTTGGGTTTACTTCTACAAATATTAAAAAGCAGGCAGTTTCTCTATTGAAAATTAGCTAGAACCATGGGTGAAATGCAATGTTCCAGGCTGCATGGAGAAAGGGGAAATTTTTCAGTTTTTCCAAGGATCTGAAGACTCGACAGGCATGGATTATTTTTGTCTATTAGAAAATCTCTGCGAAGTTTGAAACTCAGCTGTTTGTTTGCTCGAAGAATTTTACAGAATTTTAACAGCTTTCAAAATCTTGGACAGTTCAAAGCAGGTTTTCTAAACTTCTTTTACTGAACCGAGTGGCTGTTCCGACCGTAAGACCATCACAACCGCAAGCTGTAAGCATTATTTTGTGGCTAAGCTGTTGATAGCAATGCTTGCATATCTATGGTGACCAGATGCTGGTTTCTGGAAAAGAGGACCAGCTCCAGGGCTGGTCTGGGAAACCTGGTGAACAGGGCTGTGAGTCAGCTGGGGACAGAGCGACCGAACCAGACCCAGTGAGGGTATGCTTCCCCCTGCCTGCCTTACCCGATAAGGCCTTATTGCTTGTTGCTATGATGCGTCTTTGCTCAGCAGTATTGCTTGTTGTAAACCAACCAATCAGCACACAGCGAGCCTTTTAACAAGGCTTGCATTAGGGAACAGCAAATATGCCATTTTCAGCCCGACCAATGTTACACACTCTATTCAGAGACCTTAAGGACCAGCACCAAATACCCGATATAATCATTCTATGACCCCTTTAAACAACTGAAGTAAATTGTACTTACTACTCTGGCCACATAGCAATAGATTTGCCTTTGCTTTTTTTGCTCCTATCTAATACTATGCAGTCACTCGTTTTTATTTCATGATCACAGTTACTAAGGAGCAATCTGTTTAAAGGGTGGACAACTACAAGTATCTGGGCGCTATCATTGATGACAAATTGACTTTTAACAAGAACAGTGAGGCAGTAATTAATTAATTGAACTTTATTCATCTCATATTGGAGAAATGTACCTCTGCATTTAACCCATCCCCTTGGGGAGCAGTGGACAGCCATCGCGGGGCGCCCGGGGAGCAGTGTGGGGTTAAGGGTGTTGCTCAGAGACCCAGAGTGGCAGTCTGTGGGAGTGGGACTTGAACTCAGAACCTCAGGATTCCAAGCTCTATGCCCTAACCACTAGGCTGCCACTCCCCAAGTAGGCAAGAGGGGACATCTATCTTCTGAATTTATTCCGTCTTAACATCGATAGGACTACATTGCCCTTTTTTAAAGTATAATGTTTTCATTGACTCAGTGTTATCTTTTTCTTTAGTGTCTTGGCTTGGTCATTGATCACTACAGGACCCCCCTAAAGAAAATCACCAAATGGGTTAGGAGACTAATTGGGTAGCCTCCACTCTCCTTGACTTCTTTTTATGAGACACAGTTACAACATAAAGCCGACTGTATGCCCTTTGAATGGCGTGTTCCAGCTCCTTCACTCTGGCCGTTGTTTTTAAGCCCCTAAAGGAAGGTCAACATGGTACAGGAAGGGTTTCTGTCAACAGCGATTGTTATGCTGAATAATCTTGTTCATACTGATCAATGGACGTGAAGCACTTTTTACTGACCACAATTATTTAAGTATTTTATATTTCAAAATGTGTGTTTTGTTGTTATCTTGTTTGTCTCGATGTAACTCACATTAATTGTCTTACTGTCTTTATTCATGTCTGTACAACAACTTTACCAGCACTACAGGACTGTAAAAATAAACAAACTTTGAACCTCATAGAATAATATGAATCCTTTGACTTTTCACGTCCCAAACACTAACATGAAATATTACAAGATGTCATTTGGAGTCAGTGAAATCTGTTGTAAACTCAATTTATATTACATCAACCACATATTAAAATTAAATAAATTGTATTTTAAAACAGGCATGATATTATATAATACGTTTTACCTTTAGTTTAATTCTCTCTGCTGTCTCTTTTAGGATTATAAACTCTGAGGCCTTGTATCAAACAACAAACAAAAAGATTAAGTCATTCCAGTTGTAGTAGAGAAAAACTATTCCATGTTAAAATGACATACCCCTAAGATGTTTTGGATTTTCCTCCATTTCTAACATATTTGTCAAAAGGAATGCAGTCAAAGCTTTTTAAGATGACACATTTGTTTTAATTTCTATAAAGGTCAGTGTAAATATGGCAGAATCTGAAGTATTTTGCATCCATCTTCATTAGTTCTTCCAAAGGATGGATCGTTTAAAATAATAACACTATATAAATATAAACTCCTGAAAGTTATAAACCGTTATCCCGAATAAATATGAAATAATATCTGGTCTGTTTCCTTTAATGAAGCATAAGCATCTTTGAGATTTAAGCATGTTTTGGTATTAAAAAAGACAAATATAACCTTTAGCAGCCAACCTTTTTTTCCCCACATGCTTTGGGACATTAGCCTTATCTAATTTATCAAAAATAATAAAAAAAATAGAAGAGGATCACATAGAACTGAAAAAGATTATTGCTTAACGTCGGCTCTCACGACTGACGCCATGTGCAACAGTGTCGACGACGGTATTTAAAAAGATAATTTGAATCAAAAAAGGCAAACAGACTCATCAATGTGAAAAGAAGTTTTAAACAGAGCAGTAGTGATGTCCAAGTGACATCACAGATGCTGTATTGATCTCATGCTACATTGACTGAAGTCATAGCTGTGTTTAGCCTGAGGAACAAACGAGTATGTGGCTACAGAGAAAAAAAACTTTGAATGACAGTTGTTAGTGTCACTTTACATTAGAATGTAAACCAACTCTCTTCCATCCACCAAGTCAAGACAGAAAGAATATAAAGGATACTTGTGCTGTTCTTGCAGTCAATGCAAAGAAAACAATAGACTCCCACTGATGCAAAGAGGCTGGATGTCTTACCCAACAGTAAAACAGGACATTAATCTATAAATCCAAATTATTGTTTTACTATTGATAATCATTGTAGATTTAGGGCAGGAATTTTCTTTTTTTTTTTTAAATCTTGGCTGGTAACTATAAAAATGCCTTTTGTAAATCCAACTTTGGAGATAAAACACAGAAACTGCAGAATAAGTCACTTTTCATGGTTCGACGAAATCTTTCAACAAATGAAAGAATAGCCCAATTAAAACTTGGTAAACATATTATAACTGCCAAAACAAGGCGAGATGTTTTCCAGTGGACACGCAAATCTGGGTTAAGAAGCTGCTATAATATAATAGCTAATGTTGCTATGTCCCCTGCCCTGTGGTTTTTCCATGAATGAAGCGTGGGTGCATTGGGTCGTTGTGGTTTTAACCATGTCTGTGCAAAAAATAACACACTTGTTAAAGTGAGAATGAGGAAAATGGAGCTTGCACCATCAAATATAACAAAACACACGCACACTTTGCATCTGACAAACATCCCATCCCACACGAGCTGGCACACCACTGCGGGGACTGACACCTAAACGGAAACCGCTCACAGATGTGTTTGGATATAAAATGCAGAGGAAAATCAGAAGATGGAACACAGCGGTGCTAGAAATAACCAAAGTCACCAAAATAACTGAAACAGCCAAGCTACTTTAATTATTTAATGCGTGATTTTTTTAAAATTCTATTTAGGGAAACCTAATTTGTCTTTATTTTAAGACAAAAAACCTGAGTAAGAGACGGGGGCATGAAAATGTAAAACCCCCAAACACCGAAAACATCATGGAAAGTACAAAGTTGGCTCATAAAACGATTAACTCAAAAAGAATAAGGCCTAGGAAGAAATCTAACAGCAAAAACAAATTTTGTGAAAAAAAACAACAAAAAACCCCCAGAGAGAAAAATTTCAACACATGTATAAAATTTTGTGAAAAAAATACCTGGATTATGATTGCATTTTAACAAATCCAATGCATTTTTTCTCCCTTTTTTTTTTTTTACTTTTTGGACTTTTACCTCATTGTAAGCATGACATTGCTTTAATTTGTGGGACACTGAGACATATATGGCAGTCCTGCAGTACTATGGATAGTAGGAGCTTTTCTATGTGTAATGCAGCCAGCGTGACCAGACATTAATTAGTGAGCTTGAAGAGTCGGACACAAGAGTTATGACCCATAATATCGATTGAGAGCGATGTTGGACAGACCTAGAAAACCTCCAAAGGGAATCTAAGGAGCCTTCTTTCAGTCTAATCCACCCTTAAAGCTTCAGTGTGTAATAATTACAGGGATATACAGTCAGAAATGTAATATATTATACATAACTATGTTATTTATCATCATCAACGAGCTCAGCCTCTTAACCTTAATATTTGCGTTGCCTTAGAATTCGTTATTTATAATTACATAGGAGCGGGTCTCGCAGCCATGGAGGCAGACATCTTTGCGCTACGCCAGCGCAGATGCGGGAGATGTTCATGTTGCTGCAGTCTGCAGTCTGACCGCTAGATGTCGCTAAAAGTTACACACTGTAGCTTTAAGGGTGGATTAGACTTCTTCAACCGCACACATCAAATGTCGCCTGGCGTCTGGTCACGAAGCAGTTTTGTTTGTATGCTTCTGCAACTTCGATTTGGAATTTCTAGGGATGCACAGCAGTTTCCCGCCAAAGCATTAGGGGAAGCCTATTCGAGAACTCGCGAGAACTTCGTCGGAAGGTCACGATGAACTTCTTCGGTGGTGCCAGCGTGAGTGTTTATTTTCCAAAACAACATGTCTGAGGCATCATACAAGTGGTTGTACTTCCAAACCTCCTCGATCAACCTTTCGGCGTGGTTATCCATTGTTGTTATTAATCCTCGGTTTTTAAAAATGGCGTGCCGTCTGACGTGTAGTCAGGATTTTTTTGAGGTGTGCCGTGACGGCTGCAGAGCCTCTGCGCGGGGGGAGACAGATTTGACGGTTGAAGAGGCTATGCGTCAGAAGTATAAATTGGCCTTTAGAAAACACTTGAGCAAGAGCAAAATATAACTTTTAATTACAGGGGTTTGCAGGGACCAAGGGTTGATAAGAAGATTCAATATATAGGTTCAAATTGGCAACAAAACTAATTATCCCCAAGTACTTAACACTAAATCAGATTTAGTTATGACATAATAAAATATTTGTTTTTCTAACCTTTTAAATCTTAACTCAAAATATATTTTAAAAGCCTCTGTACAAACTTATGGTTTCTAAGACTTAAAAATCTTACTTTAAAACGACAGAGGAAGTCAAAAACCATTCCAGATGCAGTCATGAAGGAAAAACAAAATATATAGATTCAAGGAAAAACAAAAACAAATGCATGTATAGGGGAAGAATAAAAATGTCTCTTCCCTATGAACATGAACCCGTGGGACCAGGAAACCTACCTCCTCATGATCTGTATCTCCAGACACCAGCGCTCTTTGTTTCTTTCACTCAGCTCCTGACGACATTGCTTTAAAGCAATCTGTTCCTCTGTGTCCTGGAAGCACAAACATACACTCAGGTTTACACCATTCCAGAGGACTAACATTACATTACAGTATATTTACAACTTCCCTGTCTGCCGATGCTCTGCTATAATCCTCCCAAGCACACACACAAAAAAATTCATTTTGAAAAACTCACACGAAGAGAAAAGACAATTAGGAGAAATTTATTGGTACAATTACTTTGTCTTTGGCGCTCAGACCTCGGCAGGAAACATAGTGCTTGATTTTGATAGATATGCACAGTCTATAAGGAGCAAAGAACAGGGCTGTTTCCCCCCAGGCCTGAAACTGGTGGTGGAGTGGAGATAGATGAAGCTGGTCAGTTTGTAGACTGCTGGTTAGAGAGACGATATGCTGAGCTTTATCGGGAGATCCAGTTGACTGCGTGAGCTGATACTAAAGTTTCACTCAGGGACCTGGAAGATCGAAGTCCAGTTTGATAACAGGTTGAGAGAACCTGTCCATGATGAGCAAGCATGGAGCGACAGTGGAGAGGAAAAACTCCCCGTTGGGAAGAAACCTCTGGCAGAACCAGGCTCAACATGGCGGTTTTCTGCCGTACCGGTTAAGATGAGACAGGGAACGCAGTAAGAGTCTGGAGGAATGACACTCTGATGAAGCTTTAGCTGGAGGAGGGGCTGCAGGTGGGTTGAAACGGTGTCATCTAAATGAAGTCACACAGCGCATCTGCCGCCCGCATGCAGGAGCAGACAGGTGCGTATTAAGATGAACTTTGGAAGCCGATTGGCTTTCGTGGAGGTGTGATTCAAAGCTGATTGGATGTGTCGTAGCTGGATTTAGGCAAGCAATGAGTTTCTTTAGTCGAACTTCCGCCTAGGCTCAATATGTCAAAGGACTAGTTCTGCCATTTAAAAGTTTTGTTTGGATTTCATTCAAGACAGAAAACAGTCTTGGATATTTGCCTTTAAAAATATTTAATGGGACACGCTTTAGCGAGCAGTTAGAATGAAACAAATTTCAATCAGCCAATTAAAGCTACCATTGTTATTCCAGTTCAGCTGTTTAATAAGAAGCTTGTATGCTCTCAAAGTTAATAAAACTTTGCATCACAGATGCAAATAGCATATGAATAAACTGTAATCCAGGCCAGTTAACACAATTGTACTGGAATCATTTATCCTCTTTATCAGCAATAGAAAGCCCTATATTTCACTTTAATTTGGCTTGTTTAGATTTATTATGATTAAACAACACTTCTTTGACATTTATTCATATTTGGGGAAAAGAAATTAAAACCTGGGAGCAAATCCATGCTAACAACTGGCTGCCTTTTAATTAAATTAAAAAAACAAAGTTTGATTGGATTAATTAATAAACAGAATTATTTTACTATGGTGATTTATATGAGTGAACAGAAAGGCTCTTAACTAAATGAAAGTTGCTTCAAATCTTAATCTGCATGTTGAGCTGTGATTGCCCCAGTGATTTAACACATACTGTGAAAAAACAACTAATTAGTGCAAGAATGAATTTATGTCTAATGGAGTGAAATGGTAAAGAGGAATAAATAGAAAAAAAAGAAACAAAAAGAAAACAAGATGCAAAAAGGCAAAGAAACCAGTTGTGATCTGTCAAAATAAAAAGCATGTTAAAGCTTGTTTCAAACTTTGTTGCTGAAGATATTATGGAAAATATTTTGTTGCAGGAAAAAAGCAGTTTAGTCATTAAACACAACAAGGGGATTTGCTATGAATATCATCCCAAATAACACATTCCTTTGACTGAGGTTTGCACATGGAGACATAAAGGTATCACTCTCGGTGACACCTAGAGCTGAAGGTAAGAAGGATGGACAAATGTAAAGCAACATTCTTGATAAGGACAAATTGGGATTTCGAAGCAGCACAATAGTTCCAAAAACACAGACATGGAAACAGTTTATTGGTTCAGTGAAAGAGATTAAAACTGATAGAACGGCTAAGAATTGTCTGACTTATATATTTGACATAAATCTTCGAAAAGAATATAGAAAGTGATTGCATAGAAAATAAATAGAAATGATCCCCTGGTCCTTTAAGATTTGAGGACAATTTGTGAGGAAGAATGGGTTAAAAATTACATCAGTAAAGCATGTGAGCATGTTCTAATTATGACTTACCTTAAATATGTCAAAAACAAAAAAACAAATAAATAAATTCCACAAAGCATCTAAAATATTTGTTAAACCAATATTACATTTGTGTCCATCCATTTTGTCCAAAGATTTCCTTTAAAGACAAGCTTGTAACTGTGGATAACTTGGGATGTTACAAACATCTGGAGCAACTGGAAGTCAGTGACCTGCTAAGAATATTTAATGGCTTTTCTTAAGGTTGGTTTGGGAGCTGGGTCTATACTAATGATAACTTTCACCTTGATATTGTGGTGTGTTTGCCAGCAGGTAAAAGCTCACGCTGAAACTAAGGTCCAGTCGCGAGGCCCTTTATTTAGGTAATAAAGGGATGGGACGATTTATGAAAACCGTCCGAACCGTTCAGTTCGACTGTCTCGGTTCGGTTCGCGTGTGTTTCATTCGGTTCATGCGCTGCTCCTTTTTCTCATAGGCGAAGCGTTTACACTCCAGAGCAGAAGGTGGCGGTACTGCGACCAAAGCCAACTACCAGTGGTAAACAAGAAGAAGAAGAAGCGGAGCAGCTTAGCCGGGTGTAGCAGAAAAAAATCAGATGTTGTGGAGAATTGTGTGGGAATGGCGAGTGGGAAAGAACAGGAGTTGGAAGACACGCCAGCAGCACTTTATAGGTCTGCTGTATGGGAACGCTTTGCATTTAGAGTGACCTACGATGACGGCGGAAAGAAAGTTGTGGATAAAAGGGCAACAGTGTGCAAGCATTGTGCAACACGTTTTGTTTCTGCTAACAGCAACATGACCAACATGTCATGCTAACCCCGAAATCCCTCATACTCCGTCAGCGCTCCGCCCCGCTGCGCTCCAGACCGGCTGCTCAAAGCAAAGCCTACAGCCCCCACTGTGGCTCCCGTCCGCTCCCCTCTCTCTCCCTTGGAGATGGTAGAGAGCATGCGCGAGATGAATTAAATTCAAAGCAGCAAAACATACGGAGATGATCCAGGGTTTCCACGGATCATTTAAAATAATTACAATCCATTATTTTTTGGGGGATTTTTTCATTAATTCCATAAATTTTTATGGGATTTCGGTGTAACAATCAACATGTATCGAACCGAACCGAAAACCGTGACCAGAAACCGTGAATCGAACCGAACCGTGGATTTTGTGAACCGTTCCACCCCTAATTTAATACAATAAAACAGGAAATGCTTGTTCCTTTATATCCAACAGGTGAAACATTCTTCCAGTGGTGCTAATGTTAACACTTACAACTGCAACCTCCAGAGCATAATGTTAGCTTGGCATGAACAGACTACCGACATAAAAAAAAAAAACCTTATTTAACACAAAACTAGGATAAAATGGTATGTTTTTCCTATCTTGTCATTACCCAGCAGCCCTTGCAGCTGCTCTGGCCTCACAGGACAGTAAAATGACTGCTTGAGTGACTGGTGGACAAAGGAGAAATAGAGCTTGGACTGACTGACACAAAGCTACTGGGTGTAAATGATTCATCATGACCTGTTATAGAGGCCTACAGTTCATAATTCATGTTAATCTGAATAAAAACTTATTAAAGGGATAGTTCGGGATTTTTGACATGAATCTGTATGGCATCCCCATCACCAGTGTCATGCAATCACACTGACTTACCCCTGGCAGCATCCTGTGAGCAGAGTTCTCGTCCAGCTTTGGTCAAGCTGAAAGTAGTCCGGCAGGTTTGCTAGACCCAGCGAAATAAAACGTTTCTCTTCCCAAAACATTATGTGTTCAAAAGAGCGATATTTTTGCATCCCAAAAACATTGTAGTGGAAAAAGTCACACGTCGTTATCACTTGGTCCTATTTTCTCTCTGTTCGTACCAGTGCGCGCCGTCATTCTGACAGCGAGCTCAACAACAGCCAGATGCAAGTCTCGCTCCGCCTAGCTAGGAGCTAGGCGGAGCGAGACATGCATCTGGCTGTTGTCAGGTTAGTAGGCCCTAGCTGTCAGGTCATGGTGTCGCGCGCACTGATATGAACAGAGAGAAAATAGGACCAAGTGATAACGACGTGTGACTTTTTCCACTACAATGTTTTTGGGATGCAAAAATATCGCTCTTTTGAACACATAATGTTTTGGGAAGAGAAACGTTTTATTTCGCTGGGTCTAGCAAACCTGCCGGACTACTTTCGGCTTGACCAAAGCTGGACGAGAACTCTGCTCACAGGATGCTGCCAGGGGTAAGTCAGTGTGATTGCATGACACTGGTGATGGGGATGCCATACAGATTCATGTCAAAAATCCCGAACTATCCCTTTAAACACAAACGCATCTTATTGAATATTATTTATTTTCAGCACCAGTTATTATAGAAAAGCTCTCTCAAGCAGTTTCTGATGCATTCTGGAAACAGTAGATTAGCCTCTGGTCTAATGCGCCACCTGGTTTGAGAAACCTGTTCAAAGACTTACTTTTACTTATTATTTAGGTAGCACACACATATGATCATTATCTTATTTTATTCTTATCCTTCTTATTTTATTATTATATCTTATGTTTACTTACAAACTTAATTTTCTCTCTTCTGTAAACAGCTGCACTGCAAATAAAATATTTCCTGCAAGGAATTAATAAAGTAATTCTTATTCCCCACCCTGCTGGTGGTGTAATGTGTAGGGGACATCAATCAGCACACCTGGGTCCTTTGCTGCGTATCATTTAAACCTATCTCAGTTTTGCTGGCATTTCTAAATGACCCAAGTCATATGGCTGTTTCCAGTAGAATCATTTTGCATAAACTGTATTAAAGCTCTAATAAAATTGGGTGTGCTGGAGATGTGCAGCAAACAAATCAGCAGCAAGAGCAAAGCTAACATGGCTATACTGACAAAAATCCTAATAGTTTATTCTATGCAAAAAAATAAAAATACAGCTGTTTTGATGGGAAAAGAATGTCCAACCCAGTGCAAGCAAGGTGTATCCAATAAAAAAGCTTGTGAGTGTATTTCCCATTTCCAAAAATAAGCTCCCTCCTTCAGTTTCTCATCAAGGAAATGATACCACCCGTCTCCCCACCATCCGGCTTTCCCAATTAAATCCCAGACCGCCCTGTGTTCAATCACCCAATCGTAATCAACAGGGACATTATTAATGCAGGAAGACAGGAAACTTTCTATGCAGGATGTTTAGTCATGGTAGCAGAGGCTCCACCAATAAACTAGTCCTCATGTTCTCTTAAAGCCTGAAATGTACCTCCACATGGTTTCATTATGATGTAATTGATCATAAAGAAAATATTTTAAAAATCTACCTCGTCCCAGATTAATATGGTATTAATGGAGCAGACAAACTGCAATCTGAATAAAATATTCAACAGAAAGTGTTGGAGAATCTACCGTAAGCATTAGCACTGACTCAGCAGGAGGCTGCAGCCCACAGTAAAGGTGAGTATGAACACAACATGCAGCTGTAATAAAAGGAACAGGAAGGTTCACCAAGGACAGAGAGTTCACACTCCCATACTCTACTCTTACTGGTATTACAGTTGTTCTTAGCTCATCTTCCTATGACTTATTAAACATTTCAGAAGCAACAATTGCACCAAACTGACCGTTTCCTGGACTGAGGTCATTCATCCTCTCTATATAAAGCAAGTGGAAAATCTAATGCTTTTGCTTGACATTAGTTTCTTCCTCTTAGTCAAAGATTTAGTCATAGATGAACGCAAAAACGAATCATATTTTGTTAGGGCTGGTTAATTAATTGCATTTGCAATACAATTACAATATTCAAATCATAGAGGCACTCAGTTTTGTCGGAGTATGACACTGACTTTCTCACTCTAGTCTTTTACGTGGCGGTAATATGCTTAAAGTGGGTTTGCTGCGACACAAAAAGGAGGATTTTTTGTCAAATCATTTAACACTAAATTTTTGATTTGTTGTTACATCATGAGCTCTTTTCTCTTGTTACACATCTTGCATGTAAACATAAATGAATAAAGGAAGCAGGAACTGCCTTCTGTTTTAGAGTTATATAAATGAAGGAGGTCCAGTTATTGTTTTCTGTAAGCTAGGTCTCACATTACAGGTGACTGAAAATAAAAGTTGTTTAATGCACCTTAACAATGGTTCAAAATTTACAGATGTCAAAAAATACAGTAGAAATAAAGGTATTTTTATAAAGGTGTATAAACTTCTTGGTTCAACAGTTTTGTACTTCCCTCTATCTGTTATTATTTTTGTTTTTAGGAAGTGAATCTAGGTCAGATTTTTCATGCTAAGAGAAATAGAATGGGTACATTTTATTTTATTCTAAGTATTCTTAAGACGCCTTAAATTGCGCAGACACGCAAAATATTACTATATCTTTTTTGCTTTTTTTTCCTTCCATAAGCTTCTGAAAATTTGGGACCTACTGAAAAAATGAATACAAACATAAACTGAGGATTCAAGACTCTGGCACTCTGATCTTTATCCTCTTTTCTGAGACACTTAAAACTGTTTGGAATCACCAGAAGTATAGAATAAAGAATAAGACACTGTTAGGGATGGTTGCTGTTCCAGACTATGATTTGCTTTACCTTATTTTGCCATCTTGTGACATTCCCGAAGCCTCCAGTGCCGAGCCGCTCCTTCAGCTCCCATGGCCCGCAGGTCTGCGGCTGCTGCAGTGGGACCCGATTCATGGCCTCCTTGCCTAAACTCAGCAAAATGACAAGATAGGAGCTTTATCGAATATCCTTAAGAAAAAGTGATTAAACTGCTTAGTTTTGTACAGGATATTCTAGAAAAAAAAAACAAAAAAAAAAAACAAATAAACCATCTAAAGTATAAACTTGAACTGTCAAAAGGCTGAACCACAAACACTTAAACCAAATGATAAAAAAGCTCATAAAAATACTTTTTTAAAACCCCTGAATGATTATCAAGAATGATTTACATTCAGTTTTGACTCAAACCGCTGCTTCAGATGAAAGGAAATAAGATTTAAATGTTTAGAACTCACAACAAAAACCATTAATGTGGCCCAATTGTTTAACTTTTGCTAAAGTGCAGTCTCACGAGCCAAAATGCGTGCTAAAGTGCCTTCTACAGCGGTTAGGGTGTGCTGTATGTGTTTATTTTTTCTCTTTCTGCCCCTGCCATTTAAAAGGTCTGTGCACAGCACTGCCACTGTGGTGGAAGAAGGATAGCAGCCCCACACTGGGGAAATTCAGATCAGCATTTAAAACAAACAAAATAAAAAGTACAGTTACATGGTTTATTAGAAAACCAATTAAATTAATTTTGTGCAACTGATTAGGATGATTTGAAAGCGTATAAAATGTGCATGATTGTGTATAAAGAAACTGGAACAGAGTATTAACAAAAAAAATGGAACGTGTCAAAGTCAGTTTGTTGGGAACGGAGATGATTATAAAGTATAACAGCAGCTGAGAAGTAGAATCTGCAACAGCGTTCCTTTGTGCACCTCTGGCGCTGAAGTCTGTCACTGGAGGGGCTCTCAAGCTCTACTAAAACTTCCTACATGGAGTGGGACATATTTTTCCATCACAGATATTATTTTTGCTGCAGTCCTACTGTCTCCCATCTCCTTCACTGGGTCCAGGCAGCATCCCAGGACAGAGCTGGCCACCCTGATGAGCTTATCTGATAAACTACAACATATTATGTAACAATACATGTTTTTTTTGTTTTTTGTTTTTGTTGAATGTAATTGTTTCTATGGAGATTGCAACGTGCCCCTTGGGGTTTTCCCAGCAATTGTAAAGCATGTCTTTTTGTGAAACATACACTGTGTGCAGAATTAAGCAAGTTGTATTTTTGAGGATTATTTTTATTATTGGGCCACAATTGTGTTCTCAATCAACCCAAAAGACTCCTTAATATCAAAGTGTCATATTTTTTTTAAGTTGATGTGTTGTTTTTTTTTAGATTTGGCCATTTTAGGAGGATGTCTGTCTGTGCAGGTAAATATTACTGTGCAGAATTACTAGGCAACATAATAAAAAACAAATATATGCCCATCTCACTTGTTTATTTTCACCAGGTAAACTAATATAACAACTCAAAATTCAGAAATAAACATTTGCGACATAAAAAAACAAAAACAAATCAGTGACCAATATAGCCACCTTTCTTCACCATGACACTCAAAAGCCTTCCATCCGTAGATTCTGTCAGTGTCTTGATCTGTTTGTGATCCACATTGCGTGCAGCAGCCACCACAGCCTCCCAGACACTGTTCAGAGAGGTGGACTGTTTACCCTCCCTGTAGATCTCACATTTCATGAAGGACCCCAGGTTCTCCATGGGGTTCAGATCAGGTGAACAAGGGGGCCATGTCATTATTTTTCCTCCTTTTAGACTTTCTCTGGCCAGCCACGCTGTGGAGTATTTTGATGCGTGTGACGGAGCATTGTCCTGCATGAATATCCTGTTTTTCTTGAATGACGCCGACTTCTTCTTGTACCACTGTTGGAGAAGGTGTCTTCCAGAAACTGGCAGTAGGTCCGGGAGTTGATCTTGACTCCATCATCAACCCAAAAAAGGTCCCACAAGTTAATCTTTGATGATACCAGTACCTCACCTCCACCTTGCTGGTGTCTGAGTCGATAAGGAACTTGCTGCCCTTTACTGATCCAGCCTGGTGCCCATCCATCTAACCTATCAAGACTCACTCTTATTTCATCAGACCAAAACACCTTGGAGAAATCAGTCTTCAGATATTTCTTGTCCCAATCTTGACATTTTGTCCTGTGTGTCTTGTTCAAAGGTGGCCTTTTTTCGGCTTTTCTTACCTTGGCCAGGTCCCTGAGTATTGAGCACCTTGTGCTTCTCTGCCCTCTAGACATGTTGCAGCTCTGAAATATGGTACAACTGGTGGCTGATGGCTTCCTGTCAAGTTCACGCTTGATCTCAAATTATGGGGAGTTATTTTGCGTCTTCTTTTTCCAACACGCTTCTTGCGCCCCTGTTGGCTATTTGCCATGAAACGCTTGATTGTGCTACGATCCCGCTATAAAAGCTTCGCGATATCCAAACCTTTAAAAGACATCTGACAATTTTTGACTTTTCAGAGTCTGTCAAATACTTTTCTGACCCATTTTGCCAAAGGCAAAGAAGTTGCCTATTAATTAGGCACACCTTATATAGGGTGTTGATGTCATTAGGCCACACCCCTTCTCATTACAGAGATGCACACCACCTGATTTACTTATAATTGGTAGTTGGCTTTCAAGCCTATAGAGCTTGGAGTAGCACAACATGTCTGAAAGGGATGATGTGGTCGAAATACTCATTTGCTTAATAATTCTGTACACAGTGTAAAACACTGTTTATATCATTTTGTTGCAGTGAAAATAAAGAAATAAAAACACAGCTTAGAATCTGGCTGAACCTAGAAGAGAATCAACTGTTTAAATAAAGGAAAAATGTCTACTAAAAATATTTGAAAGCTTGAATTATTAAAAAATTGACTACATGGACTAAAAATATTTCAAGTAATCTTACCTAAATGAATCTGTGGGGAATACTAAAGATTATGGTGCTGAAAGGAGGCCTCTCAACTCTTAAAGGTTTAAAAAAAAAGACATTCAGAAAGCTTGTAAGCTCCTATATAAAGGTTTTGAATGTTGTTAATAAACGTGTCTATACTATTTAATGACAAATATTTAAATAATTTTTAATGTACTCTGTACGCCTAAAACATTTTACTATTATCAGATTGGAAATGACTTTATGTAGCCTTCCCATGACTGAAACTGTATGTTTTAGGTAAGAATAGAGTCATAAAGCTGTCATTGCATCCATGTTTTAGGCTTTAATCATAAAATTTCTTCAAATGGAAATGCTATAAAAACATCTCTTTCCCGGGTGTTAGTTGTTATTACAGCGGACTCCAGCTGGACTTTCGCAGTTTGTTTTTATCAAGAGGAGCGCCTCGTCCTACCTTTAACTTTCTCTGCAGCGTCTTTCTTGGCTTTCTTTAAACTCTCCTCTGTCTATTTGTGTATTTAGGGTCTTTCCACCTCTGCTGTAGTTATTTTGGCGTCGGCCAAACTCACAGCAGTCTGTCTACTTCCTGATAATCGCATTTCCTGTAAAACTTCAAAAAAAAAAAAAAAAAAAAAAACTCCGACCCGCCCACTCAATGTTCACTGCAGTCACCTTCCTGCGGGGTTTTAGTGAGTTTGTTGGGGTTTCTATTGGAGTTCAATGCTTAAAAATACAGAATAAAAAATAAATAAAAAAAAAAAACTCTATTTGAGACTAATTAATGAATGTTATGCTTTTGCTTTTGGTTTCTTCATGTTTTCCAGATTTGGTAGAATCCCTCTTCCCTAAAAACACTGCAGTTTTAGACCCAGATTATTTTTCTCCCTTCTCACTGGCTCTTGTTTTACGGAAGAGGATTAGGGCCACTGGAAAAAAAAAAAAAAAAAGTTTACTGATTTTTAAATTTTAGTTCAGTTTAGTATGGAAAAAAGTCAGAATTCTGACTTTCTCAGAATTCTGACGTTCTCAGAATTCTGACTTTAATCTCAGAATTCTGAATTTTTTCTCAGAACTCTTACTGAATTCTGACAATAAAAAGTCAGAATTCTTATGGAGAACTTCATTTGGAGAAATTTAATAATTAAAGCCTAAAACATAGATGCATTGACAGCTTTATGACTCTATTCTGACCTAAAACATACAGTTTCAGTCATAGGAAGGCTATATAAAGTCATTTCCAATCTGATAATAATAACATATTTTAGGCGTACATGGTACATTAAAAACTAATTAGATATTTGTCATTAAATAGTATAGACACGTTTATTAACTTTGCAGCATTCAAAACCTTTCTATAGGAGCTTACAAGCTTTCTGAATGTTTTTTTCAACCTTTAAGGGTTGAGAGGCCTCCTTGTTATCACCATAATCTTTAGCATTCCCCACAGATTCATTTAGGTAAAATTAATTGAAATATTTTTAGTACATGTAGTCAATTTTAATAATTCAAGCTTTCAAACATTTTCTGAGATTAAAGTCAGAATTCTGAGAAAAAAGTCAGAATTCTGAGATTAAAGTCAGAATTCTGACTTTTTTCCCATACTAAACTGAAATAAAATCTTAAAATCAGTAAAAAAAAAAATTTCTTTCCAGTGGCCCCAATCCTCTTCCGTACTTTTTACATTTAAGATAAAGAAAATATATAGAAATAAACATTTTGTAATATATACTAATAGGATTTCCGATGTTAAGCTTAACTGCAATTTGCTGTCTAAAAGTCTGCAACACAAAATTTTAAATATACAGTGGTGTCAAAAGTACACACATTTGTTTCTTAAAAAAACACTCTGGTAAAAGTTCAAGTATCAACTCAAAAACTACTTAAAGTATAAAAGTATAAAGTAACCTTTAAAAAAACAGCCAGATGCCACTATATGAATCTAGATCATAGATCATGATCATGAGCTCTATCTTCACCATGACAGATTGATACAGGGCCTGCTTCACTGCAGATGCAGCACCAATCTGTCTACCGATCTTCTGCTCCATTCTTCCCCCATTCTACTACACTTGGGCAAGACTTCTTACTTCCTTTTCCTTTTCCAGGCTGCCACCTTACCGTGGTGGGGCGTCTGAGTTTCCCAATGATCCTATGAACTATGGTGTCAGGGGCTTTCATGCTCCCAGAGGGATCACTCAAGGTAGACAGGTCCACGAAGCATGGAGTCGTTCAGAGCTCAAAGAAGAATCATGGTCCTTACTTCCGATAGTCCCAGTACTTGTAGGCCGAAGAGGTCAGGTGCATTATGCAATAGGTGGAAGCCAGGTACGAGGATCTTGGCAATCCTAGACTGCGAATAATCTAATGTTCATTCAAGTAGTCTGTGATTAATCTAAAACTGCATGCGTCTACTTACTTTTGTACCTAATCTGTGGGTCTCTGCGGCTCCCCAAGAGGTACGAATGGCTTCCTGGCTAAGGCTGAAGGTTATAATAATAATACATTTTGTTTCATGGCGCCTTTCTGGACACTCAAGGTCACCATACAAAAAAAAAAAAAAAAACACAATATGTCTTATTTTTAACACAGTTATGTCTTATTTTACCATAGAAAGACTCAGAATGAGACAAGGAATTAGAGACTTTATGGTCTTAAATAGATATAATTATTTTGGTGCATAGAGCCTGGCAGAAGTGTGACAATGGAGATGTCTTTCCTAGGCCATGGACACACTGGCAGTGGACTGGAAGAGGCAGTAGGGAGGGCGCAGGTGAGGCTTGGCAGGGTCTTTCAAATTGAAAATACTTTTAGGCTCCATTAGGTTTATATTTGTTTGTATTTCATAATGTTGTATAAAGCAGAACTCTGAAAGATGTATATATCTCTGGATAATGTTTCATTACCGAATTCTGTTTTGAACCTCTCCACAACTTCATTCTTGACCTGCTTTTGTTCTTTGATCTTCATGACAATGTTGTCTAATAAGCTTCTAAATCCTTTAAAAAAAGAGAAGGATTTGCACCAATGTTGAATTACATAATAGTGTCCTGGATTTGTTTATGTGGTACTGTTTGACGCTTTTGATTTTTATTTTATATATATATATATATATATATATATATATATATATATATATATATATATATATATATATATATTTTTTTTTTTTTGATTAGTTATAATCTTATTTCTGTGGAGGAATTATCTCCAATCTAAATAGATCATTTGTAGGGGAGTTCGGTGTTGATTGCCAGAGTCATCATATCTGGGCCAGCATAGGCCAGTGTAAAATAATTTTTTAACTGAAACTTTCAATAACTAGATTCAACATAACTCACTGGTTAGAACATTTGGCGGAAAAGCCATCAGAGGACCTGTAACTTTTTGATTAGAAAATATTTTTTCCCAGATGAATAGAAATATTCTCCTTATTTAAGAAAACAGCATGTTAAAGTTAATACTTTTCTCTTTATATTGGCATATTTTTTTATTTATTACAAGTAGGATATTTTTTTCCTCTGATGGATAAAAAAATGTACCAGTTAGCTTAGCTATAACGAAAAATAATACACAAATAAATAAAAATCCAGTTGATGCCCCCTTCTTTTTTGCCATCCACTCTCAAATGCCCATTTGCAAAAAATGGGAAGAGAATCAGATAGACAAATAATTTTGGTGTATTCATGGAAAGAAATCAGGGCCTCTCAATGAGGACCCATGATGCTACACATTTAGCATGGCCCGGTGCTTTTAATATAAGAATGTCAATTAAATCTTATTTTCATCTGTTTTCTCCACATGTTTAAATTCAAATAAAACTGATGTTTCTTTATTAATTTTAGAATGTCTTTTTCTTGAACTATAAATTATTTTAATTCCATGAATATGTTGATCAGTAAATAAAAATCATACAAAACATATAAAAGTTAAGCTAAAATTGGACAGATCTGTCAAATATTATTTTCACTTCACATTGAAAGAATAAAATCCAGAAGAATTAAATGTTCAAGTTGATAAAAATTATTTTTGGGCAGTCATTAATATCTTTGGCTGAGAGGGGGAAAACGCCCAAAGGTTTATACAACTTAAAAAAGGTTGGGAACCACTGCCGTAGGGTGCGGCAAACAATGCAGTGTTGGTTTTGGTTGTCACAGGTCAACCTTTTTGATTTAGTGATCAATTACTTTTGAATCAAAAAAAAGATAGTGGTTTTCAGTAAAAATATTACCTGAGACTAGTTTTGTCCTGATATAAACGTTTTGTTTTTTTCTAGGAATTTGGACAATTGTGGAAAAAAAATTACAAGCATCACCGGTTTTTCCTAATTGGGTTCTAGCAAACCTACATTTAGCGTTTACAGGCCACTCTAGGAAGGTTAAATGTCGTTAGGAAACAAGAAAAGATGCCCGCTTGGCTTTGGATTTAATGTTTAGGATATCAGGTCCTGGGCAAACTTCCCTTGCTTTCTTGGACAAACAACTTTAGTGTAACTTATTTTTTTATTATTATTTTTTTTATATAGCACTTTAACAGTATTTGGATGACCCTCAAATAATCTAAACCTCTTAAAAATTCATTCTTTACAAGGCTATTAAGATTTTATTTAGAGTGGTTTTAAGTCTGTCAACACTAATTAGTAATACACAATGTTTCAGCGGTATTATTCATGTCCATTAGCCCAGTTTAATCTAAACTACGTATTTCCTTACGACATCTTATAACTCGGCTGGGTCATTGTTGACCCAGCGGATGTTGTAATTGGAGAACCACTTGAGATTTTCCAGCTGAATGACGTTTTGTTTTCATTGCCTGCTATTCCTGGAGATTAACAGGCTCAAAAATGTATCAGAAAAATAACAGCAAACATTGGATACACATCTGACGTTTCTTTTATAAAGAGTTTTTGTTTGTCAAAAACATGTGATCTAGAGAAATGTTTAAAAGTGGTTTTCAAAATGTTCTAATGAGGGGGGGGATGCAAAGCTTCAGCAAAAAAGCTTAAGCAAAACTTCTAATAAGTTTATTTTCTTAATTAGTACCACTAAGTACTACGGTAATAGTCAAATGTCTGATATAGTTTCTTATGACTTATCACTATACAATCAATTATTGTTTTCTTTACTTGAATGAAAGATATTAAAGTATTTTTATATCTGGTGTTATGAACCATTGTTTTTGCTTCACTTGACCAAGTTTTAAATAAATTATTTTTAACATTTATGACAAAAAAAAAAGAAAAGCAATCATCTTTCTACTGTCATTATTCCAGATTTTAGACAACTTGGAAACGTTTCCCAGAGTAACTGTTGTCATCTTCAAACTAGGAATTTTTCCCTGTCTTATTCCTTATGGATTTAAAATAAATCTATCAATTGTAAGATTGTTTGATTACAGCAGAGGCACAAGTAGGCTTAAAAACAAAGGTGTATCCAACGGGTCTGAGGTGGATTCTTATTAAAGTAGTTGTCATGATCTTGGCACTGATGGCTGGATGGATTACCCGTTTCATTCACCTGTCTATCTTCGCCCAATTCTCATTACTGTTCATCTGATCCACCTGCTTCAGTCTCTATTTAAACAGCCTTCAACGAGTCATCAGTGCCAGATTATTCAAGCCTTTTGGGAGAGTTCTCTAGCGTACCTGTGTGCTCTGATTGTCTGATCCAGACCCATTCTGCCTCTGGACCTCTGAGCTCCCTGTTCTGATCTGTTTGCCTAACCTGTCCCCGGAGTCTTGCCTGTGTACCAAACCTGAAACTGATTCCTGACACCCTTCTCTTTGGATCTCTGATCTCCTAGCTCTCTCACCTGAGCATGTCCTCAACATCGGCTTTGGCTTCACCCTCTGGATTATCCTGCCTTCCTTCTTCTACTCGGCTCTGATCTCCTGCCTGTTCTCCAACCTTCGGTACTTCAAAGTCTTGGACTCTCTGGGAGGTGTCCGGCGCGTCATGTAGGCAGCCGACCAACAAAACCAACCTCATCCTCTGGGCACGGACTGAACTTTAATACCACGTTAGTGACTCGCACACTCATTGTCATCCTCCGTCAGATAGGCGTGATCACCATCCAGTTGCCTCCTCCTGCAAAGGTTCCTCCCTTAGACGCCGTAGCTGTTCACTACAGTTCCGTCTCCTAATAAAAATTATGAGAAATCTGTCAGCCTCGAATACTGGATCCTACTCTCCTGAGCGCAACAGTAAGACATGTGATGGGAAATGAAACATCAAAAACAAAACATCTTTAAAATGTTGCGTCCAACTCTGATTATATTCATTTGTCCATTCTGAAGGCTGTGTCTCAACTCATATGCAGTGATGGGACTAACGGCGTTGAAAGTAACGGCGTTACTAACGCCGTTACCTTGTTTTAGTAACGAGTAATCTAACTAATTACTTTGACTGTAACTATAACGCAGTTACCATTGCAGGCACCCCGTTACTGCGCGTTACTCAGGTCGCACAATGAACCTTTTTTCATGATAGGACTCGTGCGCAGCTGCGTGAAGCTGACACCCCACCCACGTCAAAAAACTCTGCAAATAGACTGAATGGTTAGTGCAACGTTAGTGCAGATTTGTGCAGAAAAAAATATTGTTTGTGCTACTTTTGTTTAAGAGATATTAAAGATTTATTTTAGGTCATCCAGAGGTGCGCGCCTTGTCCTGAGAGGGGAGGATGAGAATGGCTGATGAATAGTGAGATTCCGTCTGTCAGTTGAATAGGTGGGTGTTTCTGCTGGCGGGTGTTAACGTACAGCACACACAGAGAGATGGAGAGTGAGGATGACTCCAGCAGCAAAACAGCGTTTTCCACATGGAAATACCAGTGTTACGTAGAGCTGCGTTTCCCCATCACATAACGGTTTCCTCTGCATCTCCACACAGCGCAGGCGGCAAGAGTCACCGCGCAAGCGACAGGAAACGCGCATGCTCGCTAAATGCGCGCAACAGTCGCCCTGTGCTCGCGCCACAGGAGAACTATGGAGAGCGTGAACGATCAAATGAACCTGACAACAGCCAGAAATGATAGCCTATATGGAGAAAGGGAGAAATCTGGATGGATGGTTGGATGGATGGATGGATGGATGGATGGATGGATGGATGGATGGATGGATGGATGGATGGATGGATGGATGGATGGATGGATGGATGGATGGATACTCTGCCTTCTCAACTTACTGTTTTTTTTATTTTAAACAATATTTGATGGCCTTTGTGGCAGGGATGGAGATCCATATTTTATGTCACACACAGAGTATACATCTAGATAGATAGATAGATAGATAGATAGATAGATAGATAGATAGATAGATAGATAGATAGATAGATAGATAGATAGATAGATAGATAGATAGATAGATAGATAGATAGATAGATAGATAGATAGATAGATAGATAGATAGATAGATAGATAGATAGATAGATAGATGTTGCAGTATCTATAAAAACCCAAACACACAGGATTTCAGAATTAGACATCCCCAGTTATTAATTTCATATACTCACCGGATCTGAATGTCCTGTTATAAAACTTCACATGGCGTTCCCCCCTGATGTCATTTACGTTGAGTTGCAATAAATGCTAAACTCTCTGCAGGTTCTTGTCTTTGTCGTCCGCTCTATTCAGCTGGCTTTGGAAACACACGGCGAGAAGGTGGGGGCTGGGTGGTGAGGTTTACGGGGGCGAGAAACTCAAAAGTAACGCAATAGTTACTTTTACTAGTAACTAGTTACTTTTATTGTGGAGTAACTCAGTTAGTAACTCAGTTACTTTTTGGGAGAAGTAACTAGTAACTATAACTAATTACTTTTTCAAAGTAACGTGCCCAACACTGTGTATAATCACTTAATCCAAATCTACAATAAGGACCAGAATAAAATATATACATTCCACCAGAGCAAAAATAAGTCACATAAAATAATTATTTGCCCTAGAATGTTTCCATAATTGTAATTTTTTTAGAAATATCAGAGACATGATCAGTTTTCCCTAACAACCAACACGTTCACTTTTAAAGTCGACATATCAGAGAACAAAGACGTATAAAATCTACATATTTTATGTTTATATCCAGTGTTGGGCACGTTACTTTGAAAAAGTAATTAGTTATAGTTACTAGTTACTTCTCCCAAAAAGTAACTGAGTTACTAACTGAGTTACTCCACAATAAAAGTAACTAGTTACTAGTAAAAGTAACTATTGCGTTACTTTTGAGTTTCTCGCCCCCGTAAACCTCACCACCCAGCCCCCACCTTCTCGCCGTGTGTTTCCAAAGCCAGCTGAATAGAGCGGACGACAAAGACAAGAACCTGCAGAGAGTTTAGCATTTATTGCAACTCAACGTAAATGACATCAGGGGGGAACGCCATGTGAAGTTTTATAACAGGACATTCAGATCCGGTGAGTATATGAAATTAATAACTGGGGATGTCTAATTCTGAAATCCTGTGTGTTTGGGTTTTTATAGATACTGCAACATCTATCTATCTATCTATCTATCTATCTATCTATCTATCTATCTATCTATCTATCTATCTATCTATCTATCTATCTATCTATCTATCTATCTATCTATCTATCTATCTATCTATCTATCTATCTATCTATCTATCTATCTATCTATCTATCTATCTATCTATCTATCTATCTATCTATCTATCTAGATGTATACTCTGTGTGTGACATAAAATATGGATCTCCATCCCTGCCACAAAGGCCATCAAATATTGTTTAAAATAAAAAAAACAGTAAGTTGAGAAGGCAGAGTATCCATCCATCCATCCATCCATCCATCCATCCATCCATCCATCCATCCATCCATCCATCCATCCATCCATCCATCCATCCATCCATCCATCCATCCATCCATCCATCCATCCATCCAACCATCCATCCAGATTTCTCCCTTTCTCCATATAGGCTATCATTTCTGGCTGTTGTCAGGTTCATTTGATCGTTCACGCTCTCCATAGTTCTCCTGTGGCGCGAGCACAGGGCGACTGTTGCGCGCATTTAGCGAGCATGCGCGTTTCCTGTCGCTTGCGCGGTGACTCTTGCCGCCTGCGCTGTGTGGAGATGCAGAGGAAACCGTTATGTGATGGGGAAACGCAGCTCTACGTAACACTGGTATTTCCATGTGGAAAACGCTGTTTTGCTGCTGGAGTCATCCTCACTCTCCATCTCTCTGTGTGTGCTGTACGTTAACACCCGCCAGCAGAAACACCCACCTATTCAACTGACAGACGGAATCTCACTATTCATCAGCCATTCTCATCCTCCCCTCTCAGGACAAGGCGCGCACCTCTGGATGACCTAAAATAAATCTTTAATATCTCTTAAACAAAAGTAGCACAAACAATATTTTTTTCTGCACAAATCTGCACTAACGTTGCACTAACCATTCAGTCTATTTGCAGAGTTTTTTGACGTGGGTGGGGTGTCAGCTTCACGCAGCTGCGCACGAGTCCTATCATGAAAAAAGGTTCATTGTGCGACCTGAGTAACGCGCAGTAACGGGGTGCCTGCAATGGTAACTGCGTTATAGTTACAGTCAAAGTAATTAGTTAGATTACTCGTTACTAAAACAAGGTAACGGCGTTAGTAACGCCGTTACTTTCAACGCCGTTAGTCCCATCACTGATTATACATAAAAATTTTTTAATGAGTTTTAAAAGCAAGAGATAATTATATTTCCTCCAATCCACAAAGGGTCTGTGTCACACAGCATGTTGTAGCCATTAAAAAGCCACAAGCATACTTTTGGCTGGATGTTTGTCCACTTGTCTGAAACTGTAACATTTAATCTAATTCAGATACTTTTTTTGGATGGCCCTATGCAAGGTCCACATACAGTATATACACACAGATAAAAAAAAAAAAAAAAAAACTGTCCAGAAACGTAACTTTTCCTCTTTATCTATTCCCAAACCCTCCCTGATGAGTTTTTCCCTGTCGGAAAATCCAAGTGTTCTTTTCTTTCAATTCCTTCTTTATTATATCGTCCAGCATGATACTACCACCACTGTTGACAAATGGGTCAGAGTTAAAACGGCAAACCTGCCTTGATGGTTTTTGGATGGTTCTGGAACCCCCTCTTTCTTTGACCACAGTGGGAATATTTGAGCAAGATGGATGGATGGCTAAACAGGAACCTAAATAAGTGTTTGAACCAGACAATAATCCAAAACCCAAAAACCTGTTTTTTAATGGCAAACCAGGCAGACATAAGACTCCAGCAAAATGCTTCCTAATGCCCTCACCTTTACATAATACTGACAAGATACTCTTTGGTATGATTTCAATTTCTAATTTAGTCATATTTTCCAAAAATATATTAAACAAGAACTGCTCTAAATTATTATTTAAATTATCTAAATTATAAATTTTTAGTGCTCTATTATTTTTCAAGGCTGCACTTAAAAAAAAGAAAAAGAAATTGTCCAAAGAGCAGTTCTAAACGAAATTTCTTTTTGTAGCATAATTTTTAATTTTGTGAAATATCTGGGTCAGTGATAATATTTACAAAATAAATACAATTATATTTAGTAATGTAATAGTGATAATAATGGTCATTATTAGTTTTTTTTTAGCTGTTGGTAGAAAAACTGCTCTACTTTACCATCAACTATTACTTGTGATGCATAGAAGTGCAACAATTGAGAAATGATGTAAACAATCCTCCGCCTCCACATCCAGCACCATCATCATGGGTAAGCCGTCCCCTGCTTAGGTCACATCAGCCCGCCTATCAGCAGCCGGTGGGACCGGACATAAAAAGTTGGGACGGTGCCGTGGAAGCGGTAGAACCCTGCGGACATCAGTGTTGCTCAGACCGTTTCCAAGAAGACTTAATCAGCCGGTAAGTTTGTTTTATTTATTCAGTGTCTCGATGCGTTCGGTCTTCAGCTGCTCAGTGTTTTCACCACCGGTATCCAACCATAGGGGCTTTGACAGGCAGCGTTCACTAATGCTTCTCTTTGCACGATTTTCACCATGATGTGCTTCTTTATAAAGAATTATTACCGTCTCATTTAGTTTGATGCTTTTCATCCTAATAATAAAAAAAAAATTTCATCAGATAGATGTTCATAAGGAAGAATTTATCTAAGGTCAGCAGTTATAACATGATGAGGTTTATTCCTGCTAAAACTCTGCGTTTAATGTTAGAGTTTTACTGGTATTGAATTTGTGTATTTTCCCATTGATTTAGTAAAGAAAATAATCTGGGTGAATTTCAGATTCTTATGTTCCTCTTGTATCTGATCCTCTGCTATATCTGGTGCAGAGGTGTAGCCAGAAATTTTTTTCAGGGTGGCCAGGCAATAACCCATGTACACTGAGGGGTGGTCCAAAGCAGATAGGCACCAGAACCTTAATCTACACTGTTCCAACAGGAAAATTAACGAGCAAAACATCTACAGTATATTTTCTAAATAAAGACTAACTATACATTTCTGCAGTCCTTCCTAACAAATAGGCGCATATATTTCAACACCCGTGCTTTCTAGATTAAAGGTATAGTGGAAACAATATCTTGGGCGAACATATTTTCCTTTGTCATTACTTACCTACTTTTATCAATAATCATTATGCATAAATTTGATATTTACAAGTACTGATATCTACATAAATTGATTATTTGATACATTTTTACTAAAATAGTTATTTATCTATGATTTTACTGAAGACTCTTAGATGACTTGCAGAGACATAATTTTCTCTTTACCCCATATAACACAAAATCTAGTTCTGAAAAGAGCACAAATTATGTACTTATCTTTAATATTAGTACATTGATGTGCATAATTAACAGTGATTTTGTTGTCAAGTAATTGTTTATGTATGAAAAATTTTAATATTCCACTTAAGAGTATTACTGCTGCCAACATCTGTATTAGAAGGGGGAAAAAATGGTATGGGTGGCCAATGATTGGCTAAGGGGGGCCATGGCCCCATCCTGGCCCCCCACCTGGCTCCGCCCCTGATCTGATGACCTTTACCTCCCTGTGCAGCTTTTTTTTTTTTTTAGCTGTTGATCTAGATAAAGCATTATTTACTGCAAAAAGCAGCGAGTGTGTCAGAAGGATCTATGTATCTGCACTGCAGGGATTCTTCTTGAAACAGATGCTGGGAGGTTTAAAAGCTTGATCCAGAGGTGGGCATCTCACCCAGATGTTTGGGAGTCACACCGTCAGACAATGAAGATTAAACACACAGACCTTTCAACCTTTAAAATTGTTATCTGCACACTCCACTGTCTATACAAGCCATAAATGCCTCAATGTGTCTGCAGCCCTGGGAATCGGGATGACTCACAGCTACTCACTCTCTGCTGACCGGTTGAATTTAATATCTTCTGCTTCCTCCTCCCTTATTCCTCCCTCTTTTCTTTCTAAACTCTCCATCCTTTCATATTTTTCCCCCTGAAACTGGCTGATGCCTCACCGTTTACTCTCATTTCTTAATTTCATCACCTTTCTGCCTCTGCAGACTTTTTAGTTCATCATGTTTCTGGCTGATAAGGAGTTCCCAGTGCTGTTGCACAAAAAGGGAGTCTGGAGGGTAACAAAGCAACTTTCTGTTCTGTGGGACTTGAAATCAGATCACAGCTGCTTTGTTGAAGCTTGACCAAAAAAAACCCTCAGGCAAAGCATGAATAGATAATGGCTGATTGTTACAAAATTACACTGTAGGTTTAAACAGTTTATCATTAATATGACCTCATATAATAGTTTGAAAGTTCATAAAATCTACTTCAGGTGTGATTATGTATTTTTTTTTATTGTAAACAAACATTATTAAAAAGACATGAAACTCAGGAAATGAACTATTTTTTACTAATCTTCAGTTCCTAAAAGACTGGATCATGAATCTTGTTTTTTTTTTTTTATACAAGTTCCTCCCCTAGGTGCAAGTACAAAACACCATTTACCATTATTTGTATTTATTTCCATTAGTTTGCAATAGAGCTGCACATCTCACATTAAATGTAATTAAATGTTTTGTAAGATTCAAAATTCAAGAAATAAATTGATCTTAACAGCTTTTTTTTTGACCCACATTTTTCTAAACACTTTTGTTTAGAAACAAAAATAGAAGCTAACAGAGTAATGGGTCGATCACAATAAGCCCATTATTCTATGTTAGCTTTACCATCTCTGCCTCTATAAATACACATCAAGTGTGGTCATCGAGGACACTATTAAAGCAAAATGTGTTTTTGGTGTGAATGCATGACATGTGAAAAAAAAAAATCATAAATGGCGGAGTAAATGTGAACCAATGTGCAAATAAATGGACTAGTTGATGTGTACAGTAAACAGTAATATTAGGCTTTGGGTTTGGAAATGGAAATGCCACTGTATGAATTTAAATCGTTTTTTTTAATTATCCAAAACTAAACCGTTTTAGGAGAGAATATGTTATATAGGACACATTAAAGAGACAGAAGGTAAAATGGACTAGTTATGACATCAGAAAAAAACATTGCTCATTTCATCAAAGGATTTGTAAAACCAAATCATCATTAAGCAACAATGAGAAGAAGACAAAGAGGATCCATGAAAAAAAAAACAATTCAAACCAGACTGCTTACATTTCATTTTTTGCAGCCTTGTGGATTTTTTTGTTCCTCATCAATTATCCATTCACAGTTTATTATGTTGGCGTTTTGCACGAACATGGCACCCCCTCACATGGTACGTTTTAAAAGCTCAGCACAACATCATTATTACCCATCCATTCTAATGCTCTTAATACTACTCGCTAAGACTGCAGTCAGCACTAAACGCCAGTTCCATAAATACACAGCAATGTCACGCACCTGGTGGCGTGTACTTCCAGTTTTGGACATAACTGCAGAGTGCAGGCATGTTTGTGCCTACCTATCACCAGTGTCTGTTGGATTTGTTTGTAGTGCTTAAATGCTCCATCTTAAACCTGCCATTATGAGTCACAGTCTGGTATCTACTTCTCTAAAGACATTTTCATGTCTATTCTTATTTGACCTACTAAGAAGGGGGATCACATTCTCTCTCCAGGTGGAGGAGAAATTGGTTGAAGGTGTTTCTGATATTACTTATTTTTTATGAATTATTTAAATATAAATGTTTAGGTCACTTCTAAATTCTCAAAGCTTAGATTTTTTTTTCCATTTTGGGAAATTATGGAATTGATGCTGCAAAGAAAACAAAACATTGATGCATGATGGTTGCAGCATCATGCTGTGGAGATACGGTAGTTTGATTTAGAAAATACCATAGAGCAAATGGGAGATAATTAAAAGATAAGTCCAAAAAACAAGATAATTCTGCACAGGAACCTGTTAAAAGCTGCAAATGACTTTAGATTGGATTATAGGTTCACCTTAAAACAGGATATTATCCTGTGATCCTAAATAAGTGATAAACGGAACAATGAAGAGCTTAAAATCAAAGCATACCCATTTGTTGGAAAGGCCTAGTCAAAGTCTGATCCTAAATCCATCTGCAAATCTGTTGCAAGACTTGAAACCTATTTCATAAGCAATCTTTATCCAATTAGAGTGTCTTTGAGCTGGATTTGTATATGTGAAAGATGTTTGTTTAAAATAAAAAGACTTCCTCTTTACTACTTTTCACGATTATGCACACTAAATCCCACTATAATGCAATGAATGCTGTTGTGACCACCCAAAAAGTTAGGAAAAGTTAAGATGGTGTTAATCAGTGATTGTATTTTCTCCAGTCCAATGCTAAATAATATTTAATAATTGAACGTTATTGATCTCACACTGGAGAAATTTACCTCTGCATATAACCCATCCTCTTTGGGAGCAGTGGTCTGCCATTGTGCAGCGCCCAAGGAACAGTTTGGGGTTAAGGGTCTTGCTCAGGGACCCAGAGTCCAGACTGTGGGTATCAAACCGGGTACTTGCAACCTTCTCAGAGCAGATCCGCACTGCTATAATCACTAGGCTAACACTTCCCCTCCAAAGGCTCTTATTTTCTGAATTCCCATAAAACCATGTAATTCCCAGAAAAAAAAAAGGTAATTATAATTACGTTATTTTTGTCCTTTAAATAGGGCATACTCTATTGTTTGCATACTCTTGTGTTCATGACACCCTAAATGGGCCTCTGCACTTCTAAAAGGGTGGGAAACACATGTTCATGTCTGATATGCTGCATGCTGATGAGTGTTTTTGTGCGTGCATGGTCCGATATACAACCCCCCACCACACCAAGTCAGATGCCTGATGCCAGCTGTGTTTTAGCAGGAAACACATGCTTTCAGCTGACATGGCTTTAGAGAGGGCCGCACTGAATGGAGCAGGACACATGCACAAGGAAAAAAAAAAAAAAAAGCTGGTTTGTTGTCACTCCACCAGTGAGGCTCTTGTATTGGGGGGATAGTGCACTGCAAAAAATATAAATCTCAATAAGTTATTTTTTCTTAAAATAAGTGTGTTTTTCCTTGATTTGAGGAGATAAGTAAGACACTTTGCCAATGGAACAAGACAATTTCCTTTTAAAATAAGAAAAAAATATTTTATCGTCTTATTTCAAGTAAATATTATCTAACTATCTTATTTTAAGAATGAAAATACTCATTCCATTGGCAAATCATCTTATTTACCTGCTCAAATTAAGGCTAAATATACTTAATTTAAGCCATTTTTTACTTATTTCTGGATTGTTTTTGCAGTGTGGGGGAGCAAGCATTGAACAGTGGAGTTTTTATTTGACACGGGACATATGGTTTCTACCAGGGGCTGTGCAGTTTTTCGTGAGCTTGTGTTCCATAAGTTGTATTCCATACAGGATGAGTTTGCTTTACTGAACATTGAGTTTATAGAGCAGTAATTGGGGAGATTATCTCCACATTCCAGACCACTTTGTTCATTTTTGTGAGCGGTTGCCAACATAGCTGTTTCGCATCACATACATTTTACAACACATATATTTAATGAGCTCAGGCACCACAGAATGACTCACTGCAGATTGTACCAGGCAATGTGAAGGAGAACCTCTCCCTCCCTGGTATATCTTCAGATAGCCATTACTGTCGACCTTAATGCACCGTCTGTATGAAAGAAGTTCCCTTTACCTATTTTTAAAACAAGTTTGAAGTTCTTTATCCGTTTTATGTCTTAGTTTATATATTGCAGAGCTTTCTCAATTCCTTTTTTAGATCTTCCTCCTTTAATCTTCTCCACTGTTGTGACTCATGTTTACTCACACTGGATTGAGGAACAGCAGACTCGGTTTTTCTTCCCGTTTCTTGATTATAAAAGTCTTTTAGAACAAAAGGAACCATTCTGAAGTCCAAAACTTGTCTCTTAACCGTAATGCTTTTAATGTACATTTTACTCCAAAGATCAGAAAGTAGTGCATAATCGATCAGCCTTGCACAGACAAAATTTTTTCTATTCTTCTTTTGCACACTACCTTAGGCTCAATCAGACTGTATAAAGAATGTCTTTACATAATCTTTTGCGTTTGTTCACCTTTTGGCGTCCAGTGCAATCTGTGTGGGATAATCAAAGTTTGTGGAAAAAGTTTAATCTCTGTTAAAGCCTAAAGGTTCAAACTTAATGTGCAGCTTTTTATAGCTTCAGAATTTTCCACATATTGTCTGATGGGGTGCGTTTTTTTAACTCATCCTTAATGACTCGTTTCCTGTTTATTCTCTCTGGAAAAGAAAATTGGTAGATGTTTCTATCTGATGTAATTAAACCAAAGGAGGGGTCCTCATAAGAGGAATGTAAACAAATGAAGGAAATGAACTCCAGGTGGAATAAAAACCTGAAATAATGCAGACATGCACAGACCCTTCAAGTTTCCTCCTAAGCTGAATAAAACTGGAAGTGGCCTTCAGAATCCCTCCAGGACTCCAGTGTTCCCAGCCCTTCCTCTCCAGTGGCATCCGCCTCATAGAATATACAGTTTGACTAAGGAAGGAAGCTGAATGTAGAGACAGTTCAGCTGGGAGAAGGTGACCAATATTGTGATTTCCTGTCATTGCCAAAGCGGATGACATGTCGGTGAGAAAAATATATACAGACATGCAACAATGCTTGCAGAGGATAGTCAACCCAATGACAATAAAAACTATGCAGATCTATAACAGGAATTTCTTCTTGTTGCAGATTTAAAAATGTTAAAGAATGCTTCAAGATAGGCACATGTGTTATTTCATAATTATTTAAAGGAAACAACGCATTATGTTTCACATGCCTATAGCAGTTAAGAGCAGCATGTTGTGTTAGAATTTTTAAAGTTGTCCATGCTCAAATTTATTGGAAAAATGGTTTGAGTTGATAAATAATGTTTGATTTGAAAACTGTTCTTTAAGGTCTTATTATTTGATCTTCTTCTTGCAGAAGACTATCTTACTAGCACACAACCAGAAACAGCCATGAGGAGTTTCATGCAAGGAATCTTCATCCTTTCTGCTCTCTGCTGCTCCCTAGCGGACAACGTAAGTATTAGAGGATACCAAAAAAAATAAAAAAATACATACAACAGAATTTCTAAATAATGAATATTATAGTCTGGCTCATCACGATAAACATATTTTATCAAATATTTTGGAAATGCTTGTTTTATTCATGTGATTTAAATATGTTCAGTAAACATTCAACCTTTATTCTTAAAATTTCTAACAATTGAATTTGTAACAAACACCTGAACCATTTAAAAAAAAAATATTTTCAAAATGTATGGCAGCCACCATTGTCAGATAGCTGGGACATGTTGGTATTAAGTTGTCTGTCATAGTCAGTTCCCTGGGGCTGGACCTAAGTGTAGATGGGATCTTTTTTTCTATCATGATGATTTAAACGATTTTAATCAATTTAAAAAGGATACAAACTTGAAGCACGTTAAAAAAAAAAGAGAGAAAACAACAGGAGTGACAGAAGGAATGAAACGTTTAGTCACTTACCCATTTACACAGAGAGCTTGTATGCTGGGGGAGGTGTGGAGAATGACATACAGGTGCTGGTCATAAAATTAGAATATAATGAAAAAGTAGATTGATTTCAGTAATTCCATTTAAAAAGTGAAACTTGTATATTATATTCATACATTACATACAAACTCATATATTTCAGATGTTTATTTTGTTTAATTTTGATGATTACAAATGACAACAAATGAAAATCTCAAATTCATCATATCAGAAAATTAGAATATTACTGAAGACCAATAAAAACAAAGGATTTATAGAAATGTTGGCCAACTGAAAATTATGAACATGAAAAGTATGAGCATGTACAGCACTCAGTATTTAGTTGGGCCTCCTTTGGCCTGTATTACTGCAGCAATGCGGCGTGGCATGGAGTCGATCAGTCTGTGGCACTGCTCAGGTGTTATGATAGCCCAGGTTGCTCTAATAGTGGCTTTTAGCTCTTCTGAATTGTTGGGTCTGGTGTATTGCATTTTCTTCTTCACAATACCCCATAGATTTTCTATGGGGTTAAGGTCAGGAGAGTTTGCTGGCCAATTAAGAACAGGGATACCATGGTCCTTCAACCAGGTACTGGTAGCTTTGGCAATGTGTGCAGGTGCCAAGTCCTGTTGGAAAATGAAATCTGCATCTCCAAAAAGTTGGTCAGCTGCAGGAAGCATGAAGTGCTCTAAAACTTCCTGGTATGTGGCTGCGTTGACCCTGGACCTCAGAAAACACAATGGACCAACACCACCAGATGACATGGCACCCCAAACCATCACTGACTGTGGAAACTTTACACTGGACTTCAAGCAACGTGGATGAAGTGCCTCTCTTCTTTTCCTCCAGACTCTGGGACCTTGATTTCCAAAGGAAATGCAAAATTTACTTTCATCAGAGAACATGACTTTGGACCACTCACCAGCAGTCCAGTCCTGTTTCTCTTTAGCCCAGGCAAGACGCTTCTGACGCTGTCTGTGGTTCAAGAGTGGCTTGACACAAGGAATGCGACAGCAGAAACCCATGTCTTTCATACGTCTGTGTGTGGTGGTTCTTGAAGCACTCACTCCAGCTGCAGTCCACTCTTTGTGAATCTCCCCCACATTTTTGAATGGGTTTTGTTTCACAATCCTCTCCAGGGTGCGGTTATCTCTCTTGCTTGTACACTTTTTTCGACCACATCTTTTCCTTCCCTTCGCCTCTCTATTAATGTGCTTGGACACTGAGCTCTGTGAACAGCCAGCTTCTTTAGCGATGACCTTTTGTGTCTTGCCCTCCTTGTGCAAGGTGTCGATGGTCGTCTTTTGGACAACTGTCAAGTCAGCAGTCTTCCCCATGATTGTGTAGCCTATAGAACTAGACTGAAAGACCATTTAAAGGCTTTTGCAGGTGGTTTGAGTTAATTAGCTGATTAGAGTGTGGCACCAGGGGCCATCAATTTTGAACCTTTTCACAATATTCTAATTTTCTGATATGATGAATTTGAGATTTTCATTTGTTGTCATTTGTAATCATCAAAATTAAACAAAATAAACATCTGAAATATATGAGTTTGTATGTAATGTATGAATATAATATACAAGTTTCTCTTTTTAAATGGAATTACTGAAATCAATCTACTTTTTCATGATATTCTAATTTTATGACCAGCACCTGTAGAATGTTGGTGTGTTAATCAGGAAATAATATGGAGCAGCTGAAGCAAAAGGTAAGCAGGAAATGAACTATTCAACACAGAGGAGCTGAACTAAGATGCAACAAACCACTTCATCTAGGAAATAAACAAGGATATAAAAGGAAATAGCACACAGGAAGAAACTAAGCACGAAATAAACACCATGGAGATTAGGAGAAAGTAAACAGAAGTGAAAACCAAACCCTAACACCCAAAGATCATTACTGTCTGCTTTTAGTTTAACAAAATTCCCAAACAGAGGAGTTCAGTTTTTATAGGAGAGGAATTTTTCAGTGTGGTGTTTTTGTCTTTGTTTCACAATTTGCTAAATATTGTTACTTGGTAAGAGGTTTGGACTACTGGCACCAGTCCAGCACCTGAACTCTTCAGCAAGGCTCAATAGTCGAAAGAAGGTGCCAAAAGGAGGAAAAGGTGCATGTGGAATATACAGTGCATGCAGTGTGTCCACACATAAACAGCTGAAGTCTGTCATTTAACATGATTACTGCACAGGTTATTAGACAGGGTATTAAATATGTATTTATATAAATAGGTACTTAAATATATAGCTATTTCACAGGGTATTAAATACAATAGGTTATTTCACAGGGTATTTAATAGTGATTGCACATTAGTTATTGCACAAGTTATTTCAATATTGCAGTTATAGTTCCGCATTGTAAAGTCTGATGGCAGCAGGGATAAATGACCTGCGGTAGCGCTCCTTTTTACATACAGGGTGTAAAAGTCCTTCACAAAAAGAGCTGCTCAACTCCTCTACAGTCTAGTGCAGAGAGTGAAAGGTGTTATCCATGATGGATGTCACCTCCTAATTATTAATACATTTAGTTAACTTTACAATATTTTATTACTTGTGTCTAAATATTTTTGAGGTGCATTTCTGCGTTCCATTCTATACGCATTAATCCTTGCCTGGACTCAAGGGGGGTGCTAGAGTTCATGGGTGTCCATGCAACTTACAGAGAGCAGATAACCATCCACACACATCCACATTCTTTTTTTAACTGTTGAAGGAAGGACTTTTTAATTTAGAATTCTCTTTAGGAGAGATAGTTTAACATACATACATATATATATATATATATATATATATATATATATATATATATATATATATATATATATATTTTAATAATGAACTATTTATTTCCTTAACTGCCAAAACCATCTTTGATTGCATTTCCAGTAAATGGTCGACCATCCTCCCCACTGCTGCTCTGCGTTTAACATGTTCTTTATGTCTGCAGGTGGAGGTACTTCGCACCAAGCGAGGGACCCGTTTTTACAGAGGTGAGCCTGCCAGGCAGCCAGCTAGACGGACGCTGTTGATAGTTCAGCTCAAGAAGCCTTCACCTTCCTATGAAACATCCTGTGAGCCTCACCATGTTTCTGTTTCTCCTACATCACCATAATCATTGTCTTCATCATCGTCATTGTCTTTTAATCCTCCGCTATCAGTCCTCTTCCTTTTAGTTTTGTTTGTCCATGATTAGAATCAGTGGAGTGTTAACTATGTGCGTCGCCCTGTTTGATTTGCATGTCTCTCAATGTTTTTTATATGTGTGTGTTTCTATAGTACTGTGTGTGGATAGTGAAACATCAGCAGTGCATAGTTTTGGTGACTCTTGGCTCCGCTGGAAAGGACAGCGTGTGGAGTATTGCCACTGCCCATTAGGAGGAAGAGAGCGTTGTCATGTTGTGCCTGTCATCAGTGAGTCAAATTGAACACAAACACCAGTAGAACCATTTAACTGACTCCTCTTCCCTCCCGTCTTTCTGTTGAGCAGCCTAATGACGTGTTGGATGGTTTTTGTGTCTGTCTGCCTTCCAGCCGTCACCAAGCCATCTGCCTCCATTATAGCTCTGCCTTTACCTCTAACTTGCTGTTATAACCTCAGCTGATTATTTTTTGTTGGGCTGACTCGCTCACGTTTTCACTTCCCTGTTATTTCAGTGAATCCACATGAAGAGCCGCTGCGTTTCAGTGCGTTCCAGTTTAGTCTGAGATTATTTGAAGAGACTCCAGCCAGACCAGACGTTGTGCGTACTTTCAACCCCATTGAGAGATTCTGCGAAGCATGATTAACCCTCCCTCTGACAAATTGCAACCACATTTCCCATCTCTTATGCGGCCTTCAACCAAGCTCGAAAAATATCAAAAGGAAAACAGGATTGGATTACGATTAAAAACTGGTTTAGATAAGAAAAAAATCTTGGCATCCTATTTTAGATTGAACCCCAAAATGTAGTGATAGCTGCCTCTAGTAGGAAGGGAGCCAGATCAAACCCACACTGCTTAAACCCATTGTTTTACTTCTTTTTGCACAGGCATGACAAATCACTCAGATTATGATTGTTTTAAGCTGTTGCTGTTCTAAAAAAAAAAATTGGATGACGTGGGTCTGACTAAATGGCTCCGTCTCTGTTTTCCAGACTGCTACGTGTCCCAGTGCTACAACGGGGGAACCTGTAAGGAGGCCGTCTACTCATCGGACTACATTTGTCAGTGTCCCCCTGGCTTCAGTGGAACTCAGTGTGAGATTAGTGAGTACTCACGTGACACTGTAATCTGGGTCAGAACTGGGAACCCGCATCTTTACTCATCAGATGTAAAAAAGTGACCAAACAACTATGACAAAATCACAAATATATTAAATTTAGGTTAACAGAAAAACTTGTAAAGCTGTTAGATTCCTTGATTTTTGTAATAAACTCCATTATGAACACAAATATGCTCAATACTGTGATGCATATGTTTATTTTTAGAAATTACGTAAGTGTCCAAAACTTTCGGTAAATCAAACTTTTACCCCTTAACACCCGAATATATATATATATATATATATATATATATATATATATATATATATATATATATATATATATATATATATATATATATATATATATATATATATATAATATTAGATTTGGCTAAATGCCATACTTTCCAGATATTTTTCTGTAAAACGGCTGAAAAACCTGCATTATTTTACTTCCTCTATTATGTTAGATCCTGATGAAACACACCGTTTGTCCTTTCAGTGTGACTTAACCTGGGAAAGTTCAAGGGGTGTGAATACTATTGCAAAAAGTTCATACGTGTATAAACGGGTGGCTATGAAGGCAAAGTTCATTAAGACTTGTTTGTGACTTTTGATAAGGTCACAGTCTGGCTATGTGACTCCACAGCTGCTGTCATGGGCCTGTGGTTTGCATAGAAAAAAAAATGAAGGATTATAAACCATGGAAAGACATTCTGGGACATGAATGTTTTGTTTTTGCGGTTTTAGGAACACCCCACCCTGGGATAATTATCCGCAGTCCAGCTGCACAGCCAAGTTAATGTGGTCGTATTGTGTATGGGGTCACTGGTTTATCCACTAATATTTTCCATATTGGAGGATTAAAGCAGTATGATATTAATGTTATCAGAAATGGTCTCACATGTTTATATGATATGCAAGAAAAAACATCCTTTTATTATTTGTTTTAAAGTTAGTCTGAGTATGTAGAGTGTCTCCAGAAGATATACATATGACGCAGCGAGGGTGAAAACTCTTGAATAAATCTTGGTGGGTACATTAAGTTTCTCTGTCCAACAGACACCAATGAAAAATGCATCGTGGGGCGGGGTAAAGGCTACCGTGGGACCAGGAGCATCAGTCAGACCGGAGCAGAGTGCATCAACTGGAATTCAACAACTCTCAGAGGAAGAAGGTTCACAGCTCGGAAATCAGACGCCAGGAGCCTTGGGCTCGGGAATCACAACTTCTGCAGGTAAACAACAAGAAATAGCGCACATGACCCATGTATGGAGGCCTTAGTCCTCAACGCGGCAGACACGGGTTCGAATCCAACTGGTGGTCCTTTGCCGCATGTCTCTCACCCTCTTTCATACCCTCTTTCCTGTCATCCTACTGTCCAAAAAACAACCGCTAGTGCTGTAAAACAAAAAAAAACAAAAAAACTGACAAAGTGTCTCTTGTGTCATAAATCCAGAAGGTGAGAAGAGTTTGATACTTATATATAATGAGCTGGTGACAGTTGAAGAGAAAATGTCCGATGATCCTTTCTTAGAAGACTGAAACTCTGTTTGAAAAGATGGAGAGTCTATAAGTAGAAAAGTCATAGTTATGAATGTCTTGATTTTAAAATATTTTTTAAATGTGTAATTTCTTAGAGCAAATGCCTAAATATTCTACATTTTATATTGTTTTGAACATTAATGTTCCTATTTTCAACATCTGAAAAGCCTAAAAAGGAAAATTCAGCTTAGCTGGATTTATTAATAATAAGGATTTAAGTTAAGAGATATAGGCTTTATTGCTCTCACAGTGGAGAAATTCACTTGTCACATCAATTCAATAGTCAAAAGAAGATGCCAAAAGGAGGAAAAGGTGCATAGGGATATATACAATGCGTTCATATACGCATATATATATATATATATATATATATATATATATATATATATATATATATATATATATATATATATATATATATATATATATATATATATATATATATATATATATATATGTGTGTGAAAAAAAGAAATAGGGAAGAGATTTAAGGTTACCTATGTACATCTAAGGTGACATATAGACATATGGATTTGGCTTTGTACATTCAAATGGTACCAGGTAGGTTAAGGTGAGGTAGTGAGATAACTATAACAGCTGAAGTCTCTTATTTAACAGGATTATTCCACAGGGTATTAAATAGTTAGGATAGAATAGGATTTAGGTCCGTCCATAAGGTTTCCCTATATTATGTTGAGGGATTTCTGTTGGTATTATTAGACTTTTCTTTCTGATTCTTTGGAACCTAAACTTCTTTATTTTAAGTATTTCACTATTTGTGGTGGATATATGTGTACTAGTATTATGCTGATTTGATTTAAAGAAGGCCAAACTAGCCTAACCATTCTCAGCACTCAGAAACTGCTGGTCAAAGAATTGATTATAAAAATAATGTTTTACCATTACTTCTGGTTGTTTAATCCTTTAAAATGTTTGCATTCAGGAACCCCGACCAGGACAGCTTGCCGTGGTGTTTTATATATAAAGGCACACAGATAGGATGGGAATACTGCTCCTTGCCCAAATGTCCTCAAGGTAAAAACAAAAAAAAAAACAAAGGGAAAATTAATTTAAAAAAAAACTTGCCAATAACATGTTTCTTGTGTTTGTTTGAGCAGATAACAACAGAGAGTGTGCGGTGGGATTAGGTCAGAATTACAGAGGCACAGCTTCTGTCACCAATAGCGGCTCCACTTGTTTACCGTGGGACTCCCCTGTTGTCAGACGTAAGCTGAACAATGCTTGGAGATCCAATGCCTTAGAATTGGGGCTTAGCAACCACAATTTCTGCAGGTAAAAAGGAAACTTAAAAAAAAAATATATATATTTTTTTTACTGAAACATTTCTGTAATGTTTAGAGATTTGATTATGAGTCTGGTTGATCAGGAATCCAGATGGCGACGAGGCTCCTTGGTGTCACACCTACAAAAACATGCTGCTGACCTGGGAGCATTGTGACATACCTAAATGTTGTGAGTGAATTTTAAGCTTTATAGGCGCCCATCATTAAAGTTGAATACTATGAAAATGTTTTCTTTTTATCAGTAATTAAATCCAAAAAGTGAAATGTATATTATATCCATTCATTACACATAGACTGATATATTTCTAGTGTTTACATCTTATGATTTTAATGATTATAACTGACAACCAATGAATACTCAAAATTAAGATGTATTAAATCTGAAAGTTACAGGCCGAGCAATTATGCTATAGGAAACAGTTTTACAATATACGGTTGTTTCAAGTGATTTTATTCATTCATTCATTCATTCATTCATTCATTCATTCATTCATTCATTCATTCATTCATTCATTCATTCATTCAGGACATGCCCATCTAAAGAGATTGTTTTAAAAAAAAAGCTCAAAGTTAGTCTATTTAGATAAAGGCAGGCTGTTAAAGTTCCAGTAAAGTTAAACAAGCCGCACATGTTTGCCTTTGTGATGGTGGACATTTTTTTCTTCTCAGTCAACCAATTGGCTTGTTGATAACATCTAATGGTCATTTCTGAATTTAGAAAATGATTATGAGTAACTGAACCAAGATTAAAGCATGAGTTATTTCGAGCATTATTACACTGCTGAAATTCAGCAAGTATTTCTTCATCTTTTACCCCAGCAGCTGAATGTAAATATGACATCAGCAATAATGCAATAGTGCTAAATACTGTTTGTGTTTAATTACAGCAAAACGTCCGTCCGTTATTACCACTCCTGGCATACGTGCTCCAACTACTAATAACAACAATGGAGGTAACCCAAGAAGTTGTCTGAATTAAGCCTTTAGGCTATTTTTAAGCACATGTAGTGCATTGTCTTTATTTAAACCCTTGCAAACTGACTTTCTGCAGCGACGTGTGGCAAGCGCTTGGATAACACCTTAAATCGTCGGGCTTTCCGCATGTTCGGAGGCAGATATAGCGACATCACAGAGCAGCCATGGCAGGCTCTCATCAATGTTTACCAGGCCCGCCTCAGGAAACACTTCCACCGCTGCGGAGGAGTCCTTATCGACTCCTGCTGGGTTCTGTCTGCCGCACACTGCTTCGAAATCAGGTACAAACTTGGGTCTCCCTATGAACTGTTTGCACACATGGAAATTAAAAATTGTAAAAATCCAATTTTTTTTCATGCATCATGTTAGAAAATTATCTTTTTCCTTTTTTTTCAGTGACAAAGCAGACAAGTTGGAAGTCGTTTTGGGAAGAACGTTCCGGAAGCAGAATTCCAGCAGTGAGCAGATTTTTAAGGTGGAGAAGTACTGGATCCATGAGAAATTTAACAACGAAACATTTGACAATGACATTGGTGAGTAGACTTTAACTGTAGATGCTGACTTATTTTTTTTGACTTATTGTTTGATATATTTCAGAATTCTCTAAAGTATCCTCACACTGTAAAGTTAACAACTAAAGCACAAATGGCTGTTTTTCCTTAGCGATGATAATATGGAAATCTTAAGAAGGCTGTGAAGGCTCGTAAAATCTTTACCCCACATCTTCCCTAAGCATTAGTCTGACTTTCCTCTGGTCACTTTCCTCTTGCAGCTATTTTAAAGCTTCAGACGGACATTGGCATATGCGCTGTGGACTCTCCAGAGGTTCATCCAGCTTGTCTGCCGGAAAGTGGGCTGGTGCTGCCCGATTGGACCGAGTGCGAGATCTCAGGCTATGGAAAAAACTCTGAATGTAAGCAGATGTTCCCTCTAACTGGTATTTTCTTCATGGCTACCTTGGGGGAAATATTTATATAAGGGAGTTGCATAATTTCAGGTTTCTTAAACTGAACTTTCTCCACAGTTTCTGATGAATACTCGGAGCAAGTTAAAAGAGGACATGTGCGCCTTTGGCCCAAAGAGCGCTGCGTTCCAGAGGTGCTGTCTGGACGGACCGTTACCTCCAATATGCTGTGTGCAGGTGACACCAGAGGGCTTGATGATGCCTGCAAGGTGAGAACGACCAAAATTACTTTTGCTGTTCTACAGGCATGCAAAAAAAGACTCCCCCCTGAACTGTTGCTTTGTTTATCACATTACAGTTTAATTTAGCCCCTTTCAGGTCAATGATTTGTAAGGGCAGTTATCAGGTTTATATGACTATATCTCTGTCAGTTTTGCACATCTACAGACTGAATTTCTGCCCATCACTAAGAATTTCTGAATCTGTGTCAGATTGGATGGATATTTTCAACTCTTTCAACAAATTATTGATTATTTTTAGGGCTCTACTTTGACTAGTCAATTAGAAAACATTGATATGGTTTTAATTTAGACCATTTCATTAAGCTCTGGTTAAACCTTTAACCAAGTCTCTAGTTTTATGAGCCTCTGCCAGGTTTTCCTCCAGTATTGTTTTCAACTCTACTCATTTTCCCATCAAGCCTGACCACTGCTATGTCCCTATTAAAGAAATGTATCTTCTCAGCATGACACTGCCATCACCATGTTTCATAGTGGGAAAGATGTGTTTAGTGTGATGTCAGTTTAACCCCTGTATGGATATTGATTTATATTACAATCCTTCTGAGAACAAAACACAAGAAAAGGGAGCCTTGTTGGTTTGTTAGTAAGCATGATTATTTAAAAAGTTATAAATGGATTTAATTAATTAGAATTAGGCAATGATCAATTTCATGTGTTAGTTTTAGCTCTAGGTCTAGGTCACAATATGTGGCAAAATTTGCCTATTTCTCTGTGTTTTGCTACTTTCTACAAAAATACAAATGAATTTATATCTAACCTCAAGATATGTAATTATATTAAAGTGGTTTAAGGATTTTATTTAACGTTTTTTTGAATGTCCTCCACAGGGAGACTCCGGCGGCCCTCTCGTGTGCCGAAACAAGGACAGGATGACTCTAATGGGCGTGATTAGCTGGGGAGATGGGTGCGGGCAGAAGGATAAGCCAGGGGTCTACACACGCGTCTCCCATTACATCGACTGGATCAACGGCATAATTAAAGTAAACCCTGTGTAAAGTCAGAGAAACTGTGAACAAAAGTGTTGAATGACTAATAATCACAGTGGACAAGAGGTTTATCATGAAGATAGACGTAGAAATCCACAACACCTCGTTGTTTTAAGAACGGAGGTTTGAAGTCAGCAGGACAGAAATCTAGCAGAAGTTTTGTGGAGTTCAGTGTATTGCTTTATCCTCAGTTTCTAGTCGTCACTATTATGATCGCACTGATTATATAGACAGAAAATTTATTTTTTGTCCTTTTATTGGGGGGGACATTGTTTATTAATCCTGACATATTTCAGTCTTTACTGATAACAAAGTTTATTTTCTACCCACTGCTGCCTCAAACATGTAGAACTGGCAGTGAATCTAACAAGGACAATAGGAAGGAAGTTTATCTGTGCTTCTACTTTCTTTCTTGCAGCTTTGCTGAAAGAAATTATGAGCCTTTGGCTGATCCAAAGCACTTTTATTCCCACTACATCTTTAGAGTTTTTTCCATAGCTGAGCTACATTTTAAAGAGGGTTGTTTTAAAGACGGCATTCATAGGATAACTTAAAATGATATTTCGAGTTAATATTATTAGGTGATCCTAGCAGGCAGATAACGTTACCTGTTTTTTTAGGGATCCTAGCCCTGAATCCAAACTGAATAATCTGCTGGTACAGATTCTTACTTTTCCACACTGTGTCCAAGCTGAGTACAGATAATTTCATGGAGGCATGAAGTAGGAGATCCTCAATTCAATCATCTGAGCAGAACTTTTTCTGGGTTTTTTTATAACATAAGACTGCGGGGTTGATCCCAGCAAGTATATTGCATGTATATTTTCTGAATATTAGTTTCCTGTGAATATTTTGTATCATAAAATTGCATACTGACTGCGAAGCCAAACTGTTTAAACTTGCTTTGTTGTGTGATAGCCTCTAAGTTGAAAGTTTTCAAATGTTTTATGAAAAAATAATATTTAAGTTTGTTTTAAAGATCCCATATTATGCTTTATTTAAAAATAAAATATTAATAATGAGGCCCGCAGAGCATGTTTTTCCTTTCGTGCAGAAAAATTCCTATCAGATTTTTCCACGAAGCATGTACCAAAAATCTTAGTCAGCCGATAGGCTGCTACCGCTTATTTCCCCTGATGACATCATAAGGGGATTTTTTTTCAGACAGCCCGCATTAACTAAGAGTTGGAGAAAGTCAATGAGAGAGGGGGAAGATTTTTTTTTTTATATGTGAATCTCATACACAGGCTTCAGAAAACATGTGACTCTTACAAAATGTTTATAATGTGAATTTTGCATAATACAGGACCTTTAAAGAAACCTGAATGTGTTTATAGAGACCATTTGAATACCATATGCTATTAATAATTTATTGCTCTTGTCATTCTAACCATTTGTTAACACAGATTGTTTCAATAAAAATACTTAGAAAAAAAGAGCTTCACTTTGATTTTTTTTTAAAGAAAACAATAGTTGGGTTCACAGGTTTTATTGTATAGTGTGTTTATAGCTACCAATTTCAAAGGTAGAAACAGAAATTATTTTAATTTTTTGTCCTTCTTTTTCCAGCACCTTCCATACTGTTTACTATGTTAAATTGTTCTTGTCATTTTTGCTATTTTGTTTTTTTCTTATTGTTTAATTACCTCATTGAAAGGAGTTTTTTTTGTTGTCAATATTTGATTTTCTGGACCAAGGTGCATATGAGTTCTAGGAAGCAACATGGTGAATGAAGGGATTTAATGACGAAAATAATGAACTGTCAGCTTACCTGGTTTGAGTGTATTTGGGTTCAAGCATGCAAATATTGCCGGGTTTAAACCATCTGAGCCAAACAGACACCCTAAGATTAATATATTCATATATTTAACAGTCAAACCTTAAGTCTGTTAGGAATTAAAAGATAGTGGAACAACAGTGTCACTGAAAAGGTGCCAAACATGAAAGAAGTGCTTGCTAGTAAATTGACACAATAAGACTAAAGATTTTAACAGCCAGCATGGACAAGCAGAATGCAATGTTTTGAGAACAGGCCGGGACGAAGATTGAGTTGTTTGGCCACCATGTTAAGAAGTTAATGTGGAATATTAAATATGTTGCTTTCAAATTGTAATGATAAGCATGGTGGTGGCAGTATGATGCTTAATGGGTTGGGTAGCTGTTGGATTGCACAAGGTTTTGAAAGCTACCAAGCCTAACGAAAATAGGCACTTTAGGACCAATTAAGAAATTACCATCTTTTTGTTGCTTTCCCTTAAGTTATAAGTTTTCTTTTTTCAATTTGCTGTCAACAGAGAGTTTTCTCGCCTGCTTTTTTTTTTGAAAACATATAATAGTTTTTGATTTTCGAGCTTCCCATTTTACCCCAGCATAGATTTTTGCCTTTTAACTGGTTAAGGTTATTTAAGGACGGATTGTAGTTTCAGGATCATTTAAAAGTTATTTCACATCTGTTTTCATTTCCTGACTGCCTGTGGGACTTAAATTTTGTTATTTTCATTTTTTTTTTGTTCGCCAGTTTTTCAGTTCTATTCACCTCTTCATCATTCCTCATTTCAATTTTTCAGATTTCTTGTAACCTTTCAGACAGCAGCACTATTAATTTCCTTAAAATACAGTATTGCCTTTACCGTCCTATTCCTGTGTCCTTTGTTGGCCGTCCTTTATGCATTTAATATTTGTCTCCTTCCAAATGTGTGAATAAGATCAAGCATATCTTCTTGACCTCAATCCAAACTTTTTTTTTATTATCAACGGCAGTTCTCTGGTGGTGGTCTCAAATGTTTTTAGGTAGTAGATCATATCAACTTTGAGAAGTCTACCAGCCTGTGGCTGGAAAAAGTAGATGATTTTCAAATAAAAGACAAAGCAAATTAAAAATCTGTGGATTTTGTTGCTGGGAGACAGAAGCAGACAAATTAGGAATAAAATCCGTTTGATACTGATTTGACCTATTGTCTGCCTACCCATGATTCATGAAGCCCAGCAGAGGGCAGCAAATATAAGATTGATTATATCACAGGGTACTTTGTCCTAGATAGTATCCGTCCATCTTCTCCCACACAATCATGCACACACACACTAGCACCTAAGGACAATTTAGAGAAGCTAATTAACCTAACAGTCATGTTTTTTTTTTGTTAGTACCCACAGATAACCCACACATGAACAGGGAGAATATGCAAACTCCATGGAGAAAGACCCTGGCAGGGAATCAAACCCAAAACCTTCTTGCTTCAAGGCAGCAGTGCTACAAACTGCACATATTGTATCCTACATTTCAGAATATGATCTCTTTCTTTTCAGGCCACTACAGGGACAGCTCCTCTAAAATGTTGAATCCAAGATAATAAATCTAATGCATTAATTTTCCTACCATAGCTTTATTGGCTCTGACTGGTTTTAACTTCCTATTTTACAACACCGGTTTAGCAGCAGTAGGAAACACGGACCTATATTTTAACGTTATAATCCAAGGGTACCTAAAAATACAATCACTTTCGTACTTTTATATTCACCTTTACGAAGAAGTAGGTTCTCTTGCTGGCAAAACGGTATCGTCGTATATAAACATTGTAAGAGCAACATGCTAAAAAACCTCTCATGATAAAAGCTAAACATTCCCTGAATGTTATTTTTCTTGGAGATTGGCTGCTTTTGGCAGTTAAACTTGACCTTTTTCAGAGCTTTGTCATTTTTTTCCTGAGAAATTTTTCAAACCAACCCAACTCTATTAAAGCCAATGGATAAATCAGCATGTATTTAGAAAAGCATACCACTATCAAGATGTCAAAAATATGGCAACCCCTTAAACTTTGTAACAGTTTGCCATGTTAGTAAAAAATGCTGGAATCTTATTTTTTACACCAACTCAAAGTAGAAAATATCAGAAGAACTGTAAAGTCAAGTAAAAAAATTAAGTTTTGAAACATAAAAAAATAGAAAAAAAAAAACATATGAAATGCACCTTACATTTTGACTTAGGCTTCTTTATCCTTATAACTAAATGAAACCAATGCAACTAGTTGCTGTCACCTATTTAATAAACACAGTACCTACCCATGATCTATATTCCATCTCATTGTAATTATTTTTCAGGTTCTCAGAGTGTTACAATAAATTTTGGTGGGTGACAATGTGGAGATGTTTAAATCGGTTTGTTTATAAAACAATAATGTAAATGGTAATCAGCCCTGTTCTGAGTAGTCAGAGTAAAAAAAAAGTAAAGACACTTTGGTTAAACAGCAACATGTTATGAATAATGCTTGAGAAAAATCTGACTTGACATGGGAGTACTGTAAGCGTGTTCGGTCTACAAACACCCCTCACTCAGGCATTGTGTGGCCTTGCAGGTGATACAGACTGAGTAAAAAGCTTTTTTGTCATGATTTATCTAAAGATCAGACCCAAATGCAGAAGACCAAACAGAGAGACCAGGGAAAAAGTTTAACAGGTTTATTTAGGAGATTGTGAAGAATCCAGTGTTGCTCTGAACACTGCTCAACCGAAACTGAAAGGTGAGGGGAAGACACTGCAGTTAGTTCAGGCTCGGTGGGAAATTTGATTCTCGAAATTGAAGAGGAGAAATATTGCTGACTCACGTTTCCAGAGAAGTTGTTGACTCTTTGATTCCAGTCTGTGTGCAGTAGTTCCAGTGTTTGTCTGATTCGGTGGAGGGCGGACAGGGTTTACCCAGAATGCGGCTGTCTGTAGGTGAATGGAGAAGCTGACTGCCACTCAGATTTCCTGCGGTACTTGAACGGGTCGTAGTAGAGATGAATCCCTTGTTCAGAGTGAAGCTCAAATGATCTCTTGAGGAAAAGTTGATTCAAACCTCCAGTTTAAATCCTCAACTCAGCTTGAAGCTCAGATGATCCTTCCAGGGAGAGAAGGTCTGAAAAATCCAATTTGTAGGATGACTTCCTGCCAACAGGCAAAGACAAAAAACAAGATTAAAACTCAGGTTGACAAGAACTCAGTTTGAGTCAGCAAAACTCAGCTTGGCTAGAGTACCCAAAACTGGCAAACAGTCTGGCGTCGAGGTAGTGGCAGTCAGCAGCTAAGAGCGCTCCCTTAATGAGGTAACTCACAGCAGGTGTGTAGGGAGGTGGACCAGAACCAGGCGCCTCCTGGTGGAGGAAGGGAGACAAATGCAAAAAAAAAACACATACACAGACAGGAATCCAGACATTTTTAGTGAGTAAATAGCATAAATCTAAATATATATGAAATAAGAGAAATCTACATTTTCCAACCACACAGTTCAGCAAAAGCCTGTTAGTCAGCTATCAATGGAAATCTAAAACCTGCCGGACAGCGGCCCTTGAGGACCGACTTTGTGCAGGCCTGGTTTAGATCAATGCGTAAATCCCTCAGTCACAGTCCAAATTTAAACCAAACCAATAGCCTCGGGTAAGACTTAGATATGATCTTCATGTGTTATATGCCATATTTTCCTGAGCTTATGCTTTTTTGCCAGAAGGAGTAATCACATATTTCATTGTCTAGACTTCTAAATATGATAGAGACACGGCAGATGTAGAACAGCTGGAGCGATGGCAGAGAAACGGGGGTAAGTAATGTTTTAGAAAGGGTTGAATACAGATAACTCTCAGCTTTTTATGTATAAATGTATGTTAAAAAATGATGTGTCCTTTTCATTTCAGTTCACAGCCTCTTTAAGAAGGATATATCTAAAAGGATAGATGTTTATAGTTGTTACATAAAACCTGGACCAACCCAAAAGGAATGGATTTAGCAAGGGACTCCATTATCAGTTTTAAATGGATCTTTTGCCACTTTATTACTGGATTATTGTCTCAAGCACTCAATTTGTTCCTATATCTTGATGTAAACTAGTGGGGGAAAAAACTGAAATAGAAGCTAAGAGACTCATAATGATAACAAGGAACTGAAAACACAGCATAGTGTAGATGATCTACTAAATGCAACTTCTGGGTTCAGTTATATACACATAAATACTGCAGCATCAGATAGGCACTTGCTTTTTGACCAAGGGGGTTGAGTGGTTAAACGCGGAGCCGTGTTTCTGCTCAGTTGCAGATATTTTAGGGGAGGGAGATGTGACTGCAGGTGAGACTCTCTGCTTCTCTGTCTGCTGACAGGTAGGAAATGCAAATAGAGGCAGAGAGAGCTGCTGCTCGCTCTCAGTAGCCTATATCACACACTTTCAATCTTTGAAACCATTTGCATCCAGAGGGACTGAAACAAAGAGCTCTCCTCATGACTTGAGCTGTGAGGTCTGAGCCCACACCATAACCATGGTAAAGTAAAGGCTTTTTTCTTTTGGTCTAATTTTTTCAATGCTTCGTTAATGCTTGATGGAATAAAAGGGAAGTGAGCAGGTGTTCTCACAGACCTCGGTTGACTTTTTGTGCAATTGCTGTCAGTTAGAATTTCTTTTAAGGAGCAACACAATGAAATAATGTGATGATAGTAAGAACCCATGTGTTTGAATGTGTTACAGGCAACTTTAGAGTGATTCAGTCTGTTTGGTGTGACAAAAAGCCTCATTTCCTCACTGTGAAACAGTTTTTCATAACTCAATAGCAGGATTTTAATCTTTAATTTGATTTCGACATGATGTAAATGATAAATTATGATCACTAAAACAGATCAAACATTCTCATCTCATCATGTACTACTGCTGTCTTTATTTGTTTTTTCTTTCCAAACATATCGCTTCCTCACGATGACTTTCAGCCTCTTGTACAGTAAACCATGAAGGGAGTGGTTTTTGCAAAGTGGAAATACTATATTGTTTGATAGGAAAAAATATTGAACCTTAATTGCACAAAAGATTATGTTTCTCAATTTTCTTTTACAGTTTAGGAGGAAGTCAAATTTGTCTTATTCACAGCTTGACCAATTCACGTGATAAAGCCCACGTTTGTCAACTAAAGTAAAAGGGATATTTTTGAAGGGGTTTAACTCACACGTAACCTTGCACTACCCGTTCTTTATTAAAAACAGCTTGAAAAAGGGAGTGCCAATGAGGACGTCCGCTGGTATTACACTTGTGATAATACAGAAACACTATTTCTATTGTGTGAACGGTGAATCATTTAAATTATGTGTCTCACCCTTGTTTGCATCAGATTTTATTTCATAGCTAGATTTTTTTTTATTTTCTTCCTACAGCACTGTGCTCTTTGAGCCACCTATACTTGTTATACTTTATACTTAAAACACTGCATAATAGAGAGGCACCATTGCAATAAAACAGCTGACATAAACCATGACACTCTATTTAAACATGAGGAAAATGATGTTAAATAGCAGAAGGGTGATATAGTTCTCTTTTAATAGCCCACCTGCTGCTCATTTGACAGAAAGGCGACTGTTTTCTGACATGTTGAGAATGACCTGTGACTCACGCTGAAAACCATTTGTTCATCTCCACCTTTCCATTTGTCCGTAATCATTTACTCTGCACATCACTTCCCCTGTGGCCGCCTGTGGGAGAATATTCCACTTCCTTATTTCACATGAGGTGTGTAGTTAATCTGCTTCTCACGCTAATCTAATTAAAAGTGACAGATACCATATAACAAGGACATGCAATTAGTAAACAGAAGGAAAGCTAGTGCTCAAAATTTCTATAAAAGCATGGGCTCTTTAATATCTGATATTTTCTAAAAGGAGGTCCCCATCCCTTTTAACACTTTGGTAGCCAATAATGATGTCATTGTTTAAAGCTTCTGATCATTAACAGCAACTTAGATAAAGAGAAGCGCCCCACTTTTTATATGTATTTATATGTAAAATATGTATTTTACGGCAGCACCTGAGACAAAATCAGATTTAGGAAGACAATTATGAATGTACCATATGCCTGAAGATGTCACATTCATGTTATTGATTATTTGCAAAGTTAAGCAAAAAAAGAAGAATGGGTCAAGCTGTCTACAAGCGAGAGGCGGGGTACACCCTGGACAGGTCACCAGTCCGTCACAGGGCAACACAGAGAAAAACAGGACAAACAACCATTCATGCACACACTAAAATCTAAGGAGAATTTAGAGAAGCCAGTTAACCAAACAGTCATGTTTTTGAACTGTGGGAAGAAGCCAGAGTACCTGGAGAGAACCCACACATGCTCAGGTAGAATATGCAAACTCCATGCAGTGGTACCCGTGGTCATTGGGGCACTCGGGCAGTGACCCCCTAAATATGAAAAGTGGTTACAGCAGATCCCGGGAAATACATCAGACATCTCGGTCCAGAACAGTGCAGTTCTAGGAACAGCAAAGATACTGCACAGAACCCTTAAGCTCCCAGGCCTCTGGTAGAGGACCCAAGCTTGGAGGAAAAAAGGGGGGGAAGGCCACCCGCAATGGGTGAGGAAGAGTTTTTATATATATATATATATATATATATTTTTTTTTTACACACATATATATGTATATATATTTATATATATACATATATACAAAAACAAGATTAAAGTTTGCAAATGTACCCAGGGAAAAAGATCTGTAGTGTTGGAGAAAGCTTAGTAATTTGTTGGAAATAAAATAGAGCGTTACTAAAGGAAGGACTGGTGAACTTCACAATATAGATACAATCTGGAAAGTTACACAGTATCTTATTGGATTAAAACATAGATATCTGTCAAAAATGTTAACCCTGAGCAAAAATTACTGTTTTAACAGAGATCCTAAATATCAGTCACCTAATACACCTTCAAAACGTTTCCCTGGATCAACGAATGCCGAGCAGGGTTCTTATCTCAGTCCTATAAAAAGTTTGTCTGCTGAACAAGTTTAAGAGAGCAGGGCTGCCTTCTTTAGTCCCACCAGTTCTGTCAAGAGAAAATGGGCCAAAAAATAGTATTGAGAGAGATTTGGGGAAGAACTCCAAACTTTCTTCTTATTTTGAAAAAAGTAAAAAAAAAAAAAAGTAAAATATAAAATTACCTCTCTGTCTTCATTCCAGTAATCCTAATGGATGTAAATCTGGTAAAGTGTAGTTAGGTTGAATATGAATGGTTAAAAAATAGTTGTCTTTTTATATGGTTAACGAAAATATCTAGTTTATAATCTTTATAAGAAAGATTTAGAGTCAAGCTTTTTTATTCCAGCTGGCCAACATGGAAACTATGATGATGATGCGTGATTTTTTTCCCCAAAGGACTAGAGGCAGAAATATGTCTGGAAGGGACCATCGTCTGGGGAAAAAAAACTGCTAAGACTCATTGAGGGAAACAGGATAAACAACAGTCTAAAGTAGGGAACATAAAGACAGAGGAAAGTGAATATGGGACAAACATTAGGTGAGTCTAATTCCTCCATCTAAATAGAGGAAATTGTATTTTATACCACCTGTCCCGTCATCTTTTGTGGGGTCATCAAAACACTATCATGGGTAGGAAAGGAGCCACTGTTGTGCTGATTTCGGACAGTCTTTATGGCCTTATGGATGTTATTACAGGACTGAGAAACACATGGATGATGTTTCTCAAATTGAGCCTTATAAAAAATACCTAAAAAAAAAAAGTTACACAAATGTAGTGAATGGCTCAAACTCTCTGTTATAAAACCCAAAACTACAGTATGAAGGTGAGGATATTTGCATGTGTGGGATAGAGTAGACACAAATAAAAGACAAATGGGCTGTCCCTTTCCATCTAGTCACGCAAGGGACTGTGGGTAACCACTTAGGTCCCAGGCAGCTAGAAGAAATTCTGAAAGGTCTCCATGCTAAATGAACTATTAAGAGGAAGTATCCCGCTTCCTCTTCCTACCTCCTTCCTCACTGCCAGCACTATTCGGATGGCACTTATCATGTTGAAGGCTGTCTCACTTCCGCTTTGACCTTAATGTCCTTAATGATTTGCACTATTCAGATGCACCTTAACTAACTACTGAGAGGGAGCATGAAAGGTGAAACTAAACCTGTAAAAAACACAGGGATGAACAGAACAATTGCAAAACAGAGCATGGGTGAACAACAATGCTTGATACAAGATAAAGATGGAAAATTATATTATATACAATACAACAATTATATACAAAACTAGAAGTCCACAGAACTGGAACAGGTAGGGGTTTTATGGAAATAAAACATGTTTTTCCAGTCTTAGCAGTTTTTTTTTAGGTCTACTGAGGCTGATCACAGGCTTATATATTAAAGTGGCACATCCTTAGACTGAAATTCTGTATTCTAAATGATTAAAATATACACCATATAGTAAACTTCAATGATAAAGTATGATACGGATTGCCATGAGTGGAGCTCCATTTCATTTAAGCGTCAAAAAATATATTAAATTTTTTTGTTCTTGGAAGCTGTTAAAACTACTTAATTTTGAAATATATAAAGAATGTTAATACTCTACCACACTGGTCATACCAAAAAGCAACTTATTCATGTGTTTGTGTTCCATAATAAACAATTGCACACCATGCTCAAAAAGCAGCAGGCTGGTCAATGAAGCAGATAAATGAATAAAACTAACTTTGTAAACTACTTCTCCAGGCTTAACCTTAGAGAAATTGATCATTTACTCTATAGTAATTAATTACTTAATCTCTGGTGTTTTCAGAGTTTTCTTGGAAAACTGAAGAACCGGTAAGTACAAAGGACATACCACTTCTAGATTCATCATGCATTCCTGCACCATGTGTAGGTTGAGTCTCTTTTTTTCCTCTCTTTTGAAACACAGTGGACCTCCAGCCCCTCCAAGGAGAACAGGTAAGATATACATTCAAATAATACAGGACTTAATTTTTAATTTTTCTGTGTTTATGCTTGGGGATCTTTATCTGTTTCAGACAACAACGCAGGGTTTCAATGGCCACAAGATGAATTTGTAAGTCTAATATTCTATGATTCATCTTGGCATAAATGCTAATATTCTTATTTTAAAACATGCATCCTGCAAAGCTTGTACGATTAAATACTCTATAAGAAGGATGATTTGTTTTTGGATTATCCATGGGTTTGAGGTTGGCGAGCCAAGATGACATGGATTTACTCCACTCCAGCCAGCAATGAGGTTAAAAAGTTTAGATTTCAGTCTCTGACACTGATTGTCTCTGAGCAGGATGATGAAGACGGGGACATGTATGAAGTTCCTCCCTGTGAGCGTCAGCCTGTCAAGGTCCCACAGACACAAGTGCAGGAAAACATTTACTTAGGTAAAAATCTCAACATGGAAAATTGTTTACACTCCCTTACACTCCTTAACCTTTTGTTGACACGATTTCACATAACAAGCGTAAATATCAATGCTTCTTATTGGTTTTTACCCCCTTGGCCTACACAAAGTAGTGCATAACTGTTTATTAAAAGAAAAATGACATAAGTACACTTTTAATGTCTTTCATTACGATTTGAAAAGTTTGGCTTGCATTTGTATTCAGTCCCTGTTGTCTCATGTTGTTTCGCAGTCAAACAAAAGGGAGGAGAGAAATTTGAGACAAACATGATGAGGATTTTGTGATAATGTCAAAAGAAACTCACAGGAAAAACAAAATGGAAACTGGACATAAAGCATGGGTAGAGTATTAGGCCATGAAGCCACTGCAACCGAAGAGCAAGCAGACAAATGGATGGTAATGGATGATCCAACACAGAGCAATCAATAGCAGTAAACTTAATACTGAGGGGAGAATGGAGAATGACATCATATATAGGTGAGTTAATCAGTGGGTAATGTGGAACAGCAGAGGCAGAAGAGAAGCAGGGAAACTAAGAGAAAGTTACTAATTAAACACATAGGAAGCTAAAATGTAACACAAAAATAATCTTCTAACAAAGGGGAAAATACGAATACCAGTAAACCAGTAACCGAAACCAGCTACCGGTTACTTTACTTTACTGATTAGCTACTCATCAGCGTATTGTTCAACCTTGGGGAGGGATGGGGTATGCCTTTCATCACTATAATGTCACACTCATTTGGCTTACATCATTGGAAATGCTCGAAGTTCAAGTCCAACACCTCAGTGTACTTGGGTCAGAGGCAAGTCATTACTCTCAACTTTGACTTTATGTATTTTAGGAATTTGTGGATGGGCAAGCAGCTAGCAGGAGGAAAGCAGAAGAAACAGGGAATATCCATGTAAGTGGAGAGAACAAATACCTGGTGGCAGACAGCTGAAAGAGAAAGTGCTGAGAATTGAAAAACAAAGATGGAAGAAGAGGTTAGAAAAAGGGAGGCTAAAATATATCAATGAGTTCAATGAAAAGGAAAACAGAAGCGAGAAGAACCTTTTCATAATGATGTTTCTAATTTGTCAATAATATTAATAGAAACATATTTATTGTAGTGCTCAGGGTTTTATTCCTTTTAACCAAATAGTTAAGAAAAAACGTTGTCAAGCAAAAATGTTTTGATGAGTGATATACATTTTGAGATTTTTTGTTTTTGCAGTGCTCTGTCATTTTATTTGTTTTAAATCAATATGCTTACAATATGTTTCTTCAGTACTGCTAAGATAATAAAGTAACAGTATTATTAATACAAAAATCAAATTTTAAATGGAATTAGGCACACTTTCTTCATTTAGGCTAAAAGTAAATGTATATATTTAGGTCTATAAAAGGAGTACATATAAAGGGAAAAAAAATAATAAAAGGTGATATTTAACATTAATCAGCATTGGAGTCTACTAATAATTACAGATAACGGGAAAAAAACGTTAAAAAAAATAAGAACAAACAAATACAAAATAAAGATATTTTAAAGGTGACTTATGGTGATGACACAAACAAAATAATATCTGAAACATATTTTATAAAACAGAAAGAAAAAAAGTGGGAGGTACTCTGCGGCCAAGACCTTAGAATATAATAATATGCCTTAAGATTCGTATATTAAAAACATTTATTTTCTGTTTTTCAGAAATAACGCTTTTATCCAAAATCTAAAGAATCAGTAGAACCAGTGGAAGATGGTGTTCTGATGAGATGAGACCAAAATGGAACTGCTGATCCTCATGCAAACATTATCATCATTACATTTGGCCATTTAATTATGTTACTAATGAATATGGAAATGTCTGAAAACTGAAAGACGTCAGGGGTCATTATAGTGGTTAAGATTAAATCACTATATTAGAATGACACAGTCAAACATACACTATATTGCCAAAAGTATTTGCTCACCTGCCTTGACTCACATATGAGCTTAAGTGACATCCCGTTCCTAATCCATAGGGTTCAATATGACGTCGGTCCACCCTTTGCAGCTAGAACAGCTTCAACTCTTCTGGGAAGGCTGTCCACAAGGTTTAGGAGTGTGTTTATGGGAATTTTTGACCATTCTTCCAGAAGCGCATTTGTGAGGTCGCACACTGATGTTGGACGAGAAGGCCTGGCTCTCAGTCTCCGCTCTAAATCATCCCAAAGGTGTTCTATCGGGTTGAGGTCAGGACTCTGTGCAGGCCAGTCAAGTTCATCCACACCAGACTCTGTCATCCATGTCTTTATGGACCTTGCTTTGTGCACTGGTGCACAGTCATGTTGGAAGAGGAAGGGGCCAGCTCCAAACTGTTCCCACAAAGTTGGGAGCATGGAATTGTCCAAAATGTCTTGGTATGCTGAAGCATTCAGAGTTCCTTTCACTGGAACTAAGGGGCCAAGCCCAGCTCCTGAAAAACAACCCCACACCATAATCCCCCCTCCACCAAACTTTACACTTGGCACAATGCAGTCAGACAAGTACCGTTCTCCTGGCAACCGCCAAACCCAGACCCGTCCATCAGATTGCCAGATGGAGAAGCGCGATTCGTCACTCCAGAGAACGCGTCTCCACTGCTCTAGAGTCCAGTGGCGGCGTGCTTTACACCACCGCATCCGACGCTTTGCATTGCACTTGGTGATGTATGGCTTGGATGCAGCTGCTCGACCATGGAAACCCATTCCATGAAGCTCTCTGCGCACTGTTCTTGAGCTAATCTGAAGGCCACATGAAGTTTGGAGGTCTGTAGTGATTGACTCTGCAGAAAGTTGGCGACCTCTTCGCACTATGCGCGTCAGCATCCGCTGACCCCGCTCCGTCAGTTTACGTGGCCTACCACTTCGTGGCTGAGTTGCTGTCGTTCCCAAACACTTCCATTTTCTTATAATACAGCTGACAGTTGACTGTGGAATATTTAGGAGCGAGGAAATTTCACGACTGGATTTGTTGCACAGGTGGCATCCTATCACAGTTCCACGCTGGAATTCACTGAGCTCCTGAGAGCGACCCATTCTTTCACAAATGTTTGTAAAAACAGTCTGCATGCCTAGGTGCTTGAATTTATACACCTGTGGCCATGGAAGTGATTGGAACACCTGATTCCAATAATTTGGATGGGTGAGCAAATACTTTTGGCAATATAGTGTATGACTAAAACGTATTATGTTCATGTATGTTTGATTCAGCCTGAACCGTACTTGCCACACTTTTCTGCCACTTGAAATGGCTTTAAAGTACTTTGAAGTATATATATATATTGTTGTTGTTTTTCAGAAAGGACATCTCGCAATGAAGTCCCCCCTCCTCCCAGACCGTCCAAATCCTCGGTAAAAACAGTCTTGAAAATATGTCTTTTTGTCTCTGAACCTTTCCCAAGATATTCCTTTTAGCTGTGCTTAAATGTTCTCACCTTTTCTATTCAGATACCACAAAGCGCAGGAAAACGTGAGTTGTTTTCATTGTTTTTTATTTAGTGCTCAACTTTTTTCTTAAAGTTAAATACATGTTTTTCAGCTCCAGAAATAGACAGAAATGAGAAGCCTGGAAGGAGAAAGATGCCTGATCCTCCAGCCCGCCCTGCTCCCGCGCCAGTTCCTTTACCCGAGGAAGGTGAAATAATACAATAATACTACAGTCATAGGTCAAAATCATTGAATGAAACCTTATATGAATATTTTAATGAACTTTCATACCAGCGTTAAAGGTTTCCTCCCGTCTGTGTTTTAAGTGGTATTTAGAGAAGATGAACAGATAAACCCAAAGCTGACATGTTTAGTGTAATATTCCGTTAAGCAACATATTTTCCTTTGGTAAAATAAAGGAGAACAATCAAGAAGCCCTTAAACAAAGTAGACAGCACCCCCTTCTGAAGTACCTCTCAGGTTACAAATTGGGAGCTTCAGAAAATTTTTAAATATCCATATAAGCAAGAATAGAAGAGACTTCCATTGTTTTAACAAATACATATATATTTACCATTGAAAACTTTGAACTCAAACCTAAAAATATTTATTTATTTCATAAAAATATGAGGTATAAAAAAAGCTGCTCTTGTAAAAAAAGCCTAAGTACTTCTGTCTAACAAGAATAATTATTAATATTAAATCCTCTTGTTTTGCTTCATTTGAGTAAAATATATAAATATCTAATATTGCAGTTTAATTAAATCTCTAAACCATTTCATAAGCATTAATTAGACAAGGATCCCGTTTTTATCCAAATGATTTATTGTGCCGTGAATAGGTATTTGCTCCTTAATGGGTTTTTGTCAAATTTGCTGCATACTGAAAGGCTAAATGTGGGGATTTAGATATGAACAAATATTGCCAATATTGCCAACAACAGTATGTAGTATCTGACAGTGACTTTTTTCCTATCACTGTGGAGAAATCTCAGTCCACTGTTCCTGCAGAGCGGCTTTAATACGCCTGCAGTTCATCATTGCATCACTGTCCTGCTGCAAACACTGAGCAAATTCCCAAAGTCCCAAACCTCCAAACTAAAATCACCAGTCAGTATCATGCTCTTGGAGTTTACAGCAGATGTAGTAAAACACATATCTTTGAAAACGTCCTCCTTTTTTACGTCCCTTAAGAGATTTTTTCATCTTACAGATCCTTAAGGTTTGTTTTTCTTTTTGTTTCTTTATGGTCAGCAGTGATTTTTGTCCTTGGATTTTTCTCATAGATCCCATTTTTTGTCCAATATCCTTCTTGTTGTTGAATCATAAATACATATTTTAACTAAGGCAGATTAGGTGTAGAGTTATTCAAATGTACGTTTTGGGGTCCTATTTACCTGCAGGATGAGGTGTCAGTATATTTTTGGATTCATTTTAATAGGATATCAACTCTTGGGAGTATTGTCTTTTGTTCCCTGTTGTTTTTAGATTAGTTCATAATATTGTTTACCCAACAATTATTTGTTAGGCTGCCTGTTTAGATATTTTAGCTTTGTTACTTCATAGATTTTATTCGGCAGTAAGTTATGTCATGATACAGCAAGGGGAGGCACAGGCAGTCGTAATTTTCACATTGGACCAGAATCACTTAGTTTATTGCCTTAACAAATGAGATTAATATGAGGGGAAAAATATTGCCTCTTAGTTTATCTTTGATCTTAAATGGTACTTGAAAATTTGATACATTTAAATTTGATGAGAAGTGGGAAAAAAGCAGGAATTTTTTTGGGAGCAAATACATTTTTACTAATTTTGCCAAAGACTGTAATCTTTTTTTTCTGTTGTGTGACAATTTTTACAAATTTATTTTAAACTAGAGCATCTTATTGGTAGTAATTGAGAACATCATTGATTTATTTTCAGAGTGGAAGTCTCCAAAGTGTGGCCATTTGTGGCCCTTGGAGGAATTTTAGGTGGTCCATGATTACAGTTCAAGAACTGTTAAGATTTAAGTTTGCCATTTCAGATAAACATTAATATACTAGAGTGTAATTTTTTCTTACCTAAAATATACATAAAATTAAAATCCTCTTGAATTGGATCTGTTCTTTGTGTTTGTTGATATAGTCAATTTTGAAAACTGAATGAAAACTAAATAAACATTCTTTAAAAAGAAAGAAACCTCTTAAAATGGAAAATGTAAGGAGCAACAGATTATTTAACCTTTTTATCAGTCATATTTTTGATTTTAGCTTTATTCAATTGCAAATAGGACAACAAACTGTTGTCAGGGACTTTTACTAAATAACACATCTTGGATGGGCCCAGATTTTAAAGTAAAAAGAAATAAAGCAAGATTGTGCCATGCCCTTGCTTGCTGTATAAGACACAAAGAAATATAGTACAAACTTTTATAGCTTTGTTTTTTTTTGTAACCAGGCAAACCTGCAAGACTCATATTTCAGATTATGTTTTAAAGTACTAACTAAAATATCATGCTTAGTTTTACTGTTTGTACTAGATATGTAAATTAAAATGGCCACTTTATCACTGGCAGTGTTTTACGTTTTTTTCTTTTAGATGTTTATCTGGATCCAAATGTGGAAGAGGTGAGCTTATACTCATAATTTAAAACCTGTCACTCATGCAAACATATGAGGTATCCTAGACAGTTGTTTAGATCTTACCATGCTGTTCACTTTCACTTTAAAAGATGCGAACTTACTTTATAATTTGCACTCTTGATGTGATAAACCAATGTATAAACATAATCATTTCAATAGGGAATTAATTAAGGCTGTCTCACTTTATTCCTCCTATAAAGTGTGAGTCAATTTTCAGTTCAAACCATTTGGTTGGAGTATTTTAATCTTCATCTATTGTTAAACTGACATTAAATATTCATGCATACAAATGTTAGGAAAACAGATGGACTTTCAGTGGCTGTTCTAATTTTTCCCCATCTGCTGCTTCATAGGCAATAGTCCACATTACACTGATTATCATCCACGCAGGGCTGAATAACCACTAAAGCATACAAAAATGAATTTAATCAAAACTAAAAGGAGAAAATAGAAATATGAAACTGTTCATGATTTTTTTTTTCAGGAAGATAGTGATGACGTGTATTTGGAGCCAGAAGCATGTATGTGGTATCACAGCAATGTTTGACCTTATTATAGCGCCCAGAATATTTCTTACTCACATTTAGTAACAGAAAACCTGTTAGTAAAAAGATAATGACCGTTTCTTTTCTCCTGTTCTTCAGCCTGCCCTCCTGCCCCAATCAGAGGGATTTCATCACCAAAGCTTCCTCCTCCAAAGCCCATGTAATCATGCTTTCCATTCAAGTCTATGAAGTTCTTTACTCCTGTTTCTAGAGTGAGGTTTAGGGGTGGTTGTGTGTGTCTGGTGGGGTATTAGGAAAGAAAATGCAGCTAGGCAAATGTCTGTTACTTCATATGTTGTGTGCAAGTAGAACAGAAATCCTTAGGAAGTCTCAAAAAAAGAGGAAACATTTAAAGTGAAACAGAATCTGGGAACAGTGCAGAAACCCTTAATCTTAAATCTTAAACTAAACATCATTTTAACTCTACCTACAGGATGAAACCACCAGTACCAAGAGCTGTGACTGTAAGTGTACAATGCTTTTCTTGTTTGAATACTTAACACTGTCATAAAATAGTAACACAAGTAAAATAGCTACTGAACAAAGAATAATCCTTCAATATTCTGATTCAAAAAATGGTGACATCATCTTCTCTTTTAGCAACCATCATTTCCTGCTATTCACGACTTGAAGACCCGTGAGTTGCATATTAACCAGTGAAAAAAACCAAACTGGAGAGATAAAGAAGCAATAATATTTCACCTGTGTGTTTTACAGCTGAAGACAGACGTGCCAGTCTTCCCAGTCAGAAAGCGCTACGAACCCGTGCTTCAAATCCCTGTTTGCCTCCAGATCTGGTACCACCCAAACCTATGTAAGAGAACTTTCAATATAGGCTATTTAAAGTGGAGGAATTGCCTTCATTTCCACTTTATTTCTCTTGTTAACCTTTTATTTAGTTTATGCATGAATAAAACTAAACTAATCTGTCAAAATCTTCTTTACAGACCTTCTTTCTCTCCAATGGGAGACTACAAACCTGGGGGTGAGTTCAGATCTTCTTGTCTCTGGTTTCATTGGTGTGGGTGGAATTCTAATTTTGGATCGTTTTGAGCAATGCTTACATATTTAACATTTTCGCATTATTAAACCTGTTTTTAGGTGGCAGCAGACTGACAAAACTGTCTGGGAATGAGGTAATGTATCAATCTGTATTAAAAAAAAAATCTACTGGAAGCTCTTAGGCTTCATTTGCAAAAATAAAGTCAGATTTGTATCTAAACTTAATTTAAGTCAGTATGCATACATGTTCGATTATGAATCTGAGATGCTCATTTTCTGCTTCAGATTCTCTTTTGTATCATCTGTTGTTCTGCAATATTGATGCAACAACTGTCTTAAAAACGTTGTTTTAAGTATGACAACTATCATTTCTAATAATATATGCATTTCGGTATTTTACTTTATGATACCGGAAATTGTAATATTAGTCCTGCACTTTTTAGTTTTTAGTTAATAAAAATTGGAAAAAAAGAGTACTGCGATGGTAATCATATAGCTGGTTCTCCATTTTATCACATTTCTTTATATTATACCCACAAGCCTCAACATATTTTTTTGGGATTTTATTGTAAAGATGAAACCAAAGGCGTTAATGCAACAAAAGCACACAAGTTTGCAGGAAATGTTTTTTGTAAACAAAAACATTAAGACTTTTTTATAACAGAAAAAATTAAAAAACAAATTGAAGCCTGAAAGAACTATAAATAAACGCTACTTATGGAGAACAAAGGAGGAGGTTAAAATATTTACCCACCACCTGCATAAGTATTGAACATCCAGTCCTTTAATATGTCCTATTATAAAGAGTCATTCTGTGCTTTTGATGTGAACCATAGTAGAACGGCCCAGAATGTGGACATCTATCTGGTTCAAAGAAATAAAGCTGTGAAGTGGGGAAAGGTATATGAGACTTGGTCTTAAATGAATATTAAGTGTACAGCTTTTGACTTGCTTTGTGCATTCCATACACCCCAGGATAAGGAATGGTTTGCTGGAGACTGCAACAGACAGACAGCTGAGAGCCTCTTAAACAGAGTCAGGAAGGTAAGCCCAAAGTGATCACTTCCTCTGTTGAAAAACAAAAGAGCTGCATAGTTTCACTTACAGTTTAGGTCTGCTATAAATGCATTACACCATTTAAAAATGCATTTTAGACACAGCAGATCATTTGAAGCCAAAACTCTTTGAAATGGAAATATATAACATCTGAATGATAAAGTAGCAAGAGTAACAGTTCAGTAGTTTTCCTCAGCAAAAAAAGGCCTTATTAGGAGGTACGGATGTGTTGAATGACTTGGCTGTGGCCATTTGATGGTGGCACAAAAAACAAAGATGTAGTGAGCGTTTCTGGTTTCCCAAAGCATCCATCTATGTAGAAAATGGGAGATTTGTGGAAGTGACTATAAGCCTATTTTTTGCCCGTATGTGATGAAAAGAAACAGCATTCGGCTTGAAAGAATGAATATAAGTACTGAACTTAAACTTTTTCTTATCATATTTCTTGACTTTAAAGTATGAAATGATTTTACCTGTGGTGAACTTCAAGCCTGAAAACAAGTAAAACTGGAACAGTTATAAAAATGGTGATATATTACAGCCAGCCCTAATTCTCTTATGATGAACTCAGGGGTTTTGAGTTTGTTTTCCAATTCCAGAAATTACTTTAAGAACGTTTTTTACACGACTCTATTTTCTTTCTTGAAAGCATTTTTAATCTTTTTTAGGATGGTGCCTTCCTGATTCGCTACAGCTCTGACAAACGCCCTCAACAGCCGTACACCCTCGCTGTTCTCTACCAGCAGAAGGTCTACAACATTCCCATCCGTTTTATCGAAGAATCACAGGGATACGCACTTGGAAAGGAGGGCAAGAAGAATGAAGAGGTGAGGCTGAAGAAAAAGTGAGATGTTTGATGAATACAGAAAAAGATGAGATGTTGGTGTCCGAGAGAGAAGAATCCTCTGGATGCACAATCTGATTCTACAACTTACTGACTAAAGGGGGATGAATGCCAGTGCATGGCATATCGCTTACATTTTTATTTGAAAAAGTATTTGAAGACCACAGCTCATTCCTCTCCCCTTTAAATGTGTTTTCCTCATGTAAAATCCCACTAAAACACGTTGAGGTTTTTGACAATATGACAATATTTTAAGTTAAATATAAAAAGCTAAGCTGTTGTAATTGTACCCCAGCATTTTGAATTCATTGCTTGTCCTTTTCTTCCCCTTTCTCGTAGATGTTTAGCAGTCTGGATGAGATGATATCTTATCATAAGAATAACCAAATACTTCTGATTGACAGCAAGAGCCAGGCCAAGCACACTGCAAACCTAACACAGCCTGTGCGACTTTGAACCTACACTAATGACATGCTTTGTTGGAATCTGAAATAAGGCAAAAACTGGGACTTTTTTTTATGAAAACAATGAAATTTAACTTGTGTTCTTTCCATTTCTTTCTATTTTGTTCAAGTTTGTTCATATTTTACTACTGTTGATGGGTGTAAACACTACAAACACTATGATAAGATATTTTTGTGTTTTTTTTCTCCGTTTTCCAAGCTTTGCTACTGATGTATCCTAGTGAGTGTAGCTGGTCTCCTGGATGGAACTGTAGAAGCTGGTGGCTCAACCTGCTTCCTCTCATGGTGAAAAAAAATCTCCTTTGGGTTCAAACCATGAATCTGTAACCTGGAGTATCAGACGGTAGAACAACAAATGTGTGGTATTTACTTTTTTGTGCTTAAACAAAAATATTTTCAGTCTCACACCTCTTCTGTCATCTACAAACGTGCTAAGATTGAATTAATTGTATCTTTAGATGAAAATCAGACTTTGCAAGCTTTTAATCCATTTTTCTTTTACATATTGCTTTGTTTGTGCAGAGCGTGCTGTATAACATGCAAAAACCTGTGCTGATTTAGCAGTGAAATTTGCATGAATAAGATGTGCAAAAGAGAACAGAATTACTTCCTGGAGTCATTTATGCATTGGCATGCGGGTGTGTGGTGTCTTGTACAAGAGCTTCACAGAGATCTAATAATAATATGAACCTAAACCACAATTCAGTAAACTGCAGCAGAGTTTTATTAAGTTACAGATAATTTAACTCAACCCCAGTAAAGTTGACTTTTAGGTCTGTAGAGGCCAAAAAATAAAGATATTTTCACATTTTTTCTTTATTTATAAGCTGTATTGTAACTGAAGAACTTTTGGAAAGATTATCATTTAAAAATGTTAACTATTCAAAGTTAACTATACTCTATTGGATCGTGGGCCAGGCTTAATCTTGTTACAGCTATGTTATGTTTACACAATTTTATTTCCTTTTTTTTTGCCATAGGTTTGTTCTTTGCTTAAAACAATTTCAGTTTCTTACTTTCTTTTTATCCATCCATCCATTTTCTGACACACTATCCAAAGTGGGGTCACGAGGGGTGCCTATCTGCAGCTGTCTAGGGGCGAGAGGCAGGATACAGCCTGGACAGATCGCCAGTCCATCACAGGGCAACACAGAGACAAACAACCATTCACACACTCACACCTAAGGAGAATTTAGAGAGGCCAATTAACCTAACAGCTCTGGATTTTGGACTGTGTGAAGAGACCAGAGTACCCGGAAAGAACCCACGCATGTTCAGGGAGAACATGCAAACTCCATGCAGAAAGTCCCCGGACCTTCTTGCTGCAAGGCAGCAGTGCTACCCACTGCAGCCTACTTTCTTTTTATATCAAAGATTAAAATGAAACAAGATATATGTTTTTCTAGAAGAGTTGGTAAAAAAAAATATTTTGCCAGTTTTGTGCACATAAAATGAAAAGATTCTGTCACGAACAATTTAATTTTTATCCTTCAGAGTAAAATCTGCCATTTAAAATGGATTTGATGAACACAACCATTTCTCTAAACAATGGTCAGATATAAGGGCTGGACAGAAAATGCATAAAACATTCAATCTACGAGGAACAACTGTAGGATGGTTTGAAAAAACAATGTATACTAAAAATAACTGAGTCATGATCAAACATAGAAAAGGTAGAAGCTTTAAAATCTTAACACATACAAACGGCGCCCTCCTTTGGTGCCTCTTGCCTCTAGCCGGCAAAGACCTGGTTTCCTCTGCTGCATAGGCTTTGCTCCGGCTTGCCAATGTGCCTTTGAGATTTGGTTGTGGATTTGATTTTCAAGGCATATGCTTTGCTGGACCCATAGCAGCTTGTGGGAGTGAGGTGTCCCTGTATGAGGGCATCTCTAACTAGCTTGCTGCCATGACTGGGGTTTCTTTTTAAATTACATAATTTGACAAATCCTGAATGGTGATGAGTCTATCCAAAGTTGGCGGGCGAACCATCGATGCAGACTTCAGGACCATGGAATCCATCCTCCCCACCTCCATCATGCTGCAGGCACTGAAGGATAAGACCAGGCTGCAGCGCATCATCCATCCTGCTGAGAGGGTGATTGGCTGCAAGCTTTCAAGACTGCAGGAACTGTATGCCTCCAAGATCTTAAGGCGTGTAAATAAAACCATCTTCTTCTTCTTTCTGAAAAGAGGTTCCTGACTAAAACCTCATCCTATTAAAACAGTTATTTCCCTCTGATGTTTCTCTCATGAACAGTGTGTAAACTCTGCCTTGGAGACCATTAACCCTAAAAAAATCACTTATTTACATTTTTTCTTGTCTTTTTTAATTAAAATGCAAGCCACACCAAGTCAAATTTCCCAGTGTGTTAAACGTACCTATCAATAAACATAGTGTACATTCTGATTCTTCCAAAGACCCCTGTGAACTTTGCTGGTCTCCATGATGCTGCTTGTTTACTGATGTTCACAAACTAAAAGCAATTTGATTTCTATATCAATTAGGTAACTTTTTAAGACTATAGTTTGCACGGGATGTCATTTAGGAGAATAAAAAATTAGACAGACATACCACTTATTTAATATATTGTTTAAATAAATAAACTATTCCTTCATAATGGACCATTTTGTGTTGGTGTATAACATAAATATATTTTAGTTAATTTTTGTAAACTCACAAAATATGAAATCATGAAAAGGTTTAGCAATCTCTTTCAAAACACAGAAAGATATTCAATTATAACTTTACAACTGCCACTAAAACAGAATTGTTAAATTTAAAGTTGGTGAAATGGGAAGGGGGGAAGGGGTCTTGGCGGAAGGATACGAGCTACACATTAAACGGGATGAATCCAGTTATATGGAAGAGAAATACGCAAAAAGATGCTAAGTCATGACTTATAATGAGTCGGTAATGATTTTTGGGTCAAGTCTGTAAACTTAAATGGGTCCAAAATGAGCTGGTTTGGTTCAGTTACTAGGTAGTGTGGACTATTTTTCAAAGCGGAGGAGCGGGTATTTTGATTCAGCGCTGGTGTTGAGGAGGAGGGGGGACTCCTGAATGGGAGCAGTTACTGGATTCACTTGATACCACCCAGGATCCACTCTACCGCCCATCGTTTTGGTTTTTCTGGGGGCACAAAAACAGAAGCCGGTTAGCTCTTTTCCTTTGATTATTCCCCCCCGTCCCCTCTCCTTCTTCACGGACTCTCCGGGCCCATAAAATCACCCAGAAATGGCTCAGATATTACCGATACGATTCCAGGAGCACCTCCAGGTAAGCATCCAGTGAGGAAAAAAATAAACCCTCCAGTTAATTAGCGCTCCTTTGTTTTTGTTTTTTTGTTTGCCTCGCTCTTGTGTGGTGTTCCCTCCGCACCATAGCTGCACATGTCGCATTTAAATGGGGTCTGAAATTGGGCTGCAGGGTGGTGCTCAATATAGCTACAGGCCTGGTTTTCTCCTGCCGTCCAGAGGATGACTGGTAGAAATTGAACGGGCAGGTTAGACATGGCTTCAATGCGGACCGCTGCTTTCAAATTAAGAAAATACCCGACGTCATTTTCTTTTCTTTTTTTTTGTAGACTATGCGGCGTTTTAAACGTCCTCCCTCTTTTGTTTTACCGCCTGCTTTGAGCTCAGCTGTTCAGGTTACCGCTGTAACTGAGACCCTGAATGGCAGTGGATGTTACAGATGCAATTTTAAATTCAACCCAATGTGAGTAAATTTCTGGCTAAAGAACGTTTTCTTTTCTTCTTCTTCTTCTTTTTTCGTGGACAGTTGTGCCCAATTTTCTTAGCAGGTGTGTGCAGAAGTCGATTCTGTGATTTTGCACCAGCACTGCCTCACTTCTCTGCATTCAAACTTGCAGGATGCAAAGCTTTCTGGGCCCCTTGTCCAGAGGCGTAGCCAGAACATTTTAATAAGGGTGGCCAGGCAATAACCAATGTACACTGAGGGGGGGCCGAAAGTGGATAGGTGCCAGAACTTCAGGGTCAATTTACTCTGTTCCAACAGCAAAATGAACAAGCAAAACTATATTTTCTAAATAAAGACTGACTATACTTTCCTAACAAATAGACACATATATTTAAACATCCATGTTGTGTAAATTAAAGGTGTAGGGGACAAAATTATTTCATCTTTGAGTTCTGGTGTTAACATCTTATTCATTGTTATTACTAACAATGCTTTTTATCAGTAATTGTTCTGCATAAAATTAGTAATTACATGTACTTATGTCTAAATGAAATGGATTATTATTAAGGTAGTTATATCTCTAATTTCACTGAAGACTCAGGTGACTTGAATAGACAGTTTTCTCTTCACCCCTTAAGACAAAATGTAGTTGTGAAAAGAGCATGAATTCTGTATTTATCATCTTTAATGTTAGTATGTTCATGAGCATAATTAACCAAAGGGTTTTGTTTTTTTAAATAATTGTTAATATATGAAGAATTAAAATGTTAAGTTAGAACATTCCACTGCCACTGTCTGTATTAGAGGGAAGAAATGGTAGGGGTGGCCACAGGGGTGGCCAATGATTGGCTAAGGGTGGCCAAGGCCACCCCTGGCCCCCCATCTAGCTCCGCCCTGGCCGTTGTCCTGTAAACTCTGCATTACATTTTGGTTAGATATTTTTTTTACCATTTCCTACAACTTTTTCAATATTTAAACCTCCTAAACACTCACCTCAGTCTATTTTATTTGATTTGTTTTGTCTGCTAAACCAACATAAGCTTCATAATTAAGTATAAGAAAACATTTTTGGCATGGTTTCAATTTCTAAGAATCTGAAAAGTGCGGCTTGCATTTGTATTTTACTTGATTTGTTCTGGAACCCTTAAAGGTATACTGGAGGATTTTTGCGAATTTTTGAAAAGACCCGCCCTCTCCACAAAAAAAAGATAATGCACATGCACAACCCTGTACCCGCTCCAGAGAGGGAGGGCTTATTTAATGCGTGCAAGGGCGGGCACAAGCGCATTTCTCCTTGTGCACGCTCTGTTTAAAAGTTGCTGTTTGCATTGTTCCCACAAGCTTACTTTCCAAAAGATTTGCAATTTTTCCACTGTCAGACTCACCACTAGTTAGTGAAAATGGGGACAAGCAATAGGACGTTCTTATGTAAACGTATCACCAGAATGATTGACAATTAGGAGGACCACTTATTTTGATGAATCACCCGGAAAAACATCCTCCACTGTACTTCTAAAGATTCTGCTGTAACTAATTGTCTTTAGAGTTCCTTGGTTGCACAACTGTTAACCAACATATAGAACAGAAAACAAATGTCAACTTGTACAAATACACCAAAAGTACATCAAAAACTTTTATTTTGGGTGAATATCTGCAGTTTTTTTTCTTACATGTATGTTAAAAATGCTCATTGGTACTATATAGGGACAATGACTCAAAAAGGAAGTTATAATGTCTGTTTTTGTGTAATATATCAGAGCCCAGAAACACCTAAATCTGCTGAGATGTGTTAACAAGCCATTAACCTGATTTCAGTGCATTGGAGAAGTATCATAAAGGGTTCATTGTGGTGACATCAGGTTATTGACGGCTAGATGTGACTTTCTTACAGCGTAACATATGCAAATGGTTCATAATCGATAAAGCTTCACCCAGTTTTATATTTTATTTTTATAAATGTATGTCAGTTTGACCTAATATAGGATTCTGTAAACATTAATTTGTGATATTTAATATATTTGCTTAAAATATACTAAAATTACTTGTAACTGAAGGCAAAAAATATGAATAGGCTAATTAAGCATTGAGTAACAATTCAGTTTATTTATATCGTGACAATTAACATATGTCATCTCTAGGCACTTTACAGAGACAATTCAAGATGATTCAAATTTTTCTGTCCAAGGAAAACCAGCTGATTGCTTCGACCAGTCACAATTTACTCAAACAGGCTCCCTGACTTTCCTCTTTGTATGCTTTGAATGAGATTTTGTTGGTATAGTTAAACATAGACCTACGTAAATTTGTTTAAAGAAAACAGCATGTTTTACATGGTCTTTTGCATCATATGTGCATCCTTTTAACAGGGAAATAGACATGCAGCACCGCTGAATGGGCACTGTTTAATGATAACGTAAGGAGCTCATCCAATATTTATATTTTCAAAACAGAACCACAGCAAATGTATTTTGTAAGTCTTACCAAAAAAATGACTCAAATTGCAACATTAAATATGCGTTTCTGGAATGCCTCAGTCATGATTGTTTTTCTTACAACTATCATCGCCTGACTAAGCTTAAGGGGAATTGTCCTCTACTGGCCATATTACAACCCTGAAAGATTTTCCATCTAAGGCTACATTCACATTGCAGCCTGAAGTGGCCCAAATCCGACAGGTTATGCGGGCAAAACCTGGATCTGATCTTTTCATGGTGGTCTGAAAAACACAGATCCAATTTTTTTCCAATCCGACCCAGGCCACTTGGCTATGTGGTCCTTAATCCGATATGATCTTGTCAAATGCGACCTGTGTCTGAACAGCCAGGTCGCATTCATCCGACCTGAACGTCATTAATACCCGACAAAGGTCACTATTCTGCGTCTTGCTACGCAGAAGCGGCAAGAAAAACAACAATTATGGCAGATGATGATGCGGAGAGCAGCATTTATGTTTGACCATATTGAAAAGATTGAGTTTTTATGGTTGGAAAAGACCGCTAGATTTGCGCCGGCACTACCATCCATGTTTACTTCCGTAAACATGGAGCATGCTGGCCTGTGACGTCATTGCGTCCTCTACTGCGCATGCGGGACACTTGCGTTGTATGACTGCAGTTCTTACAGGAGATCACATACAAGTCGCATATATTTGGAAATATGAAAACATTTTTGCAAAAAAAAAAATCGGAATTGAGCATCAAGGCCTGCATTGTGAACGTAGCCTTAGTGGACACGAGCAGTTAATCATTTTGAGTTGACTTTAATCTAACTAAAACCTTTATTGACAAACGTAAATCAATTATTTGTTTGCATGAGAACATACAAGGTCATTTGACTCATCTGCCAGTTGGCTTCCCTAAGACTCCTGCTGCTACCCTCATTTTATACCTGTAAACAAATATTTAGTCCCTATATAGTACTGCATCTCAGCAAACCAGAATAATCCTGAAAAGTTTAGTTATTTCTGTTTTACAAAAAAAAAAAAAACAATTTGTGCATTTATTACACGCTGTACGATGCAGGTTCTGTTAATGATCATGATTTTTAGCTTAGAGCTAATGAAAATCCAAAATGCGGTTTCTCATAGAACTAAATGAAATTTACCTAAAAAGACTTCAAAAAGACAACTGACTCAACAAGGATGGTTGTTGTTCAGAATACATCTATTAAGTATACTAATAGAAAGTTGAGTGGAAGGAAAAAGTGTGATTTAAGGATGTGCAACAAGGGTTCAGCCTTAAGAGCGTTATGAAGTTTCTCTATTACAATGAACTGAGTGATATATATTTATTCTCATCTTACTGAGATGAAGCTGCTGTTAAAACCTTAATTTATCAATACATTTTCTGTTCAAATCAAGTATTTTCAGTAATTAAGATGAGAATAGAAAAGCCCTTTAAAGCTACAGTGTGTAATTTTCAGCGACATCTAGCGGTCAGACTGCAGACTGCAGCAACATGAACGTCTCCCCCCCACCGCTTCTCCCCCCCAACAGTACGGCGAGCGTTACGGGACAAAATGTCTTCCACGACGTCCGCATCACCTACCTTCTCAAGTGATGAGGTTTGTTTACATAGATAATTTTACAGATAGTATTTCATTAGTCTGTGTAGGGTATAGATTTCATGTAGACTTAAGATAATAAATATACCCGTTATTTTTTCTACGTCGTTGTGACGTTTTGGTGAGCTGCTTTGCATGGTGATATAAACAGACGAAGTAATTGTAGTCATTAGTTTAACAGCGAGATTGTGTTCGCTGGAAGAATATATATTCCCCGTTTACAGAGTCCAAGTCTTGTTTGTGGCACGGGGGTTACAAGGCAAGGAAGAGGGAAAGGAAGAGGGCAGAGAGGCCGGGGTGAGCGTGCAGCTGGGGCCAGGCGAGAGAGGGGAGCCAGCGGGGTGAGAGCAGAGGAGGAAAGGCTTGAAGATCTCCAAAGGAGCCGGAGAGAAGTAACCGAGGTATATATCCAGAAAATTATTTTACAGAAAATTACTGAATCATTACCTGTGAAACGTCAGGGACGTTGCTGAATAAGTATACTGGAGAGTAACAGCATCATCACGCAGCATGTTATTGTTTTAGACAGGTCTGAGCATCCTGTACTCCAAAAACTGCAGTGATATTAGACAATTGTGTGTATAGGATTAATTACCTGTCCAAGAGAAAACTGGCAACTTGAGCGTCACTTTGAAAACCTTTTTCCTCCATCAGTGACTTCCATCGTGTAAATGCCGTGCCAATGTTGATCCGTGTTTTTTGTCGTTTCTTGTCACGCTTGCGTTTATTCTCGTCGTGTTTCCGCTTCTTAGATGACGGGGGTTCGGTGTCCGCCGCTTTTCGTTGTGATACAGAGTAGGCATGATCCTCCATTCGTCTGATGTTTGGCCAAACAGTGCCAAACAGTTTGCAAAGTCACTCACGCCTGCCGCCTTGTTTACCTTTCTTGTTACCGAGGCGCAGTATACCTGCTTCTTCTTCTTCTTTGGTTTCAGGCAGACTAAACGCTTCTCAGGCATAATACTGCCATCTACTGTTCAGTACCGTCTCAGTTCATCTCTCTCAACTTGCCGTAGTTATTTTCGAGCGTCATGGGAGATCTCGCAATCGCTAGTTTGTTGCCTCTGCGCTGCCGTAGCGCAAAGATGTCAGCCTCCATGGCTGCGAGACCCGCTCCTATGTAATTATAAATAACGAATTCTAAGGCAACGCAAATGTTATGGTTAAAAGGCTGAGCTCATAGGTGATGATAAATAACATAGTTATGTATAATATATTAAATTTCTGAATTTATATGCCTGTAATTATTACACACTGTAGCTTTAAATTGAAAAATTTTTTTATTTTTTTTTTTTCCTTATTTTCCTTTGGTTTTGGCTCCCAGATCCCTGTTTGGACCTGTCGACTCTTATCTACAGAATTTAACCTCTGATAAAAGCAAAAATGTTTGAGCTACCTGTCTGGTAAATCCCAGTAATCAAAATTCTTTGATCCTCTTTCCTGCTGGTAGACAGTAGAACATAAAGTCCTGTAATTTGCAGATAGCTGCATTGTAACTGTGTCCCTGAATGTTGCTACCATGTTTATCGTACCACAGCATATTCCCAGCTTTGAAGCTCTCTGCTGGTTGAATGTATGGTCTGACACTTGGTTCATATTTGCTCTGCAGAATTATGATATAATTACCAGATAGGTGTGTGTAGAAGTGGAATTCATCATTTTGCACTCGTATTGCTTCCCTTCACCCCAGCTTATAGGATGAGAAAATGTTCTGCCTCACATCCTGCTTTATGTTAAAGCTTTAATGTTATATCATCTTAATGTATTTCCAGGCTCTAATTGAAACATTGTGCAGCTTTAGAGCATTCAGCCATCTCTGTTTAAGAATAGCACATGCCTTTCTGTCCTCAGTCAGTCATTGCTTAATAGAATGCCTCTTTACAATCTATGATGGTAAAAGTAACAAACAGCCACTTTTATGGTCATCTGAGGGGGAAATCGTTTCCATCATCTTCCCCCTTTTTCACCCTCAGTGTTTTAGACTTCCCATGCCCCCCCAGTGCCTGGTGTCCTGCAGCCAAAGAAACTTGGTGACGCACCCCTCCGCCTCCACTGGTCTGTAGCTGGTTGTTATGGCAGCAGCAGGCAGTGAAATGGCCTTTCACTAGAGCAGAAGAAGGGAAAAGCAGTCCCCACCCCTCATTTCTAGCTTCTCTGACTTGTTGCTCCCCCTTCTTTCTTGACCTAAGAGCCTCTATTTGACTGAAAAGTCTGCAGGCAACAACAAAGCTCTGTGGCGTATCAGGCCATGTCTGGGTCATCAGTTCAAACTGTTCTCAAAGGCACATTCTGTACCTTTCCCTGATGCATTTCTTCAGTATGAGATAGTGATGAACAACAAAACAATTTACGTTCAACATGAAATCCCAGCTCTACCGTTTGGTGTCCCCCTGTGAATCTAGGTAGCTCAAGCAGAGTGAAAAATGTTAGGAATTTGCAAGCCAAAGACTTTGAGCCTCAAGTTGTTCAGCTTTTTTTTTTTTTGGCTGATATTTACAGCTCACTCTTGTCAAAGGTTCAGTTGAACCTTTTTGATTATTCCTGTTCAGATCTCTCTCGGAGGTTTAACATTGACTTCTACTTGGTCTCAAAGTATAGAATTTGGTTTTTACAATTTTTCATATTTGAATAGGTATGGAAAAAGATCATTGTTTGTCTGGGTATGTTTGAGACTCCTGACTTTATTTTATTTTGATATCTATCTGAACATCTGAATTCTTTAATAAACGTATTAATTGTTTGATTTTCCAAATCAAAACTTTTAAAACTCACTGTCAGTTTTGGTTGCTGATTTATTGACAGACAATCTGCTGACAAACTGGCAGAAGACATCAAAGTATGCAGAAAATTAAGAAAAGGGTCTTTTCGTTATTTATTTTTGGGGCATTTGATTTCTAAATGCTCAAAGCGTCGGAACAGCTACTGTATTACTAATTAAAAATACGAAACTCTTTTTAAAATTATATCTTTTTATCATTATTATTTATGCCAAATGAAAGGGTTGGTTTTAATTTTAGTTTCAAATAAAGATAATATAACCTAAATATTTACTGAAAAATATACTGTAAATGATTTTTTTTAATCCATATTGTGTGATAGAAAATCCTTTAATTGTTTGGTCAGTCAAATTGTGAAACATTTCAAAATAGAACAGATGTCCAAGATACTAAAAAACAAAATATATGCACTGATGTAACTTTCCATAGCCTCTATCTCCTTCCAATTTTTTACTATTTGTTTTTTATTTGGTATTAATACCCAATTTACAATCTGAGCAGGTTTTGGATTGTAAATTTGAAATGTAGAAATTAGGTTTTATATATTTTGAAGCCGATAGAACATTTAGGAATAAAAGGGTTTGTCCTATTTATGGATGAGGTTGAGCACAGAGAATCGACTTGAACTAGGACCAACATTTAAAATCTACCAAAATCTGTCTTTATTTTTTTTTTTTTTTTTTTTTTTATTCCTGATTTTAAACCGAGTCCTCTACTGGAAGAAGAAGTTGCTGATACCAACAGATAAGAACCTGCTGAAGGTGTGTATCCTGAAATAAAATGATCTCTAATGTTATTAAAAAATGTGGCATACTTCGTTAAAAATGACCAGTCCGCTCAGTCCAACATTGGGAATAGGATCAGATAAATAAGGATGAGTGCAACAACTTTTCTTTGTTTTTGATTTTTAAGAAAAAGCCCTTACTACAGTCAGTTTTGAAATTTTAATTTGCAAAAAAAGCCCTGTGGCATTGTGGGCTCACCTCCTTACTCTGTGATTGGTCCGCATTACTCTAGTCATTGCTTATTGTATTATGTCTGTGATAGACGATGAAACCCACCAGCTGGAGAGCAGAGTACCAAGCCACTTTGTTTCTGTTAACAAAAGTAAATAAGCAGTGAGTAAAGCAGTGGAGACAAATTCTGTAGTGGTATGTACCTGGCACCGCTGCCTTTTCCTCTGATCCTGACACTCAGCCCAGCACTGCTTTGTAGTCAGAATCAGGGTAAGTTAACATAAAGTAAAAAAATAAAAGAATCTGTCTTAAACAGATATAAACATAAAACATGTGTAAACCTAAAAGATTTTATTGATTAAAGCTACATTTTTTTATTCATATGTATTTATATAATTAAATGTGTATGAATGGATGTTTTTTGAATGTTTTGTAATTTACAATAAAAAATGTGAAAAAATATTTAATTTACTAATTGTTTAATAAAAAAATAATTGATAGATTTATTGTTCACTAAAATAATTGATAACTGCAGCCCCAGGAAGACTAATAGTCTTGTGAAGTCATCAATTATGAACTTGAAAACTTCTGTTATATCATTGTGACTTTAACATCTGGCTGTAGATTACAGTAATTGCACATCTGTTCTGACAGGATAACTGAAGTAAGATTTATGATCTGGAGTTCATAATCATGTCAACCTGCGTCATCCTATATTAAGCTGAAAAAGGTGTGCTAAGCTGTGAAACCGTGCCCTTGCAGCGTGTTCAGCTCTTCTGCTGACTAAGAGCAGCAGCCTACATACTGTAGCTAGCAGCATGAGTAAGTGCCAACTCGTCCTGCAGCTCTAAGCCTCCTAAGAACTGTCCTGCCAGGCTGTTTAAACACCCTTTACCTGCACCTCTGCATCAGTTTCTTCTGCAACAATGAGTGAAATAATGCCACCACGTCAGACAAACGGATGCATTCGATGGGTGTATAATGTAAACGGGGCTTATTTAGCCCCACCAAATGACATCAGGAAAAGAAGCAGAAGGATCGGAGAGGCAATCAGCCAGCAGGGACCATCAAAGTGATTTATAAAATATTCATACAGGTGCTGGTCATAAAATTAGAATATCATGAAAAAGTAGATTGATTTCAGTAATTCCATTTAAAAAGTGAAACTTGTATATTATATTCATACATTACATACAAACTCATATATTTCAGATGTTTATTTTGTTTAATTTTGATGATTACAAATGACAACAAATGAAAATCTCAAATTCATCATATCAGAAAATTAGAATATTGTGAAAAGGTTCAAAATTGATGGCCCCTGGTGCCACACTCTAATCAGCTAATTAACTCAAACCACCTGCAAAAGCCTTTAAATGGTCTTTCAGTCTAGTTCTATAGGCTACACAATCATGGGGAAGACTGCTGACTTGACAGTTGTCCAAAAGACGACCATCGACACCTTGCACAAGGAGGGCAAGACACAAAAGGTCATCGCTAAAGAGGCTGGCTGTTCACAGAGCTCAGTGTCCAAGCACATTAATAGAGAGGCGAAGGGAAGGAAAAGATGTGGTCGAAAAAAGTGTACAAGCAAGAGAGATAACCGCACCCTGGAGAGGATTGTGAAACAAAACCCATTCAAAAATGTGGGGGAGATTCACAAAGAGTGGACTGCAGCTGGAGTGAGTGCTTCAAGAACCACCACACACAGACGTATGAAAGACATGGGTTTCTGCTGTCGCATTCCTTGTGTCAAGCCACTCTTGAACCACAGACAGCGTCAGAAGCGTCTTGCCTGGGCTAAAGAGAAACAGGACTGGACTGCTGGTGAGTGGTCCAAAGTCATGTTCTCTGATGAAAGTAAATTTTGCATTTCCTTTGGAAATCAAGGTCCCAGAGTCTGGAGGAAAAGAAGAGAGGCACTTCATCCACGTTGCTTGAAGTCCAGTGTAAAGTTTCCACAGTCAGTGATGGTTTGGGGTGCCATGTCATCTGCTGGTGTTGGTCCATTGTGTTTTCTGAGGTCCAGGGTCAACGCAGCCACATACCAGGAAGTTTTAGAGCACTTCATGCTTCCTGCAGCTGACCAACTTTTTGGAGATGCAGATTTCATTTTCCAACAGGACTTGGCACCTGCACACAGTGCCAAAGCTACCAGTACCTGGTTGAAGGACCATGGTATCCCTGTTCTTAATTGGCCAGCAAACTCTCCTGACCTTAACCCCATAGAAAATCTATGGGGTATTGTGAAGAAGAAGATGCAATACACCAGACCCAACAATTCAGAAGAGCTAAAAGCCACTATTAGAGCAACCTGGGCTATCATAACACCTGAGCAGTGCCACAGACTGATCGACTCCATGCCACGCCGCATTGCTGCAGTAATACAGGCCAAAGGAGGCCCAACTAAATACTGAGTGCTGTACATGCTCATACTTTTCATGTTCATACTTTTCAGTTGGCCAACATTTCTATAAATCCTTTGTTTTTATTGGTCTTCAGTAATATTCTAATTTTCTGATATGATGAATTTGAGATTTTAATTTGTTGTCATTTGTAATCATCAAAATTAAACAAAATAAACATCTGAAATATATGAGTTTGTATGTAATGTATGAATATAATATACAAGTTTCACTTTTTAAATGGAATTACTGAAATCAATCTACTTTTTCATGATATTCTAATTTTATGGCCAGCACCTGTATATGCATCCTCAGTATTATAGCAGCTGAGGAATCAACAGAGCTAAAATGACTGTCCACTGCTGCTACATGCTTATCAAAGAGGGTTGAATGCTACAAGTCAGTGACTCCATGTTTTCTGCAAAGTTTTTTTATAGATTAGAAAATAAACCAATTCATGCAATAAACTGACTTTAATGCATTCTTTCATGATAAGAATTTAGGTTCCAATAACCTACTTCACACTATATTTGTCTTTCTGATTGTAATTATGTAAAGCGTCTTCAGAGGATACCTTCTGTGAACTATTGCCATATAAACAGAAAAATTACAGGTGCTGGTCATAAAATTAGAATATCATGAAAAAGTAGATTGATTTCAGTAATTCCATTTAAAAAGTGAAACTTGTATATTATATTCATACATTACATACAAACTCATATATTTCAGATGTTTATTTTGTTTAATTTTGATGATTACAAATGACAACAAATGAAAATCTCAAATTCATCATATCAGAAAATTAGAATATTACTGAAGACCAATAAAAACAAAGGATTTATAGAAATGTTGGCCAACTGAAAAGTATGAACATGAAAAGTATGAGCATGTACAGCACTCAGTATTTAGTTGGGCCTCCTTTGGCCTGTATTACTGCAGCAATGCGGCGTGGCATGGAGTCGATCAGTCTGTGGCACTGCTCAGGTGTTATGATAGCCCAGGTTGCTCTAATAGTGGCTTTTAGCTCTTCTGAATTGTTGGGTCTGGTGTATTGCATCTTCTTCTTCACAATACCCCATAGATTTTCTATGGGGTTAAGGTCAGGAGAGTTTGCTGGCCAATTAAGAACAGGGATACCATGGTCCTTCAACCAGGTACTGGTAGCTTTGGCACTGTGTGCAGGTGCCAAGTCCTGTTGGAAAATGAAATCTGCATCTCCAAAAAGTTGGTCAGCTGCAGGAAGCATGAAGTGCTCTAAAACTTCCTGGTATGTGGCTGCGTTGACCCTGGACCTCAGAAAACACAATGGACCAACACCAGCAGATGACATGGCACCCCAAACCATCACTGACTGTGGAAACTTTACACTGGACTTCAAGCAACGTGGATGAAGTGCCTCTCTTCTTTTCCTCCAGACTCTGGGACCTTGATTTCCAAAGGAAATGCAAAATTTACTTTCATCAGAGAACATGACTTTGGACCACTCACCAGCAGTCCAGTCCTGTTTCTCTTTAGCCCAGGCAAGACGCTTCTGACGCTGTCTGTGGTTCAAGAGTGGCTTGACACAAGGAATGCGACAGCAGAAACCCATGTCTTTCATACGTCTGTGTGTGGTGGTTCTTGAAGCACTCACTCCAGCTGCAGTCCACTCTTTGTGAATCTCCCCCACATTTTTGAATGGGTTTTGTTTCACAATCCTCTCCAGGGTGCGGTTATCTCTCTTGCTTGTACACTTTTTTCGACCACATCTTTTCCTTCCCTTCGCCTCTCTATTAATGTGCTTGGACACTGAGCTCTGTGAACAGCCAGCCTCTTTAGCGATGACCTTTTGTGTCTTGCCCTCCTTGTGCAAGGTGTCGATGGTCGTCTTTTGGACAACTGTCAAGTCAGCAGTCTTCCCCATGATTGTGTAGCCTATAGAACTAGACTGAAAGACCATTTAAAGGCTTTTGCAGGTGGTTTGAGTTAATTAGCTGATTAGAGTGTGGCACCAGGGGCCATCAATTTTGAACCTTTTCACAATATTCTAATTTTCTGATATGATGAATTTGAGATTTTCATTTGTTGTCATTTGTAATCATCAAAATTAAACAAAATAAACATCTGAAATATATGAGTTTGTATGTAATGTATGAATATAATATACAAGTTTCACTTTTTAAATGGAATTACTGAAATCAATCTACTTTTTCATGATATTCTAATTTTATGACCAGCACCTGTATATGCTGCATATTTCAAAATTGAAATTAAAGATATATTTTTAAGTTTCTTAACATTCAATTTAAAACATGCAGAAAGGAAAAAATAATAGACACAAGAAGGGATACGGCATGAGTACTGCTCAGAATACAACATGAACTATGTGGTTCACTGATGTGGGAGCTAAAGCTGTGGAAGCATGAAGCCTTCTCTACTGAGATAATGGTGTAAATAAACAGCTTCACCAATGCTGATACTAGTGATAGCATTAGTATGCTTAGTAGGGGTGTAAATCACACCTATCATGGCGATTCGATTCAGTATCGATTTCCTGACCCAGCGATTCGATTGTTTTCGATACTCAGGAATAAACCACAATACGATTAGATTAATTTGTTCTACTTTTTTTTTTTTTTTTTACACCTTACAGGCTAGACAATGTTTCAAATTTGAAATAAATCAATGAAAGCTGCAATAACGTTATGCTTTTTATATATATATATATATTTTATTTTTTTATTTTTTTTTTAGAAACAACAGCAAATAACAGAAGTAGAAAAGTTGCACTCCACCTATTCCTATTAAAACCTCATTCACAGAAAAATAATAATACCCCTGCGTTATAGAGTCTAAAAGGCCTTACATTAAAAAAATACTGCGCATCAGTGCAATGAGTGCAATGCAATACCTCGGCTCCAGAGTGTTGACGTCCCCGCCCCCTCCACAGACGCTCCGCTGCACCTCTCCGAAATTGTAGCTGACCGCAGACAGGAGGCCGGCTTGTTTTGTTTTTTATGACCGAAATTGCGGAAAACAATTCTTGAAGTTGGACCAGCTAGAAGGGCTAGGTGCTCGAGAACGCTGGGACCCTTTTTCCACCTGGATCTCCGCTCTTTTTGGCCCTCATGTCCCTCCGTTGTCGGACAAACTCGTCCCCAATTCCTCATTGCCTTGGCTTTATCTAGACCCACAGCGTATAGCACAGACCACGCATCCATATTGAGCATAAATAAAAAATGTCTGTGTCAAGCTTACTGCAACACACTGCTGCAGGAGTATAACCAGGAAGCGAGGTAGGAGGGCAAAATAGGTTTGGTGCCACCGCAGCACGGGAGGGAGAATTACGTCCAGGAGCAAATAGATAAAAATACACCGGAGAAAAAAAACAAAAAACATGAATCGATACTCTTGCGGACGTATGGATGCATCGGATCGTCGCCTGTTGGATCGATGCATCGATACAAAAAGATTATTATTTACACCCCTAATGCCTAGAGCCTAATGCTCTTAAATATACTGTTGGAAATGTTTTGTTAAACTTTTCAATTTGGTAATATAAGCTGCCAGCAGATGGCAAAACAATGGTTATGTCTATTGATAATACTTGGCGAAAAAATTCTTGTCGGGATCAAAAAGAACTAAGCAAACACTACCCGAACAAAAGATTGGTGAATTTAACTTTTATTTAAAGACAAATACATGGGTTTTGGTAAGTGACTAATCCCCTTTAAGAGGAGTGAGTGAGACCACACAGTAAGCTGAAAATGAACTCTTTTAACAAATCTACCTCAAGTAGTATGAGATCATTAAACAAGAACAGTAATATAACCTGACATATATGCATCATACCAGTGAGAGACCAATGAATTGCCTGGCTGATATTTATGCCATATATTAGTAGGTTGTATCGGCATCCATTCCATCTATGCGTACGGATTCATTAGTGCATTTAGCTGCCGTTCCTTAAAATCACACGAAGGATGCATGCTGCTCCCTCCATTAGCTGTCCATGTCCATTAATGTTTCGTTAAACATCGTAAATAGGATTATTTTTATTACGATTTATTTTTGTAATCTAAATAAAACGTTAAATTTACAATTTTATTTTTTATTTAAAAAAAAAAATAAAAAAATGGCTCGCCATTATTGGTTCCATCCCGATAGTGGAACCAATAAAAGGGTCGTTGCGGCCGGGACATTTGGGAAATGCACCATTAACTTTTTGTCTGGAAAATATGAGCAAGTGTAAATGTAACCAAAATTGTCTATCCAGCCAAGAGTTTTCTACAAGGCTAAAACCAGTACCAGAGAACATAGATGAGGCACAGTGTATTTTGTGCAAGAAGTCATTCAAGCTCGGAACGATGGGAATTAAGGCAGTGGAGTCGCACATGCGAAGCGCGAAGCACAAAGCGTCAAAATCGAGTTACCGGGAAACAGACGGTATTTGTCAGTTTTATTCCACCCTTGTCTCTGCAACGCCTCCACTTATCACCAAATCAAATATACTAAGAAAACGATACAAAGAAAAATAGCTGCAAAAAGACTTAGCACTGGTTATGTTGTGGCTTTAAAACTGATTTGTTTTGTTACCTGCTAAAACAAAGTTTGTGAAATCAGTTAAATAATTGTTATGTCATTTGTGTGTTTTTAGCTTTCTTCCTGTATGGGAAGCTTTTCAAAATTTGAAACATTAGTGCAGTGGTTTATGTTAAAATAAACCTTTGGGTTAAGTTGGAGCAAGCAGGTTTTTCTTGTGTTTCTTGTGAATTTGGTCTTAAATTTTTATTTCAAGTGGCATTAAAAAGTCTTAAAAAGTCTCGAATTTAACTTGCCTTATGCTGTAGGAACCCTGGTTTTTTTACATCATACAATCGTTGCATCATATTTCTAATGTATATGGAGGAAGAAAGAGCAATATTGGCTTCAAAACTATCCAGAAACTTAGAAACACAATGGGAAAGAATGAAAGTCCACATAATCTGTATAGGCTTTGCGAAAACCTGCATCAGTTGATTTCTATACCATACATCCTTAACTTTGGAAAACCGTGAAGTTGAGCTTAAGAATATAAGATTCCTCCCAAAAAAAACTAAAACGAAATGAAAATTAAAACCTATTCTTTAATGCTTCTGGTAGAGCTGACTGGAAATCCATATTTGTCTACTTCTCTTTGTTGGGGCTTTTTTTTTTTTTTAGCTTTAGTCCTTTATAGGGCAACATTACCATCCACTGACAGACGGTTGTGGGTGGCCTTACTGCATGAAACTCAACAGTGAAGATCAGATTAGAACACAGGCATTCGAGGGAGAGATTGCTTTTTGGATCAGAAAAACATATCATTACCTTTTTACACAGTATTAGCTCTGCTAGGACTTGTAGATCTCTGTAACATACATTTAATTGTACTGGTTTAGAAATGCATGATTTCGCTCATTGAGCAGATGGAAAACAACATCAGGATTAGTGTTTTTAGGTTCGAGGAGCTCATTTGGGATATTTAGGACCCACTTGAATTAAAGAATCAATCTATAATGGCATTCAGACTTCACACATCAGCTTACATAGAAGTAGATTTTGGATGCAGCTAATCAGGATGTTTCTGTTTTAGTCGGCTTGAACAACTTTTAAGTTAATGTCTCATAATTTCTTTGTCGGCAAGATTGGGTAAAAAAAGGTTTTATTTCTTCCCACACTCATATGCAACTCTATTGTCTGATTTATATTTAAGATCTATTCTGTTTGAGGCATTCGTAGACTTGAGGTGATTGGGGTTGTCGTTTTTATTTATTTTATTAGGAGGGAGACTATTCTAGTTTTTCAGTATTTGACTTAATGCTTAGTGTTAACAGTCATTCAGGATAAAGCTGACCTGTAAACAGCTTTGGTCAATTGGTTTTTGTATCTCTACCCATTTGAAAAAAAAAAATCTTATTTATTTATTTATTTTTTTCAGTGAACTGCTGAAGGTTTCTATCCTGTGGATGGTTTTGGGAGATGTACATCTGTGTTTTAAAAATCTGCCAGAATGCAGCTTGAATTTAAAAGTATAACAAAGCATGTACCTCTCCACATGAAACACCAAACAAATGAGACAAAATATTCTAATAGTGCCCCATAAGCTAAGAGGAACTTCTCTCACTTTAGTTGATCTCCTTACCTGATGAGCTACCAGCAAAACCCTGCTCACAATTAACTGTGGAAAAATTGTAAGACACTGCTGCTGCGTTCATTTGCAATGCTTATCTGTGATGCAGCACTTCTACCCACTCCTTGACTCAGAGATCCCAGCCATCTCTGAATCATCAGTGAGGCTCCTCTCTCTGTGGCTATTGATGCTATTTTTCTGGTAGTTGATCCCACCTTTTCCAGAATGATGATGCGCAGCTACGTGTGAGGTATCGATGGAGGTAATTTATGACTCTGTGGAGGCTGTAGGTTAGAGCTGAAGTGTGATTTTCAGTCTGGAATAAAAAGTCTGGTGACTCAGTAGCCCCACCCTGAACTGTAAAATGCCAAAGTCCTGTGTCAGTGCTCTGAAAAGGCCAACTTATCAGTCTCATGGTTTGTTCTTCTCTTAGTAAGAAACACACAAATCAGACTTCCCCTCTTCACTCTTGTTTTTTATTCCCTTTCACAGCTCCTTGTGTGTTATAGCATAATGCTAGGTTTTATCATGTTCTTCTCATATTCTCATCTCTATCTTGTGCCCCCTTCATCTTTATTTTGCCCACTCCCCCCCACTACATTCTACACCCCCTGATAATGTTGGCACTCTTTGCAGGAGATGCAGCATATGGTTCTCATTCCCCCCCTCAGGTCTTCTCTGTGGCCTTTTTGCAAGACGCTCTCATCCTCCCCTTCCCTGTTAGGTTTAGGAAACCGGGAAAGACGGTTATCCTGACTTCTTCAAACAGATTTAAACAGTAAATATAAAGCTGGACAAGTGTGTTGGTATATTTGTATACCATCTGGTCAAAAGTCTTTTATGATTAATCTTAACTTAATCTGCCTTCTTTCTCATTGATATGCAGAATCAGTGGGTGTTTTTATACCTCAACTCTTATATTTTCATGGGGATATCCTAACAGTTTATTCCCACACATTCTCATCAAAGGCAATGTTAGGAGTCCCAGCTGCATTTACACATTGCCCTGCAGAGCAGTCTGCTTCAAAACCTTCCTAGATGTCGATCCAGTATTCGTTTATTTATCTCACTGTAGACTGATTTATTGTACCAGCCGCAAACTGATAATCATTAGAGCCACATAGAGATGATAATATATTATTGTTATTATTACTGATCATAATGACACAAACTATATACAATTTGTGCAGTGGATACAAATCAAAGTAGAAAAAAAACGGAAATATGGATTTTACAAAAACAACTGTACATGATTAGGTGAAAGGTTTTCGAGATCAGTGTGCATTTTTAATATTGCAAAAGACTGGTTGGATGCAGTGATTTTAGTCCTCATGTTTGGGGCTTATAGTTTTTTTTATGTCAATGTAACTCCAGCGTAACTCTTAGACTGTTAGATGTAGTCTTGATGCAGTTGTGGCCTAAACCTAATGCAGGTGCAATATGGTGGAAGCTAATGGACTCGGAGAGTAAAAATGTTATTGCAGTATTTAGCACTAGGACCAGTATTTCATGCTTTCCTAATATTCTGCATTCCTGTTTAGAAAATGCATTCTGTGAATAAGGGAGCTTTTCAGTTCTGTTTTGTTTGCATGTATTTGATGGGAGACTCGGGTCTCGAGTTATACTTGAATAGCTTAGACCACTGATTGCTAAAGCTGGATTCAGGATCCCACTTGATCTTATGCATCAACAGGTATGGAGTCTTCTACAAAATTTCAACTAAACTAAAAAAAATTATTGTTAAACATTTTATATTTTAAGACATAAAACCATCACTTAGAAATGGGCAAAACCAAACACACTGGCTATAACTGCTATCTGTCTCATTATTATTATTATTAAATAACTCTGGTTGAGAAAGAAATGTTATTCTCTTCCAATTGTTTGGATAATGAGTTCATTTTGATATAATTTTGTGGGTCCGAAGCTGAAAGGTTTGGAAACCTCTGAATAAAAATGACACATCCAACATGTTTATTTAAAAACAAACAGGACATTTTTTTTAAATTCCCTTTAAGTTTAATAAAATCTCTTTACCTCTTTGAGGTAAAGAGATTTAACAACATAAAATTTTACAAAATAATTTAAATTTCTGTTTTGTGGAAGTATATCCTTTCAAGTAGTGATAGCAAAATATTTTTTTTGCATACATACAAAAAGTATGGATTATGTCTGATAAAAAATTAAAATTTAACAAAAGAATAAAAAATTTTTTTTTTTTAGATTGGAAAGCCTCTCTAGAAGCGACCCAAATCAAGCCGTTTAACCCCTGATATATGATCACTTCGCCCTTCCTGTTGTGCTGAATACTCGATTTAAATGGCTTCAAATGATTTGTTGTCCTGCTGCTCCAGCCAACTGGGAGATAGTGTGGTCCTTGTGATGAGTGTAAAGATTCCATTCTGCTTGCTTCAGACTGCATAATGCAGTCAGTTTAGTCATCAGAGGGCAAACGCTTGTTCTGCTTCGCTTGGCCAAACAGTCCGGGTGCAGCTGGAGTTTCACAATTTTTACTTTCACAGCAGTTTTGGGTTGAAGATGTGATGGAACGTAATCAGTTTTAGGAGATGATATACAGCAATAACAGACATTTAAATGAAAGCTTGTTTTAATTAGCATCCCATTTATTTTGAACCATGCTTGTTTGCTGGGTCTCTAGGACTTCACTCCGGGAAAATATCCTTTGACGAAACTCTTAGAAACAGACCTTCTGCTATTTTAGTAAACAACTATATTCTATCCATATAGTTTTTTAAAAAGTAGTTAATGGGTAACATTTTATATTAAAAAAATTGGTGGTGCAATGCAACATAAAATTCCTCATGCTTCATTGTTACATCGTTTTGATGCGACTGAACACTTGTCATCATTTATTTCTAGTTTGACAGTCAGTTGGTCTGGAGTTTTATTTGAGAATATTTAATATCAATTTTTTTTATATAGTGAGATGATTGAAAAATGATTTGTATTTGAAAAAGTTTGTGTTTTAGATAACATCTTTGGGACTCATGTTTTATGAAAGGTGTCTGTTTCCCAGTAAAAGCATATGAACAGTCATGTAAGTAGGGCTGCAACTAACGATTATTTTAAAAATCGATGAATCGGACGATTATTTTTTCGATTAATCGATGAATCGGACAAAAAATATTTTTTATATTAACCTCTTTATTCCAAAATAAACATTTTAGACAGAACAAACAAGCACACAAGTACAGGTTGCTCGTTAACTGTACTGGTGCAATATGAAAAATAAATGTTTGTGTTAAAACTACGCAAACTCACATGAGAAATGTAGCTGTACATCCACAAAATATAGGGTACTTTGTTTCATAAAGCGCAAAAAAGACATTTTTGTTTTTAAAAGCCCCTAAGGGGTTCAAACAATAGGCCCCCCCATTTCAACAAATTAGTTTTTTTAGACTAGAAGAGTTCTGCCTTTTAAGACAGGAAAGTATAGCAGTTAAAGTTGCTGCTTGAGAAAATACTGAACCATAGAGATAAAAATAGCCCTGTGATTCAATTATAAATTGTATTTGGAATAAAAATGAGAGAACTAGGGGTGGTAAAACACACATCCTCCAAAGACAGATATTTACATGGGAATGTGGCAGATAATTAATTGACATATTACTGATCTTGCTGGATTTTATTCTGCTTTACTTCCATAAATTGCAGGATCTTCTTTACTTTAACTTTGCCAGAAGATTTAAACTTTAAAAGCCTTGCCCTCATAATTTGCAAGTTAATTTATTTATAAAGAAAATATAAACGCTGCTTAAGCTAATTCAAATGAAATTAAAGGTAAAATAAGTAGCCAACCTTATCACTGTCTGTAACCTACTAACACGGTAAGGAAAGCATCAGATGAGCTACCTGAGAAACTAACGTTACGTTTCCCCACTTTAAAACCAAACAAACATGGTGCTTCCGTGCCATGTTAATTTCTTTTGAAAAAAGTAGCATGTTACGACTTTTTTCGCTTTACAAAGCTTAGGCTATTTTAATTATTGTGATCAATTTGCGCCGTCAATCCCGGTGCATGCGCGCTTCATTTGCAGTCTGGACGCTGAGACTGACTGCAGCGCTGAGAGGGACTCCTGCGGGAAAACGCGGTTGGGGTGGGGGAGGCGCCCCACGGCAGAGTAGGAACGATACATGCTTTCACGTAAGAGTCTCCAAAAGCCGCCAGTGACACCGAAAAAAGTCGCCAGATTTGTCGCTAGAACGCTTTTTTGAAAAATAGTCGCTGGAGGGGTCTGAAAAGTCGCTGAGTTGGCAACACTGCACCTGCGGCGCTGACTCGCTCTGCCTTTTTTTTTTTTCTTCCTCTTTCAGTCAAGAGGCAGTGATGACGGCGCGGCGGATGACGCAATAATCGCGCGACACAACTAATCGATGATGAAATTCGTTGCCAACGCTTTTAAAAGTCGATTTTTATCGATTTTATCGATTCGTTGTTGCAGCCCTACATGTAAGTACACCATATTTGATGGTGTGAGAACCTTCTCTTGTTGCAAGAAAAGTGTTAATTTTTAGTTCTATGAACTATGAGGCAGGGTTTTTTTAAACAAAGCTTTCATTTTCTAAAACAAGCTAATAGATTGGTTCTTAAAGAGAGTAACCACTGATTGAGGAGGAAGGCTGTTGACTAAGCGGAGCAGGGGAGGAGGCGCAGAATAAGCTGAGCTGCTAGAAACACAAACACCCCTTTAATAACAGGATATATTTACAGGTGCAAGTATGCTGCTTTGCTTGTGTTTCTTGGCATTTTCTCTATAGTGCTGTCTCTGATTCAGCTGAAAGTACCAACCATACTGTGTCTAACATCCTCCCATCCAGCATCCTTTTGACTGCTGCCAAAAAGCGATGGATCTGCTGCAAAACCTAAAACCTGCTGAGGCAGTAATTGGATGTGCACTGATCCAAGCTGTCGTAGTTTTCTAATATCAGGTTTAATTGGTGAGTGCCTAATTGTTATGTTTTATCGATTCATAAAATCACCTAAATTGACTTTTGGTCTTTAAACACTTCACTTAGAATGCACATTTCAATTTTTAACTCAATAAAATCAGACAGATAATCATTTTACTTAATTTTGAATAACCTTGTTAATTCTGAAAATTACTACTTCTGTAGAATATATATTTCTTTCCTTCCGTGATGTATTGTAAGCATGTGTCAAAGTCAAGGCCCGTGGGCCTAATCTGGCCTGTTGCAGCAATTTATCTGGTCCTTAACCCATTTAGGCCGGGAAAGCATTACCGCATTTCTACCATTCAAGCCGGGGGTGCTGTTGCGTCATTCTACCATTGACGCCGGGAGAGCATATAAGTCAAGCAAGAAGAAAGAAGTTTTTTTCAAGCAAACATGGAGGAGTTTGACAGAGAAGAGTTGTCGGAAGGCAGTGATTTTGAGGAGTGTGTCGGCTTTGATGACGGTATAGATGAAATGATGACTTTGAACGCGCTGAACCAATCGAACTACCACCGCAATGCACGGAGTGTTTTCAACCGCACACCTGGAGTGAAAGTTGATTTGCCTGCAGACGCCACACCGCTGCAGGCATTTGAGCATATTTTTAATGAAGAACTTTGGATGCATCTAGTTACCGAGACGAATAGGTACAGTGACCAAACAAACCAAACTCCAACAAGAGCAAAGATGGCAAAGTAGTCACCCGTGACTGTGACGGAGATGAAGACATTTATTGGGCTGTGTATGTAAACCTCTCTTCAGGACGCAGTTCCCCCAAAATATGTCCCGGGACAGATTTGTGGCCATCTGGAGGTAGGTTGTATGCAATTTATAACACAGACATATGCATTATTATGCATAATAATACTGTTAATAAGTAATCATCAGATAGTTATTTATGTAATGTTTGTTCTTTATTTTGAAAACGTTTTATATTGCACATTCTCAATGAAGACATGATCACATATGGAAAAAATAAAAGGTTGAATTTTTTTTTTTTTTGATTACTGCTTTTCACATTTTTTTTTTGGAAGAATTTCAAAGATAAAATATATTTTGAGTTCTATCTGCTACAGAAGCTGAGATATCAATAATTAAGGCGTTGACACAGTTGCTGAATTTACAGAAAAACTTCAGGTTTTAGGGGTATTTTTTAAAATCGGCCATAGGTTTTTAAGGTGTTTTTTCCAGGCGTTTTAGGCCTAAATGGGTTAAACGCCAAAGAAAGGATATCATTTCATGAAGTGTTCAAAGTGGCTAAACTGCAAAATAAATCAGAGTGAATTTGTAAAACCATAGCAGTGTGTTTTTTGCAGATAATATGCTAAATTTAAAGCAACACTGCATAACTTTTGAACCAGGTATTAGCTTAATTTGAGCCCTTGGTGAATGTTGATGCTCTGTGTGAGAATAAAGTCGTAAGATTACAATAATAAAATATAATACTACGAAAAGAAAGTCATCATACCACAAGCCATTTCAGAAAGAAAGCTTCTAGCTCCGACCAGCATATGATGGCGGACCAGCACCACCAAACGGCAACCTGAGTCCACTTTGACATATTGCCCAATTTGATGCTGGTGTGCTAAAAGATTTCCTTATTGTCAAACCGATGCCAAAGTATAACTTCCCATGATGCTCGACATTCCTCATTTTAGGGAAGAAAGTGCTTCTTGTAAGAACTTTATTCTTATAATTTTATGACTTTATTCTTGTCATATTGCGACTTTATTTTTGTAATGTTACGACTTTATTCTCATAATTTTACGACTGTATTCTCATAATGCTACGACTGTATTCTCATAATGCTACGACTGTATTCTCATAATGCTACGACTTTATTCTTATAATGTTACAACTTTTTTCTCGTAATGTTTCGACTTTATTCTCATAATGTTAGGACTTTATTCTCATTGTGTTATGACTTTATTCTTGTAATGTTACGACTTTAGGTAATGTTTCGACTTTATTCTCATAATGTTACGACTTTATTCTCATTGTGTTATGACTTTATTCTTGTAATGTTACGACTTTATTCACATAATGTTACAACTTTTTTCTTGTAATGTTTCGACTTTATTCTCGTAATGTTTCGACTTTATTCTCATAATGTTTCGACTTTATTCTCGTAATGTTTCGACTTTATTCTCATAATGTTACGACTTTATTCTCATTGTGTTATGACTTTATTCTTGTAATGTTACGACTTTATTTACGTAATGTTTCGACTTTATTCTCATAATGTTACGACTTTATTCTCATTGTGTTATGACTTTATTCTTGTAATGTTACGACTTTATTCACGTAATGTTACAACTTTTTTCTCGTAATGTTTCGACTTTATTCTCATAATGTTTCGACTTTATTCTCGTAATGTTTCGACTTTATTCTCGTAATGTTTCGACTTTATTCTCGTAATGTTACGACTTTATTCTCATAGTGTTATGACCTTTTTCTTGTAATATTACGACTATATTCTCATAATATTACAACTTTATTCTTGTAATGTTACGCCTTTATTCTCGTAGTATTACGACTTTATTCTCATTACTTTATTCCCACTGATCACAGCAAATATAGCTGCAAGATTTAGATTATTTAGATGAAAAAACACCTGCCAGCCACCGCGCTGGAGAGGAGGAGACGCGCCCGCTGCTGTTGAATTAAGTTTTCAGGTAGAAAAATAGAGCGGGAGCAAAACTGAGTATGATTGTGCTTTATTCATGTATTTATTACAAAGTATTAATCAAAGTCATCATCCTCTGTTTCTGAATTAAACAGCTGCGCTAAATCAGACATGCCCATTTCCCCTTCTTCGCTGTCAGAGTCACTTTCCGTGCAGCGCAGCTCCTCAGAAATAATGCCGGCTTTTGCGAAAGCTTGAACAACAGAGCCAGCAGACACGTTAGTCCAAGCATCTACAATCCATCCGCAAACGGTGGCGTAACTTGCCCGGCGCTGCCTTCCATTTATCATGAAACTGTGGTCTCCGTCTGTCATCCATCGCTCCCACGCCGCTTGCAGCCTTACTTTGAACGGCCGCTTCACACCGATGTCGAGCGGTGGAAGTTCCTTTGTCAGACCCCCCGGGATAACGGCGAGCACAGCGTTCATTTGATTCATCTTTTTTTCACATCGGCTGTGAGATGGGCACGCAGCGATGGTGATGCGTGGAAAAAACCACCTAGTCTTCTCACATACACCTGCCTCAGCCACGCATCCACCCAGCCTTTTCATTTGCGTTAATATCATATGTCATCAGAGCGCTGTCTGTCTCGCTGTCAGCTCCCAGATCAGCTTCTCTGATTGGTTGATGCGGCACGTCCAGCAGCAAAACTTCAATTTTTCCATCTGAGCAGCAGCAGCGCGTTGGCGGTGCATCAGATGCTTAAACGCTCCCGACGTGCTGCACCAAAACGCGCTGCGGGACCTTTTGCTGCACCTATATGCGCGTCAACCATTGACTTTGCATGTAAACTCGCTGCTTCTGCTGCACCTGCTGGGTCCGGTTCACACCGATGTCGAGCGGTTGAACAGCGAGCACAGGGTTAATTTGTTTCCCCATGTTTTTCACATCAGCTGTGAGATGGGCACGCATGGAGTTACAGATTAATGGTGATGAGTGGGAAAAAAACAGCTGGTCTCCTTACATTCAGCCACTCTTTCATCATCTCCTCAATGAGGTGGTCTCAAAAGTCGCAGTTACAACACACATAGGGCGCACCGCACCATAGGGCGCACCGCACATTTTGAGGAAAAAAAAAGACGTTTAAGTGCGCCTTATAGTCGTGAAAATACGGTAGTTTTTTTTTTAAGTTTTATTTATACAGCTGCACTCATCCCTTTTTAGAGATCAGATGGGGCAGAATTGGGCCAGTATAAAGATGAGTTCAACAGCCCTGATTAAGAATGAGAAGTTAAAAACCCATTGATCAGATTTCAAGGATATTACAGCTGTAGAATGTATTTAATTTGCTGTCCTCCTCACAATATCAGACTGTGCTATGTGTCAACTACCAAGGGATAATTGTATAATTGATTTAGTTGGTTATTAATTTCAAGTGTCATGGCAGAACATGGCAGATTCCGCTTTACTTCCAACTAGATTTCTTTATAAAATGAAACGACTGAATAACAGGTTAGTTGTAAATGTATATGTCAAAGCAGTCTTAGAGATATTGTGTGAGTGTTTGTGTTTTGTTTGGGGTTAATAGACTGCAGCTATGAAAGCGTTTGAAAGGATCCCTGTTAATAGCTTCTACAGTGTCTTATCCATGTGGACCTTAAACTTCCCTGATCTTCCATCTTCTCTGTTGATTTTTATTTATTTATTTATTTTTTGTATTCTTCTTTTTCTGTCGATGCCAGTTGCAGAACCTGGGTGTGAACCCAGCCAACATTGGCTTCAGCTATCTGACCATGGAGTCAGACAAGTACATCTGCATCAGAGAGAAGGTTGGTGATCAGAACCAGGTGGTGATAGTGGACATGTCTGACCCCAACAACCCGATAAGAAGGCCCATCTCTGCAGACAGCGCCATCATGAACCCAGCAAGCAAGGTTATTGCATTAAAAGGTGAGCTTGTAAAATTGATGGAAGTTAGTTTTAAAGGTTCTAAACTGATTAATTTCTGTCTCCAATATTTGTGCAAGAGTGATCCAATGTTTAGTGCTCCGTCTTTGCACTTAAATCTTTTTTTCTGTTTCTAACTGCTTTGTCTGATAGATTATCTATTAGGGCTGGGCGATATGGCTAAAAAAATAATTTTTTTTTTTAGTCATCTTGGACGAATATGATTTTAATCGATTTTAATTGAAGTTTTAAAAACTACATGCATGCATTTTAAAATAGGTTTACTTTATTAAAAAATATATTGTGAAAAGTAACAAATATTAGGCAACAATGAACTCATTGTAAAATAATGTAAACGTAAATATTCATAACATAAATCTTGACACAAATTTTCACCCAACAATAATTGTAGAGATTTTTTTATAAGCATAAAACGTACTTCTATATATTCAGTACAAGTGCACGAAAAAAGAGCTTGATTTGCTGAAATTCACAATTAATCGAACAGTCAATAACTTATATTGATCTTTTGAGGAGTAGGTGGTCATAAACAGCAGCTGTTGAGAGCCCAGTTCACGTCGATATAATACGCAGTAATACTCATGTACAGCTGAAGAGACAGACTGGATCAAAGGACTGTAGCAGTTGCATATAATAAAGCAGAGTCTTTCTCAGAGCGATTGTCGTGTTTCATTGTACAGTTTTGGTAGCGCAACCTCCACAAAGTATTTGCAAAGTAAAAAAGTACAGAAGAAGAGACTTCCTCGATTGTATGATTTAGCAAAATTTCAAGTCGTGAACTTTTAAAAATATGAATTAATCAAATTAATTTAAATTATCACCCAGCCCTATTATCTACTAATGAACATAACTGATAAAGCATAAATGAAAGTGCTGATCGGGATGATATGCCTTCTAATGCCTTCTCTCTGCCCCTCGCTCTGAGAATAACTCTCCTCTGTTTGGCCCCTACCTGTGCACTTTCCCTCTTTCCTGATCGACATTCTTCTTTTTCCTCCCTTGCTTTCTGTCATTTCTCAGACGGTGAGTTGCTTTCTGTGTGTCTGTCTGTCTGGCACTCTGTTGTGATGATAAAGTAGCCATGTCTCTCTCATAAAAGTGTCCCTCACGACTGGTGGTATTTTGACCACTCTTTGGTGCAAGACTATTCAGATTAAGCTCAATCTGACCTGCTGGCATATAGATGTCTTTTATGAGAATAACACTTGTTGGCATGGCGTGATGCTTTTTTCCAGTGTATGTGTTCTATATAAATCATCACATATTGGAGTGAGAAAGGATGCAGCACTACCTGGGTCTTTGCACGCTTATGTAAGCCAGTAGCCATATCATTGTTGTCTATTAGGCAACCCATTAACTTATCATAAAGCTTGTTTGTGCTGATGGCTGTTTACACAGAAGGTTCAGTATTCACCAACCTCATGCATTACCTCACCTGTTTGTTATGCCGAGAGTTTTAATGGAGGTTGTTACTGGTCATGTATGGAGCTAACCACTTTATTTTGGAGCTCAGAAACATTACCATGACTCAGTTACTGCAAGCCATCATTTCTGAAAGCTGCCATCTGCTCTCCGTAGCCAGAGGCCAGCTGATTCTGGGTGGAACATGGTGCTGTTCACAGTACTACAGATGTGGATGATTTCCTGGAACGCCTGTTAAAGATGTCTTAAAAAACAAAACATGACAAATTCTTTATTGCATTCCCGCATGCTGAAAAATTGCAATCTTTTTTTAAATATACATTCATTAAAGGAGCATAATATAAATTTTACAAAGGGGGAAATCTTTGATCAAAATATCTAGATCTCTTTAGTCCTGGCTCCTCTCTTTATGACTCATCCAAATGATTTGGACTTTCATGGTCAATGGAAAAGGAAAGGCACCCTATTACATGTGCAGGGCGGAAATCATTTTTAAAATTCTTAATTCAGCTAAATTTTAAATCATTTTTGTTGAATTCTAGATTCAAAACTTTTCATTTATGCTGTCACTTCAAGCCTTTTTACTCTCATGAGTCGTGACTGTTGTTTCTAGAGATGTTTGATCAATGCTCTATGTTTACTTGATTGTCTATATTTTTGTCAAATTTATGTCAAACACAAAAAAGTTTACAAAGAATGGACTCCATGCAAGAACCATTTGTATGAACAATAGTTTCATTTTCGACTGCCTGATTTAATATCAATTTTACAGTTCTTAATATCGAATTTAAAAAAACTAAACATTTGACCCTAAACCAATGAGGGGAAAATGAGAAACCTCTGCACCGCCACTCTGGCAGATAGTGCTGTGGAGCCCTTTCGCTGTACGGTGCAGCGCCATATCTGTGGTTGAGGCAGTCACAGTGCAGGATGTGGCCCAAACAACATGGATAGCAAAATAACTAAGTTATCAATATCTGCTGACAAACATATACAGCACTTTTTTTTTTTTATCTATACAATTCATTTTAATAGCCTGGAAAGATCGCAATATATGGTGATATCGCAATATTGTGATAATATCGTATTGTGACCCAGGTATTGTATATTGCAACACCAGTGTTAATACTCACCCCTATTTCACTCCATGGCAGCTGCTTGGCTTTATTACATTAAATGCAGAATATCTGGGTTTTGGACTGTCTGACTTCATTTAATTAGAGCTATACCGTCAACATTTTATATACGTTTATGCATTGTTATAGATATGGAGAGTGAGATGAAGGGATGGCAGACGTGGTCTGGAGATGTACAGTAAAGTACACACGTCTGTCTATTAAAAGATGATTTAGCGAAATGAATTCGGTAGGATGATTATAAAATGATTAGAAAATGTGTAATATAGGTGATATTACCGGTAATACTTTTTTTGAGATTGATTGGAACAGTGATGGTTATAAAGTCTAAGAGCTAGTCGGAGGAAGGATCTGTGGTAACATTCTTTGTGCATATAGGATGCAGCAGTCTGTCAGTGAGGGAGTTCCCCTCAGCTCTGTAACGGCTTCATGCATGCGGTGGAAGTTATTTTCCAAGACTGTTACTTCTGCTACAGTTCTTCGGTCTCCCACCGCCTGCAGAGGGTAGAAGTACAGAACTGGCCTCCCTAATGGGCTTATCTAGGCACCAGCCCACTAGTCCTGCAGTAAATGAACAGTTTGTATTCAGAGTTGTCTTCACCTGTCATGAGGTCGACAACGATGTTTGTGGGTATTCTCCATTTTTAGTTTCCTTTACCACCTCTAATATTATTCCTACTGTGGGTGGTAAGATATGGGTCTTCATTAGGGCTGCATTTAATGTTTATTTTGCTAATCGATTAATCTGTCCATTATCTTTTTTCTGATTAATAATCGGATATCAAAAGGTTCCCTACAGAAGATTTTTTTTTTTGGTAATAGAATTACACCAGGTTAAACTATATATATTGACAATTTTATTGTTTTTAATCTTAAATTCAAAATTTTTATATATATATATATTTTTAAATTTTGTTATAGTTACTCTAAGTGGGTTTCTCTATCAGTTAAAGTCATGGTCTAGGGTCTCTGTACTCAATTTAAAAAATAATTGATTATTATATAGTTGACGATTATTTCAATAATCAATTAATCATGATTAAGGCGATTAATTTTTCAGCCCTATTCCTCATTTGGCTGGTTGGTGGCAGATAAAAGAAATGGGTATCTATAATTTTTTTCTACCCTCCTGAGAAACAATAAGTTATGGGCCACCAACTAAGTCACTCTGATAAATGACAAGACATAAAGCAGAGATAAAGAAGTTGCATCAGTTACATCTATACTAAATAAACGTACTAAATTCAAGTATAGATTTTTTTTTTCATATATTGATGCTGAAAATATCTGCTTTATGACAGTTAAACATGCCATCAATCATTAACATAAATAAGTTGGTTATCACCACATTGTAAATCAGGGCTGTTTGCCTGACCTTTGTGTTTTGCCGTGCATCCTCACAGCTGCCAAAACACTGCAGATCTTCAACATAGAGATGAAGAGTAAGATGAAGGCTCACACCACGACAGAGGAGGTTCTGTTCTGGAAGTGGATATCTGTGAACACCGTAGCTTTGGTGACGGACACGGCGGTCTACCACTGGAGCATGGAGGGGGATTCCCAGCCGACCAAAGTGTTTGATCGTCATGCCAGCCTGGCTGGATGTCAGATTATCAACTACAGAACTGATGAGCAACAGAAATGGTTACTGCTGATTGGGATTTCTGCACAGGTATAAGCTCCACAACGTATGTCATGCCTGACTGATCGTCTTCCACATATCAGTCTCATATTTTGCCTTCTGTTCACAAGCTTTAACACTTCTTGAAGGACTGTTTTATGGACTTTAAAGTCATGGAGGAGCAGATTCTGCTGTTTCTCCTTATTTTAGCTGTTTTGTACAATGGTGTACGAGGAAGAGTTTCTCCACAATGAGTCGCCATAAATTTTGAAAACCGTTACATGAGGTATAGGTCTTATTAAGAACCATGCTTTGGATCATTTAATTGGTCACTTGGATATAATATATCTCTGCCTTAATAAACAAATGCTATTTATTATTTTTCTATTTTAAGAAGATGTTCCCTTTTTTTCCCCATTTCCCGTTTTATAATTTGTTTGAGAAGTTTCAGTTGTGGCATGTGCATAATTGTACGAAATTACGAAAGTAAAAGAAATGCTAAAAACATTATGGTATAATGAATCGGTGAAGAAAAACTATTTAAAAAACAACCCATATTAAAAGTTTTTAGTTAAAGTTAGGTGCTTGAAGAAAGACATCACAGGCCTTGAAATGTTGCAAAATAGCCCTCATAAATGGAGCAAAATTATGGTATTTATCTGTTCAGATGTTTGCAGAGTATTCCTGTTCAAAGGAAAAAAAAAAAAAACTTAAAACGTTACTGTATCATTTACTTGATTTTCCATTAGCCGTTTTTCTGCTCTTATTTTTCGTCACACTTATACTTTAACTTTCAGATCATTAAATAATGTCGGAAAACCTAAGTTAAAAAACAGTTTACCAATGATGAATTAATTTGTTAATGGAATGAAACGATCTAAAAAAACTTGACCCCTGATTTTTATAACTAGTTCACCAGCCTTACCAGTGGACACATTGAACTGGGTTTCTGTAAGTCGTTGGGCTTGATGATCTGAAACATCTAAGTGTGACAAAAAACAAAAATAGAGGATATCTGTAAGGTGGCAAACACTTAATTGTGCCGTTGTATTTTGATCTAGGAAATATGATGTACTCTGATGCATCATAATTAATCATTCAAGGTGCATTACCTTTAACCTTCCTGTCATAAGTACCATATGTGGGAGAGAGGAGTCTCTTTAAAACAGGGTTTAAAAAAGTTTAACCATTCTGACCAGTTGTAGTACCTTATTGGATAGCAGAACCAGTTTGACAAAAGCTGAAGTCTCTGTATTTCCTTAAATAAAACCAAATGTTTCACCTACTGTTCTATTATTTTGCATCACAGTTCAACAACTTGGATAGGCTTGACAGTTCCATCAGTCTGAGGTTCAGTCTTGTTTTTCTTTGCAGCAAAACCGTGTGGTTGGGGCAATGCAGCTGTATTCGGTTGACAGGAAAGTGTCTCAGCCCATCGAAGGCCATGCTGCTGCCTTCGGGGAGTTCAAAGTGGAGGGAAATGCCAAACCTTCCACATTGTTCTGCTTTGCTGTGCGTTCACAGGCAGGAGGAAAGGTGATAGTTTGATGTATTACATTTCTTTAATGTCCTACTTGCTGTGTGTGTTTTATTTATGCATGATGACCTTCTTCTCATAGTTGCATATCATTGAAGTTGGTCAGCCAGCTGCAGGAAATCAGCCATTTGCTAAGAAAGCAGTGGATGTGTTTTTCCCACCTGAGGCCCAGACTGACTTTCCTGTAGCTATGCAGGTGAGTTTGGGGGTGGGGGGTGGGGGGGGGGGGGGGTATACTTACTCTAACCCTTATCGATTTAGTTTGGAGGCTATATTTTTTAAATCCTCTTTTCATGTTTTGCTCATAGATTGGGAACAAACATGGCGTCATATATTTGATCACAAAATACGGTTACATTCATCTGTATGACCTGGAGTCTGGAGTGTGTATATACATGAACCGCATCAGTGCAGAGACCATCTTTGTTACTGCCCCTCATGAGGCCACCTCAGGGATCATCGGCGTTAATAAGAAGGGACAGGTAATACAAAGCTTCTGATTCATGGAATGATTTTGTTTTTAAAGTTCGTTACATAAAACAAAGTTTCATCAAATGGCAGATATTCATAATTGTGTTCAGGCTTTAAGTTCATGTTGTAGTATTTTTGGGAAGCTTATGTAAGGCAAGGCAAGTTTATTTATATAGCACCTTTCAGTACAAGGACAGTTCAAAGTGCTATACTTGAATTAAACATTAAAATAAAACATAAAAGCAGAATAAAAGAAAGTATAGAAAAACACATGATAAAAGCAGGTAGGAAAACCAACAAAAAACAGGGTTTCGCAGACAGTAAAAAATTTTTTTAATTATGGCCTTGAGCGGCATTAAAATTCATTAAATGTGATTATAGTAGCATTTAAAATGCTTTATTTAAAAAAAAATGTTTATGAAAACAATTTCTTCAGATATAATTGGTTCCACGTGTTTGCGTGAAACTGCTTCCAGTTGACCGTAAAGCCGTATGTTCGGAAAAGAAGCTCGAGGCGGTGGAAAAAGCTAGAGAATTGGAAAATGCAAAATTCAACCAAAGTGTCTAGAAAATGAGGAATTCAGAACATGGCTGCAGCCTGTCGATGGTAAAGATGACGGAGGATTTTGCTGTGTTAAATTAGAGTTACTCATTCTTGTATTAACCCTGAAAAATGTTTGGACCACAACCTTAAACTAATAATACCTCAGCTAACAGCATAACTTCAACAGTCAAAGGCAGCTCTAAACAAAATGGGTTTTTAACTTTGAATTAACAGAATTCAGGTTCTCAGGACTTTTACAGTCTTCTGTTGGTTTGTTCCAGGTGAGTAGAGCATAGGAACTAAATGCTGCTTCTCCATGTTTGGTTCTAGTTCTGGGAGTACAGAGAAGGCAGGAACTAGAAGACCTCAGATGTCTGGGGGGTTAATAAACTGATAACAAATCTGTTATGTATTGACGTGCTGATCAGTGATTTATAGACTAACAAAAGGATTTTGGGGATCAATACATGGTTAAATGATAAAAACTTGATTCAATTTATAAGGCCAAGATTTTCATGGGGATTTTAGTGTGAAAACTGATACACTTCTAACCTATAGTTAACTAACCTAACCTGCAGTGAAGAGAATCAAATTATAAGGTCCTAACTTAGCAATTTACTCATACCCAGTCCATCTTTTACATATTGGTTGCATTACGGTAATAAAGGTGCCAAAACTGTATTCTAATAATGATATTTATTTTATTAATGCACTTGAGAAACGTTATGTTCACAAACAGCTACTACAGATATAATTGGTGTATTACATGTTTACTTTCTGCACCTGAAATTTTCAGGCCTGTTCTATGTTTCACATTTTTCTTTATTTTATTCCTATTGACATACACTGACTGCCTTTTCTACCTTCTATAGGTCTTGTCAGTGTGTGTTGAAGAAGAAAATATAGTCAACTATGCCACGAACGTTCTGCAGAACCCTGATCTCGCCCTGAGGATGGCTGTGAGGTCTAATCTTGTTGGAGCTGAGGAGCTATTTGCCCGAAAGTTCAACACTCTTTTTGCCCAGGGAAGTTACTCGGAGGCTGCAAAGGTTGCCGCATCTGCACCCAAGGTATCCAGACTTACATTTTCTAATGTTTACCAGGTGCTCTCGGCTGGAGAAACATAGATTAATATGTAATGGATCATAATACAAAAAGTGAAAGTGTTAAGTTATATGAAATTGTTGTTTAATTAAGTTTTTCTTCAGCTAGCATGAAATTTGTTGATAGATTACCATCTCCTCTCTGTTGTGTGCACCCACCCTCAGGGTATCCTCCGAACAGCAGAAACCATACGGAAGTTCCAGAGTGTCCCAGCCCAGCCGGGTCAGGCCTCTCCGCTTCTCCAGTATTTTGGTATTCTTTTGGATCAGGGCCAGCTCAACAAGTTTGAGTCTCTGGAGCTGTGCAGGCCTGTCCTGCAACAGGGCCGCAAGCAGCTCCTGGAGAAATGGCTCAAGGAGGACAAGGTAGGAGAGCTCTGTGGAGGATGCCCTAATGTTTTCTGCTCATCTATAGTGTTTGTGGATTGTAATAATTACTTAATGGGACTGGTTGTGCTTTACAGCTGGAGTGCTCTGAAGAACTTGGTGACCTGGTAAAGGCTTCGGACCCAACACTTGCTCTCAGTGTTTATCTCCGAGCAAATGTCCCCAACAAAGTCATTCAGTGCTTTGCAGAGACAGGACAGTTCCAGAAGATAGTGTTATATGCTAAGAAGGTAACCAATGAGCGCAGACTTCCCTTTTCCTTTCCATGATTTATTGTAATCATCTGTATTTACTGTTTCTTTTTTTTTCTTTTTTATCGTTTCCTGTTTCTATTTTATTTAACTTTAAAGAGTTCTAACAGATTCTTATATGTTTCTGTTCCTACACCTCTGTAGGTGGGGTACACCCCTGATTGGGTGTTTTTGTTAAGGAATGTAATGCGAGTAAATCCGGACCAGGGACTACAGTTTGCCCAGATGCTCGTTCAAGATGAGGAGCCACTGGCCAACATCAATCAGGTGAAATAAGCATGGTTAGGACACAGCTTGGAAATCAATGTGGATTGCTTTAAGCATTCTGTTCAATTTGACCAACTTGATCCCCAGTATAGTGAATCCATCACTCAATCATGTATCCTTCTTTCGTTTGTGCTTTCTACTCTTTTCCACCCTTAAACGACTTTTATCTGTTTTTTGCCATCTAATTCTTCCTTCTACTCTTCCTTATTTCATTTCCTTTGCTCCTTTTTTCCTATAGTTCTATTGTTCCTGTTTTTTTCCCTCTCCTTCCTTTGTTTATTTCTTTGGTCCTTTCTTCAGTCCTTCCTTCCTTCATTCCTTTCTTTGTTCCCTCCCTCGTTCTTTCCTTCGTTTCTTCCTTCGTTTCGTCTGTCCGTCGGTCCTTCCTTCCCTCCTTCCTTCCTTCCTTCCATAAAACTTACATTATAATAAATATTCTGCAATAAATTCATAGTATTTATGTTTGTACAGTAACTAATTAGGGTGGGGAAAAAGTACAGGATCTGGAAATGAAAAATGTGCTGCAAACTTTAGAAGAAAAGTGCATGTGCATGTGTTTAATGGTGCACATATAGAGCAAACTCAAGAAGTGTCTAGTATGGGAGTCAGTCAGCCTTTGTTGTTCCAGATGTGCCAGCAATGCCAAGAATTCCCTGAGTCAGTGACTCCCTCCTCCTTAAAGCCACATCCTCACTCTGCTTTGGAGTAGCGCTGGAAGTTGAGCAGAAAATTTGAAGAACTGAAACATCTGGGGGGCTCTAATGTTGTTGTGTCACCTTTACATTAACTGAAAACGATGCTCTGCAGCACAATAAAGTCTTTGATTTTCCTAACTTTGGTGTACGCTGTTTTTGTGTTTTCTTTCTGTAGATTGTTGATGTTTTCATGGAGGGCAGCCTAATTCAGCAGTGCACATCCTTTCTGTTAGATGCTTTGAAGAACAACCGCCCAGCTGAAGGACACTTACAAACACGTCTCCTTGAGATGAACCTGATTCACGCTCCACAGGTGAGCGAGGTTTTTTTTTGACTTAACTGCAAAAAAACATTAATGATCTTTATACCAAGTAGAAAGTCTGAAATATTTTTTTGTTGCACAAACAATAAGAATAAACGATGTCCAGATACAGACGCTGAGGTGTATGTATTGAACAGTTCTAGAAATACATAATTAAGGTTAGGGCTCGCAAATAATTGGTAAAATCAATGAATCAGTCAAGTTTTCTGTTTATTATTACATTTTTGGGAAATCTGTGGCTTATTTATTCACCAATTCAGTTGTTAGCTCAGGTGGACATCAGTTTATAGATACTGAAACTAATAAACTAGCTGACTGTGCAACATCTCTAACTGTAAATATTTATTCTCATTGTGTGTTGCAAACACTGTTTAACAAGAATTTTCACAGCTTGAATTTCATTGCCCTTTATTTTAAGGTCACCTCCCAAAGGGAATGAAATAAAAGTTAGTGATTCAACCGCATGTGTATCTTTTGTCATTTTTATTATGAAACTAAAGGGAGAAAAACAAGTCGATTAATCTGATAAGATAGGGAAAAAATAGCAGATTAGATTTTTTTAAGACAAAGCACCAGTTAATGTTATGTATTCTGGAACAGCTGCTTTCTTAACCTAGTAGTTTATAATTTATTTTCAAGGTATTCACTCCTAACCTAACACCATCTTAGAACCTTTAATGGCTATAAATCAGCTGAAGTTTTTTCATATTAAACAAAACAAAATGAGGCAGATAACAGAAAAGTAGAAAGAAAATGTTAAATGTCTAACAAATCCCAGTAGGTAGGTACGTTATGTTGTAACTGGTTAGCTCAGGATTCTTTTCCTGTTGTAAGAACGACTTCTAACTTACCATAGTCTAAAGTCTCTTCAGGCTCTAAAAAGATTGCCCAGGATTGCCTTAATCCAACTGGCTCACAGTATAATGCTGCCACCTCCATGCTTTATCAAGGGGATTCTGTGTTTAGGATGTGGTCTTATTTGCCAAAATTTGCTCGTTCTATATGTTGTGTTTGTGTTTAGCGGAACTTTTCACAGTTTCAACACTTTTTTTTTTTTTTTTAACCAAAAGTTCAGATGCAACCAATAGTTGTCACGTTGACAGTTTCTCCTGTTTTCTTTTTATCTCTGCTGCATCTCCACAGTAAACAGCCCCTTGGCTGCTCTTGAATAAAGCTCTCCTTGACTTAGGTGTAGCATCATGTTTGGGTATATTTGTAGTTGTTTAAACTCCACATTTTCATAATAAAGAGTGCTTTATTTATAGTTTTCAAAGCTGTAAATTCTCTCTATTTTTCTGCTGTGGTTTTTCATGTTTGCTGTTAGATCAGTAATATTATTTACAACCCTCTGCCGTCTGAAGGAAAAGTGAAGTTTCAAGTAACAGTAAAGTAGGAATTTCTGACCTTAAAATGAACCCATTCATCTCCTGCCGTAGATGGATGCTTTGAAGTGAAAAGTCGCTCTTAATTTGATCTGTGCGTTGATGCATGTAATGAACATTTTCAGGTAGCAGATGCGATCCTGGGGAACCAGATGTTCACCCACTATGATCGGGCCCATGTCGCTCAGCTGTGTGAGAAGGCAGGACTTCTGCAGAGAGCACTTGAACACTACACCGACCTGTACGATATCAAACGAGCTGTGGTGCACACACATCTGCTCAACCCTGAGGTACGCCTATAGCAGCGCAGCCAATTTTGTAAATACAGCTCCATTGGGAGCCGTTAGGATTTTATTGTCTTGATGCATAGAGATGCTTTTAATCTCTTCCTTTGCATTCAATTTTTTTGAATTTTTTTGTTTTGCTTTTCAGTGGCTGGTAAACTTTTTCGGCTCCTTGTCTGTGGATGACTCTTTGGAGTGTTTAAGGGCCATGCTGTCTGCTAACATAAGGCAGAACCTGCAGCTGTGCGTGCAGGTAGCATCAAAGTATCATGAGCAGCTGGGAACCCAGGCGCTAGTCGAGCTCTTTGAGTCCTTCAAAAGTTATGAAGGTAGGTGTGTAGGCATTTCTGTTTAATTCAAGTTTTAATGATTTATTTTTATTACATAATTAATTATTTCCTATCAGTGGTAAAAAAAAATGACTTTTCTCTTTCTAGGTTTGTTTTACTTCCTGGGCTCCATTGTCAATTTCAGCCAGGAGCCTGATGTTCACTTTAAATACATCCAGGCTGCTTGTAAGACTGGTCAAATTAAAGAGGTGGAGCGAATTTGTAGAGAGAGCAACTGCTACGACGCAGAGAGGGTTAAAAATTTCCTGAAGGTATAACTGCTGCTTCCTATGTGCAAAAGAGCAACTCTCACCTCTCCTTCACAGATGATCACACTATTCTCATGTTGCTGCTGTTCACAGGAGGCCAAGTTAACAGACCAGCTTCCCCTCATCATTGTGTGCGATCGCTTTGACTTTGTCCATGATCTGGTGCTCTATCTTTACCGCAACAATTTGCAGAAATACATTGAAATCTATGTTCAGAAGGTAAGATGGAGGCCCTATACTTGATGTCCTACTCCACAGGTCCTCAGCTTATCTATGCCTCACTCTATGAATGTTACTTGATTATTTAGAATTTGATCCATGCATTAACAGGTGAATCCTAGTCGGTTGCCAGTGGTGATCGGTGGTTTGTTGGATGTAGATTGTTCTGAGGACGTCATCAAGAACCTGATCATGGTGGTCAGAGGACAGTTTTCCACAGATGAGCTGGTGGATGAGGTGGAAAAGAGGAACAGGTGAGGTCTGATTACACTGCAAAGCCATCCTCTCTCCCATTTTTCCCTCTGCTGTTCGGTTCTAATTTCATTTAATTTCTTCTCTCTATACATAATTCTTTAGAAGTCATCTATGCAGTCAGACCTCAATTCATATAGTTCTACAGTTTTGCAAGCTTCCATACAGGCTGATCCAAGACTTTTTGTGATACTAACTGTAGCAACATTAGTCCTTGTGTGTTAGTCTCTGTGAGGTTTATATACCAACTTCTTAGATTAACATTCCCAAATCACTGTTAAAATTTCCCATCATAAACAACTAGTCTTTAAAAAATAAAAAAAAAACACTTCTAGAATTTGAAGAAAAGATGTGTTTTCTTTAAATCTCAAGTAAGAAACCATACCCCCTTCTTTGGTTGATATGTCTTTTTTTAACAGACCAGTGAATTAGTTTAGGGCTGAAACTAACAATTACTTTACTAATCGATTATTCTGTTTGTTTTTTTTTTCAACTAAAACTTTACCTCTTGAGGAACTTTGGTAGGAGCATATTGACAGACCAAAAAAGGTTTTTTTAATCTTAAATGCAAAACATTTTTTTATATATAATTTTGGTATAGTTACTGCTCTAAGTTGGTTGTTCTCTTAGTTAAAGGCATGTGTTAGTCTCTATACTCTGGTTAATGATTATTGTGATTGTTTCAGCTATACATTTGTTAGAGAATATATTTACCTCTTTACCTTTTCAGGTTGAAGCTTCTGCTGCCATGGCTGGAGTCACGCATTCATGAAGGCTGTGAGGAGCCGGCTACCCATAATGCATTGGCCAAGATCTACATCGACAGTAACAACACACCGGAGCGCTTTCTGAAGGAGAACCCATTCTATGACAGCGCCGTGGTCGGGCGGTACTGTGAGAAAAGAGACCCCCACATGGCCTGTGTGGCTTATGAGAGGGGGCAGTGTGACCTGGAGCTCATCAAAGTGTGTAAATCCCATCAGTCTGACTTTAGAAAACTCAATATGCAGATGTCTTTAACTGTTTTTATATTCTCTCAGGTGTGCAATGAGAATTCATTATTTAAGAGTGAAGCTCGATATCTGGTACGACGGAAAGATCCTGAACTTTGGGCTAAAGTGTTGGAGGAAAACAACCCTTACAGAAGGCAGCTCATCGATCAGGTTTAATTCATTTAACACCAGTCCTCAAGGCACTAAATTTCTACCCTCATCTTTATTTATTTATTAATTTTTTTTTGTATTGCCACCCTCAGGTGGTGCAGACAGCTCTGTCCGAGACCCAGGATCCAGAGGAGGTGTCAGTCACAGTCAAGGCCTTCATGACTGCAGACCTGCCAAACGAGCTAATTGAGCTGCTGGAGAAGATTGTTCTGGATAACTCTGTCTTCAGTGAGCACAGGTAATTAGGGACACATGGCTTCTTAGTAAATCTGCAATGCAAGTATCCATTTGTTTTAATAAATTTAACTTTTCACAGGAACCTCCAGAATCTGCTGATTTTAACAGCTATCAAAGCTGACCGCACTCGTGTGATGGAGTACATCAACAGGCTAGATAACTACGACGCTCCTGATATCGCTAACATCGCTATTAGCAATGAGCTCTTTGAAGAAGCGTTTGCTATTTTTAAGAAGTTTGATGTGAACACCTCAGCCATTCAGGTAAAAGCAAAGAACCAATTATAGACCGATATTGATTAATGCAGACATTAACCCAGACTCGGGTTAATTTACAGCTCAAAACACACACAACACGTTATTTGGTATTGTTGACCATATTTTCCTTTCTTTTTTTGTGTTTTATAAAAATGTGAGTCAAGAAATTTTCTACATACCAAACTGAAAGATTGTTGTTCTCCACTTCAAAAACAATTTAGATTTTAAAATGGAGAAACTTTCTATTTTTTTTATTTCAAAATTTTATGTATAACATGGATGCATAAATACCTGCATTTTATTTCAGAGTTAAATGCTGTTTAAAGTAACGGATTATAATTAAAACTGTCTCCGGACCTTTACTGGTTGTTGATTTTCTTTCTTTGGACCCGCCTGATTTTTAATTGGTTACCCCCGCTATAAACTGTGGATCCTTCCTTAATTTCTTTGATTTGTATAATGACATAGCCCTAAAACAGCCTGGAGTAGAAAATAAGGTTGAAAATGTTTTTATTATGATTCATATATTTAGGCCATAAAATTATTCTCAAATTAAAATATTACATATATTCAGAGTTGTGGGATTTTTACAAGTTTTCTCTTCAAGGATACATTTTCATGTTAAGATATAAACAAAGCCCAAATAATAAACACATTTATGTTCAATTTGATGAAGATTAATCATACATTTTTAAATTATTTGGTCATTTAAATTACACATAACACTTTTATTCTTGTTTTTATAAATCCCCTTCAGTTAAAACAAAGCCTATAAAATAATATAAAAATGCACTGCTTTGTAAAAAAAAACATTCTAAACAAGATTGAACAATGCCATTTAGTCCATTTTCCATTTTTTTGAGCCCTTTGTATCAAATTTTCCTAGTGACAATGCTCATGTATTAGTTTTTTTTTTAAAATAAGTTTGATTAGTATGATATTGATATAGATTTGTTCGGCAGCCATTTTCTTGTTGCATCTCTACTCTTCTGATCTTCTCACCAATCATTGAGTCTTGCTTTTTTTTCCACCTTTTTTGTAGGTTTTGATCGAGCATATAGGGAACTTGGATCGAGCCTACGAGTTTGCCGAACGCTGTAATGAGCCTGCAGTCTGGAGTCAGTTAGCTAGAGCTCAGCTGCACAGAGACCTGGTCAAAGAGGCCATTGACTCCTATATCAAAGCTGTGGATCCATCGGCATACATGGAGGTGGTTAATGCAGCCAGCAAGAACAGTAAGCCACTGCTTTTCAGAATATCTGTGCCGCTTCAGTGTGTCTCAGCTTCTGATTGAGTGTCTTTGTTGCAGATAACTGGGAGGACTTGGTGAAGTTCCTACAGATGGCTCGTAAAAAGGCCAGAGAGTCGTATGTAGAGACGGAGCTGATTTTTGCTTTGGCTAAAACAAACCGACTGGCCGAGCTAGAAGAGTTTGTCAGTGGGCCCAATAATGCTCACATTCAGCAGGTAAAAAACAGCACAGGAATTGTGGGGTCAAACAGTTTGAAAGGGTACAAATAGTTTTCCTTTTAGGCCCTTTATGATCCAAGTTAACCTAGATGGCATAGATTTAGGTACTGTTATAGAGTACTGTTTTCAACTATTGAGTTATTCACCTTTTTCCCCCCCCCATAAAATGCAAACTAGGCAAAACTTGTGATCATTTAATTTCAGGTGGGGGACAGGTGCTATGATGAGGGAATGTACGAAGCGGCTAAACTTTTGTACAACAACGTGTCCAACTTTGCTCGACTTGCGTCTACATTAGTTCACCTTGGAGAGTACCAGGCAGCTGTGGACAGCGCCAGGAAAGCCAACAGCACCCGGACCTGGAAGGAGGTAAAAGACAAAGAAACACCTCCATTTACTAGATCCTTGACTACTAATCATCAACTATTTTCCTTTTAGTGTAAGGAAATAATCTAGAAAATAAAAAGAAATGCAGTCAGATGTGGTTTACAAAGCTTTGATAACCTGTTTAAATCAGTTTGAATTTTAAATGTTAATGTCCTCTTTTATAAGGAAACATTCCTATTGAGGAGTCAGAGAATTTAGCAGCTTCAAATACCTTTGTTGTTTAGAGAAATCATTTTCCCTTGTAATTTTTTCCTACTCTGATTATATTCAGTTTCCTGTTTTAGTTAATTTATGCTCTTGCAATTTTCATACTGAGAACAAAACAAAACCTGATTATGAAAAGAAATTGGACTTGAGATCATATTTTTGCAAAAATCAACCTATTTAGGGAAATTAACTTGAATACAATCCTAAGGCTCTCTGCTAGATAGGCTTAAAAAAAAAGCACAGACATGATTTTTATATTATGACCTTTCCATTTATGTTTCTTTCCCTAAACTCAACAGGTTTGCTTTGCATGTGTTGACGGCGAGGAGTTTCGGCTGGCGCAGATCTGCGGTCTTCACATTGTGATCCACGCCGATGAGCTAGAAGACCTGATTAGTTACTATCAGGACCGCGGGTACTTCGAGGAGCTCATTGCTCTGCTGGAGGCCGCGCTGGGCCTGGAGCGGGCCCACATGGGGATGTTCACTGAGCTCGCCATCCTCTACTCCAAGTTCAAACCTCAGAAAATGAGGGAGCACCTGGAGCTCTTCTGGTCAAGAGTTAACATCCCAAAGGTAGATCATCTCTGGGTATAGGTTTGGAAGATGGGAGATTGTTTTCTGCAAAACTGTTATTTAAAACCAAACCAATAATCAGTATTTCTAGTCTTCTAATCGAAAATTATTCAATTATGATTCATTAAATCATTTGATTTCAGTTTTTTAGAAGAATGTTATAATATAGGATTTACTGTAAAAGTATCAAAATAAATTTCAGCTGCTTTACATAAATATGGTGTTAGTTAGCTTCTGGAAAGTAGACTTTATTTCCTGTTTGTCTGGTTTCCAGGTTCTCCGAGCAGCCGAGCAGTCTCATTTATGGGCAGAGCTGGTTTTCCTTTACGATAAATATGAGGAGTATGACAACGCAGTCATCACTATGATGAACCATGCAACAGATGCATGGAAAGAAGGGCTGTTTAAAGACATCATTGCCAAGGTAAGCACCTGTAATGTATTAGAATACTTATTTCTACAGTTTTTAAAACAAAATTCATACTACTACCATTGTTTTAATAAGCAACAAAAACTGTGTACCACAAAATGTGTCCTCATAAACATGAAAGGACCTTCCTAAGATATGTTCCTAAAGAAATTTAAATCCTATTTCAAAAGCAAGTAAATCCTGCTTACCTTTCATTAGAACTCATGTAAAAATCAGAAATGAATGCTCGTTTATCTTGCTCCTACAATAACACAAACTATGAACCTACTTTTTCTAAATCTTTATCATGGTATGTATTTGTATGTTCATTATGCGTTTTATTTGCTTTTGACTCAGACGTCATGAAAACATTTTTGCTTGATTGAATGGGAACAAAGACATAAGGCTCAACAAATGAGCAAAATACAACATTCTCTTTTAGCTTAAATGCCATTGGTAGAGAGCTAGCCTGTATAGCTTTAACTGATACTTTAAACCATTTTCTTTGGTGGTTCAGAGCTTAGACCTCTCTGAAAGTCTGATCTTTGTACATTGTCCAACCTCTACAGATCCAGATTGTTGGTTTACTTATTTGTTTCTTTACCTTTTTTTTTTTTTTTTAAACATTTTCTGCATCAGTTTTTGTCACTCAAAAGTCTTAATCTCTTAAAATTAAATGTTTATTTCTAAATTTCTTATAAATCATCCTTACATGTGTTGTGTTTTTACTTTCAGGTTGCCAATGTTGAGTTGTACTATAAAGCTCTTTCTTTCTACCTGGAATACAAACCTCTCCTCATTAATGACCTGCTGACTATTTTGTCTCCACGGTTGGACCACAATCGAGCCGTCAGCTTTTTTTCTAAGGTAAGCTCCTGTGAAGAAGGCAAACTTTGCAGTGCATTATCTCCTGTGTCTTGGAAAGGCTGTCCAGTTTATTATTTTGATGGATTTTGTACTTTGCATGACCAGATGAATCAGCTGAAGTTGGTCAAACCTTACTTGAGATCGGTCCAGAATCACAACAATAAGGCCGTTAACGAAGCGCTCAACAACTTACTTACAGAAGAGGAAGACTATCAGGTCTGTAGTTCAAAGGATGTGGAACAGTGTGGTAGTTTTTTTTCTTTGCTTAAACTGACTGTGCTGCTTAAATGTTTGAGGCTATCTGTGTTAAGGTTAGACGGTTTCTTGGAGCTGATGTGGTTCTTATTGCGACTCTCATAATGCATCTAAATTTGTAGTTTATTTAGATCAGACATTTACTGTTGGAAAAGGCTTTTTTTCATCACTGTTAAATGTTTGCATGTAGTCCGTAGAATTTGTTTTCACTGATTTGTGTTTTTTTTTTTTTTTTTTTGCAGAGCCTGAGGGCCTCCATCGATGCTTACGATAACTTTGACACCATCGGCCTGGCTCAGAGGTTAGAGAAACACGAACTGATCGAGTTCAGGCGCATCGCTGCTTATCTGTACAAAAGAAACAACCGCTGGAGGCAGAGTGTGGAGCTTTGCAAGAAGGACAAACTATACAAGGTAGAAAAAACCAAAACATGTATCAACAGATGACCTATATTGTGATATTAATAGGTTATCGTGCCACATTAATTATAAACTCTAATTCACTTTAAAATGATTTGATTAGGATTCCAGGTTATTAGATTTTTTTTTACCATTTGTACCTCTGGTGGCTCCATAAAATTATCTATAAATGCTTTATTTACATTCCAGTATATCAGATTTAATGTCATCCTTGTTTACTATTTCTAAACAGTGTTGCTACTCAGTGCCAAACACCACAGATGTGCTGCAGTAACTGTTGTGAATGTAGTAATGCTTCTGATATTTTATTTCTTTTTATCTTTTGTGAAACTTTGTATGCCGTGATGAATTTACAGACAACCCAACCAACAGCAAACATACACACACATTTCTTAAGAGTTCAAGTAAATTGAAGAATATATTAACTTAATTTAAAACAAAAGCAAAAAAAATGATTTACTAAGTACAGGTTTCGTGACAAAAGGAAAGAAGGATGATGGAGTCATGAGGTGCTGCTATGCAAACACAAATCATCCTGTTAAGACCAATTGTATAACCTTGTCGGCTTAGCTTTAACATACTTTATAACCTGGTATCAGTCAGGAGTAGATGGCTGATGAGAAATATTTGCTATTCTTAATGAAGCCATGTTTGTCGACATAGACTATGACATCTAGTGTGTTATAATGCATGTTTTTTTTTATCTAAATCATGATTATCAGCCCTATACAGATAGAGTATTTGATGGGATTGACCCCATATACGTTTTTATTTTTCACTATAAAATAGTTATTTCACCTCCCAGCAGATGGTGCTATAGGTCTATTTCTATCTTCAATATCAGGTGAATAAACTTCTCTTCATGTTGTTTCCCAGGATGCAATGCTCTTCGCTGCAGAGTCCAAGGATGCAGAGCTGGCCGAAACTCTGCTGCAGTGGTTCCTGGAGGAGGACAGGAAGGAGTGCTTTGCTGCCTGCCTGTTTGCCTCCTATGACCTCCTCCACCCTGATGTGGTGCTGGAACTTGCCTGGAGGCACAACATAATGGACTTTGCCATGCCCTACTTCATTCAAGTTATGAGAGAGTATCTCACTAAGGTGAGAGGACAATAACTGACCACTCTATGTATTACAACAGGTTTTATTTTTTTAGATTTTGGCAAAATATTCCAGCACAAAAATAAGTTTTTATTTTTACGTTTCATCTTGGGAAAAAATATACAATAGCCGGCATACAAAGACAAAGAAGACAGAACTGATTGTCTCGTAAAGTTTGACCCTGTGGACATGTTCAGTCATCTCTTTGGGTTCTTTTTCAGGTTGATGAATTTGCAGCGAAGGTGACGGTCTCTGGCCCCCTCTTTTTATTTTTAAAACATTTGTTTGTGCTCTGTTTGTTTTTCTTTTGTAACACTGTAGGAACGTAGCATGGACAGTAGACTGAGCACGACCTAACCAGCCCCGATCCTGTGGTTGCAGAGCGCAGGCTTTTGTTCCACACCAACCACCACCAATACATTTTTATTTTACCAGCTGAAAAACAAATAACTTGAGCAATTATATAAAAATATTTGGAGCAGTTATCTAAAGTCAAAATAAAAACGGATAAAGCAAGAAACTATATTTCTTAACACCCTAAAATGTATTTTTTTGTTATACAATCATACAACAAATATACTGTATAGTAATTGGTTAATCAGGCTAAACTAAAATATATTTATTTTCTTTGCCTTTTAACATAGCAAAAATGAATATAAAAGAGCATGTAGACACACCAAGGCAGTTTTACATGGGGTTCACTGATACACAGCTGGTGTTATCTGAGCAATTTACTTTTACAAAAACACACAAACAAGAAGTTGTTGAGCAAAGTATTCAGCCTTTTGTCTGTTCTTCTCTTTACAGGGCAACACAAGTACAATCTGGATATTTGCCTTTTTCAAGCCATAGCCTTTTGAAACCTTGGCCTACCTTCATTCTAGAAACTGTCCCAAATCAAAACTCTGTGATGGTGGTCGGAGCTAAAGCCTGCTCACAATTTTTTTTTCTTTTCTTCAGGACTACATATGAGTCTGTCCTGGTCTAACAAAACCCTCTTACCCTTTAACTTGGCCCTCATGGGGCTGCATCTAATGCTGAGTGGCATTTTTAAAATGGGGACAAGATGGAGTTCAATAACAAGGAGCCATGCTGTCCCTTAGACACCTTTTAAATCTGACTTTCTTTTCTGTTCTTTACATCTCTTAATTGACAGTAAGGTCTCCACACGTAGCCAGAGGTGTTACACACCTGATCAACATTGTGATGTAACTAAGCAGGGAAGCAAGATTATGGTGCACAACCTTGCCCATATTTGAAGCAATAATTTGAAAAACCTGAAGAAATGTTTTTGATTCATTTTAACTCAACTCAAAATTGTTGGAGACACATTGGATCTGGAATCACATTGCATGCTATGAAAATGCACATGCCCGGAAAAGCAGAGGGCTGTGCAGTAAAGTGGTCTTTAGAAAAAATGCACCACTCAAAAGCTCCTTAGATGCAACCCCATGTTTCTAACAGCAGGGAAAGCTTTCTAGTTTTTAACTGCAGGCTTCAAACAAAGAAAAGTGGGAGCCTCCTTTCTCCTTTTCCCTGGCAGTTCTTTTGGCTTTAATTCTAAGTTGGTGATTTAAAGCATTAATTAAAAAAAATATTCACATTCACCGTGAATAAGGTTCCTAAGTGCTTTTCAAGTGCAGTTTGACCTTTGTGACTTTCTTAAAACCATTTTTTAAACTTCCAACTCAATAGAAATCAACACTGATTGAGGTGCGCCGCTGTTTAAGCTGATTCCACTTACATAAGAGCCCCTTTACGTCCATTAGTATCTACAGTTAAAGCTCAGCCTCTTTCTCCAAAGTGCTATTAGCAGTTCTGTCACAAAGACTGGACGTTTGCCTGGAAAATTAAATTAAACATGGGAGCTTCTTTTGATTAATGAGCTCAGCGCTATGAATAAGATGCATGTGATGGCTCTGCTTCTAATGACGGTGATCTGGCTATAGGCATGTATATAGGCTATGTAGCTTCATATCCCCCAATAATATTTCTTTAACCCTGATGTATGTTATAATCCTACCTATAAAGGGTCAGTTCACAGACTTTCTTTGTTTAGTGATGAAAGTATTTTAAAGTAAATCTGAATGTGTTTAATTACATGTCTTTCCAGTTGATTGTGAAATCAGACCGTCTAAAGGGAGCCAACGACACCCCCGTCTACCTCTGTGTAGGGAATAAAAAGGATATCATGAATTTGGCAACAATATGAATTTTGTTTCCATTTAACTTTGGCGAACTGACCCTTTTAATTTTACTGGTAGCTCTTTTAGACATTTCTCACCAGCCCTGCATGACGTCTTCTCTGTGGTAGCCATAGCTACACTGTGAGGTACAGTGCGTTTGCCATGATGTTTTTATAGTGACTCTGATTTATATTTACTTTCTAATGGTAAATAGGACGTTAGGAAAAAAGTGATAATGTAACTGTTTTATGACAGCCGAAAATAAACTATTAAAATAAAGAGTTTACATCTTTGTGACAATATCAGTGTAGCTGGAAGTTTTTTAATTAACTGCTATATTTTGTTTCTCTTACAAGCTAATCCAGCACAGTAAAACAATGAAACTACAGCTGTATATTCAATTTTAGTAGGAAGATCTCTGACAGGTCGCACACTTTGGAGAATTTTTCATCTGTGTTCTTTGCTGCCCTCAGGTGGATAAACTGGAAGAGGCAGAAAGCCATAGAAAAACTGAGGATGATGTAAAGGAGCCTCAGCAGATGGTGTTTGGTAAGTTTGGATTGCTGAATTAAGTGAAAATAATGCTATTTAATGGGACTTCTAAATTTCTGCTTTTTATAGTAAAAAAGTTAAATTTTATAGTACTCATAATTGTTTCAAACTAAAGCATTCATTGTTTGCGTTTCAGGCTGAGGTGTGTTTCTGTCTTTCTTGGATAAACCTTAAAGCGTTGTTTTTCTGTGTTACCAGGCCAGCAGCTGATGTTGCCCGCCGCTGCTTCTCCTGTGGCTCCTCAGCCAGCATACCCGGCTTACGGCTATCCTGCCCCTAACAGTGCTACTCCCGCCGCCGCCGGTTACCCTGCTCAGCCCCCCTACGGCTACAACATGTAGACTCCCGAGTCCTCATTTTATTCCAGCCATTTCTCCTGGTTCCGTTCATCTGAGGGAAAAAAAAAAATGATGCACACCTAACCTGAAACCTGCAACCCAGAGCCCCACCTTCCAACGATTCTCTGACCTCACTGACTGAAAATGCAGTAGAATCTTCATCTCAAGTTTCTTTATGCTCTGTTTAAACGAGTAATCAGAGACATTATCAGTCCTACGGCGACCTCCCTGCCATCTTTCCACTCGGACATTAACGACTGCATCAATAATCTGAACTGCATGAATTCGCTTCTCAGCTGCTGGAGGAGCACCTTTACTTTCACCAAACCACTCTGCCCCCTTGCTGTTCCATTTAGACTTTAACCATAGAGTTTCTTTGTTTTAGTTATTTTTTCGCACTGATGAAGAAGAGACTTATTTGAGAAGCAGCAGGAGAAGGAAGGAATGTGTTTGCTTCTTCTTCTTCTTCCTGTTGAAAGCACTGTTGCGGCCTTATTTAATCTGAGGTGGCTTGTTTGTCTCACAATTGGATTCACATCTGTGTCATGCTCTGTTAGGAATGACAGTTTCTGTGCAATAGTTCATTGTGTCATTTCACAACAGTTACAAGTATTTGCAGGAAGCAGACTAATGACCACTAGTGAATAAGGTTACAGTCTGTGAAGAGCGTTTCTATGTAAGGAGCCTCTGGGGTTTTTGTGGACTCAGTGAAACCTTCACCCATCACACACCTGATTTCGTCATTGGACTTTTCAGAGACCCTAAATTGGACGTCCGAGGAGAAAAAAAAAAATGTTAGAGAAGAAGAAAGCTGGTCAAAATTAATAATAGGTGCATGTGCTGCCAATTCATAATTCTGCAACCAGGAGCACAACTGTCATGTCACACTCAACTATATGAAGTATTACAGATTTTGTGTCCAAAACAAAGATGTATGATACAAAAAAACTTCCCACCAAATAAAGACAAAAAAGATGTGGTGAAGCTTCAAGTCTAGAGATATAACACCTCCTGGTGCCAGTTGGGTAAACAAAACCGTGTATAAATTAAATGTAATAAAAATTCCTAACATTAGAAGTAAAATAGTATGAAACACTATATGTATTGCTTATAATGTGTTGTAGTCCTAATGGAAAAAAAAAAAGTATGAAGATTTTTTTTTTGTAAGAAAAAGGTCAAAACAGCAGCTTAATAAAAGGTGAAGTCTTGAGGCAAACCTGTGTAAAGTGGTCATTTTTTTATCTGTCATTAACTTGGTTAAAATTCATAAACATCTGTTTCTTTTTATATGATACTGATTCAAATCTGGTTTGCATGAATTAAAGCGCTGATTCTTCATGCTAACCGAGCCCCGGCTGCTTTAACAGTGGTTTAGCTGATTTTTGGTTTTGGTGTCTCTGAATTTCCTCCTTATAGCAGTCTATAGATGGATTCTACTGGGTTTAGGTCAGGTTAGTTTGAAGGTCCTTAAAGCACAGCGACGCTACAGTCTTTAAAGTAGTTATTGATAGTTTTGCCAGTGTGGACAGGCATCAAATTGTGTTTGAATCCATAAAACTTGACTGCAGAGGAAAGCATAGAAGGCTGTAAAACGTCCTGGTACAGATCTGCGATGGTTGGACTTGGAAAAACCCCAGCGGAGCAAATCATCACGGACAGTTAAAATTTCAGACTGGAGCTGAAGCGAATTGGATTCTGTGCTACTTTTATTGCGACATCTTCAACCAGGATCTCTAAACTAGGACTTTAGACCAATGGGCCAGCAGTTCAGTCCTTGAACTTGGTATCCAGGTAAGACTACTCTGATGTCACTGGCTCAGAAGGGGCTCACTGCAAAAAAAATAGAAATAGAAATCGAAGTCATTTTTTCTTAAATGTGTTTTTTCTTGAATTGAGGTAAGTGAGACACACTTTGCCAATAGAACAAGACAATTTACATTTAAAATAATTGCATTGTCTTATTTCAAGTGAATGTTATCCAATTATCTTAGAAATACTAATTCTATTGGCAAATCATCTTATTTAGCTACACAAATTAGGAGTACCGGTAAATAAACTTAGATTCAGACATTTTTACTTATTTCCGGATCATTTTTGCTGTGCTTAACAGGAACAGAAAGAGCCCAAGTCTATGGTGCTTCTCTGCAGTCCACACCCTGTGGATCTCTTCTGTTAAAGGCTGTTGTTTGATCCTGTTGTCACTCTTTTCTGTTACTTTTATTTTCCTTCCACTCAACCTTTCATGAAACGCTTAGAAACTGCTCTCTGTAATAGGAAAATGCCAACAATTGTCTTCTAAAACATCAAGTCAGCAGTCCCCATGATGATGCAGGTCGTGGTGGCATTTCTGTATTAAAAATGTTCTCTGTTGTCTTGATATAAATTTGTTTTAAACTGTTGAGGTTTAACTTTGAGTCACTATTACAATTGACAGAAAATACTTTAAACATCATTGGTCATGTTTAATTAACCTGTACAACTAAAACTGATTTATCAAACAGCTGGTTGCCATTAAATACTGTAGAGAAAAATGACACAGAGTGGTTAGTGTCACACATATGTTTCTTGAGAAATTAGTTAAAATATTAGAAGATGGGCTTTTCTTTTGAGTGTTTTTTTTTTCTTCTCTCCATCCGTTTGGTCCAGATGACATTTTTGGTAACTGGGCAACCAGGACATGATTGATGGCCAGAGCTCCAGCCTCTTTATCCAGGGAGGGCGTGGTTGGATGCTTGGATTTGTTGTAAAATAGATATAATGGATTATTGAAGTAGGTTGTTTAGAAAAAAAAAAATAAGATCACATTCATCCTTTTATTTCCTAGTGTCTGCATTTGCGATCAACAAAAAAAGGGTTGTTTTGCCCCACCCTTTTTTTAATATCTACGAAAATGCCCCTTTTTTATTTTTTTAAAAAAGTCACTAGACCATAATGACTTGCTTTGATGTCTCTGGCAATAAACTTCACGAATGTTCTCGGGAAATTAAGCCTAATTAGATCGCATAACTAAATATTTATTCATCCTTTCTTCCGCGAGCGTTGCGCTATTACGCACAGCCCTCCAGCACCGATATTTCTATGGTAACAATCAACATCTACGTTGAAATGAGTCGTTCTGAACAACTTCCCTGATTGTATCCGCCCACTGTCACTCTGATATCCGGGAGTCTGTCCGGGAGCAGCTCAGAGATCACCTTCATCCAGGGGAGCGCACCGGCGACCAGCCCGTCTGCTGCTGTTGCTGCTGCTGCTGCGCGCTTTTCTTTACTTGGATAGGGGAAAAATAGTAAAAAAAAACAACAAAAAGCAAATATCAACAGATTTAAACAAATTCAGTTTTTTTGTGTGTGTAATAATGCAGGATCAAAGCGCTTTTTTCAGCCCTTTTTGCAGACCGCGATGTCTGGCGGCGGCGGCTCCGGCTGGAAGAGCGAAACTAACTCATCCAGGAAAAGCGATTCTGGCAGGTGAGTGAGTTCATCACAGGAAGAGGATTAGGGCCAATGAAAAAATTAAAAAAGTTAACTGATTTTTTTTATTTTATTTCTGAAAAGTCTGAATTCTGTCTGAATTCTGAAAAAAAAAGCCAGAATTCTGAGATTAAAGTCAGAATTCTTACTTTTTTTTCCTTACAATTCTGACTTTTTTCTCAAAATTCTGACTTTAATCTCAGAATTCTGACTGTTTCTCGAAATTCTGACTTTGATCTCACAATTCTGACTTTTTCCTCAAAATTCTGACTTTGATCTCACAATTCTGACTTTTTCCTCAAAATTCTGACTTTAATCTCAGAATTCTGACTATTTTCTCAGAATTCTGACTTTTTTTCTGAAAATTCTGACTTTAATCTCACAAGTCTGACTTTTTCTCAAAATTCTGACTTGAATCTCACAATTCTCACTTTAATCTCACAATTCTGACTTTTTCTCAAATTCTGACTTGAATCTCACAATTCTCACTTTAATCTCACAATTCTGACTTTTTCTCAAATTCTGACTTGAATCTCACAATTCTCACTTTAATCTCACAATTCTGACCTTTTCTTAAAATTCTCACTTTAATCTCAGAATTCTGACTATTTTCTCAGAATTCTGACTTTTTTCATATATTACACAGAAATAAAATTAAAAAATCAGTTAACTTTTTAAAAAAAATTTTCAGTCACCCTAATCCTCTTCCATAAAGATCTGTCAATGTAGATGTGAAAAATATGACGATGATGATGATGGGTTTATGGCTTCCTGAAAGTTACAGTTGCAGAGAACAAGTTGACCCTTTTTGGATATTTTGTTCTAAACTAAATTCTGTTGAACATTCCTGTTATGCTGAAAACAACCTGGTTTAAAATGGTTTAAAAACAGGACCTAAACTAATCAGAAAGTTAAATTCCCTGCACAAGTGATATTAATGTAGATTTACTTAGATAGGAAAATAAAAATTTCACAAAGTTTTTTGCATAATTGTAAAATACACCCTCAACTTTCCATTTACATTTACATTTTCCCACATTCAGTCCAAAAACATCAATGATTCCAGCTGGATTATAAACAATGAAATAATGTTAATTAACCCGTATCAGTCACCTAAAAGGACCGATCTACATGATATTTTCTTCTTTCACAGCAGCTGGTAGTGTATTTATTTTGGAGTGGCTTTGCTTTTACCAGTTTTGAAGATTTAAACTTGTTTTTCCAAGTAACTTTCATTCAGATTAGACGGATAGTGTCTTTGAATATCTTATTTCAAGTCCTGTAGAAATGTTTTAGCTATATTTAGATCTTAACTGATTTGACCATTCAAACCTAATCCCCCAATTGTAGCTCTTGCTGTATGTTTAGAGCTGCTGACAGGTGAACCTCACCTGAGTCTGAAGTCCTGTGCAGCTTCTAACTGGTGCTCTTCCAGGATAACTGTGTAAAGTTTAGTATATATGCCAAAAATCTAATTTTTAATATCTGACTAGATCCCATGACAGCTTAAGTGGACGCTGTGTTTGCAGTTGTGCCATACTGGTTTCATTTTCAGCATCTAGAAGACTTTAAAACTTCCTTCCTGTTCTGTGTGTTGTGTCCTTTTCGATCATGATTGTGTTTGTTTACTGTATTGTTATCAATCAAACGTCTACAGTATGTGAGCTTTGAAAGCAACTGGTTTTCTTTTTTGGTGTAAGGGAGTAAATGGGACTGAATTAAAATCAATGCCATTATTTCAGATTATGAATTTATAAACGAGTGAGTTGCAACTCCTGGAGACACTAACTGATAAAAGTCTTATCTGAAGATGTTGCTGTTTGAAAATAATTTTGAAGGGTCAGCGCTAAACAGCAGCTCAGTTTCCGTCCTTTGTCCCTCAGTCCTGCAGGCTGAACCAATGCCTGCAGGAATATCTGTTCATCCTTCTGTGCAAATACCATTAAAGCAGAGATGCAGAGGACATACTCTTTGCCGACATTTAACTTATGCATTTATTTATGTATCTTAACAAACTGCTTTACCATTAGTGCCATGCTTCTGGTATTACTTCTTAATAGCAATCAAAGGATGCTATGTTCTGTATATGTCCCAAATATTTGCTTTTATTGAGCAAGAAAGGACATTTATTCAACATCTTGACAATAACCACAGCTTGGTGACAGATATTGTGTCCTATATATGTGTAAAGCAAAAAACAACAAAGTACTTTTAATGTCTGATGCATTTTTTATCCAATACTTTTGCTGTGGATTTTTTGTGGATTGAAATTCATACTGAAATGAAGTCCATAGAACTCTGTTTAACTTGGGGCTCAACTAACAATTATTTTGCAAATCGATTAATCTTAACATTATTTTTTTGATTAATCAATTAATATTTGGATAGCCAAAGGTTCCTTAAAAAAGAATTTTTACAGAAAATAAACCAGGTGAAACTAAAACTTTTCCACTTGAGGAGTTCTAGATAGAGCGTATAGACAGAAAAAAGCATATTTTTTGTCTTAAATGCAAAATGTTTATATATTTTTTTAAGAATTTTGATATAATTACTGCCTAAGTGGGTCGCTCTGTCAGTTAAAGTCATCTTTCACAGTCTCTACACTCCAGTTAATGATTAGTCGATTACTAAAGTAGTTGACGATTATTTCAATAATCAATTATTCAAAATTAACCTGATTAATTGTTTCAGCCCTAGTTTAAATGTAGGTTTTATCTAAACAAATACAACAGGAGAAGATTTTCAGCAAAGCTCTAAGCAGTTTATTTAACCAAATGAATGAATAACATTAGCAGTCTGTGATTTTAAAGCTGTATCCGTCATTAATCAGTTCTGAACCCTGTGACCCCCTCCCCTGCTCCTGCTATAGACCTCTATGTGTGATGATGATGAGGCAGCAGTAGCTCCAGCTGATGAAGAACCTCCTCTGAGGTGCTTCTTTATTAAGGCTTCATGCTGAGGTTTGGCAGCACTCTGCTGATTTCTGCTCTGTGCTCTGCCAGTCGTTGCTTACTGAATCCTTCATACCCTTGATTGAATTTGTTTTGATTGAAGACTGGTTGGTTCCAAACAAGAGTTAGTATACTGGTTCAGAATAAATTTTTCTTCTCTAAACCAAACATAATTAATAATTATTATCAAACACTTGGATGCACATAAAATCAAGAAAGATGTTTAAAAACTTGAAACACAGTAATAAAGTAACCATCAGATTGTTGCATCACAAAGAACTACTTGGTTTTACTTTAAACAACTTGTTAACCAGTTTCCATGATATAGATACCCATATTTCCACTGACTGTAAACGTTTCCAAACAGCCATAACCTCTTTTCTTTAAACATAAGGAAAAACAAAGTAACAGTTTTCAACCAGCTGATCAGCAGTGACAGCAGATGGAGAAGGAGGGACAATGCTATCTCTCATAAAGGTTTTAAATGTTATTTTAGCATTTAGAAGCAGTATGTTTTGGATACATTTGTGTCCATTGATGCCTGCAACTGGCCTTTGTCTGATTTTTAACTGTGTAGCAAACAGACCAAACCCAACCTGCTAAACATGATATCAATCCTGATAATAATGAAACTGTCGGGCAAGTTCTGCTTTTGCTGACAGCTGAGGGATGATATTTCCACTTTCAGTATGCAATCATGTAACATTTAGTTGCAGGTCAAGTGTGTAATAAACCCCGCGCTGCATTTTTAATGAAATGTTTGCAGCATTTATATGCTGTTTTAGAAATGGAGTTTTTTCATTCTTAAGTTCTGAACAAGTACAGTATGGACAAAAAAAGAATAGATTATAATTTGTTTTTAGCATCTTTATAGATTTTTTAAATTCTTTATTCTAAATAGTGAGTTGAAGTTTTTTTTTTTACATTTATATAATGAATTCAGCTTTCTGCTCTTTTATTTTATTTATTCTAGAATTAGACAACTTTTATTGTAATTTTGTATACACAGAGTGTATACAAAGCATTTTGTTTTGCACAACTGCCATAACATTTCCATTTCTTAAAGTGCAGCAGTGATCAACTGTAAACATTGTGGGAGAATAAAACATGGTGCAAAAATGTATAGCACAATTCAGTACAAAGACAATGCAAAGTGCTTTACATGATTAAAATATAGGAAAGTAAAACAGAATCAAAGCAAGTAGGAAAAAAAATGCAGAAACAAGAAAGAACATTACAAACAGTTGGACTAAAGAAAAGCTTTAAGGTGTCTTGGTCAAGGTCAATGACTGGCATATCTAACATATAACAACCATGCCATGCATATTGCTTTAGGTTAATAGACTATTTTAATTAGGCTATGAATGCTTCCAAAAAAAAAAAAAAAAGAAAATTCCACCATCCTCTTGTTTTTTTTTGTTTTTGTACAACTAGACTACTGCTGACAATCTTCTCTGCTGTTCTCACCACTCTCACTTTCCTCCAGTCTGTGGCGCTGCAGCCTCCACACCACACAGTGAGACAGCTGGTCAGAACGCTCTCTATGGTGCTTCTGTAGAAAGTGGTGAGGATGGATGGGAGCAGATGGGCTCTCATCCTCCTCCTCAGGAAGTGGCTCTTTTGTGCGCTTTTGACCAGTGAGGTGGTGTTTACAGTCCAGGTGAAGTTGTCTGTGATGTGCACCCCCAGGAATTTGGTGCTGCTGAACACCTCTACAGCTGAGCTGTTTATGACCAGTGGAGCGTGGTTAGGCTGCTTCTTCCTGAAGTCGACAATGATCTGGTGTGGTGTCGTCTGCAAACTTCACGATGTGATTGGTGGTGAACCTGGGGAGGCATTCATGTATCATCAGGAGGCTCAGGACGCAGCCCTGAGGGGAGCCTGTGCTTAGAGTGATGACATCAGAGGTGTTCTGTCCCAACTGGACTGACTGAGGTCTGTTTGTGAGAAAGTCTAACAGCCAATTGCAGAGGAGTGTATTGAGGCCCAGCTGTTCCAGTTTTGCCATCAGATGCTCCGCACGTGGAAAGTTAAATTTATGATTTAACCTAGCATAGTCCAAGAGTTATATGTTTTATTTAAATAGACCTCAGTCCGAATTTGAGGGAAAATCCTGAACATTTCAAGTCTCACTCTGAGACAGAGATTTATTGTGGTCTAATAAATGACCAGAATTACATTTTGTCTGTATTATTGACAGGTCAGTTGATGTGTAGAAATATGTCAAAACAACTTGTGTTGATATAGACTTGGTTACGTACACAGGCCGCCTTAACTTAGCTCTTAAACGGTGAGCTTTGAATTTATACTTTTCTTTTCTTTTTCTTTTTTTTTTTACCCCATTACCATTCTGGTTGCAGCATGCAGAGGCAGATTAAACTTGGACCCTCATCCTGCATTTTCTGGTTCCAGTTGTCTACGTCTTTTGTTATTTTTTTTTTTTTCTGACTGTAGGTTTTGGCTAACAATTTCCTTATAAGTACTTTGCTTAACTTTAACAGTAACTCATTAATTACAAACGAGCTTTAGGTTTGAGGATTTCTAGGAATCGTTAGTGATGAAGATGAGTGAGTTACCATTGGTTTAATCAAAGACAGTTCTTTACATGTGATCTGTTCCCACACTGATTCAAGAAACTAAAGATATGTTAAATAAATAAATAAATTGTGATTTTTGAGAATTTTAAAATAAAAATGTTCAGGACTTTTACTCCACTACATATTTTATAGAGTTGTGGTTTGTTTTCACCATATTAATCAATGTTTTGCTTATTCTAAAACAAAAATTAAAAATGTTTTGACTCTAACATTAGAAATCTGCTGCTTAGATTTGGGTGGAACGGCAGGATTGGAGCAGAATCTTCAGAAATATGTTGTCATGTTTAAGGCTGAGTAAGGCAAACGTTGCCACACAGAGACCTTCCCCTGCCCCCATCACTCCGGCGCAGCCTGACTGACTGGTTGTGGCCCAGTGCTGATCCCTGTGCCGGTAGCTCAAGTCGGGCCTGTCTGTCAAGTCTTACAGCAGCATGTCTTTGTCATCCATGGAAATTCAGGAACTACTCCTTTTCTCTGGTAGATAAATTGTTTTGAATGACTTGAGATTAAAAAAGTGTCACTGGGTTGAGATATCAGTCTAAGAAGAATCGGATAGTTTATACCAACTGAATATAAGGTATTTTCCCATCTTCAGGAATCTAGTTCCCACCATGACTGTACATGTTCTGTTTGGCTGCATTTCTCTGCAGACAAAACAAGCCATTTCTATGTTCCCAGCGGCTCTACGGAGTCAAAGCATGTAGAGATAGAAGGTCAGATCTTAATGGATTAAAAAACCCACTTAGTGAATGGCTGGGAGGATGGACACTGTGTTTCCTATGAGCTCCCCTTGCTGCAATTGGTTTGTTCAAGTCTCCCTTTGACAGTCAGAGATAATGACTGAAGCCAAGGAAAGGAAAGATAGTTTTTATCTGAGAGAGGCCTCAGGGATTCTGGTTGTAGTTTTGTAAAAGAGAGCTTCATCCGCCATGATCTAGAACCCTAGTTTTCAGAAAAATGGCTTAAATATTAAGTGGTGTTGTCACATTTTGTGTCCATTTCTTTCCTTCCATTTATACCTCCCTCTCTCCCCCTTGCCTCAGGCCAGCCGGTCAGGTTTTCAGAGTCGCTGTCTCGTCCCTGGCTCAGAGGGCTCGTCAAACTCTGGCTTATTACCCGTTTCCTCACGTCACAGGCGGCTCAAACAGAGTCTGCTCCCTCTGCGCTGTCCCTGCTGCTCGTTGAGCACCAGCACCGGGAGGTGGGCTAATAAATCACTGTGTAGTCTTCTATCCAACCCCCCCCAAACCCTTAGCCTCATCCACTTACAGCCTGTCAGATGTTGCTGAGATGCACATGCAGATACACAGTGCTGTTCACATTACTAAGACCCCTGGTAATTAATTTAAAAAAGGCTTAAAATGAATTCCTTAATGCAGGTGCATAATAATTGGACTGAATTGCAATAACTAATTAGTAGTAGTAGTAATTAGTAGTAAAAACCATTGTGGCACAATTGTTGGTAACCCCTGTTTTTATTCTGTTTAAAGCTCCATCGCTCCTCTGTATCATATCCACACGATAGTCTATGACGAGGCGACTCAGTCATGGCCTCTATGAAATGCTCTTTTCTCTTCAACTCTTTCCATACATTTGCTATAGTTTTAATATGTGACTCATGGTGGCCACTACATTTTGATTCATTTTGATCATTGTATTGCTAAAGAATTGAGCTTACTTTTTCTGTTTTCTTTTCCTAAGTCATAAGCTTTCTTGATTTTTATTTTCATTCAAAATTCCTTGTATTTGAAATGTCCTGCACTTAACCATCTGCACAAAGGTCTGGAAAGTATTCAGCCCACAGGGTTATTGGTCTTCCTTTGTACCAAACTGAGAGTATGAGGTGCTTCTTCACATATCCTCTGTTTTAGATGAAACCCCAAGAAATATTAAATGTTCACTCCCTAGAATTCCCAGTCCGGCTCTCATCTAGCTGACAGAGCCAATTGAAATAGTAAAGTCCATGTTTACGTCTGCGATGCGAGGACAAAACAGGCTTTTATCTGGTATCTGTTTTACACTGAAACACTTTTTTTCTAGCATTAATGTCATCAATCTGCAAAACTGTAATAATTCATTGGATTTAAATGAATATTGAAAAAAATGTTAAAGTTGACTAATGGTATTTTTCTTTCACACTGAAGCTTAATCATTGAGGTATAATACATTTTCAAGTAATTGCCTTGCCCTTTAAAAAAAAAAAAAAAAACTAACAGAAACTTCAGATGTGAAAAATGGTTTCCATCAACGTTTTTTTTTATTTAGATAGACCGATAAAAACATTAGACAGGTACAGTATGTATGTATATATATATATATATATATATATATATATATATATATATATATATATATATATATATATATATATATATATATATGTATATATATATATATATGTATATATATATATGTATATATGTATATATATATATGTATATATGTATATATATATATGTATATATGTATATATATATATGTATATATGTATGCACACAATTTTTCTTTCAATTTTTTTTTTCAATAGTAAATGTTATTTTGCATTTTTTGTGTCATTGCCTTGAGACAACATTTTTTAACTATCTGTAGTTTTGTCTATGAAGCTTTGACGTCAGAGTTTGCCATGAATATGCTGAGTAATGAACAGTTGTTTCCTTTTTATACACTCATAACTTCTGGCTACATGTAACTTAGAGACTATCTGCAGCCAGAACCTCATTGAGCGAGTTAACATTGAGCACACCACAAGCTGGATAAATACTGTTAGTGCTTTATCTTTTAGCGGTATGAAGCCTTTATCAGCATTGTCTCTAGCACACACCGTCAAAAAAAACGTTGCCTTAGTTGTCCTTCCCTTGTAAATCAGTGTGTTTCCCTCATGCTGCAGGGCTGCAAGCAGTTTAAGCAGTTTCTATGTAAAATTAATCAACATCCTGCCTGTAATTAGGAATCAGCAGTAGAATTAGAGAGTGTGGTTCAGGACAGAGAGAGCCTGAAAGGCCAGGCGTCAGATGAATTATTCTTTTCATCTTTTGCAGCAGGAAAACAGCAATGCTTTCGCTCTGCTAATAGGAGAACTCATGTTTGAAGTGGATCATTCTTTTGGCTTCAGTTTCAGTGTTTTTTGATATCATGACAAACTTCTATCAGACCTCATTTGCACAGCTCCCAACTCCCAATAAAAGATGATCAGGATAATTCTTAAAATTTACTGCAAAATCACAGGTTTTATTTCTTTCTCTTCCCAAGTATCAAACAAAGTAACGGGCTGAATTAGTTGATCATGCTGCAAAGAAAAATAAACACGGATGGATTTGCAGTTTCAATTCTGTTTGGAATTTGCAGATTTGATATCAGTTGTCGGTTGTCATTATGTTGTGATGAGAAGGAAAAGTTGCTGCTGGGACAGATGTGTCCGAAGCTCATTAGTGTTCCTCAGCATCAGGCTGGGCAGGATTTCAAGAAGGATCCGCCCTGTCAGCTGGAGGCATGTTGACTCACCTGGTTTTATTACCCCTCTGTGCTCTCTGAAAGTCTCTGAGGCATTTGTGCATACTTCTGTCATTAAGATTATTTTAACATTCAGACATTAAATAAAATGGTTTAATTTGTACCTCCATTTTATATCGGTAAATGGTAGTTTCTTCCCTTCCTACTTTAAATCCATTACCCAATACCAAGTTAATTATTCATTCTTAGTTTATTTCTGTTTGTCCTCAGTATTGGGAAGTATTATGATAAATGTGCACAAACATACAAGTCTGATGTATAATTTGATTCAATTTAATATTACTCTTTGATGAACTTACATGACAGACTGTTTAAAACTGATTGTGCTTCTGATTGTCCGTCACGCTTATCCCTTAAAAGTTATGTTTTTGGACTGTGGGAGGAAGCCGGAGTACCTGGAGATGACCCACGCATGCACAGAGAGAACATGAAAACTCCATGTAGACCCTGAGCCGGGAATCGAACCCATAACCTTCTTGTTGAAAGGCAGCAGTTTTTAATTTAATTCTAATTTTACATAAAAATAAGACTGCAATATATATTATAAATGATCTTTAAGCCAGACTTTGTTTTCCTGTTGGCTTTGATAACTTTACACACACTTGTGTTTTAATGCTTCTTGAGTGTTAATGGATCACAATTTAAAACTAGACACTTCATCCTTATACCTGGAAACCTTTTAAAGATTTTAACCATGTACGTTTCGCAGCACATGACCATGATATGGGCCTGGGCCCTGCTGTGTGTAGCCCATCATCTCAAACTGTCACTGTCTGATTCAGTCTGTGGATATTTCAGGGCTAGAAATGTCTGTTAAAGCAGACTTGTCTCAGCTTCTGTACAATTTTTCTCCACCTCTGGATATCCCCACATTGGCATCACAATTTCTCTCATACGTAATAGCAAATGTCAAGGGTTTGTGTTGATGTATTGATTTTTAAGATATAATATGGGGGAAACTTGAGGTTGAGGGGAGAGAGAGACTGAAGATGCTGCTAAAGAAAAAATAGAAAATTTGTTTGGAGAGGGAAGCAAGTCTGCGCAGATAAAGATTAATGACCTTTATTCGTGTGAGTCTCTTGTGAATGGAGGCTGCAAAATGGACTAGAAGACAGACAAGCCTCATCACCTGTACAGATGCTGCACATCTGATGAGGATTGATTGTGTGTTTGTGTGTTACTGCCATGCACCAGTCAACTGGGCTTAGATTGGAGGGGACAGTTTTCCCATGTTTTTGAAAAGTAAAAATCATTTGCAATTCCTCTGATCTGTAAATGAGAGCAGTTTTATAATTCATTCATTTTCTGTTGGATTAAAAGATTCTGCCTCGAAATCAACACTTTGTAGTTATTTTTCATATGTTATAATCTTTAGAAATAAAAGATCAGAATTGGTTAAAATATGAATCGGCTTATCAAACCCTAAAGAAATCTGTGCATCTCTGATTAACAGCAGATGAAGGTTATTTAGTAAAAACACTCTACCTCCTCAATAATAAAGAGTTACTGTAGGAATACAACACTCTTTTAGATTTATATAAATAATCACTCTGATTGAACTGAGTGCATTTTTCCATCTACTCTGTCAATATGCATTTATTAGAGACCTCCTTCTGTCCAGCCTTAGACGGCAGCAGGTTTATATAAAATAAACAAAAATCAGTCATGCAGTTAAACTTTTTTCTCAATTAAAAGGATAAAAGTAGTATCTTTAAAACTACTTAAAGTATAAAAGTTATTGTAACGCAGGAAAGAATGTTAAGGACAGATGCTTTAAACCTTATACTGGTTACTGCTCTGCCCTATTAAAGGAACATTTTTCTGTAATTCTGGATGATAACTTCCTTATACTCCATTTTCTTATTTTCATAACTAATAGTAACAGTGTCAAATTTAACTTTGCATCATCTTAAGAACTTAACTAAGAAGTATATTTGTAAAATCTAAGGAGTAGAAGTTAAAAGTTAAAATAATTGCCCCAGTAAAGTAAAGATGGCAAAACTTTTTACATAAGTAAGGTAACAAAGTATTTGTAATTTCTTATTTGACAGCTCTGGTCATGGGGCATTAGGAATCTTTCCTGTATTAAATTGGAAAATGTTTATTATTTCCCTGCTGAACTATGAAACTTTTATTCAATATATATAATATATGAAATATTTTTGGGCTGAAAAAATGGTTTCATGGGATCATATAAGGTCCAGCACTGCTCTATAAACTAAATTGTGAGTAAATAAAGCACAGTTTTGATTTTATACTAAGCAGCTTTAGATTAAGTTTTTTATAGTCTCAGGGCAATAATCATTAATCTTTATTCAAATCCGTTCAAAGTGTTGTTTGGTCTTAATGCTTGGGTAAATCTTTACATCTTGTGATTTATATTTTTAGTGATTAATATTGTAATAAGATCATTTAACCATATCAACTATCCATGCCACTGAGAATGGTGAATAGAAAAAGAGTCTAAATGCATCTTCACTATTACTTTGATCTCTGATGCCTCACACCTGAAGACATGTCCTCATCCTAAAGCTTCGTGATGTCGCTAAGATCTGTTTTTAAAGTCTACGTTTGCAGTTTCGGTTCAGTCTCCAATAAAATGCTGTATAATAATACATTTAGTTGAGCTTCGTTGCGTAACTAATTGTTTTGGTTTTAAATTTGTTCTAAAACACTTAATGTAGTTGAGGTTGAATAAATATAATTAAAAAAAATACAAACACCTTTTGGAGTTTCATACTCATTATTTGAAAAAAACAAACTTGGACATAATGATATTTTTAATAAGCAGATACCAGATTGGTTTTATATCTGTGTGAATTTTATGCTCTTTGAGACAAATTAGAAGTGATTTGTAAAATAATCTGTTTCTCTCAGTAATCTGAAATGTGATTGGTCCTAAATTTATTACGCCACACAAATAATGGAGTCAGTACAAAATTTACAAAAAGGCGGAGACAGTATCTAGGACCAAGATGAGTGTTTATTTTTCCAATACATACTTGAACTTAAATTTAAATATGAAATATCAATGTTGCTATGACATTCTTACCCAAGTCTTAATTCAGCATTGGTTGCTAATAACTAAACTTGGCAGGTTTGCACATTAGTTAATCTGTCACTTTGAATAATATAAAATCAAGATTTTTACCAGCTGTTAAATTTGTAACAACAGTTAGACTCTAATATGTACAAGAAGACAAACAATGTATGTTTTCTTCTTATGGTGTGCATGTATTCACATTTGTCATTCACTTAATGGAGGGTCTTGGCCTGGGTGATGGAGACCCTCCCCACAGCCTGAGTGGATAATTGAATTAATGCCAACCATCTCTCTGTCCCTCCTTCCTCTGTGACTCATCTTTGTTGTTTCCTGCTTCTGGCTGAACCTCACTGCTGCTGCTCAAACATTCATTCTTTTTTTTTTTTATTTACCATCTGAAAACAAAAAAAATAGAAGTCAGTGTTATATCCGACGCATGACCTCATTCTTATGCATTTGTTGCAGTTCAGCTTTCGCAGGAGCAGTTGATTAATCTTTGCCGAGCTCATTGCTCTTTCTCCCTCAGCAGCAGTGCTTTTAGTGTTTACGGACAGAAAGCTATTTGTGGGGTCACTGTAATGATCCATGACGTAATTCATAGGTGGAACATGAGACTGAGTAATGCTGGGTAAGGAAGCATCTGAACAAACGTGCTATGATATAAGAAAAGCATGCACACCAGTATATAGTTTTTTCACATCCTTTGATATGAAACAACCTTTTGTGCAGTTTATTTGGATTTAATGCGACGTAACAACAAAGATGAATTGAATGATTTGCAAAAAGTATTAAAATGATACTAATTAAAATGGGAAAATTATGGTGTGCTTTCATGGTCAGCCCCAATAAATCATATTTTCATCTATTCAAATTCTATTCAGCTCTTACCAGTTTCCATAATCCTGCTAAATAAAAGGATTCCCACAGCCCTATGGTGCCTCCGCCATGTTTGACTAAGGGATGTTGCGTTTGAAATAATGTGCTCTCATATTTTTCAACCAAACATGGTGTTTTAAATCTAAGCTTCAATGTTCAAGTTTGTAATCTCATTAAAGCCAGGCAAGGCGGGAATTACTCAATCTAAAATGGCACCGCCCATAACATTGAAGAACTTATGTGGATGATGTCCTCCGCCCAAATTTTAATGAGAGCCTCAGTTTTGGCATCATCCCAGGTCGCACCACACTCTTTTGATGCCATTTATTGTTAATAGGCTGAGAAGAAGTTGTAACGTTGTAACAAGTGAAGAGATCTGTGAAATGCAAAGCTGGATACGCCAGAAAACCAGGTAAATTAGTCAGCTGACTGTTAATAGGAGATGATGCAGTCTGCTCATGCGCTCTTTGTTACCAGAGAACTGAGCCACAACTGAACCGTGCCGAGCCCTACTATTGAACTAGTGCTAGATTTATTGCAGTTTGATTGTGTCTGCTACAGTTCAGTTCAGTTGCGTTCTTTTTTACACTCCACATTTATCGTGTTACCGTGATCTGACATTTCAAGGCATGGTTTCAAATGAGTGCTGTAAATGGGGCATAAGGTTTTATTACGGTAAATTTTTCTTTCTTTCTTTCTTTCTTTTTTTTGTTATTACACTGTCAAGAGTACAGAGCAACAAAATGAACTCTCTGCATTTAACCAATCCCTTTGGGGAGCAGAGGGCTGCCATTGTATGGTGTGGATTTAAGGGTCTTGCTCAGGGACCCAGAGTGTCAGTCCGTGGGAGTGGGGCTTGAATTCAGAACTTCTGGATTCTAAGCGCAATGCCCTCACCACTTGGCCATTCTCTCCTGAAAAAAAGCTTGTGGTGTGGGTCCGTCTGGCTGCCTGCACTTAACCTGTGCATAGCCTGTTCCTGCAGTCGGGTGAGGGGATGCTGAGGGGTGTGTGGCTTGGACTCAGGTAGATGGTATGCTGCGCTTGGCCTAGGGGGGCGGTCTGCCTGGGTTGCGATTGCCGGGCAGCCATTGGTATGAGAGGACCAAATGGATGCGCAGCCTGGAACGGCTGGAACAGCTCTGGCACCTGTGAGAGATTGGTCCTTAGACCTGTGTCTGCCTTTGTCTGCATCTCTGTTGAGTGTTTTTACATTTCCATATGGGTGTAAAGGTGGGACTGTATGAATATGAATTTGTCTTTGTCTACTTGTCAGGTTGAGTGTTTGCCTCCCCTCCCACCTACTGGAACATCCTAGGCTTTTGGTCTGAGCAGGGCCTGTCTCTTATGCTCCCTGCTAATGGGAGGGGCCTGTGTCTGCTGGTGCGCTGATGAGAGCTAGGTACGGGTTGCATACTTCGGTGGGCTCTGTCTCATTCCTGGTGGCTGCCAGGCCTGACGTGAGGTGTTGTAACCCCCGAACCCCGGGTTATCTTGCCTGCCCTCCTCTGGTGGGTTTGGCTGTTCCATGTTTGACCTCCTTGTGTCCATCTGGGGTGCCCAGATCACTGTTGGAAAAGTAAAATGGTAATCGCTGAATTACATTTGTGAGACCTGTAAACTAAGCTGTTCAGCACATAATAAAACACGCTTTTTCAAAAAATTGAAATCTTCACTTTAGAGTTTTAGTTTTGAATAAATCTGTTGATTTCAATATGTGCTCCATAGGATGTTAACTCTTGACTTTCTTTTTACCCAGGTGGAATCGCCGGTGGAATAGAGATCTGCATTACTTTCCCCACAGAGTATGTGAAAACCCAGCTACAGCTGGATGAGAAGGCCAACCCTCCGAAATACAAAGGAATAGGTATCTATGCTGTCTAATTTTCCTTTTCTGGATCTTATTTTCCAATTACCTGTCATCCTCAGGTACGTCAAGCTGTCACCGTGGTTGTTTATATGACTCAGAACAGACCAGTGCACACATGCACATTCGTTATCTGTGCATCCCATCATGCGCAAACACAGCCAAAATCTGCTGGTGTCTGCTGGAGCTCTGAGGATTGGATGTGGTGCTAATTAGCACTCGTGACAGCTGTTGCTTTCTTGCTTGGCTGTGCATTGGTTTCAACCGAGAGGATTACTGGACTAATGTGTCTGTGCAGGAGCAGAGTCAGTTTTTAAGGAAAACTTATTTCTTTAAGGAAAAACTAGGATTTAAAAGAGATGGCATCAAGTTTCACTTCTCCTGGCCAGTTGGTGGTGCATTGACCCTCCCCTGCCCTTGTTTCAACCTTCAATTGTGCTGTTTGCCAGCGGGTTGCCAGGTTTTGTTTAGAAGGAAAGAGGCTACCTCCATGTGGGTTCTGAACCTTTTTGCCATTTTAGGTCAACGCCAACTCTTAAAAGTTTAATCGATGTTCACCCGGTTTTTGCTTCTTTTTTGATCTGCTTGAATCTAACAAACATATTGCAGAGAGGAAGCCGTTTCTCAGAGCTATAGCAGAGCTACAACGACCTGTCAATCACCTATTCCTACAGACACAGAATCATTTGGGGCAATGTTGGTGACCAGAATATATTTTGGACTTGTATACCAAAAACAATTTAGTAAAATTAAAACTTTTAATCTGCACCTTTTAAAAAGCTGACCATTTTGATGAAAAATATTGTGGTGATAATCTGAGCAGTCTATATTATTATATTGTCCCATCACAGTTATTTTAACATTAAGCATTGTTGTCACATTATTAACAAACACAGTATTCATCAACCCTATTACTAAATACTGCTGAGCACACTTACAGTGTTAATTATTCACCAGAACATTGTAATAATCTAATCTAAATACAGGGCCAATAGGATGACAGGAGACAAAAATCAAAACGCAGTTCATGAACAGTTTTCTTCCTGTTAAAGGGGAATTTTTCCTCTCTCTCTTTGTTGTTACTGTGTATGTGCTCGGTGTGAGAAATTGATTAAGAGTCAACTAACAAATTAACAGAAATTAACTGAATTTGAATTAAATTGACAATAAAAGAAAAGAACAGAAAATACATGCCATTATTTGTGGAAATCAGATCTGCAATGCCAGTGATGTCCGAGAGAACAATGATCTGGATCTGTGATTTCAGTTCAGAGAGGAGAGGCTTGATTTAAAAGGAGAAAAATAGCTAAAAAAAAGTTTTAAAAAAGCACTTCCTCTCCAACAGATGATGTCCTCTCGTGTATTGTATAAGCCATGGTAACCACTTTTTTCTCTCCCAACTAATATATTCACTTTTCCTGCTTTGTTTACAGTCCAAAAATTAAAAGACTCAGAAGACTTTGCTTTTACTCCATCAAGTTGTAAACCATTAATTTAATGTCTTGCTGTAGAAACCAGGTAGTTTGTGTATAAGACCAATAGGTTAATGGTTGTGTTAATCTGTTTTTCATTCATGGTCCTATCTTTCTCTCCTACAGGTGACTGCGTGAAGCAAACGGTGCAGAGTCACGGTGTTAAAGGACTGTATCGAGGACTCAGCTCACTGCTGTATGGATCCATACCAAAATCTGCAGTCAGGTGAGTGAAGGAACTAATTAAAATGAAAATATATTGAGTAAACTAATCCTTGTTCAGGCCAGTAAGAGTTTGCCTTAGATAAGAGAGAATGTTTATATAAAATGTTTTTTTCTTATAGGAAAACATGAATGCAAGTAAGTAAAATTAAAAACATCTAAATAGGCGTATAAATCTCCTCTCTCTGCGTATATTTTTATACAGTGAATAAATCAAAATTGACATCTATTTAATAATGTTAAAAAACCCACCTTCAATTTACTTATCATGTAATTTACTGTGATAAGTGTATTTAAATCTTTTAGCTTTAACAACTTAAATTCAGATTTTTGAATTGTAATAACTGCAGTTACTCAAAAAAGTAGTTGTATATATTTTTTTATTTTATTCTGCCTTTTCATCGGACAACACTGTAGATATGAAACGTTTATAATACATAAAGTAGTCAGTACACCGAGGCGATATGTAGAGCTCCCCATACAGGTTAGGTGGTGGATAGTTCAGATCAGATCAGTGGCTTATAGCCCAGTGCAGCTTATACATGTACATTTCCAGGTTTAAAAAAAACAACTTTGTGGGTGAGGTGTGCTTTAAAGTCCGGAAAACACTTTAACCGATTTCTGTCCTCAAAGAAAACAAAAGCAGCCACCTTCGATCTGTGATGTTTGTGTGTTCGTGGTTGTACAAGATGTACAGTGTGCACACTCGTCTACAAATAAATGCCAGTACTGGCAAAAAATAGATTATACCGAAAGGCTAATGTGGCAATACTTGTGCATAATGGACAAAAATAACTGGATGAATTAGAATGAATGAATTAGAAATTCTGTTAAACCAACACAGTTTCATTCAACTCATTGATCACAACATCTCAGAGCTGGTGGATATTAGATACATTGACCTCCTCCAACTTCTGTTATCACCAAAGATGCTCAAAACAGTTTAGCTCTATAGTCATGATTGGCCAGTCAACTCTTATTTACTTTAGAAAAGCGGCTCTACTCATTTTTGTTGCCATTGGTTTAGCAACAGAAAATTTTGACTGCTGTACAAGCTGTACGCTGACTACTTCACACTGTAATAAAGGTCATATATTATGAAAAAGATATAAAAATCTGAGGCGTGCGCTACCTTTTATAAGTAATGAAAACGCAAAGTGAACATGAATGCAAGGAAACCATGCTGGTTAAAACATAATCGCTTAAACTGTGTTAGTTTAAAGGTACACTATGCAACCGGTGTTGATTTTCCAGTGAGGGTCCCTCCAGAGGGCGAAAGTAAAAGTGCACTGTCGTAAATATGCACAGCTGTTCTCCTGGTTTCTCCGTCAAGCCAGGCGCGGTTGTTTTGAGCTTAGCAGCGAATGACTAACGCTGCGTTCACACTGGACGTAGTTGGCGCGACAGAAGCAGCGAGTTTACATGCAAAGTCAATGGTTGACGCGCGTCAAGGCGCAGCAAAAGGTCCAGCGGCGCGTTTTGAGCACCAGGCGCAGCACGTCTGAGCAGCTGAAGCAGCGCGTCGGGTGCGTTTAACGCAGGGAGAGAGACACAGCGCTGATGATCACTCCTCTTAAACAGTTTATTGACGCCTAAATTAACTTAAAATGTAGAAATCTGCCGGCAGAATATGCAGTTTGGATTATTTAGATGAAAAACACCTACCAGCTGCCGCGGTGAACCGCTGCTGATGAAGGGATCCATACTGTCGGCGCCCCGCTGGTATGTGGGGGTCTGAGCGGCTCCGACAGAAAAAATATTGAAGGCAGGATAATAGTCTGAATGAACTGACTGCACTGATTACGTTTTCAGGTGTATTTTCTCACTTAAACACATATTAAAACTACTTTATTCACACTGATCACAGCAAATATAGCTGCAAGGCAGAGAAAGGATAGTGAAGCTCCGCCCAACGCGCGTCAGACACACTTTTGCACCGCGCAGCCAGAGCAGCAAAGCTGCTTCAGCCTCGCGTCAGAACTAACTGGTACAAGCAGCAAAAATTAAGCAGCAGACACGATTTTGCTGCTTTTGCTGCGTGAACGTAGTATAACTGCACAAAGATTGCCACTGTGCTAGCAACGAGAATGCTTTTAATGGGGGCGTGTAGCAGTTCTCGCCGTAAAGCAAGACTGACTCTCACGAGACTTCTGAGCCTGTAGGTGCGGGTCGGTGCTCCTGCAGTTGCAAGTGCAGTATTTCCCCCACAGACCACCAGGGCGGCCGAGAATACCTTTGTTCAACCTGAAATGACTCATTTAGTCATCCATAACGTTATGGAACACATTAATTAACTGAAAAATGTTGCATAGTGTCCCTTTAACTGAATTTTGTAATTCACTCAGTTATTTTTGTCCATTACCCACAAGAAATGCCACAAATGCCACGTTAGCCTTTCAGTATAATTTATTTTTTTGCCAGTACTGGCATTTATTTGTAGACGAGTGTGCACACTGTACTTCTTGTACAAGCACGAACACACAAACATCACAAACCGAAGGTGGCTGCTTTTGTTGTTGCTTTTTTGTTCTGTTTTTTGTTTTTGTTTTTGCTCAGTTCCTCTCATTCTTTGCCTGTTTGTGTGTGTGCTATGCTGGAGGGCAGAACGATTCTGTATGATAGAGAGACAGGCCCAGTCAGGCAAAGCAAAGATGCCATTCAAACTCAGACAGGGTCTCAATAGGGCTATGGGGATTTAGACTTGGCAGTGTGTGTGTGTGTGTGTGTGTGTGTGTGTGTGTGTGTGTGTGTGTGTGTGTGTGTACTGTTTGTGCACATGTGCCTGTCAGCTTTCAGCATCATTTCCAGTGGGAGCTGAGTTTTTATCAACTGGAAGAAAATCTTTTTCTAAGGAAACAATTTTTCCATCCATCCATCCATCCATCCATCCATCCATCCATCCATCCATCCATCCATCCATCCATCCATCCATCCATCCATTGGCTGAATGGAAATAGGGTGAATATGTGAAAAATATGAGAACTTCGAAGTTAATCTGTAAATATGAACAGCTAGTTTTCCTCTAAAAATCGACAGCAATTGAGTTTTATTTTTCTGCAATAAGATTTTCCACTTATTGCTTGCATGAAATAAAACAAGCATGTCCAAAGTCAGTCCTCTGGGCTCATTGTCCAACAGGTTTTAGAGGTTTCTCTACTTCAGTACAGTTGATTTCCATTGATAGCTGATTAACAGGCTTTTGCTGATCTGAAATCAGAAGAATCAGCTGTGTTGCAGCTGTGAAATGCAAACCTGTAGGACAGTGGGCCTCAAGGACAGACTTTGGGCATGCCTGAAATAAAACCAAGCAAAATCGAATGAATGAAAGAAGAAAATGTAGGCAGAAAGTACTACCTCATGCTTAAAACAAAAAACAAATTCATACCCTTTTATTTTGTATGATTTAGAAAAAAGAAAAAAAAAACCTGAGTATAGAACATGCTGTAAAGAAGATATAAAAAAACATGAGGAAAACTGAACTTGAACCCTAGATCGCAATAATGGGAAATGACATGTAGTATTTATTATGAATTATTCTAACTGTAGTTATTATGTATGAGTTTTTATATTTCAATCTAAAATAATTTTGATCATTTAGATTCCAAGTATCTAAACAATTATATGTGCTTTAAATAGAGATAAAACTGATACAGGATGCTGCACAAAGTCTGCCTATGTGCGCACTGATTAGTTTTAGTCAGTCAAATGGGAGTCTAAATATATTTTCCAGCATTGATTCAGAGAGAAACTGTAGCAGATGGACAACTAAATAGTTTCAAACCGTATCTAGCAACTATTGAAAGAAAAAAAAAAAGCCTACTGTAGGTTTGTGTATTTTGTTGACTCATAAGTTGCTCCAGCTCACTATGAGTCTCACTTAATTTGCTTTGAAATGAAGATTCCACCCAACAGTTAACTTTCACTTATCTGGAAGTATTCGCTTACTGCTGACCAGTTGGACCTTAGAAAATATTTTGGTTTTGAAACTTTTGCTAAGATGGAGCCAATCACTTTCACACGTTCAAGCAGTGTAATAAAGGGCTCCTGCACACATATAGTGTTGAGGAGAAACTAACCCGTCAGTTTGATTTAAATAAATAAATTGTGACAGATTGTGACAGTCCTAGTTTGAACACCAGCCCATTAAGCTTTGGAAGACAAGTGTTTTTATTTGGGGTTTGAGGAAAACAACTGTACTGTAAAACAAATAAATATGTATTTCTAAAGGCATTATTCTGCCTTTATTTGCTAAACTAAAGTTGAATTTGAAAGGCTTAAAATAACATGTTATGCGGACTTTAAAACTAGAGAAGGATATGTTTTGATTTACAGAAGATCTTACCAGTTGCTCATAACCCACAGCTTGGTTTAATTTTTTTCTTTCTTATTATCTCTGAGTTTTTGTACCCTCCTCCTTCCCCTCCTCTTCCACCTCTTCCTCCTCCTTCATCCCATTAGCTGATTAGCTGTGTACCATTATGGAGCGCTGTGGAAGATTGCCAGGGAGGTACGAGATGGACGTCCAATCAGGCCACTTGCTTTTTCCTCCCATTAAACCCCCTCCTTTCTTCCTGGCTTGTTCTCTCTGCTGCAATGATTTCATCTTTCTCATCTCATGGAAGAACTGACCTTGTAGGAAGACCCTTAAATAAAGAATGGGCAGCATGGCTCTGTTGTAGGCTGACTCATCTCTGACTGTGTGAGTTGGCCAAAAGATGTGTCATATTTTAACCAAAAGTCTGGTCTCCATATTAAATGGGGGAAGCAGAGTAAATTGGCAGAGCAGGGTTGACACCGACATATTTCTCCCTGGCAGTCTTTAATGAACAAGGTTTGATTCACAGAGGTAGCTAATAGGTGCAGTGCCATCCTGTGGAGTCAAAGCATACATTTTGTGAAAGCACGCTCTATTAATTTGTCCTAAAGACTAGACAGCTGTTTGTATTTATGGAGTGGTGTGCATAAAAAGATAGAAGGATAGTTTTTCCCTGACAGTAGGAGCCATTTAACCATAGAGAAACTGCTTTAAATCCATCTGAATCTGTGTGACAAACTGATGTGAAACTAAATGAGCAGAGGAATCACTTAAAGCAAAAAAGCAGATAAAGGGAAAAAAAACGGAGCTTACATTTACACAACAGAGAAATCCATCTAGCTTGTGATCACACGGTGGCAGGTGAATGTTGTAAGGAAGACAGAGAGAAGCATAGCATTTATTAAGACCTCACCTACCCCTCCTCTTTTCGGGAAACGTACCCGGCAGTGTCCCACTGTCACCATAATTCAATTTTCCTCTATAAATAACCTTTCTCATAGCGGATTCGCTGGCACATCATTTACTGATTGCAGAGATGCAAGAGCCTCATCTTTCTGACCGGACAGGTCTCCTCGGCAGCTGTTGCTGGTCACTGGTTTATAGAGCAGCTGTGGTTAATTGGGACTTCTTTAATGAGAAAACAACAGCCAACACACTAAAGTAAAAGTTTTCAACACATTTAGTGCTTTGTATGAATTAAGAGTTTGCTCTTTTATGTTCCTGCTGTAAATCTGCATGACTTTATAGAATGAATAACCTCTGTCATCATCAATGAAGACCGTCTGAATCTGAATCTTTTTGGCCAGTGATACCGACCCAATTTTTTCCACAGTGTGCATGCATTCGTTTTCACAGACCTTCTCAGCTCTGCTCGCCTATTCCTATTACAAAGTCTAGATAGATCAGGATTTATACTTAGGATAATGGCAGCTCCAAGATCACTGACTCTGGTGACCTAAAACTGGAAGTGTTACATAGCATGACAGGGACAGAAAATTGTTGTCTTTTGATTTTAACTGGATACTTGGCCTGATAACACCCAGCTATCATCTTAAATGATCTCATCAGTCCACGAGGGAAGGATCTATTTGTTTGTTCAAGCTGAATTGATTCAAAAAAAGCAAATTTTGTGAGAAAAGGAAGAACTACAGTTTAAAGTTGAACTGCTAATTTGACATCTGTGCATCCCTTACTGTTCACTTAACACTGATGGTGCTCTGTCTGTCAGGTTTGGGATGTTTGAGTACCTCAGTAACCGTGCGAAGGATGAGAATGGACGACTGGACAGCACCCGTGGCCTGCTCTGTGGGCTCGGAGCTGGTGTCATGGAGGCAGTGCTTGTGGTCTGCCCCATGGAAACTGTTAAGGTATTAATTATAAACTGGTTTATGGTCTGTTGACAGAGCTGCTATATTCGATGATTGGTATGTTGCAAACTGAACACGTCTAATAATTGGTTACATAAAGAATCTGTTACCTGTTTACTGGGTTATTTTTTTCTATGTAAACTGAAAGGGTGCTTTTTTGTGCATTGGACTGAATGCTTTACAGATTTATGAAACAAATCAATTGTAAAAAAGTTTAGATCTTCTGGAATGCACTGAATCCAAGATGAACTTGTCAGGGAAATGGTCAAAACAAGCTTTTTACGTCCTCAAGTTTATTTTTCCCTGGAAAGTTTTATTTTCAGTCCCACATGTTTCCTTTCTGTTATCTCCCAAGGTTAAATTCATTCACGACCAGACCTCAGCCAACCCCCAATACAAGGGCTTCTTCCATGGAGTCCGAGAAATTGTCAGGTCTGAAGGTAAAGATACAGTCTTTAATATATGTGACTCGTCTGACTTCTACTGGACCAGTAGGGTATTGCAACTAAGACAAAAAAGGATGAATTTTGACCTGTGTTTTTAACTTGGTGATGTTTAACACTTTTTTTTTCTACGGTCTGAACAGGACTAAGGGGGACATATCAGGGTCTGACTGCGACGGTTCTCAAACAAGGTTCCAACCAGGCTATAAGGTTCTTTGTAATGACGTCCTTGAAGAACTGGTACAAAGGTCAGTCTGCATGAGGATCTCCACTGTTTGTGTTTGTTTAATGGGATTAATAGAGGTACTTTCTGTGGGAGGGGTTATGTGCCTTGCTAAAATAAACTGTTAAACTTTTCACATTTTATCATATTACAACCACAACCCCAAATTTGTTTTATTGAGACATTATACAAGAGATCCAATTTAAAGGGAAGGTAGATTATACATGGATTTCAAAAAGCTTTAAAAATAAAATAATTGTTCTCATATCTGAACCCAGCCATCTTGAGATTGATACTGTTCATTCATTTGACATGAAGACATTATTTCTGTCAGAGCTTCAGAGGTTTGTTAGAAAACATTTATGAACAGGCAGATCTCAGACACACCAAGAAAGACAGCTGAGAGGCTAATAAAGTCGTTGAGACATTTAAAGTCGTAGGGAAGTCATATTTAAATGTTAAATCATTCTGGCTTAAACATGTATAAAAATGTACGCTTGATCAGACTATATTGTCCCAAAAGTTATTTATTTTTCTATTTAAAATAAAATCCTGTCTTAAAATCTGTTTTGGTTTTTTTCGTTATTTTATCCAGGCCAGTTAGTTAGACGTCAGCTTGTACACCTAAATTCGGCCAATCATATATCAACGGTCATCTGTCAATCATATTTTTTCGGTCATAGCATCTTGATTCATATGTCGCAGCTAATATGTGCAATGATTGAAATAAGAAATAAGAATCATTCACTTCACCATTGAGTTCCCTCCCAGTGTTCACAGGGATGGACGTCTGTGTCTTCGGCAGGTGTAGAGCTAACAGACCTGGCAGCCTTGCGAGGCGAGGGCTCAAACATGTACGGCTGTATGCCTCCTATACCAAACCAAGCTTCTGCTGGCCTGGCGTCCTCTTCCATAACATCTTCCTCCCTGCTTTCCTCCTCTAAATAAAAATGTTTGACGGAGGAGACTCATCCACAACCTCCGACATAAAAGTCTCCTCCTTTTGCATGTTTCTGCTGTCCATAGTGTTCCTTGACAGTGTCGTTGCTAAGTGCTACTTAGTCCCAATGTGATTTCCAATTGGGAACCTACTAGCACTAAGTTGCTAAATGGTTAGCAAGATGCTTCCGAGACATCGGCTTCAACCAAACTTGCTTGTGAATCTTCCGCCACAACAATCCCACTCTAGAAGCTCTGGAACATGAAGGATAGTTTTCCTTGAGCCCTGACCCGACACCACTGGTTAAGTTCGTAGCATTTAGAAATTCCACGTCAAAGTTAAATCACGTTTAGAAAACAGAAAAGTAATCTATGCTTACATCTCTTTTTATTAAATCTGACTGAGGTTGAACTACTTAAAAGGGAAGAGTTGTCTCTAGTTATGTGATGCTGGTGGAGACATAGCCAAAAAACCTGCAAAATGTAATTTGAAAGACTATTAACTAAGCGACTGAATTCAAATGCACTGGCCTCTTTTTAGGTTTCTGATTTTAAAAGATTTTTTGATCTCCTTTCAATCCTACTTTAATTGTTTTTAGCAAATTTGTGTTGCTCTATTAAAACCCATTGATGTCAGGGGTTGAAGCTTGTCAAAAATTAGAAAAGTTCTTGGGGTGTGGATGGGTTTGTAAGGCACTGTATCGTGAATGGATCAGTTAAATTTGTTTGTGTAAATGTAAAGAATCAGAACTCAGATGCTTCTCTCTGTATGGCTAAAGATGAAGAGATTTTGAACCAAACCCAATAATTTCTCACTCTTTTTCTCACTAGGTGATGACCAAAACAAATCTATGAATCCCATGGTTACTGGGGCCTTTGGGGCTATAGCAGGGGCAGCCAGTGTATTTGGAAACACTCCTCTAGATGTCATCAAGACACGAATGCAGGTACACAGTATGGTCCTTCTGCTTTATTTCAGACTCCAAACAACTGCTATAAATGGTAAATATTAAATACAAAGTTCCTGTTATTTTTGAAGGGCCTGGAAGCTCATAAATATAAAAGCACATTGGACTGTGCCTTGAAGATCCTCAAATATGAGGGGCTGAAAGCGTGAGTTGCTGTCATCTTATCTGTTTTTTTCTAAAGTTTATTATGTTTACTTTTAGGTTTTTGCCCTTAGACCTTTTAATAAAGTCCTTGGCAAACTATTACATTTTTAGAACTCATTAGTTTGTCATAATCCAAAGACGGACCTAATTTTTTCTGAAATTCTGTATTGAAACAGCTCATCTTTGCGTGTGATTGGACAAATATTCTCAGCTTTTACATTTATACTTCCTTTACAAAGAAGCTATTCACAAGGGCTCATTTGTGCAGAGACTTTATGTGCCCAGGCGGTGCTGCGGTTTGTTTTTTTTAGTTCCTAAATTCTTCCTCTAGCATTAGCATAAAAGAAACTGCTGGGCTTGTTTTATAATTACTTATTTAGAAGAAATAAAAAAAAAATAACTAGAAATTATTGTGTTTTGGACATATTATCTTGAATGAAGTGTAGTTTGTGTTTTCCAATTATTAGATGAACATTAAACACTTTATGTCAACATATGCATTTAATTTGATTTATTCAGATAAAAAGTAGATTTTCTTTCCCCTTTATGTCTTTTTTGGGTTTCTAGTTTCTACAAGGGAACAGTTCCTCGGCTTGGTCGTGTGTGCCTGGATGTAGCCATTGTTTTCATCATCTACGAGGAAGTTGTGAAAGCCCTGAATATAGTCTGGAAGACAGAGTGAGCAGCAGGAAGTGCAAAGAAGATGACACAGACACAGAGAGTTTGCAAGTTTGCTTCTGAATCAGAAAACCAGCTTTTAAGAAGATTTAGTAGAGATTAAACTTAGGTCTGTGTTATATGTTGACCTCAAAGTCAAAATACTGATAGAAAGAGACTGCGGAAAGAGAAGGAGCCTGAGTGGAACCTTTACGCTCTACATCAAGACTTCTGCCCGCCAAAGTAAAATAAAAGGGTCCTTTATAGTTTATAATGCATATAAGAATAGAAAAAAATCACTGTGAAGAATATCTTTTTTATTTACTTCAGATTTATTTTAAGGTGAAACCACACAGACATTTTAAAAGGTATCTATACTTTTCTTTCAACATATCCCAATCATATTTAGGATGATGGTCAAGGTGATCAAGGTTTACTACAAGAATGAAGGTATTATTTTGGGCTTTCTTAAGTTACGGTAAGCTTTTTTTTCTCTCCAGTTTGCACCCATAAACACTCATGGGTAGATCTTTAATTAATATAAGTTTATATGCACAAAATTCCAATTATTTTTATACAGTATTGTTGTTTTTAAAAGAATTGCAGTGCAGTTTAATGTATATGTTGATTGTATGCCAAATATCCAACCTTTAAGTTAAAACATAAAATATTCAAATCTTTTTAGAGAAAGAGAACATATAATAAAATCATTATTATTTTTTATTTAAAGAGTATTTAAACGAAAGGTATTTACTGAAAACTAAAAGATAGATTAATTACAGACCAGTTGCTGTTAATGAGTGCCAAATGTTTTAAACCTGTCGTACATTTCTGTGTGATTAAGCCTTCTGATTAAATTTGTTGGATTTATCTGAATAAAAACAAACATCTCTGCTCAGTTATTGCTGTTACTTTAAAACTGAACCCCTGCAGTAGTCACAGTTCCCTCCTCCTTTCAAATATTGGCAGCCCTGGTGAAGATAAGTAAAAAGCCTTATATGTATTCATCTTTTGTCTCTTAATATTTATTTCACAATCTCATATTGGATATACTTTAAATTGTCCAACCTTCAGTTTTAGTTTTAACTAAAGCATGTTTGTTTCTTTTTATATGACAACATAAGTTTAAATTAAATTGGGTGTAAAAGTATGATCCCGTGGATGATTTCTTGTAGCTACTCTTAAAAATGGGAAAGGCTAGAGAAGACACCGTGGAAATTCCAAAGGTTCACGCTGATTTGTATCAGTCTAAAAATGGCAAATGATCAATTTTAGATAAGCATCCGTGAAAAACAAAGTCGAATGAGAACCTTACGGTCTATTTAAGACTTTTAGAAACATTTTAACTGGGGATGCCATTAACAGTGGAAAGTTTTTTTTATAGGCCCTTGGTTTTAGCCAGAGGTTATCTCTATTGATTGTGGTGTTTACATCAACAGGTCATAAGATAATTCCAATCATACTCTTAAATGCTAAGGGAAACCAACCCTCTCGAAAACTCAAGAGGGTAGGAGAGGAATCATCAGTGCAGATTTCTTTATTTTTGTGAAGAAAGCATTTATGCATTGTATAAACTAGCATATAGAGCATTGTATTCTCACTCGTGCCTTTTGTTGACGTGTTTCTTGCTAAATTTGTCTGAACTACCTTTATCAGTTTTACTTGGTCTTTTCATTGAGATGTATCTGGTCCCCTTTTCTGGTTAACAAAACAATTTCTGTAAATCTAATGATTGTATGCGAATGAAAATTAATCAAAGTTAATCTTTATTTCCTCATTGAACCCATCAAAGTGGTTGCATTCTCTACTGCCAAATGTTGTCTAAAACAGAATATTACTCTGAGAATATCAGTATTTTCTGTATTGTATGTTCAGGTGTTTCAGGGCTTTGAGGCTGTTTGTGCAATAAGTGTTACTTCTATCTATTGTCTATGTTTCATGTTTTCTGTTTTGTATATGGATATACAAATGTATTAAAAGAAGCAGCTTAAATTTTCAGCCTAAGCAAACCCTTCCTCAGTTGCTTTCCTGGTTTTCTGTGCCTTTGGTTTGGACAGATGAGGGTTAAACGGTTTCGTTACACACAAATGTGGGGTGAATAAACTGTCCGTCTTTTGTGTCTCTTAAAGACAAATTTTACATGTTGCTCAAGTAAAATTTCAGGACAAATCCAAAACTACGTAGAAAGCATGTTGGTGTCCAGAGAAATTGAGGAAAATTGAAGTTAAATGATAGAAATGTTTAGCATAGATTAATCCAAAAGCACCAAAAGCATGAGAGATGTTGAACTTATAATAGGCACTTTAAGGTTGTATTCTCCTTATTCACACGTAACAGACGTGTAAATGAACAACACATAAGTACTATCTAAACATGGTATGTGTGCTACAGTTTACAGGTAAACAGGTTTTTTGTGTGCTGTGTTGTACATGCTTGAAGCCTCTTGGATACAATTTGGTGAAAGGTAAAAACTTCTGAATTGTTAGAATAAAAAATATTTTTAATACAGAAATACAGACCAGAATAAAATGATGTCTAATATCTGCTCAAAGGTTGTTCATTTTAAAATACCACAAAAAACAAACAAACAAAAAAAAATTTGTACCAGGTTTAGGTATCACCAAAGAAACAAAACAAGGAGTCCTTTGGTGGAAACATAATTACTGTTTGGATTACAATGAGGCAATTAAAAAACATTGGAAAGACATTTTGTTCAGAACTGAACTTCCTCCTGGCATATTGACAGAAGTTATTTTCTGTTCTCATCCTTTTGGTGATTGTGTTGAGGAATCCTTAATGTTATCATTATTGGTATTTCAAAAATCCTGTGTTTATTATTTATTTAGCTAAATCCTTTTGTTTTTGTCTTGTAAATATTGTCTTATACCTTCTCAAATTATTGTTTTTTTTGTAAAATAGACATAGAAATAACACAATTTAATATGAAAACAGAAAAATCTCAAATGTTTACAAAGGGATATTTGTTGTCTCTTGTTTTTCTCCTACTATTATTCCACTTGTTTATTTACTGGATTTTCTTTTTCAAATAAGCACCATAGGAAATTGCTTGAGTCCAGAATACAGTATATCCCAGGTATAGATTATATGGGTACAGACAGCTGCAAAGTTAATCCAAAACACTAGAGAGAGCTGTAGCTCAAGCACAACCTCCTCTGAATCTCAGCAAACACACACACACACACACACACACACACACACACACACACACACACACACACACACACACACACACACACACACACACACACACATTATTTGCCATAGAAGCTTTGCAGTCTTTTTATGAGAAGAATTCTTTTAATTTCATCATCATCGCTCCATCATCTTTATCCTTTTTAGAGCATTGAACAGTGCACTGCAACATTAACACAGCAAAACCAAACCTTTCCATCTGCTGCACTAAAAGAAAAGCCATATCCAGGCAGCACTCCCTTTATTTTTGTTCAACATGCCAGCAAAAACTAATTACTCAAAAAAGGAGGAGAGTTGATAATGAAGTCATTTCCAAGAATCCTCGCTTTCCTGTTTATATACAGCTAAATAAACAAAAAAAAAAGAAAAAAAAAGCATTAAGAGATATAAAATAATTATGTTAATGACTTCATGTAGTCCTAATTAACGAAACATTTATTTTATTTTATACATTATACAGTGAGGGGGAAAAAGGCTGGCATTTTATGTTAAGGCAAACTGAAGAGATTTATAAGCACTTTGAACTATAATTCCGTTACTGCCCTTCCTTGGGGCTCAATGCTATTGTTTCATTAGCCTTTCCTTCAATAGGGTGGTTACAGTCATTGGCACTGACTGAGTAAAATGATTATCAAGTCACTGATAATTTAAAGGATATTGTGACCTCACACCTTTTCATTGTTTATGAGCTTATCTTATATTTTTCCTCTATCCGTGGTGCTGAAGTTTATTCTATAATTTAGAGATAAAGCTGATCTGTGTAGTTTGCGATTGATTGATTTAGGAAATATATGATAAAAAAATAAAATGAAATAGCGCATGGAGGCCACAAACCAGGGGCCAATGCGTTTGGTTCCAACTAGTTTACTCTACTTATAATTGTTAAAGATCTATTAAAAGTTTCTTTTTTGCTTCACATTTTTGATAACACTGTGCAAATGGGTTCCTTAAGTCAAATCTTGAGGATGTCAAGTGCTACCAATAGGGTCAGTGACTGACCCCGTAAATCCACAATGAAGTGAGAGAGAGAGAGAGACAAGGAGAGAGAGGAGAGAGAGAAATCGACCTTTCTGGTGAGTACAGTACGTCACACAGTTTGTATCATAAGTGAGTGAAGGGAGCGGCGTCCCTCAGACAATCCGGGCAGCTTTTGCGCTTAGAGTTCCAACTGTAAGCATCTCTCCATTAATTGTCGGTGGTCTGTGTTTCTTCTTGTTTTTGCTCGAAAAACCAACAAAAATAACTAGACAGCCGCCAGAGAAACTTTGTTAAGTGCGAGTGCAGAGCAGGTGGCCAGGAACAGCGGCCGTGATGAGAGGGCACGGATGGAGGGCTGCGCGCATCGGCTTCTACTTTTGCGCATTTTATGCGCTTTTATGCACTGAGCTTGTCCCGACGGCTGAAGCCGGCTGCAGGGAGAGGCAGAGCCAGAACTGCTGCCCCGACCGGGACAACAAATGTTTAGAGCGCACAAGGAGAAACACTGTGTGCTACTGCGACAGCTACTGTCAAAAAACCAGGGACTGCTGCGAGGATTACCAAGACGTCTGCCTGATATCTGGTGAGCTGATTGTTTTACTTGGTCATTTTTGCAGATTATACCAAACGGCCTCCAAAATTCAGAGAAACATGACAACAATTTAACGCTAAAAAATGTTTTGTTTTTTTTCTCCTTCTTATATTCACCAATCAATGTTGGTCCTTTATGGTTTATGTCATGTATTAACTGAATATTTATCCAGATATTTGCCCCAGTACAGATTTATACTTTTCAAGGTCTCTATTGTTATTAGCCACCCACTTCAAATAACAGAAAAAGTCACATGTTCCCCCAATAAATAGATATTAATATATAGACAAAAAATAGATATCTATTTTTTTTTCTAAGCATTTATAGCATCCCCAAGGCTTTGTTGTCCCGACCAGTTTCTCTGCATTAACAGTTTATAGGTTTTCTTGTTGCTTATAAGGACAACGTTTTTTTGACAGTGAGGTGACACTTAACCCTGTAACATACTACACATAACTGTCTCCCATGGCTGTTTGTTGTAGGTGAGAAGCCAAGGTAATGTCTTGTTCTGAGACTTGCAGGACTAAATTTAGTCTTTGTTGTTTGAAAGTTGCCTTCTTGTTAGCAGTTTTTGACCCCCTAACCTTCACATGAAAGCTAAAAAATGCACAACCTAATGTGGACACTGGAGACAAGAAAGACTACCGTAAGTTAAACATGGTTAAATGGTTGGTAACATCCCTGAAACACACAGAGAAACATGTCTGTTCACTACCATTCATTACACATTCATTTCTACTGCCTAACCTAGACCCTAATCATGAACCCAGCTGTCTCGTCATATACCTTAACTAAACTCTATTCACACCTTAGTCTTCAAGCTAACCCCCAAACCAAGAAGATAACTTTTCCCTACGTATTTGAAAGCCCCCATAAAGTAGCATATTCCCAGGAAACTGGCCTGATACTGTCCCCACATGATAACAAACACATGGCCACACATTCAGACTCACCATCATCTTGGTTGCTGCTATATATGGGCAAATGAAGGAATGGACATCTTGTCAAGACACTACCAAAGATGGTTAGGATTTCAGTGGTGTTAAGTCTGTAGTTGGACAGTCAGGAGACATAGAGCTGGAACATTGCAGTCTGAAAATGACCCATAAAACGTTGATGTCAACATTGTCTTAGTGCACAATATAAGTGCCTTTAGGGTCACAGGCACTCCTTGAGTGTTTCACAGTTCTGTCCATTTGCTGTGAGGAAAACAGTCAGCCTTCACCAAGACTCCTAGCCTGGGTGCCAGTCCGAACTTAGTCCCGCCCACAAGGTTTGAGTTCGGGGAAGTTCGGTCTGGCTCTGCTCCATAGTAGCGCGAGTATTAAAGCCCACTGTCAGGCGATCCAATCAAATTGTCAGGGCGGGCTTTATACGATGATGGACAGATGATCAAGAGTAACGTTATCAACCACGTGACCAAAGCGCGCTTGGGTGACAACAATAATGGCTGCCGCTGGAGAGTTTGGGTGAGTAGATTCTGCTATTAGGTCTGTTCTAGAAGATATCGACAGCAAATTAATTTTAAAAGAGGAACAGAGAAACGCGATCAAGTCTCATCTTCTTATTCTAGGTGTGAAACTGCACGCTTTGATTTTTGTGGACAACAACTATGCCTCGCTTAAGATACGTCACGCACTCCGTTGCTCTTATTGGTTGTAGGTCTATCCAATTGAGTGCAGAGGCATTTTTTTCCTGGTTCGTTCAAAACACGCCCCATAATCACAGCTCTATGGAGCAGTATCAGACTCATATTCTGACTAGAATTGAGTCGGACTACGTCAGGCTACAAGACTCCCTCAAGAGATTACAAAATATGTTCTCTCAATTTGTCTTTTTTATTTGCTAAAGTGATCTGTCTTAAACTGTCCTTGTTGTTTAAATTTTATTAATAAGCATTTTGCTCTTAAAGATAATGTCAAGCAGATAGAGTGCCTTGCAAATGTATGCACACTCCTTGAACTTAGCTATTCTTTGCTACATCACAACCTAAAACATCACTGTATTTTACAGAGAAGCATGTGAAAACAGATGCTCTGAATATAATATGTCACCAGAACTGAACTGTTTGACCTACAGTATATGCACAGTGCTGTATGTACATGTACATGGTCATCATGGTTGTAATGGTGGCAGAATTGTGCCGTTGAAAAGCTTTTCTTCACCAGGACATGGAAGCATGCAGAGTAAATGAAAACATAAATTGAGCAAAATCCTGTTAAAGGCTGCAATACTTTCAATTCAATTTAGGTTAATTATATAATGCTAATTCACAACACAGGTCTTCTCAGGGCACTTTACAGAGATGATACTGTCAGACTGGTTAGGAAAGCCAGTTGATTGCATCCAGTCATTGACTTGCAAGACATGCTCCTCCTCGATGAGCTTGTTGTTGACTCTTCAGCAATTCCTCTCACCTAGCATGCATGTAGTGATAGTGGAGAGGAAAACTCCCTTTTAACAGTAAGAAACCTCCAGCAGAACCAGGCTCAGTGTGAGCGGCCATCAGCTGAGGCCGATGGGTTTTCAAGGAGATAGAAGCAGTTACACAAAAAGAAGCAGAGATACATATGGAAACTGTTAACTAGCTCCATAGGGGGCTGGTCCAGGATAGACAAGCTCCAAGCCAATTCTGCTAGTCACAGTAAAATAAAAAGGACTACACTGGAAATGCACCAAGCTCCAATATCTATTAATAGAGATGTTAGTGACAGCAGCACAGCTGATATTTCAATCTGGGATGGAATCAAACCGAAACAGGAACAGACCAGATGAAGCTACTATGATGAGAAAAAGAAGTGTTAAATGAGGAAGTTATGTCCCCTAAAAAGCTGTTGCGCCACGGGGCTTCCTCACGGTTCTTTTCCTGGGAGCAAGTTATTTACTACTCTTAACTCAAACTTGGTAAAACCATATAAAAAAGGACTATAAAACAGGAGTAAAAAAGTAACAGAGTTTATTCCAGATCAGGTCGTTACAGGACAGAGAAAATGCTTGGAGCTTGCACAGCTGTGGGCTCAAAAATCACGTCCGCGAGCGTCCGGCAAAGATTGAGCCCCGAACAAGGTAATCTTCTTCTTATAGCTCATGAGTCTATTGCATCAGGTGGATGCTTAGCTGTCCGTATCAGAAACTGACACGCCATCCATGCCCAAGGATTACAGATAGCTCTCCTCTATCAGTCCGGCTCCAAGATGTTCCCATATCCGGTGTATTTTTAAGGACATGAAGGCTGTCCTGATTAGATGACCTCCGTACACACAGTGACATCCACAATGTAAAGGAAGGCCTTCTACTCTCCCTAATCTGGCTAATAAAGTGACAATGCACATGATGTATAAAGCATAAACCTAACAGAAGTGAAAAGAAATTTACGGCTGAAACTTCACAAATATAGCCTAAAGGGAAGTCCAACTGAAGAAAATGATTGCTCGCCTAAATCCACCTGCGACACAGCCAATTAGTTTTGAACCGCGCCTCCACGAAAACCAATCGGCATCCAAAATTCATCTTAAAAAGCATCCAGTCTGCAACTCATCTGCCTCCTAGGTTGCGCTGTGTGACTTCATTCAGATGACCCCGTTTCAACCCACCTCTACTCCCTCCTCCACCATTGTACCTAATGCTTCATCAGTTTCATTACTCCGGGACTCTTACCATTTTCCGTGTCTCACTTCAACCGGTCCAGCAGAAGACCCCCATGTTGAGCCTGGTTCTGCCAGAGGTTTCTTCCCAATGTTTTTCCTCTCCACTGTTGCTTCATGCTTGTTCATCATGGACAGGTTCTCTCAACCTGTTTTATCCAAACTGGACCTCCATCTTGCAGGCTGTTAATGCTCTATCTACACCTACCACTTTACTCACCCAGAGTCTAAGCAAACATCACTCTGTTTTTAACTATAAGCATTATCACAGAGGAAAGTTGTAAGCCTACCTTTAGATGTAGATGCCTGGGTGTCTGCCTCATGGACTGAAACTGGTACTTTGTTCCACAGGAGAGGAGCCTGATAACTAAAAAATGCCTCCCATTCTACTTTTAGAAATTCTAGGAACCACTAGTTGAGCGAAGTGCTCTGTTGGGAACATAAAGAACAATCCTATTTCTAATGTAAGATGGAGCTTGGCCATTTAAAGCTTTATATTGGAGAAAGAGATAATCTCTCTCATTTAATTTTCATCAGAACTCTGGCTGCAGCATTTTGGATCAGCTGAAGGCTTTTAAAAGCACTTTGTGGACTTCCTGATAGTAAACAATTACAATAGTCCAGCCTTAAAGTAACAAATACTAGATTCTCAGCATCGCCCCTGAACAAGATATTTCTTGTTTTGCAATATTCCACACATATAACTTTAGACTAAGGCAAACTTTGTCATTATGTGTACAGAGAGTGCATACAAAATTAATTTCCATTTTGTACAGCTCTAGTGACATTTCTATTTCTTAAAATGCAGCAGTGATCAAAGTATATATAGGAATACATTCTAGAAGACTCTTTGATATGGCATTTAAATGACAGGTCCTGATGAAAAATCATACCAAGGTTTTTTACTTTATTTTCTGAGATCAATTTAATCCCATCCAAATGAAGTGATTGATAAATCAGCTTCTTTTTTCAAAGACTCTGGTCCAACGACTATAACTTCTGTTTTTTCTGCATTCAGGTGCAGAAAGTTAAGGGTCATCCAGGTTTTTATGTCTTCAGGACATGCCTGTAATCGATGTAATGAATTTGGTTAATCTGGATTAATAGACCGATATAGCTGAGTATCATAAGAATAACAATGAATATTAATCCCATGCTGTCTAATAATTATATAAATTGCGAGCATATATACAGTATAGTAAAGAGAATTCTCCCTAGCACTGATCCCTGTAGTAAAGCTTCAATGGAATTGAAGCTTTACAGAGGTATCCTTTAAGCTGGATAGTGATCCTAAATAAATACAATCTGAGCTACAAGGTAATAGTTTGGATCAAAGAATATTCATTAGTTGAATAGGTCCAGTTAAAGTCAGGCACAAATACTATTATAGTCTTTGATGGGAAATGTAAATGGATGATTCCAGATCTCCAACCAGTCAGACTAAGCTTGAGCTGCAGTATTTTGAAATGTAGAATATCTTGTGTTCTACTTACAGTACATTGCGGTGTCCATATAATCTGTAAAACTCCCTACATAATTATAATAAAGCCATTTATATGCATGAAACAAGGGGAACACTATGGCAATAGCCCTACTGCTCAACTTGTGAAAGTAAAATCTGTTGGGCTCTTTTTGGCATCAAGATAATTATTTTTATTGCCACATTGCCAGACAGGACACTGTTAAAAAAAAAAGAAATGTAGAATATCAGGCTTTTGTCATGATTTTATCTAAGGCTCGGACCCACATGGAGTGAAGCCAAACAGAGAGACACAAAGTAAAAGTTATTGAAATGATTTAAGCTCGGTGCTCAACCGGAACTGGAAGACGAGGGGAAGACAGACTGTTAGATTCAGGCTCAGTGGGAAATATGATTCGTTGATCTTGAAGGAGAGGATTTGTTGCGACTAGGGTTGTCACAATACTAAACTTTTCAACTCGATACCGATACTAAGGAAAATATTCGATACTCGATACCATTTTCGATACCACAAGGATTAAAAACAAAGACTCTAAAATTCTACAGAAATATTTTCATTAATAAATAAAATACAATAAATAAATACAATAAAGGTTGTATGCTGTGCACAATATTAAGCAAGCTTGATAAAAAAACTTATAAAATTAAAATGAAGTGTTCCTTCCTTGGCTATGCTTTGCACACATAACAATGACACTAGCCAAACCGGTTAAGAAACAAAAATAATTCTCAGCAGCTGCACCTCTTACTAAAAAAAAAGTCTGAAACCGAAAAGTGCACAGAGTTATTCAATCACACAGTGTTCAGAAAGTGCATTTTCCTCTATTCTGCACTTTAGATGAATGACTGCTTAGCTGCCACTGGTGGTGGCACTGTATCGATACTTTTGAAAATGAGTATTGTATCCGGATACAACATTTCAGTATCGATACTTTTTTGAGTATCGATACTTTTGACAACCTTAGTTGTGACTCACGTTTCCAGAGAAGTGGAGAATCCTTGACTCCAATCTGTGTGTTGGTCTTCCAGAGTTTGTCTGATTCGGTGGAGGGCGGAACAGGGTTTACCCAGAACTCGGACGGTGAAGACTGATGCAGACACTGGTTGCCACTCAGTTTTCCTGTGGTACTTGAACGGGTCGTGGTGAAGATGATTTCCTTACTCAGTGAGTGATCTGAGTCTAAGTCTCAGTTGATCCCTGCTGGGAGAGGCGGTCCGAAAAGGTCCAGTTTGCAGGAAGGCTTCCTGCGGAAAGGCAAAGACAAAACAAACTTGAATCTCAGGGAGACAAGCACTCAGTCAAACTCAATGAGATCTCAGCTTGGCTAGAGTACAAAAACTCGCAATACAAAAACTCAGATTAGACTCAGTATAAACAAAGCTTGGCTAGAGTACGCCAAACTGGCAAACACTCTGGCGTTGAGGTAGTGGCAACCAGCAGCTTAAGAGCAGTCCGGTGATGAGGCAACCGTCCGCAGGTGTGTGAGGAGGTGGACCGGAACCAGGCACCTCCTGGTGGTGGAAGGAGAACAACACACAGACAAGACAAACAGACAACCGCAAAAACTGGAGTCCTGACAGCTTTATTGTGCAAATCTGGTAGACATATATCTGGTAGACATATATCTGGTAGACATATATCTGGTAGACATAAAAAGGCAAGCACATTTTTTTTGTCAATCTAAATTTTGTGTTCTTATTGTGACAAAATGTGAACAAGTATTTCAAGGGGTATAGTTACTTGTCCTTGGTATTTAGATATTTTAAATGTAAACTGAATGTGACTAACATCATTCAATATTTTTGTTGTATAAATGTTAATCCTTACACTTGTTAATGTAATCAGAAAATGCTGCTCAATATTTAGTTTTAAGCTTAGTTTTGATAAGGTATATTTAAAAAAATATATACCTTATCAAAGGCTAATGATGCTGACTAATACAATCTATATTTCTGGTCAATTTAACCACTTCTTCTTGAAAATAAGCATTCGAATAAATGCAACAGACATTAAACCCCATCCACAACAAGAAAAGAAGAGTATAGCAACAAAGCTACTGTAGCTGATTGGATGTCCTTCTTCCTATATTTTTATAAACATAAGGTTTCAGTAAGCTCAGTCAAGCACTTCAGGTCAGTGCTGACCCATTATCAAACCTCCGGTTCTTCAAAACTTCCACATGCACAAGTTAGCTCACATGTTTCACAAGGTTGCTTTTTTTAGGTTTATCTAAAAGGAGCTCTGACAGCTACATCCTGAAGAGAAAAATTAGTCTGGTGTAATGCAGGTGCTAGTTGGTCTGTCTCCATAGACGGAATGTGTGCTCCCCAAGGTGCAATTTCACCATAACACAGTGCATGCTGCAATGAGCACTCTCTGATGCTAAGAAACATATCCCAGCTTCCTGCACAAGCATAGCATTTTCATGGCACCATACTGTGTGGATCATTTTCATCAAAGCACCCTGATATCCTGATACTCTGGTCTACACTTTATCTGATTCTGATCCGGCAGCAGGTTAGGGAACAGTCTGTAATTAGCCTGGGTCAGCTGTAGCTGTTCAAAGAGCTCAGAGTGGGTGACTAAAACACTGCTTAGCATGACTATAACACAAACACTTCAAGATTTTCAAAATGGTAGCATTATGCTTCAGGGAGGGTGTTGATATAAAGTATTTCAGGTAAGCAAGTAGTAACAACCTGGAAGACATTCTGAATAGTTGTGGTGTATAAACAGGTCAGTTTAATTTAAGGTGTTGGTTGTTAAAACCAAGCAAAAACAGGTCTGGAAACATTAGTTCTGCTTAAAGATGGCAGGAATCAGCAAACATTAAACTTTTCTTTTTGTAAATATAAATTAGTTAAAGAGGTGCTGTTAGTGCTGTGTGAAAGAAAATATGCAATCAAAATTTTGTGTGATGGACGATTAGATAAGATGAGGCAGTTAATGAAAAATAAATCTTTTATGGACAAGTCAAAGGTGAAGAATGAAAATTGACAAGAAATACCACATTAAAAGATCCCAGCAAAAACAGGGTTTTAATGAGAACAATTCCATTCACAGGTCAGGTTCTGTGAAGGAACAAAAGGCACCAGGCTGTAAATATCCTAAAAGAGTAATAACATTAAAAACAACAGGAAACAACAGAACCCAGGATCAAGTGTGTAGTGTGAAAAAAGGACCAAGAAACAGACAAAAAACATTCAAGAAGAACACCAAGACATAAAGAATTATACAATCCCCATAGTACAAAATGTTGCAAAGGACCACACAAAACTACAAACCCAAGACAATGATCATAATAAAAAATAAGACATTTTTTCCCCCATATAATGTGGCCCTTGAACAATAATGGAGGTTAAAAAAATTGTTTTTGAAATAATTTTAAAGCTCTGAGAACTTAGCTGCCATTTGTCCTATCCTGTCTTACTTTAGATCTTAATAATCATGGCCTGTTTAAAGCATTACTGAAACTGATGGATAATTTGGCCTTAATTCTGAGTTATAGATTTGATCGAAACTCTACATACACTATCATGGTGTAACTTGTTTTAAGGTATAGTGGAGGATTTTTTGTGAATTTTTTAAAACACCCGCCCTCTCCACTTTATAAATAAAATGCGCATGCACAACTCTGCACCCGTTCCCGAGAGGGAATACCTATTAAATGCGTGCGAGAGTGTGCACAAGCCCATTTCTCCTCGTGCATGCTCTGTTTAAAAGTTGCTGTTTGCATCGCTCATTCAGGCTTAGTTTCCAAAAGATTTCCAATTTTTCCACTATGTCCGACTCACGACCGGTAAGTGAAAACGGGGCCGAGCACATAGGACGGCCTTACCTAAACATATCACCAGAATGATTGACAATTAGGAGGACCACTTATTTTGATGATCCACCCGTAAAAAAGAATGGGCTTCACTATACCTTTAGGGTACATTTATGATGACTATTATTGATAGAGGATGAAATACACTAGTGTTGACTTCAGCTGTTTATTTGGTGGCATTAGAAGCTGTTGTTTAACACCAAAAGCCATCAGCATTAACTGCTGATCAATTTACAGGATTAAACTTTACCAATATAATACCAAATGTAGAATCTCATATGAAGACCATCAGATCAGAACATGGTGGTGGCACTATAATGCTCTGATGCTTTTCCTTATTAAACCAACCTTAAAGCGAACACAAAAAGCGACTAATTATGAGAGATTGTGTTATCTTGTAAACAGAAACATATGCTGTTATTATTAAAACATCATTTTGAAGAAATCTTTAAAAACCTAAAAGTTTCTTTTTTATGCTGAAAATATATGTAGTTTGTGGTTTGGTTTTGATTCTGTTCCACAAAAAGTCGAGACTCCATTGTTTTATATTAAGCATATGCATCAGTCCTTTACACAAAAGTGCCACTTAAAGGAGTTTTAACATAAATTTAACTTCACAGCAAGTTTCCTGTTAAGATAGCTGCTCATGTTTATTCCTGCACAGACCGTAAAGCTCATGTATGTTTACAGACATCCGGAGGAGGAGGCTCCAATATTCTTCTCTGGTTGGGTCTGGTTTTGCTCTCCCTCACAACAACATTCCCTGTATCACCTCTCTCTGCTGCAGATATCTGCTTCTTCCCTTTCCTCTTGGGTGCACTTGTGATGCCAAGATTGCTAATTATTTTGACCGTCTACTTTCACTCCTCCTTTACCTTGTTTCCTGTCTGTCCTCCCTTCCACATGAAATACCACAGCCGCTGTGTATTCTACAAGACCTCTTGTTGTAAATTTGATGCATAACATCCGGGTGCTTCATAACTTTAAAACATTTTTAAAGTTCAAAATTTAAAAAAGTCACCCAGAAAGGTAAAAGGCATTCATATGAAATGACCTATATTTTAGCATTCTGAAATACTACTCTGGCAAACCAGTTATAGACCCTAAATAGTAGTTAATACAGTATCTCAATGGAGTTTCAACAAGCAGTTTAAATTCAAGGTTCTCTCCACAACTTTTGGACAGATCACATTTTATTCCTCCCTCTTAGAAATCTGTCATTGCATTTTATTATCAGAACTACACTATCCTGACTTTATCAAGTATCTTGTCCTTACTCTCTTATTTATTTTTAAAGAGGCATTTTATCATCTTTCCAACATTCTTCACCTAATACAAATATTGTCCTTTTTTCTTTCATCCTAAATCAACATGATGGTGGCCAGATGTTTATCTTGAAGCATCAGAACAAATCACACTGTTTGAAACAAACAGATTTCTGGGCAGAACAAAGTCTCTGCAGACATGTGAACTCATTACTGCCATGTAGAATAAACTGGTCCACATCACTGACAGCCATAACAGCTTTAAGCTCAATGTTGTTTAGTCTCCTGCAAAGTCTCATTAACTTAACGCAGAAACACAACATAGTCTAGTGACCACAGCAAAACGTTTTTTTTCCCCTCCTTCCCGTACTGCTGAGATGTTACAGGACCAGGCTCTGCTTGTTCTCCTGTTCGTCTTCGTTTACATCAAGTGTCTTGATTCTAAAAGACATAATAACAGAGATAAAGTGCTGTTTAGATGGGGACTTAAATATTGCATTCATTTTAGGTGTATAATATTGTGTCTCAATGGTCTCTTTTTGCAGTGAAATGATAGACAGTGTGTCATATATGTTCTATTAATTTCAAATTTAGGATTTTGGTGTATGACTTTAAAGAACAAAACAAAAAAGTCAAAATATCATTCATCAGATTAATGGCCCTGGTTATGTGGTGGCCAGTAGAAGCATAAAAAGAAGACAGAGGTAATCTAACTTGATTTCTATGACTGTAGTTTAGAAATTATGCAGATTAAAAGAAAATGCACAATAAATTTAAACGATTTTTTCAGGATTTATAGTGTTTATATGAAAGTAGTTTGGGTTATTGGCATAAACAAGGCTTTCTAGAATAGTTCAAACATTTTTACAAAGGCTTGAGGACAGAACCATTCCTAGAACCTATTGCTGGCCCTCTGAATCTACTCCAAAACCAGTTTTGATGTCTTTTACATTAGATCATTCTTCTGTTGTTTTATTAAACATACAAAATGAATAAGCTTAGTTGATATAGCTTTTAATTTTTGGTGAAGTTTTTATGTAATGAACCAGTTGACAAAAACAGACTATCAGTGTGTTGAAGCTGAGGCCCTGCTGATCATCTGGATGCCCTGAGCACAAATGCTTTATGCTAACCCCCCCCAACATGGGACAATTACAAAACTGGACAAATGTTTGTAGTATGGCAGTCATGTGATAATGTGAATCTTTTATCACATTATCCTGACGTATGTGAGGCAAAAAAAAAGATTTAAAACACTGAACACTTTCTTGCAATAATCGCTTTTTTTGTTTAAAGTTAAAACCCAATTCTTCAATAAAAAAGTATGGTGATAAAATGCTGTCACCTTTCCCACTAAGACTAATGCTACAATGTTAAAAATTGTGAATACTGATGACCAACACCATTTGTTTCCTGTATTGGGGTCAGGGGTCAGAATTAGTGACAGGCTGTCCAAATGGGGACTTTCTCATCGACAATGTAAACAGAACACAATAGTGTTGTGTCGGTCAGACTGTCACCAATGTTAGCATAGTAGAAGCAGTGTTGGAGCGCACAACAGTTTAGTCATTTCCTTCTGACCTCTGGTGGCTCAGGGCCAACAGGTGGATCCTTCCAGACAGAACCTTATTCCTGTTTGTGTGAGTGTTTGATAAGAGGGATAATAATAGTTCAGTCTCCCAGTGGATGCAAAAACTACCAGGAACAACTGATGTCACTACAGCAAAACCTCAAAGGTACTGCTTGTTTGTGTTTGCGCCGCTATAAAAAGAAAAGAACCACAACATCAAGATGCTTTGCGCAAGCGGAAGGAAAGGCATATAAGGATAAGAAAGGGCAGAGGAGGCATAAGTAGGAAGTTTAGCTTGACCCAATCCCAAACATATGCCAGGAATAACTTTTTAGGAAGATTGGTTGTGACTACAAACTTATGTATATTATAGTGTTTATATCTGGTGTATTATATATGGTTTGTTCCTGTTTGGCTGGGACACCATCCAAGAGAGAAATATCAGCTGTGCTGCTCCCATCAACACCTTTGTTTGAAGATGTTTGAGCTCAACCTGTTATTCAGTGTAGTCGTTTTTCTGTGGCTGTGTCTGGCTGGATGTGCCCTCTTCATCCTCTGATGTAGGGGCTGGCTCGGAGCTCGTCTGCCTGGTTGTGTGTTTCCTGTGGAGCTGGTTGACAGTTGCCTTTTGTATCTCTGCGTCTCTCTGTTTGTCTGCTTCTGTCTTCTTGAACCGATGGCAGATGGCTGCTCACACTGAGCCTGGTTCTGCTGGAGGTTTCTTCCTGTCAAAAGAAACCACTCCACTTTCCTCTCCACTGTCACTGCAAGCATGCTTGGTGTGAGGGAGTCGATGCAATCAGCTGGTTTTTCTTAGATAGAAAACTTCAATCATCAATTTGACTGTATGGCCTGGTTGAATTGTAAATTGCCTTGAGATGGGATGTGTTGTGAATTGGTGCTATATATTTATAAATAAACTGAATTGAATTATTAAGATAGTAAGTACAAAGGGGGAAACAAAAGAAAAGAAAGACATAATTAATTAAAGAAGATTTAGGTTCTAGGAACTCTGGTTATTTAACAAAATAAAGTATTTTTTCCTGGATACACAATAATATGTGTAGTTAAAAACCAATTGCAAATTGCAGTGAAAACACAATGACCAGTATGAAGCACAGTGGTGGCAGCACCATACTGTGGGGTAAATGTTTAGCAGGCATAGAGAAACACTTCATAGGAGGATCTATTTAGCTTTGTTCAGGGCAATGCTTTAAGACTTGTTAGCGGCTGCAAAAGGCTCGAGATTGAGGTAGAGGTTAAACTTTCAACAGAAAAAATATATACATAAATCTGACTAAGATTTGGTGGGAAGTTTAAAATTGTTTGTTATGGTCATCTATAGTCATATAGAATTAAATCTCACTCTAGATGAGAAAAACTTATAAACACAACGAAAAAAATGCATGCTTCTCTAATGTCGCACAAAATTGTTTCTACGAAGTGTTTATCTAGAGGAACAACATAAATAAACACATCACCCGTATCCTAGCTTATCATAACTGGCTCCTGTCCAGTGACTGTAGGAGATAGGCACGACTCCCATGGCTCTGGCATAGATAAGCAGGTATGGATGATGGACAGACATATAGTTTTAATAGATAATCATGCCTCACTTTTAATTGGCCTGTAACATAAAACTTCCATACCAAATATCTGATTTTGTAATTGTAGTCAGAAAAAAGTGTTAAAAACTGGAGAGATTTTAATACATTCTCAAGACACTGTATGTACATTGTTCTCATGGAAAGGAAAGTGTCAGGCTGGAATGTTCAGGAATTTTTGGATTTGGCTTTGTGGATAGGCCATGTCACTGGAAGAGCCCCCACCACTCTCAAAATTCAATGGGAACGTTGGGTATGAGCCAAGCAGGCGGCACCTTTAAAGCCTTTTTCTCTCCTGCTCACACACAGTTATTCAATCGCTGTATTGTCCTGGAAGCTGGACGAGTTTTCTAAAGAAAGAGAGGAACCCATTATGTGGAAGAGTAGATTAGATTCAGTTATGGTATATTTATTTATTTCCTTCAGAGAATAATATGATCAACACTTTTTCTGTACTCTTTGAAATTTCCATGATTCAAGGTGGGAAAAAAAGAAAAAGATTTTTTGGTGTCAGTGTGTTTGTTCGGATTCCGTTGTTTTTGTTTTAGGTCTTGATTAGCTCTCATCACATTGTTTATAAAGTGTATGGTTCCTCCCCAAAACAAGAGCATTAAATGTCTGCATCTATTAAATCTGAATAGAGCTTGATTGTTGTTTTGTTTTTCATTTTGGCTTTGATCAGAACAGCAATTTCAGTAATACAGCTTCCTCTTAGACTGTTGTAATTGGCCAACGCAGTCTCCCAAACAGGAAGTCTAATTGCTGCTGCTGTTTACATGCTTTGCTACCCTCACTGGTGTGGTTTTAAAGGGTAAATCAAAAAAGGACAGGGTGTAAAATTAGCCCCTATGTAAAATGAACACACACGTATGACCTTGGCTGCAGACTTCCTGTGTCTGGGATTTAGCTGGGCTAACATAAACAGCTTTTAATGACAGTCACCCATTGCCAAATGCCTACCTGGAACCATAAATCTGTGTGGCCGTTAGCTTATGCTTAAAACCAGACAGTTAGGCATGAAAGCAAAGATTAGAAAAGTCTGCAACTCTCAACAAGAGTGGCAGAATTTTACCTAATTAGATTTTATTTAGGAAGGGTCAGAGTAAGGTGGCTGATTTGCGATTGTAAATATCTAGAAAACAATCATTATCCTTTTCTTTCAGTTTAAAAAATATGCCAGCCTTTGTTTTTGTCTATCACATAAACCTAAAAAAAAAAAGCAGGTTTGAAATCTTTGGCTGTAACGTGAAAAAATGAATACTTTTGCAAGCCACTATAATTGGCCAGAAGATTTGTTGAAAAGATTCAATACAATTTCATGATTGATTACTTTATCTGAAAATCTCTGTATCATTTCCTGCATCCCTCAGCAGCCATCGACTGTGTGGTTGGATCTTGGGGTCCCTGGTCTTCATGTTCCTCTCCGTGTGGAGTTGGCAGCAAGGAGAGGACTCGTCAAGTGTCTGTTCCTCCGAGAAATGGGGGCACACCGTGTCCAGATCTCAGACAGAGACGAGGATGCTTTGGAAACAACGTGATATGTGACAACGCCAAAGGTACATGCCTGACTTCTTCTGACTGCTTCTGATCTATAATTCTCTGATAGAATTGCTAGTACAGGTTCTTTATAAGTTGGGTTTTAACTGTTCTCTGGAAGCGTTCTTGATAGGAAACTAACTATAAACAACATATTTCCACACGTATTGTGAAATCCCTGATCCAGCTGGACTACTTCAACACCCCAGTTACAGTCTTAACTGTTTAGAGGGTTTTCCTGGCTGTAAAGCACCATAAAACATTTTTCCTTTGAAAACTGAGTGAAAGTTAGTTTATAGTTTATTTAACTTTGACTTATTTTCATAGTTTGACCAATACAATGAGCAGCTAAGGGTTAGGAGTATTTACAAAAAAGAAATCCCCTGGTGAGATCACCAGGGGATATATACCAACATTACCACTCTTAGCAGACATTTTAACAACTTATACCAAACTTTCTAAAGTTGATCAGCATGTCCCAGAGGTTGGTATTAGCAATGTACTTCTTCCTGTTTTTGTGGTTTAAACATTTACGGGACACAGATTATTTTCTCTTATCCTGTTTTTTAAAACAGGAAAGAACATTTGCTCAAGGCCGATATATGTTGATCTTTGCAAATGATGAAATGGCAAACTGCTGATTAAGGGACATGGCCAATGAAGCCTTCCACAACTTTCAGTGCACGTTTATGCTACATAAGCGTTTAATGCAGGGCAAATTTAGTTTATATATACAGCACAATTCCGGACAAAGACAATTCAAAGTGCTTTAAACGAATTAAACAATTAAAAGGATACAAAATAAATGCACAATAAATGCAAATACAGATAAAAACATAATAAAAGCAGGTAGTAAAGAATGTAAAACTGTTGGACTACAAACTTGGCTGGGGTTTTTAACCTTGACTTAAAGGAACGTAGGCTTTCAGCACTTTTACAGTCTTCTGGAAGTTTGTTCCAGATAAGTGGGTCATAGGAACTAAATACTGCTTCTCCATGTTTGGTTCTAGTTCTGGGTGGACAGAGTAGGCTTGAACTAGAAGACCTGAGTGGTTTTGGAGATTGATGAACTGACAACAGATCTGTTATTTACTTAGATTTAACTTAATTTACATCTTTTCTCATGTTGCCAATATTTTTGAGGATGTATTTGACCTTTGATCTTTTTTTCTTGTTTGCATCTTTACCACCAAATTTTAGAGGTAGCAAAGATCCTGCCTGATTCTTTCAAGAGGACCTTTAAGGACCCTTGGAGGAGACCACACATGCGGATGAAGGAGGAGAAGAACGGGTATGGGCTTTTATATCACATACGTACATTCCACTGAGTGCTCTTATTTTGTACTGATTTTGCAGAGTGATATGATTATAGCAATCAATCAAAAGTGAAGACATTGTGTTTCTTGTTTGGTTTTCATTTAACTGTGTTTTGATTAGAAAGTGTTGAAATTAAAGCGTTATTGAGCTCCTCCCTGTGGAGAAATGCAATCATGCAGAATTGGTACAGCTGTCCCTGGAGGTTTGTTTGAAAATGTTGGCTGGTTTTAAATGAAAAAAAAAAGTTAAATAACACTGGAAATCACATTGTGCAGATTAAAATGTAATAGATCTAAACAACTGAGCTGGCTGCTTGCCTTTAATATAAAAAAGGTTAAACAACTGCAGGACTATATCTTTGGGGACTGAGGGACTGTGTGTCCTGGCCTGTGAGTGCCTCAGGCTTTCTGCAGAGATTGAAGTCTGGGAGCCTCTACTCAGACTGCCGCCCCCGCGACCCAGTCCCAGATGAAGTGTGTGTGTGTGTGTGTGTGTGTGTGTGTGTGTGTGTGGGGGGGCTGATTCAAATGATAACCTTTCTGATGTCACTACCTAATCATGTTTTAAAGCAGCATTCAAGAAAAATCCTCCTTTGTTTTCATGTGGATGCATTTAGTTTGACCAGCACTATGCATTGCTGCATGAGGGTCCTGGGTTGGCAAAAGTTTTCAGGTTCTTACTATGAATGTGTCGGCTCCTCTTTGTAGAAACTTACAGTTCAAATCATAATTTTTAGGTTTATTATTCGTTTTTTTAAGGTGTCTTTAGTTATGATTGAGTGAAGGCAGGGTTGTCTGTCCTTTGATGGAAAAGTGACCATTCCAGGATGTATCCTGCATTTTACCCAGTTGCTATTAGAAAAACGCCCTAGCTCCTTTGTAACCTTCAGACATTGAAGTCCACCAATGGATGCAATCATTTAGTTGGAATTTGCCAATCAGAACCTGTTCCAATGCAGCATGATACAAAAATGACCTGTTTTAAGAAGTTACCATTCTTTTTTTTTTAATGAAGTGCTGGACGGTATCTAATTTGAAAAAAAAACCCAAAACAAAACACATTCCTTAAGGTTGCAAGATTTTATCTTTGGTTTTTAATCAGTTTGACGTAAGTTTTAAGGTCACACTAAAATCAGCTTTGCACGAAGATTAGAGTGAACGGCACAAGGCCAATGTTTCTTTTTGCTTTGGCTGTGTAACATGTACTCCAGCCCTGAATATTTTTCGTCATGCGCTGACCTCTACGGATAAAGCATCTTTGGTCCATATTCATAGAAAAAACTCACAGCACTAATGTCAACTTTGATCAAAGCTGAGTGTACCTTTTTTTTTTACATGTAAAAATATACGAAAAGGAAATAAAATCAGGATTCCTTTTCTGTCTACTGAGAACCATTTATTTAATTAAACTCGACATGAGATCCCTTTGTTTTAACTGAAATTAACTTTGAGTCCTCTGGACTTAATCTAACCAGATATTGCTTCACAGACATCTGGTGTATTGGCGGGGTTGTCATGGTTACTGTCTCAAGAGACATTGAACTCATGTGTATGCCCCAAAGTTTCTTAAAACTGTGGTTTGAGTCATTGCATTAATATGTTAGTTGTTGTCATTAAACAACTAACAAATTAGTGAGGGGAGTCACAGCCTAGTGCATAGGGCATAGAGTTTGGAATCCTCTCGAGCCCCACTTCCTTAACCCTACACTGCTCCCTGGGTGCCCCACGATGGCAGCCCACTGCTCCCAGACCGGGATGGGTTAAATGCTGAGGTAAATTTCTCCAATGTAAGATCAGTAAAGTTCAGTTATATTATTAACAGGTGGTCATAGCTACTGATAAATGTTGTAGCAGGTTTTACATAATTAAGGAGATAAATTAATGCATGAATAAAAACTACGCTGTTCACTTTGAATTAGATACAATAGACAGTTGGATTATAATGGGAATACATTGGCCTCCAAAAGTGTTTTACATCTTGACTATTTGTCAGATTGCAATGACAAAACTTGGTTTATTTAATCAGGATTTTAAGTTATCTAAAGTGATAAAGGCCTGGACCTTTACAGCGCCTTTCTAGTAAGTACAAAATCATCCTCACAGCATATTGCTGCCTCCATGTCTGAGTGGAAAAGGTGTGTCTCAGTTTACATTAATATTTATATAGATAAATCTTTGTTGCAAGTAATAGACCTGCTTTTTATTAAGCCCACATTTCTGAATGTATCATGTTTTTTTTATTTTTCTATTCATGAGCTCCCAACAATTAGGGAAACTTTTTTTTTGAGCTTTAGGCAAACAATTATTGTATTTTGCAGAATTAAGTCTTCAAAAACATTCCATTGTGTTTCATTTTTCTATTATGTGTTTTTTTAGCGCATTGCTTGATTGAAATAAGTAAACTTTTCAATGATATTCTAATTCTTAAAATATTGATTAGATTAAAGAAGTCTGATGATGGTCTCATCAGGCCATCCACATTTGCTGTTTACAACTTTATCAAAGCCTCTTCCTGACGTTGGAGAATATCAGCAATTTCTTTCCTGGAGTTTTTCCACAATGTGTTGATAGTTGTGATATTTGTGAGCTAAATCACGGGATGCCTGTTGATGTTTACATTTGTGAACCCTCACCAGCAGGAGCCGCTCGCCGCGGATACAAATTTTCGGACAGAATTTCCGCACGGAGCACCTAGGAATTGTTATAAAGGTATTGTGGAGGATTTTCGCCAATCTGTTAAAGTGCCTTCTCCACTTTAAAAGGAAAAAAAAAAAAAACATGTGCAAGACCATGCACAAGCCCATTTCTCCTTGCGCACGCTCTGTTTAAAGGTTGCTGTTCTCATAGCTCATACAAGCTTACCATGCTCAAATGTCTGCCCTAACCCCTAAATCCCTCAATCACTATAGCAGGGACTTTATAGTGAACTTAGTTACCGGTAACTTACAGTTTGGACACATGATCACTGCTTTTTGCTCCGTTGATCACGTAACTCCTCCTCCACCGCATGGAGTATGCAGGATCTTTATTAGTTGCCGCTGTCAGGTAGCAATAGCCTATGGCAACAGTGGGCAGCTCTGACGGCAAATCCGATAATGCTTTGCGAGGAAAGCTCTGCGCAAAGCATTCCGGGATATATTGTCTTACGACCCTCAGCCATTGTCAAAGGGGTGAGAGAGGGGAGCTGACTGTCTGAATCCGTAGCTCACCACAGATATATGCCTGAAAGTGCGCATGCACGGATAAAGATAGCTAACTGGGGATGAGCACATAGGACAGCCTTACGTAAACATATCACCAGAATGACTGACAATTAGGATGACCACTTATTTAGATGATCTACCCGAAAATATAAGATTGTCCTCTATACCTTTAATGCATAAATGTGTGTTTTTGTACATTTTAAATTTTAAATCAGTCTACATTTTAAATCATACCCTGCAAGACAGTGAATAATACACATTATAATAATATTATAATCTTTAAACACTGTTTTTATCAGACTAAATCCAAATGTTTTTTCCACAAACTGTGGAGGAGAAAATCAAAACAAACCATGGCTCTCTCAGGTATGTGTGGGGGCGGGTTTGTGTTTGGAAGGGACAGCCAGGGGTTACAGTACTAGGAGGGAGGGATTGGTGGCTCCTACAGTTTGTAAAGCCTGAGCTTAAAGGAATAGTACACCCAAAACATGATTAGCCTTCATTTTCTACTCACCCCCATGCTGAACAACACTCTGGAGTACTTTTTTGATATCTCAAATGCATCTGGAGATCTGGGAGGCTTCTTGCTGTCTGCTGACATTCAAATAATGGAGGTCCATGGCGCCCGAGGCAGAAAGGTCCATAAAAGTCCACAAAAAACGTGTCAATATTCCTCCATACTGCTCGTCCAATGTATTCCAAGTTTCCTGAGTGGGTAGCATCCAGAATTTACTCGAAATGAAGTCATTTAGAATGTTTTTAGAGCATAAACAGTAGTGTATAGGATTTCAGGAAAGCGCGCACATGCGCGATCCCGACGCTACGGAAGCCGGCAGACCAAACCAGCGCATTCAGCTCGGCAAAGAACTCATGCTCTTCCTCAACACTGAAGTCCTCAGACATTTTTCTTTCGTTGTTTCTTTCTTTGCACAGGTAAACGGCACATTTCTTCTTCTACGCTTGCATTATTGGCAGAGCAGACGCTGAATGCGCACTTTCATCTGGTTTGGTCTGCCGGCTTCCGTAGCGTCGTGATCGCGCATGTGCGCGCTTTCAGGAAATCCTATACACTACTGTTTATGCTCTAAAAACATTCTAAATGACTTCGTTTCGAGTAAATTCTGGATGCTACCCACTCAGGACACTTGGAATACATTGGACGAGCAGTATGGAGGAATATTGACACGTTTTTTGTGGGCTTTTATGGACCTTTCTATCTCGGTCACCATAGACCTCCATTATTTGAATGTCAGCAGACAGCAAGAAGCCTCCCAGATCTCCAAATGCATTTGAGATATCAAAAAAGTACTCCAGAGTGTTGTTCAGCATGGGGGTGAGTAAAAAATGAAGGCTAATCATGTTTTGGGTGTACTATTCCTTTAATGACTGTCAGTACTACATGTACACACGTCATTGTCCAAGGGTTGGGATGCTATATGTTTTGTTTTAAGTACCTTTTAAAGGTGCAAAGCCAGGCCATTTTTATGCATAACTTAATTCTCAAACCTCATGTATGCTTTCTGATTTAAGTAGGAGTTTTTATTTTATTCATTTTCTTTACAGCAGCAGCAGTGTACTCCAGGGCTGTTGATCTGTTCCTATTCTGTCATTTTTTTTTTTCCCAAAAATGTGTCCATTTTGCCGTACTACTGTGAATAGCAAAGCAGTATAATCAATCTGACTTCCAGGAAATTGAAAGAGGAGCAACATTTTAAATGTATTATTTGAAATCATATTTTATAGTAATGATAAACAAAGTATTACGATAAGGATTAAAAGAAAACCATGATATGGTTTTCTTGACCTCTACCCACATTGTCACAATTTACAGGTATGCACTACTTTGTGTTTGCGTTTCACAAGTTACTTTTTTCCTATTTTCTTTCCTTGTCCCTTTTCTCCCCTCCTTGTATCAAATGAAAGCAAAGCTTGCTGAAATGTGACATGGGAAAAGTAACAAACAAAGAGAACTGAAGGCTCATGTTTTCATTGAAGAATCCTCCTACTGAGATTGGTGTTGAGTCAAAGCTGTCTGAGTCGAAGACAATGTGAAAAAATGGAGTGAAGTTCAAAGAGCATGAAAAACAAAACAGTTATCAGAGAAGAAGAAGAAAACCTTGATTGTTTCCAGTCTGAGGACTGAGCCATGTTAACATTAGGTTTGAGCGGGTGACCATGATACCACTGGTTCAAATTCAAAAATAGCAAATCTGTTATTGATGCATTCTATTGAAGGTCCTTTGTCACGCTTTTATAAGCCTTTCAAAGTAAACTCTACACATTTAAAATGAAGAAATATTGCATTTTGCACTATGGAATATTTCATTGTGATGAAATATTAGATTTTTTTTTCTTCTAACCCAAAAGAAAGACATGCCTCTCATCCTTATGAGTTGCCCTTGGGGCAGCAGGGGCAAAGACAGTTGGGCATATTCAATATTGCTCAGAGATCGTACCTGGACCTCAAGTACCACTGATAATATTTTAGATGTCTCTCTGTTGCAACACACCTACAGTAATTGCATTGCCTCCTCAGAAGCTATAAAGTGCTGTAGTATTTTAGTCAGTTGTGTGGCAGCAAGGAGACAGCTAAAACACACAGGGCAGGGCTACTGGAAGGCCAGCACTGGTCTAAACCATGTGGTTTGCAAAGACAGAGAGGGGCTGCTATGTGTTCAACCTTTACTTTTATTTTTTCCCTTTTGGCTATTTTGTTGAAGAACAAAATGTTGGATGTTTGGCTCTTTGCTTCATTCCTTACAAAAGAACCCTGCTAAGTTCTCACAAAATAACATGGTTTCCAAGTGAGAAAAAATTGATTCTTTGTACTTTTTCATTTCTGAATATTAATTTCTTGAAACGTTTTTTATTCTTCATTCCTCCCTTTGTGCTCTTGCAGCTACTGTGTGTATCTGAGGGTGAAACAGGCCAGTCCTGGATGCAGACTCAAGCTTTGGAGTGCTCAACTGGTGCAAGAGAGGCTGATCTGTGCAGAGTGTCAAAGTGATGCCATGTCAAAGTCTGATCGCTGTGCAGGAGATGGCCTGAAGGATGTTAGGTAAAAATAAACTGATATATAACCAGACTGGGTTTTTTTTTTAGGGCTAAACAATTAATAAGATTAATCGTGATTGATTTATTATTGAAATAATCGTCATCTTATTTACTAATCGAATAATCGTTAACTGAAGTATAGAGACTATTAAACATGCCTTTAGCCAACAGAGCAATCAACTTAGAGCAGTAATTATATTAAGATTGTAGAAAAATATATATACATTTTGCATTTAAGATAAAAAAAACAACTTTTTCCTCTATCAGTAGGCTATATCCTGAACTCCTCAAATGGTAAAGCTCTTGTTTCACCTGGTTTAATTTTTTTTAAATAATTTTTAAGGAACATCATTCTATTTGATTATTAATCGATTAATTGAAAAAAGAATGGACAGATTAATCGATTTGCAAAATAGTTTGTTGCAGCCCTACTTTTTTTGTTTTTTTTATCACTACAGTAAAAACCTTAAGACATTGTTGAGAAATGCCTAAAAGTGTTCAGTCATATCTAAACACCTGATACCATTAAACAATTTTTGACATACCCTCAACAAAATTATAAACACTTTACGTTTTGCTTCTATTTTTTATGAGATGAACTTAAATATCTTAAACTTTTCCCACAAACACAATATAACCATTTCCCTTAAATATTGTTCACAAATCAGTCTAAATATGTGGAATGGAGCACTTTTCCTCTGCTGAGTTAATCTGTCCCACCTCACAGGTGTGCCACATCAAGATGCTGATTAGATACCATGATTAGTGCACAGGTGTGAATTAGACTGCCCACAATAAAAGGCTACTCTGAAAGGTGCAGTTTTGTTTAATTGGCGGGAGGTTTGGAGACTCAGAAAACCAACCCGTATCTGGTGTGAGCACAATTTGCCTCATGCAATGCAACACATCTCCTTCTCATAGAGTTGATCAGGTTATCAATTGTGGCCTGTGGGATGTTGGTCCACTCCTCTTCAATGGCTGTGTGACCATGCTGTATATTGGCAGGAACTGTTACACGCTGTCGTATATGCTGATCCAGAGCATCCCAAACATACTCAGTGGGTGACATGTCCGGTCAGTATGAACTGGGACGTTTTCAGCTTCCAAGAATTGTGAACAGATCCTTGCAACATGGGGCCGTGCATTATCCTGCTGCAACAGCGGGAGTGGCGGCCTAGTGGTTAGGGCATAGGGCTTGGAATGAATATTATTTATGAACACCAATTAACTTATTTTACCAAATTCCCTGAAATGTATAGATTTTTTTTATACTAACAAGAAAATAATTAGAGGTATCCCATTCATCTTTAGAAATGGAATGGATTTGTTTAAAATGTATCCCTTATGTGGCAGGGTGTCTGTTTACTTAAGCAGTTAATTTACCTCTGCAGAGTTTTTTCATAGTTCAGTGTTTGTACTAGGCTCCCTGCTGTCTTATCTTCAGGAAGTGAAAATTAATCCATATCATCCTTAAAAAAACATCTAGAAAAGTTTATTCCAGGGGGGATGGGGGTTTGGGAGAATTAAGCCTTTGCTTTGCCTTCCAATGATTATTAAATAGTTGATGGCTTCACATCTACACCCTCTATAATCATAATATTATTTAAATTATTTTATTTTGCTTAGAATTGTTAATGAAACCTCTGTCTTCTTTGTGAAGGATAAATCTTCATTATTTCATATATATTTATTGCCAATCATCATATTATTCGTTATTCTCCAGAACCTTCTGGACTGCAGCCTCAGCTCCGGGATGCCATGGTTCCTGGGTTCGAGAACTGTCTTCTGAATCCTGCCGTTGTCCTCCTTACTCTGTCCTCTTTGTTTGAGTCGCTCTGGTTGCCTTCAGAGAGCCTCTTCAAACCCAGCAGAGCACTGCCATCAAACCAGGTCCTTCTGTCCTGAATCCCGGAAAGACAACTCATGGAAATCAGTTGCATCCTGCCACTTCTCATCTCATACTTTGTGTTATATACCTAAAAGTTAAGCTTAAAGAAGTTAATGCATTTCTTCAGTTCCAATTTATAAGCCACATTTCTGCATGTCAAAACCACTGCAAAGTCTACATCTTTTTACCTCTGAATCTTTGCTATCTACCTCCATCAATGCAAATGTCTGCTAATGGATGATGTATAAATCTAAAAAGAAATGTGCGTTTTGATTCTTATATTTTATACTTATGGTGGATTCTGTGTACTGTATATGTACTCTGTTTTGTCAAAACTACAATAAACAATGATCCAAAGAGCTCTTAAACACATGTATGCTGCAGACTGTAAACACTGATTAAAATATATGCATATTTTTACAATTTAAGTTCCAGTGACATTTCATAAATAATAAGATTAATATTAAGGATTGATCAATTAGGTTTCTTTGTTTATGTCACTTATAAGTCGCCGCCTTCTTATTTTTATGAACTCTGCATGATGGCTTTTGTGTAAATGGGACACTCCAAGCATGATCAGGATCAGAATTTTTAATACTAAGTAAATTAAGAAAAATACAACCAGAAAACAGATTAGTGACATGAATCAGAATGATGTTCATGGCCTGTAATTCAGTTTTGCATGGTGTGCATAAAAAAAACACCCCAAAATAGACACTGAGGGTCATTATCTGAAGGGTAATTCTGTTACTTCATTTATTTGTTGTTTTTGTTTTGGGTGGGGATGGGGTTGGAGTGCCATAAAGATCAGAGACTACAAAGAAGTAGTGTTAAGGGTGCAGATTTGCAGATATCTGGAAATTATTCTAGAAGAAAAGGACCGATTTAAGAAATCTTAATGCAAGTACTCTTTAGACCCCCCCCTCCCAACCCCCCCTGTAGACTTTCAAGGTTGTTTTCATTCACAACCAGTTCTGCTCACTGGGGAGTTAAATCAGCAGAGCCACTGCCAGGGTAAATAGCACATACAGCCAAGTTACTCCCATGCAATTAATCGACTGAATCTCCTCTCAAACCCCCCCCCCCCCCCCCCCCCCCCCCCCCCCACATCTTCTTCTTTTTCTTTCTATTTGCTTTGATGTCCTGTTCAAAATAAACGGTATATTATAACTGCAATGATACTGGCCAGTCAATAAGGTCATGTGTTTGGTGCAGCTGGTTTAAGAATAAAACAGGTCAGTAACTTGATCTTTAGTTTGTAACACTGTTGGTTGGCTGCCACTTAAATCAGTTTTATTGGTGTTTTTTTTTTTTACATCAAACCTTTTCTGGCATTTCCTACTTCTATCAATAGCAATGCTGAGTGTCCCAGCAATAGATGCATCCCACAGTTTGACTAGTTTTTACATGCATCAAAAATGGCAACATTTACAAAAGCTGTAATATAAAGCAAACATGTAACTTCCCACATTCTCAACATTTTTCCAAGGTTTGTAAATGGAACGATGATGACAAAATGACAACTGATGTGTGTAATTTTGCTTTCCAGCTACAATCTCCGGCAATTTGGGGTTTGTTTGAGTGATGTCAGTGCAGGAAGGTAACGTGCGGACAGACAAAACACAAGTGCTTAGACACATGACAGACAGAATCATGTGTAACCCTTACCCTGTATTTTTAAACTGAAAACCAAAATCATTATGTGATATGTTGATGTGATAGTGTCAGGAGACCAGACTATACTCGTCAAGGTGTTAATACTTTTTTAAGATCCAATGTAGTGGTTTCTAGCTCAGAAATTCATTAAAATGTTTGTGTTTCTCCAACAGGGAAAGTACTTTAGCACTTGCGCATGGACAGAAAATGCAATTGCATCAATTTTTTTTTCAAACAAACCTGGATATTTAGGAATAAATTTTTTTTTAATGTTTAAGTCTCCAATCAACACACAGTTTATAGGGATTTTTTACAAAATCAGTCTGAGCTCTGTTAGTGTGTGGTAGAGGTATCCAGTGAATATTTTTAAAAAGACACCCTCATCAAATGCTTATTACGGTATTGCAAATGGTTCTTATTTTCTAATTTTTTCAACTTTATTCTGAGTCTGTTTCATTTAACTTTGACTAACATATATTGTTTTCTTTATCACCGGAGAAGATGTAGAAACAGTTTTGTGTTTTGATCTGCCATTCTTGACTTTTTGGTTCTGTTAAAATTTTCATTTTGGGTTTAAGTGACGCTATTATATATTATTCTGTGGTGTTTGTCAATATTTGTATAATTTTTTAATTCTTAGTTTCACTCTTTCTTGTTATTTCTTTCAGTTATCTCTTTTTTTTTTTTTTAGCATTTTTGGGATTATTTATTCCTTGGTCTTATTTAATTATAGTTTTTCTTTCTCTTATCTTTAGGTTATGTTTTCCATGGCTTCATAGTTATCTCCAGTCCCTTCCCTTATCCTCTAGTTTTCCCCTTGGTCATTATATATTTTTGAGTCTTTGGTCCTATTTCCGTTTTGCTTCATTTAAGTTATGTCCTAATTTTATTTTAGCCCTGTTCACTCTTCACACACTCTTCTACACCTGCTCCCAATTAGCTGATCACCCCATTCATTGTTCTGTTTCCCATATATATATATATATATATATATATATATATATATATATATATATATATATATATATATATATATATATAATATATATATATATATATATATATATATATATAATATATACCCCTCCTCTGCAGTTCCTCACTGCTGGAATCTCTTATTTTGTATGTTCCCTGCCAATTCAGTCTGGATTAATGCCTCTGTTGCCACCTTAATCATTAAACCTACAAGAAACCATCGCTGAGTTCCAATTCAGTGGCTGCGTCCTCCGAAGGCCAGATTCGTAGGATGATTGCATCATAGCGTGGCGCTGAGATCTGTTCGGATTGCAAGACTCCTCGTTATGCTGCCAACAAATGCATCTTCCTTTTTGCCTGTTTTCAAGGATGGGTCCAGTGTATCATATGTAGCCTTGGATATCCTGTGACTCCGAGCAAGCTGGCTGCTCCCTGATTAGAGGAAAAGGTGATAGCGCTGAATAGCGGAGAATATTGTAAGTGAAGTTTATTATAATACAAATATGTGAATAGTTCTGAAATTTATGAAAACTGTTTTTTAATTAGTTAATGTGGCGGATAATGTTCGGTTTATTGAAAGGTTTTCATCTGTCCCCATGTAAATGGGTCTGGTTGTCATATAAGGACAGATTCTAATATATCTGTAGTGTGGGTACTATAAATCTGATACGGTACTGCTGTTGAATCTCCTCGAAAATGTTAAATAAATATATAAAAATAAACAGCAGTGAGAAGTTCGATATTCATTCTTTTCCTGCTTTGTGTGTCAAATCTCATGGTGGCTTAGCGACAGAGTGTAAGGGCAGTGAGAGTCTTGGAAGGCTGAACCTGGTTGAAGCCACTGTCCTTATTTTCATGGAGCTCGAAGGATCCAGTCCAGATAGAACGGGTCCTTGGAGAATGCAGCCGGTGAAATCGAACACACCCCCACTCTGCATTTGGGTCCAACAAACCTTACATTCTGTTTTTCAACAACAACAACAAAATAAAAAACTAGTTATTTTTATAACTGATAGGATACTTACCCCTTATAGTTACTCCACATGTTTCCATTTACAAAAGACCTAAATTTTCCATTGAGGTCAACAGTTTTTACTTTTGTACATTTGGATATGATTATAACATAAGAATTTTAGCCATCTTATGAATTTTAAATGTTTTTGGTGAGGATCATAAGGCCACAAATATTTACAGTCCATAAAAAGACAGCAGGATGTTCCTGTTCTCTGTGTTTCTCTCAAAAGGTGCTTTGCCTCCTCTATCAATCTCTCCAACCTGCCTCCCACCTGTCTTTGCTCTCCTCCCTCCATCCTCTACCCAGCTCTTTATCAAGCCTCCCTTCATCAGCACAACCCTTTATTATCTTTTGCTACAGTGTTAGCAGTAGAGTGCCGTCAGCCTGACACTCTATCCCCTCTGCTGCCGTGCCCCTGCTTTCCAAAGGGCAGGAAGGCCCATCCCTGGCCCGCTGCCTGATGGGGTCTGACAGTGGTGTGTTCTGGGATTACAATCACTGAAAAGGGGGCATTCCAGTGCTGGCAGCTTTTGTCACAACACAGCCACTGTTTGCTTTTGACAAGACAGCTGTTCAAAGCGCCCCTAGCCCATGTGTTTGGTGTGAATAGAAAGAAGCAGAAGGTGACTTCCGTTTATCTATCAAGGGATGTCTGCTGGTAGCCTGACGTAGTCCGACTCAATTCTAGTCAGAATATGAGTCTGATACTGCTCCATAGAGCTGTGATTATGGGGCGTGTTTCGAACGAACCAGGAGAAAAAATGCCTCTGCACTCAATAGGATAGACCTACAACCAATAAGAGCAACGGAGTGCGTGACGTATGTTAAGCGAGGCATAGTTGTTGTCCACAAAAATCAAAGCGTGCAGTTTCACGCCTAGAATAAGAAGATGAGACTTGATCGCGTTTCTCTGTTCCTCTTTTAAAATTAATTTGCTGTCGATATCTTCTAGAACAGACCTAATAGCAGAATCTACTCACCTCAACTCTCCAGCGGCAGCCATTGTTGTCACCCAAGCGCGCTTTGGTCACGTGGTTGATTACGTTACTCTTGATCATCTGTCCATCATCGTATAAAGCCCGCCCTGACAATTTGATTGGATCGCCTGACAGTGGGCTTTAATACTCGCGCTACTATGGAGCAGAGCCAGACCGAACTTCCCCGAACTCAAACCTTGTGGGCGGGACTAAGTTCGGACTGGCACCCAGGCTAGTCTGCTGGTACCTTGACCTTACATTTCCTTCTTCAGCATGTTAACTTAAAAATATAGGCAGCCTGTCTCCTCAGTAAAACATGTATGACATTAGACAAAGCAACACAGAGTAAACAGGTTACTGATTAACAAGTAGATGTCTTGAAAAACTTCCTGCCTTACACTTATATATACAGTGATGGGACTAACGGCGTTGAAAGTAACGGCGTTACTAACGCCGTTACCTTGTTTTAGTAACGAGTAATCTAACTAATTACTTTGACTGTAACTATAACGCAGTTACCATTGCAGGCACCCCGTTACTGCGCGTTACTCAGGTCGCACAATGAACCTTTTTTCATGATAGGACTCGTGCGCAGCTGCGTGAAGCTGACACCCCACCCACGTCAAAAAACTCTGCAAATAGACTGAATGGTTAGTGCAACGTTAGTGCAGATTTGTGCAGAAAAAAATATTGTTTGTGCTACTTTTGTTTAAGAGATATTAAAGATTTATTTTAGGTCATCCAGAGGTGCGCGCCTTGTCCTGAGAGGGGAGGATGAGAATGGCTGATGAATAGTGAGATTCCGTCTGTCAGTTGAATAGGTGGGTGTTTCTGCTGGCGGGTGTTAACGTACAGCACACACAGAGAGATGGAGAGTGAGGATGACTCCAGCAGCAAAACAGCGTTTTCCACATGGAAATACCAGTGTTACGTAGAGCTGCGTTTCCCCATCACATAACGGTTTCCTCTGCATCTCCACACAGCGCAGGCGGCAAGAGTCACCGCGCAAGCGACAGGAAACGCGCATGCTCGCTAAATGCGCGCAACAGTCGCCCTGTGCTCGCGCCACAGGAGAACTATGGAGAGCGTGAACGATCAAATGAACCTGACAACAGCCAGAAATGATAGCCTATATGGAGAAAGGGAGAAATCTGGATGGATGGTTGGATGGATGGATGGATGGATGGATGGATGGATGGATGGATGGATGGATGGATGGATGGATGGATGGATGGATGGATGGATGGATGGATGGATGGATGGATACTCTGCCTTCTCAACTTACTGTTTTTTTTATTTTAAACAATATTTGATGGCCTTTGTGGCAGGGATGGAGATCCATATTTTATGTCACACACAGAGTATACATCTAGATAGATAGATAGATAGATAGATAGATAGATAGATAGATAGATAGATAGATAGATAGATAGATAGATAGATAGATAGATAGATAGATAGATAGATAGATAGATAGATAGATAGATAGATAGATAGATAGATAGATAGATAGATAGATAGATAGATGTTGCAGTATCTATAAAAACCCAAACACACAGGATTTCAGAATTAGACATCCCCAGTTATTAATTTCATATACTCACCGGATCTGAATGTCCTGTTATAAAACTTCACATGGCGTTCCCCCCTGATGTCATTTACGTTGAGTTGCAATAAATGCTAAACTCTCTGCAGGTTCTTGTCTTTGTCGTCCGCTCTATTCAGCTGGCTTTGGAAACACACGGCGAGAAGGTGGGGGCTGGGTGGTGAGGTTTACGGGGGCGAGAAACTCAAAAGTAACGCAATAGTTACTTTTACTAGTAACTAGTTACTTTTATTGTGGAGTAACTCAGTTAGTAACTCAGTTACTTTTTGGGAGAAGTAACTAGTAACTATAACTAATTACTTTTTCAAAGTAACGTGCCCAACACTGTATATATATAAAAAAATAGCTATCACTTTTCAAGCAAGGGGTCAGAATAGTGAATTCAGGAGTGGCCTATTCTCTTGGTGTTGGTCTAAACTCTAGCAGTGAATGATTTTCAGTGAACTACAGATGTTTATTGGATTTCTGCTATGGGATGTTGATGACAAAATTACAAAATTCCACCTATCCCTTTGCATATTCAGTCACGCCCCACTTTTTGAGTCATGTTTAGATCACAAAAGAATAAATATTGTAAATATTTGAAACAGTGCAAAACACATTTGTATTTTTGAAACTTCGCATCAGAGTCCAGAGCAATGCGTTTACATCTGCATGGTCTGTAGTTGTTTATATCACTTAGAACAGGTGAGTATGAAAACTTGTAATCATGCAATAATTTCTACATTAAGTTGCAGGAAATTCTGGAATATCTACTTACTGATGGCACAAAGACATGCAAAATTTAGTGTTATCAGCAAAACTATTTAAATAAATGTTAGAATAAAAAAATCAAAATTAGGGACACATGAAGATATTAAATAACAGTGGCCTGAAAACAAAGCCTTGATGAACACCACTTGTAATGATGTTGACATCTAACATATTTCAACAAATTCTATCCCAGTAATAGGTTTAGGGTAAATAAATCAGTATGTAATGGTGTGCTGTTGTAATTGCAGTCCAATTATGGCAAGACAAACATTTGACATGCTGATAAGATAAAACAAGAATGAAAAGAGAAAATTAAAGTTAAAAATAATCAAATGAAAAGCAAAAGCTCAACTAAACCATTACACAGATATCCATGCTTTAAAGCCTGCATCATGAAATAAGTTTCGGAAAAGTCTATTTTTTTCAAATTAAGGTTTTCTTTAAGTTAATTCTGACAAAAAGGTTATAATAAGTTATATCATTGCTTTGAATAATTTTTGACACTTTTTTCCTATATAACATTTCTATTCACTACATGTGTCTGATTGTGGGGTTTTCAAAAATCAAAATGTTACACTGATGAGGCAGAGGTCTCAAAAACTCATGTATAAATATGATAAACTTCCCTTTAAAGCATAATTATATGTGAAACACTCACCATGATACACTAATAAAACATTGCAATGTATATAAATAAGAAACAAACTTAAAAAAAAACATTTTTCTCATTAGTAGGTTTTTCTTGTTTAGTTAATAACCCTGCAGCTTAATACCTCATGCTACCTCCTCTCTTCCTCTCTCTGTTTAAATTGTCTGCGTTCAACGCTTGTGCTTCAAAACAATCTTGCTAAAGGAATGACAAAAATGCCTTCTTTTTTTCTGTACGACTGAAATCTATTTAGGAGGCATGTACTGTAATTAGCAAGTCATCCTGATGAATGCTTGTTGGGCCGATGGAAGCAGCTGGTCCTACACAGAGGAATGATAATGAATGGATTGCTTAACTTAAGGAGACGAGCTACATTCAACAGTACAGGTGGCACAAACCACAGAACATGTAACATTTCCTTTTTAGAAATTAATACATAACAATTATTATGTAGTTATAACACTGAATATTATACATTTGGATCTATTAAAAAATAAATAATAGGCTTAAAAGTGATGCTTTTTAGCAGATGCTCAAAAAAGCTTGTCTTGAGATATAGTGCCATCTTGTGGCACATTGGCTTTCTAACCAACTTAAAGGTATGGTGGAGGATGTTCTTTTTTAGGTGGATCATCAAAATTAGTGGTCCTCCTAAATGTCAATCATTCTGCTGATATGTTCACATAAGGCCATCCTATGCGCTCGTCACCATTTTCACTTACCGGTGGTGAGTCTGACATAGTGGAAAATTGCAAATCTTTTGGAAAGTAAGCTTGTATGAGCAATGCAGACAGCAACTTTTAAACAGAGCATGCACGAAGAGAAATGGGCTCGTGCATGCTCTCACATGCTTTTAATAGGTGCGGACACAGGGTTTGTGCATTTTTTTTAAAGTGGATAAAGTGGGTCTTTTTTTTAAAAAATCACAAAAAAATCCTCCACAGTAACCTTTAAACTGTAAAGAAAAATTGACTCTATTCATAATGAATTTATTACATATCAGTTTAATCATAATGCATTAAAAATATGGCAAAAAACAAGTATTGAATATTCGATTGTTTTCAAATAACAAATCAACAGGCTTGTAACATTTTTATGAAAAACATAATCATATCTCTTGGGCTGGAAATACATAAAACAGTGTAGAGTTCATATATTATGACTTAGATAGTGGGTTTATTCCTTCAAAGCTAATTTTTTTTTACAAATGCAACAGCTTGTTGATGCAATTCATGTTTTAGGACAACTGTCTGACAAATTCTGCAGCACCGAATCACTGAAATTTTTGAAGCACCAAATGAAAACATAATCATGACACAGACCCGATGACTGTATATTCCTATTACAGATAAGGCAAACGTGACTTGAGCTAGGTTTTCTGCTTACTTATGTTTTGTCCATACATTTGAGGTGGCTAAAAAGTGTCCAAAAAAGATAAAAAGCGTACTTAACCTATATTTCAAAATTCTTCCCATATGTGAAATTCTTTTTCTTGAAATATAATTAGGACGTTTTCCAAATGTCACCAACTTCACACATTTAAGACAGAACAGCAGTAAAAGTTGAAAGAGAAAGTAACCAGAGCATATATGAAAACCATTCCACCAGAAAAAGAAACAAGAAATCATTTATTTTCAGTGGTAGACAAAAGAAAGACAAAACAAAACAGGCTATTCTTTAATAAAAAGGCCAGAAGGAGGGATCACATGTGAGACTTTGTATGTAGATTCACATTGCCAATTTAAGTCTAAAATTGGAGCAGTCCAGTCTTATTTGAGGTTTTTAATTTGCTGGTTGGTAGCGTTAATCTTCAGATCCATTTTGTCCACTTTGTTGAGCAGGGAACCGATGGAGTCATCCTGTTCTTCAATCTCCGACTGAAGCCCCAGTCCGAGGTTCTTCAGTCTCGCCAAACCACTGGACATCTCATCTAAGGCATTCACAAGGAATGTTACACATTAGTCTCACAATGACCAAGAATTAAAAAGACCATTTAACCTTACATTAAACAAACTTTAAGAACCTTTTATTTTTTTTTACGTAGACACGTGATGACTGTTTATGGTAATAAAATATATATTCAATCATGATACATTTGAAACCATACATGAAATAAACCTGTTTTATAAATTAATGAATAACAGGGATATAAAAATGATAGATTATTTTACCTAAATTGTTGTCGAGGGTCTGGTGAGCCTCCTTTAGGTATCTGTTCTGCGGGTATCCATTCTGTCTGGATGAGCTGTCATCCATGGAAGCAGCAGCTCCAAAACCTGCAGGAAAAGAATGAGTAATTTTTTTCATGTATTTTAGTAGGATGATGCTGAAAACTTAATTTTGCCCGCTCTTACCTCCTGTATCCAACTTTCTTAGATTGGGGTGACTTGCTTGGTATTTATCCTCATGTTCTTTGCTGCTGGACATGGCAGTCTGTAGTCTGAGATAGTTACAAAAGCACCATTCAGCCAATCAGTGAAAAAGTGAAAAACAATCATAATAAAATCTAAAACTAATACATCTTCACCTAGCAGAAAATGAGTAAAAAATAAATGTAGCCACAATAGCAGGTCACAACAAGGAAGTGATACAAAGAAGGAGGAATTGAAATGACCTCTCATTAGCTTGGTAGACCTTTGGCTGTTCAGGTGCAGGCTTTGTTTCTGGTTTTCCCTTGAAGTAGTTGACGATTCCTCCCCACACACTCTTGATACTGGTGATATGCCTTTGACTGGTTTTCAGATCCTCCTCCATGTTGTCTAACATCCTGTCCGTCCTCTTCAGGGCCTCTCCCTGTCGCATCAACTCCTATACAGACACAAATGTCAAAAAAATAGGTGATATTCAAAAGAAGAAGGATGTAATATTTCAAAGCAGGAATTATGAGCACAAGTGTGTTTTTCCCTAAACCAAATGGTTGAAATTGTACTTCCACAATATAAATATAAGCTCATTGTGCAGCTACAGGTTTTGGTGCATCTCTGCGTCAGATAAGGGGAAGGCCTAATCGCTGCTTGTAAGAGATCACGACTGGTTTCAGCTGGTAGTTTATCTTTGCTATGCTAAGAGGGATTTGTTTAACAGGACATATTAGAATAATTATCAGAGCCCGAGGACATTCTAAGGATTATCAAAAGTTGGAAAAGTCTTCAGGAAGCCATTTGTCAATAATCACAAACCTCAAAATCAGTTCATTGATTCAAATGAGTTCAATCAGTGTTACATAAATACAAGTTAAATGGATGTGTCACCACATCCCATGTGCTTGAAATTTGCAGCTAAATACATGGACAAACCAAATGCTCTCTAGTGATATTTTATTAGCAGATGGGACAGAGAATGAGATTTGTGATAATGAGAAGAGGTCAGTTTGTAAAAAAACAAATGATCATGTTTGGCCTTATAATAATCCATCCATCGATTTTCCGTCATGCTTTTCCCTGCTGGGGTTGCGAGGGGTGCTGGTGCCTACAGTATCTCCAGCTGTCAGTGAGAGGCGGGGTCCAACCTGGACAAATCGCCAGTCCATCGCAGGGCAACATAGAGACAAACAGGACAAACAACCATTCACGCACACACTCACACCTAAGGAGGATTTAGAGAAGCCAATTAATCTAACAGTCATGTTTTTGGACTGTGGAAGGAACCCAGAGTACCCAGAGAGAACCCACATATGCACAGGGAGTACATGCAAACTCCACAAAGAAAGACCTTAGGCCAGAAATTGAATTCTGAATCTTCTTCTACACATTGTATGCATGCTCTCACACAAACAGATTTAAAAAGAAATTGTGGAAATCCCAACAAACCCATAGAGTTTTGGGAAATGTAACCTAGTTGAGTTTTTCATCATACAAATTGTTAATCATATTTATGAGTAATGAGAAAATGTAATACTGTAACAGAAAAATAATATTTTGACATTACTCTTTCGTTGGTCGCATAACATTGATGGAAAAAATGCATAAAACACTATAGCAACTATTACAGCATGGTAGTGGCAGCATCATGCTATGGGCTAGTTCACCTTCTGTTGTTTAGAATATTGAAGACAATCAAATACCTCCAAATTCATTGACATCAGATTAAATAAGTGGCTAGATGGTTTATGTTCCAACAGGACAAATTATCCCAAACACATAATCTTGCAGAATTATACAAAGTAGGTTTAACAACACTGATCTTTTTTATTGATTTTTGAATAGCAACAGTATCAACCCTACTGGCCAATGCAATATTTATGGGAAGTATGATCTGTATTAATTTTACTTTTAACAATGACTGAAAAGGTGTTTTAAAAATCAATCTAATTTATGGGATAAATGAGATTCGTGGCTTTTAAACTTTTAAAAGTTTCTACTGAAATAAATATTGTCTTTAAAAAAGGGATTTTGAATTTAAGAAACAGAAAGAAATACTGGGAGTAGATTTTATTTCCCAGGTATAGCCCGACAAGACTTTCATGTTCACATTTTCAGCGCTATCTGACTGTACCTCTGCAGTCTCCACACCCATCTTCTCAGATTCATAGATGAGACCGATCGAACGATAACTGCTGTCCACTGCTGACTTTGCTGTGCGCATCACTTCTTGCTGAAGGTACCTCTGCCTTCTCTCCGCATCTGTCAACCCGCTGTCATCTTCATCTTCAAAGCCTCTGTTTTTGGGTTTAAAATCTTCCTCATTGTCATCATCATCAGCAAATGGGTTGTGGGATTTTGGGTAGGCCATCTGTGAGAGAAACACAATGTTGAACTAAACAGCCTTTCACTCAAGTTTTCGGTGTGTAAGCATGATTAGCTTTAGTCAATAATGAGCTTTCACCCTCAGTATTACCGTATGTGTAATATAGAATCAATACCTACAAAAAACGCACTTAACTTTCCTATCGTTTAAGCACATTTTTGGTACCTTTTAAACTTTACAGTACGGTTAATAACACAACAAACCGTACAAAATAACTATTACAGAACAGAGTCTTTATCACCTAATCTGTTATAGCTTAGTTAGTAAAAGTGAACAGTTTAGCAGAAGTGCTGATTTTATTATTTATTTCTGCTTCTAAAGGATCAGCTGATTGAAACTTCGTAATATAGACGACTTTTATTTAATACAGAGCGCGTTAAACACATCTTGATTCCCGATTTAAGTGGTATAGCAAACATTTTTTAACGATATTTCAGAATAGGATTTGGCTGACGCTAGCCAGCCGATTAGATATGACCAATGGCCGCACCCGCTAGCAAAGAAACTACAGCTCGGCAGACTAAAAGTAAATTTAATTTCCTCATATATTGGAAAAGTCACTTTTTTGTTTGTTTCGTAAACAATGGTAAAAACCATGGTGACAGGCAAACCTTTTTACTGTCGAAATCTCCAGACGTTGTAGTTGGTCTCTCAGCTGACCGGTAGCTTCCTGTCACGTATAGTGACGTAACTACGTCACTTCGTAGTGGATAATTCTGCGTAACAAAAACGCATAAAGCAGACTGAAACTACGGTGGCCGGGAAGTGCAAACCAACAATACAAAATCCGAAACACTTTTACAAATCTTGAAACACCAGCTTCTCAAAAATGTAAAACACGCGATATCTAATCAAAGACAGAGTTGTCTTTATCAGTATACTCCCAAAATTATTTTTATATTTGTATAAGTGTAATAAGATAATAATAATAATAATAATAATAATAACAATAATAATAATAAGACATAAGATATTTGCAAGACATTCTTTCTCATGAATGTGAATTTTGTTACGTTACATTCATCATTTCATCCTCATTTCAACTTCAAACAACAAAAGGTGTTTATAGGAAAAAAGGTACGTTTCTATTTGTCATTTTGCATTTTAATACTTTTATGACGTTATTATGGAGTAATATATATATATATATATATATATATATATATATATATATATATATATATATATATATATATATATATATATATATATACACTATATTGCCAAAAGTATTTGCTCACCCATCCAAATTATTGGAATCAGGTGTTCCAATCACTTCCATGGCCACAGGTGTATAAATTCAAGCACCTAGGCATGCAGACTGTTTTTACAAACATTTGTGAAAGAATGGGTCGCTCTCAGGAGCTCAGTGAATTCCAGCGTGGAACTGTGATAGGATGCCACCTGTGCAACAAATCCAGTCGTGAAATTTCCTCGCTCCTAAATATTCCACAGTCAACTGTCAGCTGTATTATAAGAAAATGGAAGTGTTTGGGAACGACAGCAACTCAGCCACGAAGTGGTAGGCCACGTAAACTGACGGAGCGGGGTCAGCGGATGCTGACGCGCATAGTGCGAAGAGGTCGCCAACTTTCTGCAGAGTCAATCACTACAGACCTCCAAACTTCATGTGGCCTTCAGATTAGCTCAAGAACAGTGCGCAGAGAGCTTCATGGAATGGGTTTCCATGGTCGAGCAGCTGCATCCAAGCCATACATCACCAAGTGCAATGCAAAGCGTCGGATGCGGTGGTGTAAAGCACGCCGCCACTGGACTCTAGAGCAGTGGAGACGCGTTCTCTGGAGTGACGAATCGCGCTTCTCCATCTGGCAATCTGATGGACGGGTCTGGGTTTGGCGGTTGCCAGGAGAACGGTACTTGTCTGACTGCATTGTGCCAAGTGTAAAGTTTGGTGGAGGGGGGATTATGGTGTGGGGTTGTTTTTCAGGAGCTGGGCTTGGCCCCTTAGTTCCAGTGAAAGGAACTCTGAATGCTTCAGCATCCCAAGACATTTTGGACAATTCCATGCTCCCAACTTTGTGGGAACAGTTTGGAGCTGGCCCCTTCCTCTTCCAACATGACTGTGCACCAGTGCACAAAGCAAGGTCCATAAAGACATGGATGATAGAGTCTGGTGTGGATGAACTTGACTGGCCTGCACAGAGTCCTGACCTCAACCCGATAGAACACCTTTGGGATGAATTAGAGCGGAGACTGAGAGCCAGGCCTTCTCGTCCAACATCAGTGTGCGACCTCACAAATGCGCTTCTGGAAGAATGGTCAAAAATTCCCATAAACACACTCCTAAACCTTGTGGACAGCCTTCCCAGAAGAGTTGAAGCTGTTCTAGCTGCAAAGGGTGGACCGACGTCATATTGAACCCTATGGATTAGGAACGGGATGTCACTTAAGCTCATATGTGAGTCAAGGCAGGTGAGCAAATACTTTTGGCAATATAGTGTATATATATATATATATATATTACTAACAGTACTACAGTACTACGGCTGGTGTTTAAGTAAATTTGATAATTTTTCACTCCTACTAAAATTTTGATTAATTAACGATTAGGATTCGAATATTACCATAAAAAAATTATTATATATTATATAATTACATGTTATTATATATAATCATAACCTTGTAATTAAATAAAAATATTTTGAAAAAATTTCTAATGTGACAAACAGTGGTCCATGGTAAACATTTACTTAAGAATAAATTAAGTATAGCTTTTGTTTTATTACATAGGTGACATTACTTAAGTATAAACCAACTATCCATATCTTTAGAATGTTTATATGTACTAAATCTAAAAAAAAAAAGAATATCTAATGGGGAAAATTAAACATGTAGATATAAACTGAAATGCTGTAGTACTACTAATTCTATTGCTACTATAAATAAAAATATAATGAATTCCTCTCAATGATTCTGGAGGGGGGTTCAGTTGTTTCGACTTTAGATGCATGGCTTAGTTTGTCCGCGCTGAGCTTCCGTACTGCGGCTTCCCCAGCGCTAGTAGCCGCTGACTAACCTCAGCGCTGAATTCATTCCGTAGGCTTTATGTAGAGACGTAAACATGTCTGCAATGGGAGGCAGTACGAGAGGGTTTTATTTCAATACAGTGCTGTCTCTGGCCCGCTCCTTAGCCGCCCACAGACCCGCCCCGGCTGAAAAGGTGAGAAAAGAGAAGAACGAGGGATTTCACTTTGATAAACATGAACGCTAATTAGCCTAGTTGAATGATTGCTGCTGGTGTTCTGGGCTTCACTCCGCTTCCGCACAGGCGGTGTCTTTTTTATTTGGACCACATACCTGTCAGCTGTGCCTAGTTTAACGATTCTCTGTGTGTGTCAGCGATTAGCAGTGACTAATGTGGGATCCTCTGTTTATGTAATGGGTGGAAAAGTGGGATGTAGATGAAAATGTAACCGTTGGTGGTTGCTGTCTGTTATCATTATTGCTGCATCACAAAGGGCAGAGAGCAGTCCGACTGGATGAACGCAGCAGTCAAACAGGTTTATGCCATTAAGGAGAGCTCACTGACCTGTTAGAACAGGAGAGCAAATACGTATGTCTAATTTTCATATAGTGATATAAACATTTGGATGAGTCATGCATATGGAGCCAAGTATTCACACACAATAAATTAATTTATCTGAGTTCATCAGTGTCTTAATTATTATGGTCTGTTATTTGCTTCAAGTTATTTGTTTTGTAAATTTTGAATAAAGCAAGTGACCAAAAGGAAAATTAAAAACAAGCTCAAGATACATATTTTTTTTTAAACCATTTTTAGCAGTTGTTTCCAACTGATACTTACAAACTGGGATACATACACCTGTTGTCAATGGCGGTTCTAGACCAAATGTACCAGGGGGCCAGGAGGGAGGCAGCGTTGTGTTCATGGGAGCACAGAAAAGCATGAAATAAAAAAAGGGCAAGGGATAAAAAAAAAAATAAGAAAGCTGCATCAAGTAAAATTTCCATTCAATTAGGTTTAATTAAAATTCTGTTTCTTATTAGGTCAATATACATTCAGGATTTAGGGATTTTACACATTTTTTTTCACTTGATTTAAGTTAAAAATTTTTATTTTATTTTTTTTTATAAAATCTGAATTAGAACTCAAGAAAAGCTTGAGCTTTTGAAAGAGCTTTTGAAAAAAAAAACATTTAGTAGATAAAAACTGGGATCTCAATACCACTGAATCCTTATTATCACCTTTTTGTTTTTGAATTATTAGTAAAACAGAATTTGTAAAGGGAAAAAAAAGTAATAGACATGTTCTACAGGGGCACTGGCCCCCTTTTATTAATGCTATAATCTTACATCGAGGGTGATTTCTGAATGGATATTTGAATTTATTTAAACATTTTGATTTCCTGGATAATCTATGATGTTATAAACGTATGCCTGCAAATCAATAAAATCAGGTCTATTCTAGAAAGATATTGTGATCTGCTTTTATCCATTCTAATACGTGTTTACATCAAGAGAGTAGGGAGAAAAACTAGGTCAATCTGTCATCATTTATCAAAATATTCTTCTTTTATATTGAAATATTCTGTTTGAATCTGACGAAGACCTAATTCAGTCCAAAAAGAACTTTTTTAAAAGTGTTTTTGCGACAAAAGATATGTATATTTACTTATGGCTTAACATTCGTTTCCAATCTTTCTATTTCTTGGTTTAAAAAGAATTAAACACAGTTGTTGTAAAATGGAAAGAAGTTGCCATATCAAATCTAATTTTGGTTTGATATGGCAACTTCAGAGGGAAATAATATGGCCAGCTAACGTTATACTCTGTAGAAGGCTATCATTTTATCAGTTTTTATCACTCTACCCAGAAACAACAACTCATATGTTTTGTTTTGATTATCAAATACATCAGTACATCATTCTTTAAATAAGCTAATTTAATCATAACATGCATTTCTATCCATGGGTGCATTAATCTTACCAAAATCTTGTGTCAATAAAGGGTTAAATCTCAGTTTAAAATCCTCCTCTGGATATTAAAATATTCTCAGTGCTCAAAACTGTCTAAAATGTCTTATTCCAACTTGTGTCTTTTTTTTTAAGCTTAACAAATATTTAGTCCTAATATCTTGACTTAGTTGTTTGTTTAAATATAACCACAATAACAGTCATGCATGTGTTTATATCCCTACCCAACTTCACACAGAAGACATCACATTTTAATTCACATTATTCTGTTTATTTCAATATAATAGTGCTCTAGTGTAACTGTTTGCACCAGCAGGTATATGTTTTTATCTTAAAGTAATCTGTTTGTGCTCGTTCAGGTCCAGAAGCTGCAATGCATGTGTCCAGTGGATGTCCGTGGTGTGTTCACTTTAGATGTGCGACGCAGAGATGCGGTTATTGCGCTTGCTGTGTTTTTGGTGGAGTCGGGCCTGCAGGTAGGCGTTTAGTGTTTCTAAGGAGTTAGCAGCTTTATTGGCCTTAAGAGAAGTTTTATACCTTCCATGCATAATTTATAGCAAAAAAGTGCTAGATGCTGCATACTTTTACTTTTAAAGTGTAGATAGAAATGTTTAACATCATAAATAGATATTTTCAATCTACACTTTTTAGACTTTTATTAAAACGTAAAACTCAAAATACTCAAAACCAATTTTCAATACTGTAGGGGAATAAATAAATTTAAATGTTTATGGCATAGTAATATGTTATTGACATGAAAAACTCACCTGTAATCTCAAAATGGGACATGCTTACTCAACAGAAGTACAGATCCAATTTCTTGAATAATATGTATGTATGTGTGTATATATATATTAGGGCTGCAAGTTGATTAATCTGTTGATTATTTTTCCATTAATCAGTTAAATTATCGGATAGCCAAAGGTTAATTAAAAAAGACTTTTTACGAAACTAAACCAGGTGAAACTCCAACTTTTCCACATGAGGAGTTCTGGATAGAGCATATCGAGAGACGATTTTTATCTTGAATGCAAAATGTTTATATATTTTTCACAATCTTGGTATAATTACTGCTCTAAGTGGGTTGCTCTGTCAGCTAAAGGCATGTTTTAGAGTCTCTATACTGCAGTTAACAATTAATCTATTACTAATAGTTGATCGATCGATCAATCAATAATCGAATAACCACGATTAATCTGATTAATTGTTTCAGCCCTAAAATATATATATATATATATATATATATATATATATATATATATGGTAAATAAAAAAATGGCATGTACTTATATAGTGCCTTTATTCAAGTTGGGAGACTTGACCAAAGCGCTTTACTTTACATTCATTCACCCATTCACGCACACACTCACACACTGATGGTGGCAAGCTACATTGTAGCCACAGCTGCCCTGGGGCTCACATATATATATATATATGCTCATATATATATATATATATAAACATTCTTATTTTATCATATGATATACATATTTTATGATCCAGGTACTAATTAAAACTGAGCTATAATGTTTTCAATTTCTTTGTTTTATCAGATAACCAGTATTACAGTAGTTAACTTTTTGCTTCAACACTCTCACAAGGCTCCACTCTATGTGTATCACTGTACTTAGCTTATTTCAGTAATCTCATTAAGAAGGTGATTAGACATTAAGTTGACCCTGTAATCCTCTAAACCAATCAGGTTAAGACATTCTTCGTTACCGTCTGATTTTATAGAGACTGTTTCTCAACTCTTAACATGAATGTTTTTTTAATATTGTCAATGATTCCAGATAGGCTGACAGATTTTTTTAGCCTGCCTCATAATTGTGAGCTTTCAGAACCTTGTAGGTAAACTAAGATAATCCCAAGTGCATTTGTTTCTGGAATGCAATGATTTGCTTTTCCTCCTGCAGCACAAAGACACACTTGTTCCCTACTTGCTGAGTCTATTGAAAGGCCTGCCACGAGTCCAGTGGATCGAAGAAGGGTTGGGAAAGAAAGAGAAGGGTATGTGAAATCCTCTTACCTTTGATTTACAGCAGCCTTTATGTAGATGCGACAGCAGTAGGCTAGAGGACCATTTTTCTAAGTCTTTACAGCACAGTTGTAACATCAATTAATCATTTAACATGAGGAAATTGAGTAACCCATGCATTTTAACTTTTACAAGTAAATGTAAAAACCCTTTGTAGAAGGCGGTTTCAAGTTTGGATCTTGTTGTGTTGTATAATGGGGTATAAAGGTTCAAATTTGAATAACTGCTGGTTTGCTCTTGCTCAGTCTATTGAACGGCGACAGAGCAACATAAATCCATGCAGAACTGTATCCTTAAAGTGCAACTTACTCTAAATAGTACAAAACTGTTATATTTTCATTGGAGCTTAGCATATATATATATAAATTCATGGTTTGATTTATAGTAAAGGGGCTTATGTCGGCCCAACATGGTATTGGAAAAAATTCTCTTTCTTACTCGTTGTTCCCTTGTTGTTATCTATTAAATACTGTATATGTCTTTATACTGAATTTGACTTTTTATTTAAATTTGTGTTTCCATGTTTTATTTATTTATTTTTTTTTAGATTTTCTTCCAGTTGCAGAAAACTTCAGTTTTTGTCTAGTGACACTTTTATCAGATGTGGCTCAGAGAGACCCAGGTTCCCGGCTTGAGGTCAGCTGGAAATGGTTGAACATGATTTTTGACTCCAGGGGAACACATTTATAAATGCTAAGGTGTTGTTTATGCTGCCTTCTCTGCAGATCCTGAACACCATACTGGAAGTCATGCAGGCTTTTCAGGATATGGTTCAAACCCCAGATAATCACGACAAAGGTATATATAAAAGTAAAAAAAAAATATCTACTTTCTTAAAGTTCCGTTTTTTTTCCTGAGAAACAAACCTTTTCTTCTGCAGTTTTCTTGTGCCGATACATTGTTCCGGGTCTGCTCGGTATGGCTCGAGCATTCGGACGCTACAGCAACACAGAAGAAGCCCTGCTGTCCAAGCTGTTCCCCAAAGACTCGCCTCAGATCCGCTGCGTAACAGAGGAAAAAGAAGGCGTGCGGCGTAGATCCTTCAATGACTTTCGCTCTATAATGCCATCTTCGTTGCTCACAGCTGTTCAGAGTGACACTCTGCGCAGGCGAATGGCGAACAACCTGGATTCCTCTGCACAGGTTTGGATGTTGTGTGGATTGACAGATCTGTGTGCACAGCTTCAGATTAGTAAATGTTTCAGAACCTGTATCTTTCTGATGCCAAAGGTGTCTAATTTGCTTTCTTATAGATCCCTACAGACCCAGCAGGCCACTCACCCTGCTCTCCCACAGCGCCTGGCCCACATTATTTTGAAGGTAAAAGTAACAAAGCTAAATTCTCCTTGATTACTTTCCTTCAGGTTATCAGGGCCTTCATGGCCTTACATTGTTAATTGTACACCTTTTTTCTTTAGTGTATTTATTACACATTTATATGAAACACCAGCAGAAGATGAGGCATAATGGTGAAGTGGACGAAAAAATGAAAGAAATTCAATTTCTGTCAAGGACACCAGAGAAAAGAGGGCTGCATATTTACATGTAATGTGTTCAGATTAATTTTACATCAAAAGTAGTATTTAAAATCAACTACTACTTTGCTGATTTGAAAGAAACTGATTTTCAGTTTAATTTGACGTTGAGCTTTGCATTTCAACACTTTTTGTGTTTGTCAATTATGTGAGATATAAATAAAATCCACTGATTAATATGTTTAAAATGTATAGAAGTTTGATAGTTGTGGGTATTTTTTTTTTAACCATAGGATTAATGCAAACTGAAATTTGTAGGGAAATCATATTTAAATGTCAAATCATTCTGGCTTAAACATGTATATAAATGTACTCTTTTTCATAAGATATTGTACCAAAATTTACATAAAAAAAAAATCCTGTCTCAAAAGCTGTTGTTCTTTTTTTCCGTTATCTTATGCAGACCAGTTAGTTATACGTCAGCTTGTACACCTAATTCCTGCCAATCATATATAAAAGGTAATCTGTCAATCAAATGTTGTCGGTCATAGCATCTTGATTCATATGTTGCTGCTAATAGACGCAACGGTTGAAATAAGAAATTAGAATCATTTCCTTTACCATTGAGTTACATCCCAGTGTTCACTGGGATGGACGGCTGTAGAGCAGGCGTAGAGCTAACAGAACGGCCAGCGTTGCGAGGCAAGGGCTCAAACATATACGGCTGTAAGCCTCCTACACCAAACCAAGCTTCCGCTGCCCTGGCGTCCTCTTCCACAACATCTTTTTCCTCTAAATTAAAAAAAGTATGATGGTGGAGACTCATCCACTCAACATCTCCGACACAAAAATCTCCTCCTCTTGCATGCTGTCCATAGCATTCCTTGACAGTGTCCTTTTTAGTCACCAATTTAGTGCCACTTCCTCCCAATGTAATTTCCCACTGGGAACCTACTAGTACAACAATGCGTACGAGAATCCGGCCACAATCAAAATTGCTTGCAAACCTTCCGCCACAACAATCCCGCCCTCTTGATAGACAACCAATCACATTCACTTTATTCACTTGTTTAAAGTCGAGTACCACTCGGGAGAATTCGGAAACAGTTGGAACAGCCGTTTCCCTATGACTTTAATTATGTAAATGCTGTTTCTCGTTTTAATATGACTTCAGGGTCCCTACTTTTTACTCATTTTTTTTTTTTTTTTCTCTGAATTGAATCCCAGGTGCCTATCTTCCCGACAGCAGCTCAGTAGACCCAGATTACTATTTCTCAACGATCAGCTCCAGTTTTTCAATGTCTCCTCTCTTCCTGGGTGCCAGTGAAAATGAGGTTGAGGTGCCCATTGATCTGCTTCGACAGCTACTCAGCATGGTGCAGTACCTTCTTCTTTTTAAAAACAACATTAAGATTCTGCTTCGGTTGGTTTACGTTCTCTAAATCTGAACCTCACATGTTGTTTTACAGGTGAAAAAGTTTGTTTCAGACTCCTTCTTGAAAACTCTGGATGCCACTTTGACAGCAGTTATCGAGGTAATAACATAAAAGCAATGTATTTAGAATGGTTAAATGCAAATGTAAACATCACATTACAACAGTGGACTGATTTTCTGTATTGCTCTTGTCTTGTTTCTTATTTTGTAAAGTCTAACCCTGGGATCAGCCTCCATTACAAAACCTTCAGTGACCCTTTGTATGTGTGTGTGTTCAAAATGCTGCGAGACACACTGTATAACATGAAAGGTAAAGCATTGTCCTTTATGTATACGCCTTGATAAACTCCCTATCTAGTAGTCTCCAAGTTAAATACCCTGTCAAACTGTCATATTTTCAGCCTTGCAGCCCGTGTTTGTGAGGGAAGTACATGACTTTGTCCTGGAGCAATTCAGCAGCAGCCAGTCGGAGCTGCAACGAGTGCTTCATGATACAGGCGGGTTGCCCAGCGAACAGAGCCCTCTCAAACTCCGTTGCCAAGCCAACGCTGCCTGCGTGGACCTCATGGTGTGGGCCGTCAAAGATGAGCAAGGTAATCAATGTGAACAAAGCTCTGGTTTGTGTTTGATGTCATTATCAGAGAGGGGCAAGATACTTTGATTCATTCTAGATGTCTCACTTTGTTTTGTTTTTTTTCCGCTTTCCAGGAGCTGAGAATTTGTGCACAAAGCTGTCAGAAAAGCTTCAGTCAAAAACATCTAGTAAAGTTATCATTGCTCATATGCCCCTGCTCATTTGTTGCTTGCAGGTTTGTATATGAAGCAAAATAAAACACAAACTGCTCAAGGAATGAGATTAAGTGATTTATATTGTTTTGTTTCGCTCTCTCTCAGGGCCTAGGGCGTCTGTGTGAGAGGTTTCCTGTTGTAGCTCACTCTGCAACAACTTCTCTAAGGGATTTTTTGGTTGTTCCGTCCCCGGTTCTTATTAAACTCTACAAATATCATAGCCAATGCAGCGCAGGTACGTACTGTAAACACTAACTACTTATAATCCACCTTGTAGCTTTGTCTTGACCTTTTATGGATTAATGTTTTGTTAACTAAGATGGACATGTAGAGCACCCTCAGTAATTATTAACAGCCCTGGTAAAGATGCCTTAGAATAGGTTCAGATTGATTGCTGCAACATTGTCATTCAGTTCCTTATTTCAAGCCTTTAATTCATTGGAATTAATTGATTTGGGGAAAAAGACTGATGTACCAACTTAATTTCTCCACTGTAATTTTAATAAAGTCAATCGATCAAAAAGACTATTTAATGCTATTGACAATTTTGCTTCCCAACAGGAAGGCACTTAGCCTTCCCATGTTCACAAGGTTGGAGCATACAGAAAGAGCTATGTTTTACCCTTTTGCACATCGTCTAATCCATACAGATCATCTACAGTCCTCTTCTATGCTCTCTTCTCCTCAGCTCACCCCGCAGATGGAAGAAGGTTTATCTAGCCACAGTTTTTGAATCCCTATTTTCATGTGGTCACAGTTTGAGGTGAAGCTCCAGTAGTTTTCCACAAATTCCCCATATTGGGGTTTTGATGGAAGGAGAGAAAAGGTGTTTTCCTGGAATGCCTCTCTAACTAGTAGTTGGTTTGTAGATACAGTCATAAGATTCAGTTGGAGACTGCTTGGAATCTAATAGTGGACTCTTTGCTGCAAGTAACTGACAGTTTGGTTTGGACATTTTTATTAACCTGCACTACCCTCCCTCTCATACAAACAAACATGGGTCCTTGTCCAATCTTGCTCCTCCTGTTTCAGCAGTTTTAAACTCTAATTTAATGCTCTGACTGTCTAACATTGGCTAGTTTGGTAAGAAGCTCTTTATTGATAACAATTTCCTGACTTGCCAAATTCAAATCCTATCTGCCTTACCCGAATAGAATAATTGTCTCTTAAAAATGGATGGCTAGATGCAGTAGGCATTAGTGTTGGATCGGATTTAAATCCCAGGATTCACAAAGTAAGGGGTGGCTTATTAAAAATCCATAGGGCCTCTGATTGATTTAAAGGGCCAATAAAGTGTTTTATTTTGTTAAAAACAAGTCCAGAGTACATTTTCTGGAAAGACACGTTGCATCCTTTTTTTGCCTGAGATATCTTTGCTGCAAGACAATGAATTGATGCATTTATTTATCCAGTCATTTATGTATTTATATAGCCTTTTACCATTAAATCCATTAAGGTAAATAAACACACCAAGCTCTAAAGGTCAAGTTTAATATCATTTGGGAGGAAGCAAAAAAAAAAAAAAACAACTGCCTGGGATGAAAGTCTAGAGGACAAAATTAGTCTGACTAATTATACAACATGTAGCGACAGCATCAATAACACAATTACAGCATCATCCACCATTGATCTGAGCTATAACAGATAACAGAGAGTGCGTTTCAGGTTACAGATTTTATCTGTTTTGTTTTTTCTATGCTGTCCCAACAGCCCAGCCCTTCATAATTCATCTTTTGAATGTGACATAAGTTTTTTTTTTTTTTTTAAGGAACGGGTGAAATTAGGATAAATGTGACGAATGAGCATTCTCAGTCAACTATCAACATGCTAACAAACAAAAAGGACCAGCCCTCCATGTATGAGCAGCTTAGAGACATTTCCATCGACAACATTTGCAGGTAAAATGGGAACACACTCGACACAGCTGAGATTGGAACATCAGAGCTCATTTTCATGGGCTCCTTCCTTTTGTTCTTCTCCTCCTTCAGATGTCTCAAAGCTGGTTTAACAATGGACCAAGTGATCGTAGAGGCCTTTTTAGCTAGTCTCTCCAACCGTCTGTACATTTCACAGGAGAATGAAAAGTGAGCAGTATCTCTAGTGGGAAAAATAGGAAATCTGAATCTAGAATACATTTGAATGAGGGTGAATCGGTTTTAAAAATATAACTTTTCCTCCTCCCAGGGACGCTCATCTAATTCCAGATCACACCATTCGAGCACTGGGTCATATTGCTGTCGCTCTGAGAGACACTCCTAAAGTTATGGAGCACATCTTACAAATCCTTCAGCAAAAGTTCTGCCAGCCTCCATCACAGCTGGATGTGCTCATTATAGACCAGTTGGGCTGCATGGTTATCACAGGAAATGTAAGTCCAAACCGATAGAGAAATGACACCTCTGATTTTTTTTTTTCTTCCATGAATTTAATTCATTTGGGATTAGATGGAATATAAAAGTTTGTGATATAAGGGTGAAAATGAATGAATAGATTTAACTTTTTTTTTTTGGGTGAAACAAAGATTACATGTTGTCACAAGATGGACTGAAGCGTTGCTATTACTGTGCATCTGGTGGTTGTTGCCTTTTTATTCAGCACCCTGCATTAGGAACAACAGCCAGGATTTCAGCTGATTTACCAGTTGGTTTTAATACGGTGTTATGTGACAGCCCATCAGCCTTGATTGCTAGGCAGGCTACTTTTAAGAGTTTAAAATAGATTTGCAGTTCATTGATTTGCATGCTATTCCCTGTCTTGTTTTGTTGTAGCAATACATCTACCAGGAGGTTTGGAATCTGTTTCAGCAGATCAGCGTGAAGGCCAGTTCTGTGGTTTACTCTGCTACCAAAGACTACAGAGATCATGGTTACAGGTCAGCTTCTGTTCTTTAAAATTCAGGCTTTATCATATCTTATTATATTATATTATATCATATTTTAGTGTCAGATTTGTTGAACAACGTGCTGGAAACCAAAACGAACAGGCCCATTTCTTTAAAATTATCCGGATGAAAATTAATCACTGCAGAAACCAACAAAATACATTAAAAATACTTGAAAAATGATGGGCTTTTAATTGTTCCCTATATCGCTTTAAAGCTTAAACTCTCTTTTGCCTTCATTGTCCTCTAAACCTTAAGAGTTCATTTGGTACAGATGTGGAAGAAAAAAACATTAGAAAAAATTTAAAATATGGAAGTTTCAAAGTGACTTGTTTGGGAACATTGACCTTTTCTTTATATGCAATTGGGTACCAACAATTTTTTCACATAGGTGTGTTGACTTCATAACAATGTTTTATTCCAAACAAGGTTAAATGCTTTGAAATGAAACATTGCAATAGGATTGCAAAGTTTCACTAGATCTGAATGGGTAAAAAAAAGAGGCAATCCAGTTTGGAGTAAAACTTCAAATGTTTTGTTCTTTTCTCACTCCTACTCAAATGGTTTTTCCCTTCTGTTAATAAGATTGACAGTTTTGAAATTTTGTAATTTACGTCCTGTGTAATGTATGTTTATTTCCACCCGATCATAGTCTCAGTCCACATCATCTCTCCACCTTTTTTTCCCTTCAAGGCATTGCTCTCTGGCTGTGATCAATGCTTTGGCAAACATTGCAGCCAACCTCCAGGGGGAGCAGCTGGTGGACGAGCTGCTGGTCAACCTTCTAGAACTTTTTGTCCAGCTGGGACTGGAAGGCAAAAGAGCGAGTGAGAGGGCCTCTGACAAGGGAACAGCCCTGAAGGTGCGTGGATCACCTCATTATCACAGCTAGTAACATTGACAATTTGTTGTAAAAAAAAAAATAGAAAAAAACTTTTGGGATGAATAACGTATTTTTGTATTGAATTAAACAAGCAGCTAAACACAAACTGTAAATCCTAACAGCCATGTGTTTCATTTTTTTTTATATGGATACATGTTTTGTCTCTATACAGGCATCAAGCAGTGCTGGAAACCTTGGAGTTCTTATTCCAGTTATTGCCGTGGTGAGTGTGTTCATGTTTTCTATGAAAGCATATGTTAAAAGCAAGAACACAGTTTTACCTTAACGAGCTTCATTGCCATTTGAGATCTTGCACCGTAATGTGCAATACTTATTAATGAACAGAAATGAGGTCATTTTATGATTATTTTCATAGTTGGTAAAGGGGGATTACTTTGCCTCATAAAATGATCTCTATCACAAATTAAAATAATCAAAGAGTTTTTAGTACTTTACCACATGATTATTTAGGTTCTAGATTAACCCAGATTGGATTTGAATATTGTTAAAATCAAGTAATTTAACTGTCACTAATGGGAAACTTATTGCACAGCCAATAGCCACACATTAAACATCCAACAAGATTGTCTACTAAAATCACTGACATACAGAGAACAGTAAGATCTTGCTACTAATTATTTCTACAAAATCCAAGGTACCAATGCTAACAAGCTTAAAGGGGATGTTTATAGCTCTTATGAGTCCTTGGAAAGGGTCCTATGGTCTAAATATTTGGCTACCTACCCATGGTACACAACATAAAAGATCTGGAAGCAAACAAACGAGGTGCTTAAAATTGGCTTTTCCGCTTTACTTGCAGCCGTTCTCTTTGAATCTAGAAGAACACGGTTCTCATTCAGTTGACTGGATTTCTTGCATCTTGGGTTTGGAGAGACAGAAGAAAGTAAAAGTTTTTCCTAAAACTCTACATGTTATCAGAAGGAAAATCAAACAAAACAATGAATCACAACCAGTTCCAAGAGCGGGATGAAGCCTGGCTCCAACGTAGTATTTCTTAACCCTTTATAGGGCACGTTACCATTTCTGATATGCATAACCCCTTACAAATGGAGTCCCCCCCCCCGTCCCTCAGTGATGTCTAGAAGCACAAGATCTGTATCCAGCCATTCAGCAAAGATACTGCTACATGGCTGTACATGTTATGATGGCATTGAATGATATATTACCTACTGTAAATTAAGTTAACAAGTGAAGAAAAATGGGTAAAAAGCTAATTGAAAAGTTAAAATTTAAAGTTAAACATTTAATAAGCCTAGTTAACAATTATATTTAGGTTTATAAACTAAAAAATTTAAGTGCCAGTATCAGCATTAATGACTCTAAGTTTATGTTGTACCAAAAAATGTGTTTCTTTCCCTCTCAGAGTGTTTTTCATGAATTTCTTAAAGAAGCACTTTTGTTATTATTCTTAATATATTCAGCCAAGTTGGCGTTTCTTGTTATTACATCGACATTCATTTTTGCCATCAAAATATCCATATTTTTTAAACGTTACAAAGATATTAAGGTCTTGTCCTACACTATTGGCTTGAAACTTTGATTGAAGTATTTCACTGAGTGCCCTATAAAGGGTTAAAGGGTTTGCTGGTTCTATTTTACTTGGTCTGAGTCAGAACTCTGCGTTCTCTTGGCAGCAAGAGCATCTTGTGGAAAGATAGGTCTAAGTACATGTGCAGTAAATGTAAATATGCAGCTTTCCTCTGTTGCTGTGGCAAAAAAGACCTGTTGACATACCTTTTGAGCAAATCTCACTCAGTGGTGAAGGGTAGTTGTCTTGCAATCTAAAAATCGTAGGTTTGATTCCCTTTTCCTCCTGTCACATGTAAATGTATCCCCTACATTTTAGAATGGTTGTTGCTATAAGTGTAAAGCAATACATCAGTCCTCTCTGTATATATGGATTCTTTTATTCATTTTTATTTTTTTTAACTAGTAAAAAGCAAACAAACAGATAAAAACACCAACAATGTTTTCATTGATCCAAAAAGCGATCTCATTACTGAAGCCCTTTTCAAATCTAAGCTCTCCAAGACCGGTTAAGTTGAGAGTTTTAGAAAAAAAATCAGTATGAAGAATCTGGGTTAATTATGGAATATTTTATCATTTTCTAAGTTTCCAAATGAGAAAACCAAATTATATATAATTTCACAATGATATGCATGCTTTTAATGCATTTAATTTAACTTTTAGAGCCTCTGGTATTAAAACCATTCATATTTTGGGGATTATGTTACACAGACAGTGTTTGTGAAATGTTATCTTGACTACGTACATTTTAAAAGCGTATGGAATGACATTTTGGTTGTAATGTCATTTCTGATGTGATTATTGTGTTTATATCAGTGCTGGGCAACAATTCCAATTTGAAATTGCGACAAACCTCATAACATTATTGTAATTTATCTTGAATAATCACACTCCTTTGCCCATTAAATAATAATTAATTTACAAGTGTATTTCGAATTTTAGCGTACCGTTTTATGAACTAAAGTCCAATAACATAAAAATATGGAAATGCAAAGAAGTGACTTTTTTTTACTGCGGTGTAAGCTGTTTTTACCATAAATTGTCTATACAGGTGCTGGTCATAAAATTAGAATATCATGAAAAAGTAGATTGATTTCAGTAATTCCATTTAAAAAGTGAAACTTGTATATTATATTCATACATTACATACAAACTCATATATTTCAGATGTTTATTTTGTTTAATTTTGATGATTACAAATGACAACAAATGAAAATCTCAAATTCATCATATCAGAAAATTAGAATATTGTGAAAAGGTTCAAAATTGATGGCCCCTGGTGCCACACTCTAATCAGCTAATTAACTCAAACCACCTGCAAAAGCCTTTAAATGGTCTTTCAGTCTAGTTCTATAGGCTACACAATCATGGGGAAGACTGCTGACTTGACGGTTGTCCAAAAGACGACCATCGACACCTTGCACAAGGAGGGCAAGACACAAAAGGTCATCGCTAAAGAGGCTGGCTGTTCACAGAGCTCAGTGTCCAAGCACATTAATAGAGAGGCGAAGGGAAGGAAAAGATGTGGTCGAAAAAAGTGTACAAGCAAGAGAGATAACCGCACCCTGGAGAGGATTGTGAAACAAAACCCATTCAAAAATGTGGGGGAGATTCACAAAGAGTGGACTGCAGCTGGAGTGAGTGCTTCAAGAACCACCACACACAGACGTATGAAAGACATGGGTTTCTGCTGTCGCATTCCTTGTGTCAAGCCACTCTTGAACCACAGACAGCGTCAGAAGCGTCTTGCCTGGGCTAAAGAGAAACAGGACTGGACTGCTGGTGAGTGATCCAAAGTCATGTTCTCTGATGAAAGTAAATTTTGCATTTCCTTTGGAAATCAAGGTCCCAGAGTCTGGAGGAAAAGAAGAGAGGCACTTCATCCACGTTGCTTGAAGTCCAGTGTAAAGTTTCCACAGTCAGTGATGGTTTGGGGTGCCATGTCATCTGCTGGTGTTGGTCCATTGTGTTTTCTGAGGTCCAGGGTCAACGCAGCCACATACCAGGAAGTTTTAGAGCACTTCATGCTTCCTGCAGCTGACCAACTTTTTGGAGATGCAGATTTCATTTTCCAACAGGACTTGGCACCTGCACACAGTGCCAAAGCTACCAGTACCTGGTTGAAGGACCATGGTATCCCTGTTCTAAATTGGCCAGCAAACTCTCCTGACCTTAACCCCATAGAAAATCTATGGGGTATTGTGAAGAAGAAGATGCAATACACCAGACCCAACAATTCAGAAGAGCTAAAAGCCACTATTAGAGCAACCTGGGCTATCATAACACCTGAGCAGTGCCACAGACTGATCGACTCCATGCCACGCCGCATTGCTGCAGTAATACAGGCCAAAGGAGGCCCAACTAAATACTGAGTGCTGTACATGCTCATACTTTTCATGTTCACACTTTTCAGTTGGCCAACATTTCTATAAATCCTTTGTTTTTATTGGTCTTCAGTAATATTCTAATTTTCTGATATGATGAATTTGAGATTTTCATTTGTTGTCATTTGTAATCATCAAAATTAAACAAAACAAACATCTGAAATATATGAGTTTGTATGTAATGTATGAATATAATATACAAGTTTCACTTTTTAAATGGAATTACTGAAATCAATCTACTTTTTCATGATATTCTAATTTTATGACCAGCACCTGTATCTTAGCGTGACCCATATTTTGATTTTTAGAAAAAGAAGGATACTGTACTTTCCCTGCAGACAATGGCTCATCCTACTGTCCACTCTAAAGGCTGGGGTTTCTCTCTATTTTTGTGCAAAATCATGCCCATCCCAGATCCACCTCATACCCACCCTGTGACCCAGGGGTTTGTTTTCTGTTTGTATGCATAATTAAACAGCGCCAGCTAACTTAAAAAAATATAAATAAAACAAATGCATTAGGACTCTTTAAAATTACTATTTCCATTCAAGAATGGCTGTAAATGTGGTATGGCTTCAACATGATCAGCACTAGTTTTTTTTGTTTGTTTTTAAAAACTTGTATCTAATATTTCATTAGGTTAACCTAAGCCGTTAGCACAGCAAGTTGTTAATCCTAATAAAGAAACATTTTATTGTCAGATTCTAAACTTAGATTTTAAAAAACTTATTTGAACAAATTCTCAGAAGTTCTGTTGTAGTTTTTTGTATTTTATTATTTCAACAACTGTGATGTTTATACATTTCGTTAAACATTATTTTGGTATTAGAGGATCAACAGTAACACCACGTTGTCTCCATGCATCTCCACCTGCCTTGCTGTTGGTTATAAAACATTAAGAGACAAATAACAAGCATTCAAACAGACTTAGTACTCTAAACAATTTTAAGAAGTTTAAATGTTAATTTTCTTGTCTAAAAACACTCCTGAGAAGCTCAAATTAGAGATGTGTCAGATGCTCTTAAACCTAAGCCTGAATTTATAACCGGATTATCAGTTGTGAATTCTTTAGCGTATCAGTTTTGTGAAGGATTTACCACCCGGCCAATGAACACAAGACAGTCAGTACGGTGCTCGTAGATCAGGAAGAGAAACGGGTGATCCACAGTGAAGCGAATCTGAGAGGAGAGCGGCATGAACCCAACTTGAGTCAAGGCAGCAGCTTCCGTTCCCTCTTCGTTCACAGTGATGGTTCCCTGGTGCTTCAGCTGCGATAGCATGTTAAAAAAAAACCCATCAGAATAAGATAAAATGATCAGGATTAGTGTTTGGATCACTCTATTACTCACCCAGTTCAAGGCAACCTTTTCTGAAGTCATTCTACTGAAATCTCCACTCTCCTTGAAAATGTCAGTGAGTCCCATCTTCTTCAGACTTCCAATCAGGTCGTAGTTTTGCTCCAGTTTAAAGCGAGGTAACAACACCTCTCGAGTCCTAAGAGGGAAAGAATACTATCCTCACAATAAAGTCCAACAAAACCTGAACTATTCTTTCTTTATTTCTCAAAAAAAAAAACAGTTTACGTGAATATTTTATTCATTTGCTGATATGGAAATTAAGAGATTTCCCCTCTTGGTGATGCACTTATAGACAAATGTTTTTTTACTCTAATAAAATAGATTCCCTGTTTTTCCAGGTCTCAGCTAAACATGCTGAGTCTTAACTCGCTGCTGACTGGTTAAATATCAGTGAACTTCTGTTGAAGGAATTTATTGATTGTTCCTGGGAATTTCTTTTGAGCACGTTAATTTCATCCCTGCAGTTGCAGATGGAAACACAGCTATTTCTCTCTGTACTGTTGTATATCAGTAAAATCATCCGATCAGTTAAAATATTTTCCTGCGACTGACCTGTTTGTCATGTTTTTGAGCCACTTGTTGACAACAGTGGGGGAAATCTGCTGCTCCAGTGTCCTCATGCCAGTGATCTTCCTTGGCAAGGCAATGAGCATGCTGATGTTTCCTGTGTATGGAAGCTGAAGATAAGAAAGTTGTGCTGCTTAGTTTTGTTTGTTAAACATGTTCTTATTAAATATGAATTTTAGAGCTGGATAAATTATTGAATGAAAATTGTCCTTGCAATAAAAGTAGCTTAGTTATTAAAGCTACAGTGTGTAATTTTCAGCGACATCTAGCGGTCAGACTACAGACCGCAGCAACATGAACATCTCCCCCCCACCGCTTCTCCCCCCCAACAGTACGGCGAGCGTTACGGGACAAAATGTCTTCCACGACGTCCGCATCACCTACCTTCTCAAGTGATGAGGTTTGTTTACATAGATAATTTTACAGATAGTATTTCATTAGTCTGTGTAGGGTATAGATTTCATGTAGACTTAAGATAATAAATATACCCGTTATTTTTTCTACATCGTTGTGACGTCTTGGTGAGCTGCTTTGCATGGTGATATAAACAGACGAAGTAATTGTAGTCATTAGTTTAACAGCGAGATTGTGTTCGCTGGAAGAATATATATCCCCCGTTTACAGAGTCCAAGTCATTTTGGTGGCACGGGGGTTACAACGCGAGGGAGAGGGAGAGGACGAGGGCGAAGGCAGGGAGGCCGTGCAGCTAGGGCCAGGCGAGAGAGGGGAGCCAGCGGGGTGAGAGCAGAGGAGGAAAGGCTTGAAGATCTCCAAAGGAGCCGGAGAGAAGTAACCGAGGTATATATCCAGAAAATTATTTTACAGAAAATTACTGAATCATTACCTGTGAAACGTCAGGGACGTTGCTGAATAAGTATACTGGAGAGTAACAGCATCATCACGCAGCATGTTATTGTTTTAGACAGGTCTGAGCATCCTGTACTCCAAAAACTGCAGTGATATTAGACAATTGTGTGTGTAGGATTAATTACCTGTCCAAGAGAAAACTGGCAACTTGAGCGTCACTTTGAAAACCTTTTTCCTCCATCAGTGACTTCCATCGTGTAAATGCCGTGCCAATGTTGATCCGTGTTTTTTGCCGTTTCTTGTCACGCTTGCGTTTATTCTCGTCGTGTTTCCGCTTCTTAGATGACGGGGGTTCGGTGTCCGCCGCTTTTCGTTGTGATACAGAGTAGGCATGATCCTCCATTCGTCTGATGTTTGGCCACACAGTGCCAAACAGTTTGCAAAGTCACTCACGCCTGCCGCCTTGTTCACCTTTCTTGTTACTGAGGCGCAGTATACCTGCTTCTTCTTCTTCTTTGGTTTCAGGCAGACTAAACGCTTCTCAGGCATAATACTGCCATCTACTGTTCAGTACCGTCTCAGTTAATCTCTCTCAACTTGCCGTAGTTATTTTTGAGCGTCATGGGAGATCTCGCAATCGCTAGTTTGTTGCCTCTGCGCTTGCCGTAGCGCAAAGATGTCAGCCTCCATGGCTGCGAGACCCGCTCCTATGTAATTATAAATAACGAATTCTAAGGCAACGCAAATATTATGGTTAAAAGGCTGAGCTCATAGGTGATGATAAATAACATAGTTATGTATAATATATTAAATTTCTGACTTTATATGCCTGTAATTATTACACACTGTAGCTTTAAGGCTTTAGTTTTTCATCATATAGGCATCTGTCAACACACTGTTTAAAATGCCTTTAACAGAAAAGAAAAAGCAACACTATATTTCTCCCTTTCAAGCCTCCCTTCACTGTCTTCTAGTCTATTCAATTTAAGATTTATAAAGTTATTTTTTTAACACTCCCTGATTAAGAATTTGGGGGGAAAAAAATTCTTGATGGCCTAAACTTTAGGACAAGTACTTTGGCCAATTTCAGCTGCACAGACTGTCAGTCATTTTAAAATTCCTATTCAAGACCTATTAGCTTTAACCAGTTTATAGCTAGCTGATCAAACACATTTACTATAATTCTATTGTTATTGATTGCAGCTACGTATTATTTCCCTTTCACTGTTTTTTTTAAGATACACAGGTCCTATGATGTTTTTTAAAATCTTAGATTATTCCTTATGGAATGTGTAATTTACTTTTAATGCCTTTTTTTTATCAGGCTTGGTTAGGTATGGCTTTTTTTTTTTACTTCTCCAAAACTCCAAAGTTTTTTTTCTAAAGGACAAAAACCTTCGATAAATGGAGTGTTTGCTTTATGTTTGATTTTCTACATCGCACCTTGATTTTTATATATATGTATTTTGTGTTTTAACTTACTATTAGCAATACAATGCAATATTGCAATTCCAAAGAGCTGCTTGGTAGGCTGTAACATTCCTGCCACCATGCATAATTCAAACTTTTCCTTCCTCAATATATTTGCTTATGCCATTTATTTCAATCCCTAATCTGAATATTGACCACAATGCTTAGGAAGATGGTGGGTACATTATGACATGACAGAACAAATGTTGAGGAAAATGTGGGTTAATCATTGTTTTAATATCAAAACTAGCTATCATACATAAAAAAATTCTCTATTAAGATGCAGCTCTAATCTGTGTAAAGCCACCCACCTGCAAGATGTCACACTCTAGTTCATGGTCGGCAGCAGCCAGGTAGTTCCCCTTGTTCGCCATCATTGGCACACGCACGGTTGTTTTCTCATTGATTCTAAAGTTTCGGTAGTAAGTCATTTCTTTTGGGAATTTCTGCTCCCATGTACCTGTTTGTACAAAGACCAAAGACTCACATTGCCATTTATGTGTCTATATTACCTGTTAAATTGAATATCTCTCACCTTTGAAATACAGGTAGTTAAGTAGCATCAGAACCATGTTTGGATCCACACTTTTTAGCGGCTCCTTGATTAACCCTTTGGTCAGTTTTTCAATGCGACTGTTAGCCTTATTCAGGAACGCTGGATTTGTGAAGTCTACTGACTGCGGCTCAGCAAAATAGTAGGCCTTCACTTCAGTGCAGAAAGTTTCTTTCAGTGATACGTTTTCTTTAAGGTAGACATCATTAACGGAGCGAAGCGTGTAGCCAAAGTTCCTCCTGAACAGCCTGTGTGTCAACTTCCTGAACAGCTTATGAACTGTGGTGTTGTCATAGTGGTGGCTGGCATTAACAAACTCAGCGAATCCTAATGCTTTGTAGATCTGATGGTGAGTTTCAGATCCAGCGCCTAATGACATCATCCCCATTGCGATGGAGATTCCAGCAGGTGCCAGCAGGATGTTGTCTGTCTGGTTCACATCGTTACGCAGACTTCTGTAAAGATTAAAGCCGAAGCGGGCATTCACCGTATTAAGACGCTGAAGGCGAGATCGACCATGGAAGAGTCGTAGGAGTCTGGCTCTGCGGATCTTTGGGTCGGAGGACTCTGCAAAGATGTCGATGTCTGGAGCTGGTGTGGCTATCTCGTCGACCTCATCCCCCTCACTGAAAAAGATTTCATTAAATATATATATATATATATTTTTTATATTTATATAATACCGTATATATTTTTTTAGAATAAATTTTACTGGGAGTTTTGTTCTATTGGTTTTCACACACTTCTTACATTTTATTTTCAATATGAAACCCAACATAAGCAAAACTCCTGAAACTTACATATAATCATCACTTCCTGCGGCTAGGATCTTATCAAAGTCAATATAATCTTCATCCTCAAAGCCGTCAAACACAAGGTCATTGGTGACTGTGTTTTCTTTGTGGAACTCCAAAGGAATGGCATCAACATCCACTGCAGCACCTGGCTGTAGGCCTCTAGGGTTTGGGTTAGGGTCATTAAAGTGGGAATCGAGCTCTTTGATACCAGCCAGGGATGGACTGGCCAGCATACACATCACACAAATGACAGCAAACACCCACATCCTGAAGGCAGAGCAAATAAAAATCTTTGGTACAAAACCTTGAAATTATCTGAAACGTCAAATTTTTCCTAAGTAACATAAATTGAAGATACTCGGACGCAAAGACAAAAGATCTTCGTGTAAATAACTAGTCTGTAAAGTGTCTTACCTTTACTGTGTCTGGTGGGAAGTGCTCTGTTGATTCTGTTTGTAGGACGAAGACTTCAAAACTGAACTTTGATGTGTGCTGCTCTTGAACAAATAGACCAGATCAAACAGTCCAAAAAGTCTGCTGACTGACTAAAACCCTTAACTCTTCACAGTTCATCTCCTTAGTTGAAAAATTTTATTCTAATTTATCATTAATTTAATCATTGGTTGCCATAAAGTACTTTCTAACAAATATGCCTGATTTTCAGTCCTTTATTTGACTTGTTCCTTGAATGGAACAAAGAAAATTGCAGTTTACATTTAAAAGAGTCAATATTTTTATTATAGAGTATTAATTATCATATTTTTGTTGCCATTTTTATTTTTCCCCCCAAACAGTTAACCAGGAGACTTCCAGCAATCAAAGAAGCCAAACCTCGTCTCCAGAAGCTGTTCAGGGACTTTTGGTTGTACTCTGTGGTCATGGGTTTTGCCGTTGAAGGATCAGGTGAGCAGGAGAAAAACGTTTAAGTATTCATTAGCGTCACAGACTTACAGCACCTCTAAAAGACATCAAATACAATAAATTGCTGCACATAAGTTGCGTTAGTGGCCTTGAGTTGCCATATACACATAAAATGTCAATCACAAGTAGCTGTAATTACACATTTAAACAAAATTAGGAGAAGTCTATATACAAATTATAAGTGTAGTTTTAGTAACTTAAGATATAATTTCTCAAATATAAGAAATTAATTCCTTAAAAGTCAGTACAGTAATAGGAAAAGCTAACAAAAGAAATCATAGGACAGAAATGTCTTTTATCACAATCCTAAAACAGACAACTTTAAGGAGTGACCTTAGAGATGCATAAATAAAGGATAACAAGTAGAAAATGTTTTAAGAATTGCAATTAAACTAATTCAATGCTTAAATTACTAAAAATGCAGCCTGTTAGGCATTACAGTTTATACACTTAAATTAGGGATAGGAACAGGAGCTTGTTGAGAAGGATTCCCTAGGGGGGAAAAAATATCTTTCTAAGTATTTTCTTTGGAGAGGTGACAATCTTGGACAATCTTTGCTCATAATGTTTTACACAAACTGACTAGATCACATTAGCAAAAGCCCATTTCCATATATGTAAAGCACAATGGAGGGGGTAATTTGCCTACACAACACCTGGCTACTTTGGTGGCCCACCGCAGTGGATCTCAGCCCAAACTGAGTTACCGACAGGTCTAAACAGCAGTTTATCTGCAAAGAAAATGGACAAAAATAACAGGTTGAAGGTTTGAATTTATGTGCTAGTTTAATAGAGACCTTTGATAGAGCTATGGTGGAAAGAGTGTTAGCAATATTAAAAAAAAATAATAAACTAAAGCTATGTATAAAAAAAGTGTTGGCCAAAACTCTTCCAAAAGGATGCGAGAGACTGAGGTCCATCAGAAGACTGTAGCTCTGCTAAGGGGGTTATGAAAACCACAGTATCAAAGGGTGTACTGGTTTCTTCAATTGATCTATGAGCAGTCATTGATAGGCGTGTATATATATATATATGTATATATGAACATAGTTAGGCAACATGTTTAATTTTTATGTTTTGTGTTTTTAGGGTTATGGCCAGAGGAGTGGTACGAGGGCGTATGTGAAATTGCCACCAAATCTCCTCTCCTCACCTTTCCAAGCGGAGAGCCTCTTCGTTCTGAGCTGCAGTACAACTCGGCTCTGAAAAATGACACAGTGACACCGGTACGGTGTTAGACATCTACATACTCTAAATATGACCAAACTTCAGCACCAACTTGTTATATATTTCATTTTTGCCTTCTAGGCTGAGTTGAGTGAACTGCGGTCAACAATCAGCAATCTGCTTGACCCTTCTCCTGAAGGATCTGCTCTCATTAACAAGCTAGACTTTGCTATGTCCACCTACCTGCTGTCTGTCTACCGATTAGAATACATGAGGTCAGCTCACCTACCTCTACATCTTACATGTCTCTTGTTTAGTTTCAACAAGTTCCTCAATATAATATAATTGGTGCAGTTTTTAATAATCTTCTTCAACTTTATACTTTGTCAGGATGCTGCGATCAAATGATGCCGACAGGTTTCAGGTCATGTTTCGGTACTTTGAAGACAAAGCCATCCAAAAAGATAAATCTGGTAAGAGCTTAAACCACATTGGTTTACATAGTACTTTTAATTTGTCATTAACTTCTTTATTGTCAATGAAATCCCTTTAGGAATGATGCAGTGCATCATTTGTGTCGGTGACAAGGTGTTTGATGTCTTCCTCCAGATGATGGCTGAAAAGGTAGATAGCATGACCTCTAATCAGAAAAAGACTTCATTCTTTAATTTGGCTAAACATTTTTGCATTTTTCTAATTTTTTAGCCGAAAACTAAAGAACACGAAGAGGAGCTGGAACGACATGCTCAGTTCTTATTGGTCAACTTCAACCACACTCACAAACGAATCCGCAGGGTGGCTGACAAATACCTCTCTGGTTTGGCTGAAACGTGAGTCCAGCTACTCACTTGTCTTATATATAGTCGTACTTGAAGTTCACATACCCCCAATTAGAAAAATAATAAATTCAAATTAGTAATAATAATAATAATAAAAAAAACTGAAATTAAGTTTGATAAATCATAATTTTGTAAAATAAAATATTGATTTTGAGTTTGTTTTTTTATATTCTAAAAAACAAAAAAACCCTGACAAATGAAAGAACCTTGCTCATGAACAGTGAACCAACATACCTGTATAAAATTTCAACCTGGAGAGACTCACGCAGAGAAGCTGCAGTTAGAAAAGTATTATTCAGTTTATTTATAAAGGTAACATTCAGATTCTTCAAAATGTTTCCATCTAAGGAAAACCAGCTGATTGTGAGTTAATTGACTCTCTGCAATCCCTCACACTGACCATGCCTGTAGCGACAGTGGAGAGGAAAATTCCCTTTTAACAGGAAGAAACTTCCACCAAAACCAGGCTCAGTGTGAGTGGCCATTTGCAGTGGCCAACTGGGGTTCAAGGAGACAGAAGCACTTTAAGACATAAACCAAATAAGTTCTTTGGCAGTCGGGAGACAACGTAGATGCTTTGAATCAACGTACAGTTGGACGAGTAACCTAGAAAAGGATTATTATAGCCTTCCCTCCAGGCCTGGACACTAGTGGTGGAATTAGCCAGATGGTGAATGGGACTGAAAACAAGTCTGAGAATGAGGGAGGAGATGGGGTGGAGGTCGGTTAAAGTTTATTTGCAAGAGAGAAGTTAGGCCAGGAGCTAAATGAAGGGGATCTTTACAGATGATCAGGTTTTAAGGAAGGATATATATATAATATAGTGTCATGATTTCCATTTTTTTTGTCTTTAAAGGAAGGGTAGGTAAACTTTAAAGCACAACTGTAGGCTCAGTCTTTAAAAAAAGTATTCTCTGCTAATTATTGTGTCCCTCAACAGATTCCCCCATCTTCTGTGGAGTGGTCGAGTGCTGAAGACCATGTTGGATATTTTGCAAACACTCTCTCTGTCTTTAAGCGCTGTACGTATAAGCTGTGAACCAATGAGAAAATCCCTAATTGATTATATTAGTTTAAAGCAGCTCTCAACTCATCATGTTTCTGAACCCACCATTATCACATCTTATAAGGCTCAAACCCAAATTGAGGACATTTCTGAACTTCTTAAAATTATTGAATGGAAAGAATGTGCATTATTAACCCTACATGGTAAAGTATAACATCAGTTTATGCTAACACAAAAAATACATTTAAAATTATCTGAATAAGTTCATTGATGCATTATATTTAAAACCCAAAAAATTCCTGAGCCTGTTTATAGACTTAAAAGTGCTGTTACTCATGAACACAGTAAAGGAGTCCAGTAACTGAGAGGAGTTTCTAAAATAAACTAAATATATAGCTTTAGTTTTATGGTAAATGGTAAATGGCATGTACTTATATAGCGCCTTTATTCAAGTTAGGAGACCTGACCAAAGCGCTTTACACTACATTCATTCACCCATTCACACAACACACTCACACACTGATGGTGGCAAGTTACACCATTATACCATTGTAATGAATATATATGTACCAAATAATTACCATTTTAGTTTCTAATTCAAAAATTAGTCTAGTCCTAAATAGAAATCAAGCAAAATCCATAAAGAATATGCTACTAAAAAAAGAAAGTGAATTTCTCTTATAGCCTGCACCACACTGCTTTGCTCAATCATCTTAACAAACTTTGCAGGTCCTCTTCTATTGTGTGATTTACAGGGTATTATTACCACCTGCTTTAAGCTCTATTACACATTATCAGTGTCTTTATCATTTATTAAGGACATACACAAGGATCAACCGTACTATGATATTCCAGACACACCGTACAGGATCACTGTTCCAGACACATATGAAGCTCGAGAGGTGAGTTTGAATTGTAATTCTAAATGTGAACAATAGAGGGCAGCAGAATATTGTTTTTAAGCATCTGCCTTTCACTGTGAGTCATATATAGGATTACAGAATCTATGTAACTCTATGCTAAAAAGAATTAAGGCACTCCTGAAAAAACAGTAGTGGCCAAACAAGGTGTTGACACTTTGGGAACAATTTGAACAATTTCTCTGAGGGTTTTACTTTACTCTACTCTACAATTGTGAGATCCTGAGGCTTGAATGTTACTGATCAGCTTTGCATGATATATTACCCTGTATTGTGCCTATTTGTTACAATTAGATTACCGTAAATGTCTTTCAGTCTTCTTGATGAATAAGTGTTACATATACATTTTATTGCAGAGCATAGTTAAGGACTTTGCAGCACGTTGTGGTGAGATTTTAAAAGAAGCAATGAAATGGGCCCCATCAGTCACAAAATCCCACCTACAGGTTTGTTCTTCTGTGCACAACTTATGAATCTTAATGCAGGAGATGGAAACATATTTCTCTAATAAAGATTTGCTCTAAAAGTATTTTATGCTGTTAATGTTCTTACCCTATCTGATCATTTTCTTGCAGGAATACCTGAACAAACATCAGATCTGGGTGTCAGGACTCTCTCAGCATACTGGCCTTGCCATGGCCACAGAAAGCATTTTGCACTTTGCAGGCTACAACAGGCAGAGCACTACACTTGGTGTAAGTGTCCACTGTAAAATGATGCATAATTCACATCGCTATGTCTGATATTAGGTTGAGCAAAGGTTAAAGACCGTATATCTAGAAAAATATTGATAAACCCATGAAATGGCAACCAATCACTAAATTGTATTTATTAGTTTGAATTATCCCATGGTAATTTGAGTGATAATACAACACATCTTTAAAGCTACAAGGAAGACAATAAATAGGTGCACAACTGGATAATTATTGTGAAATCTCTATTCTACACAGTCAAGATTTTGCATCTAGGGATTTGAAATTATTGGCATTGTCATCAGTCTATGTATGTCACTGATTTTTTAACATGTCAGTATTGATGGGGATAATAATAACAGGGTTCATATTTTTAAATAATGTTTATTTCTATCATGTTGCTGTTGTGTCATTTTTTCCCCCAGCTTTTGAAAGGGTACAGTAAGATATAGAAGATTGTTTTTTCAGTCATAACTATGGCCAGAAACCTGTGCTATCAGAAACTGAATATGAACTGCTCTAATTGAATCTGTAATCCGTCTGATAAGAAATACATTAGTTTAAAAATGAATTTGACAAAAATGAATGGTTTGAAACTGAATACATTTACTATAAAATTGTATTTTTCTGTATTGAAAATCATATGTGTTTTTCACTAGTTTTTTGTTGTTGTTGCAAAAATTCAGTGTCTTTGTATCAGACAACTGCCAAGATACAATCAAACACAGATTCATGGATTGATATTTCACATCAGGTTAAACTTATTTTAACACATTTTGGGCTGAAGCTCTGGAGCGCACATTAGCCTGGTAGATGTCGTTCACCAGGTCAAACAAATTGATGGTGAAATACAGATCCATGTAACACCTAAACTGGATATTGCTATCCAAATGCGGAAGAAAAAAAAAGATATCTGTAATGTTAGGCTCAGAAATATTTACAGCCTTTACTTGCAAAAACAAAAGAGGAATGACCAACAGTCATCATCTTGGATTTAGCAAGCAGTCACTGATTAAAAGAAAAAAATCGTAGTACTAATTACATTTATGCCCCATGAGGAATACCTGTAAATTTATAACCTCCACCTGCTCTATAGCCTTGTTTTGTTACAGAGTCAATCACATACTTTCAGAGGTTTCCTACTTTAAAAGGCTCAAAGATTCTTAATTAAAATGTGTGGCACACTTTGATCGATAATTTTACCTAACATTGGCCCCAGTGGCCCTTTGGTTAATATCTATTCAGTATTAAATGCTTTTCTATCAAAGGAAATGTTCCTTCTACAGCAACTGCCTTGCTTTTTTCATAAAACTGATGGAAGTTTTTTTTTTTCATGCAAACATGTTATGTTGAGTTTGAAATCCATACAGCTGGGTTGTAAACAACAGATATGTCTGTTTACCCTACTGTATTGTGTATGCATGCCAGCTAGTCTGTGTAACTTTATTTTGCTTGCTGAGCATTTGTTATATTTTCCTGTGCTTGCATTCTGCTAAACCTGTCTTTTTATTTGCTTCATTTTTTTTTTTTTGTATTTTCTCTTCATTTAACTGACCCAACTGCCTCCCTGGTGGTTTGGCTGATTTACGGCTTACCTGGTTACTTACTGGCAATGGACGGGTGGTTTGAATGGCTGGTTATCCATTCGGCTAACTGGTTAAACTGATGCTGTCCTTCACCATGGTTTCAACCCTAGGCTGCTTTTCCACAGGTTGGTCTCAACACTAATTACAGACAGACAGGGGTTTAAAACTTGCACACACAAAAAGTGTATGCTCAACTCTTACTGCACAGCTGCATGTTCTACTTTCCAAGCTCTTGAATTTTTGGTCTCAGGCTTTACAAATTACGTTTTCTGTTTAGACCACTCAGCTGACGGAGAGACCGGCATGTGTGAAGAAAGATTACTCCAACTTCATGGCATCACTTAACTTAAGGAACCGTTACACCGGAGAGGTAGAGCTTAGCATTAGATTTGTTTCCAATTAAAATTGTATGCATACTGAATGATGATCAATGCATTTGTTGGCTTGTTTTTTTTTTTGCATCAGGTGGCTGGTATGATCCAGTTTTCAGAGGCAACACACAGCCACTCTGATCTTAGCAAGATGATGATCAGTCAAATGACCAGCGCTCTAGAAAGAAAAGACCCGGAAGCATTCACTCAAGTCATGTTCAAAATGGCGGCTTTGCTTATAAATACAAAAAGTGAGCTCTGTCCGGTTCATTAAACTGAAGTTTAAATGTGTAATGTGAGTTTGAGAGTTAATATAAAGTGTCTTTTAGACTGCGACCCCCAGCTGCTGCACCATCTGTGCTGGTCTCCACTGAAGATGTTTTCAGAGCATGGGATGGAAACGGCCATTGCCTGCTGGGAATGGCTCCTTGCTGCACATAATGGAGTGGAAGTTCCAGTAAGTGTTCACCACAGACTTTTTCATTTATGTCAGCAAAGGTTTAAAATACCACTTTGTGCGAAAGCATTGTAATGTTATTCTCTCCTTTTAATGTTCATAGTTCATGCGTGAGATGGCAGGGGCTTGGCAGATGACCATGGAGCTGAAGATGGGTTTGTTTTCAGAAACTCAAGTCGAGGCCAGACCCCTGGCTGTGTCAGAGGAAAGCCAGCCAACACCCTGCGCTCCAGATGTCATCCCTCACTTCCTCTGGATAGAGGTGACTGAGACGCAGCCATATAGCATCAGCATCTTTTTCTTCCTCAAATTAAAATGTCAGCATTTTATTTGAATTTACCTAAGGTTTAGGTTTCTTTAGAGGCAATCTCTGTTTGTGCCCAATGCATATGGAAACTCCCCGTAAAAATTGTCTACAGCTTATGAACAAATATGTTTTTCACCTTTAAAAACTGGTAGCTGGCTGGAAATTCATAAGTTTAATTGTTGTTAGATCGGTGAATGAAAAATAAACTCTGTTAAATTTTCCCTGAACACTGCAGTCTTTATGCTGGATGTTTTCTCTGTGGGGAATAACACTAAAGATGAGCCATTTTTGCTCTCAGTGATGTATTAAAAGAATTAAATAACTTGAACTTTTTACATTAGAACTACAAGTGTTGAAGTGTTTTTAAGGTGATTTAGTTGTTTAAAAAAAAAATACATAACTCAGGTGGAAGGAAGATGTTTATGAATAAAATCTATATTCACTTTAGGATGCAGAGTAAGAATGTTGTTTACAGAGAGCAATGCCAACTGTGTTATAGCTAATACATGGTGCTAAAACATCTTAATAGAAAGACTCTTGTTTTGTTTATTTGAAATGACAGTAAGTCCTTGTCCACAGAGAATCTTCTCTCATTCACACAAAGTTACACTCTTTTAATTTAAATCATCAATGCTTCTGCAAAGCAGCAAAGTTGGAGAACATTTCTTGGATGGATATATTTTTTAAATAGGATTAATTTCTACTAAATCAGCAAAGCAAATCAGACATGATAGTTTATTTCTTAGCCCATTTGAATTCAAAAATTCAACAACGTAGAATTTTGCAATAAACAGCCATAATGATGATAGAAATCACCCCTCAAAAATATAAATTAGGATATTGCCAAAAAAGCAAAGAAGCCTCTTCTCAGCAGTAGATACTGGACAAACAAGTGTGTGTCCAGTATCTAATGCCGAGAAGAACTACGATTCCTTATTTTCACTCATAAAAGATTTTATTTCCTGCTGTTTTTACAGTTCTTGGTGCAGAGGTTTGAGATTGCCAAGTACAGTAGCGTGGACCAGGTGGAGATCTTCATTTCAATTTTGCAGAGATCTCTTTCTCTGAGTGTCGGAGGATCCAAAAGCAGCCTGAACCGACATGTTGCTGCGATTGGCCCAAGATTCAGGTATATTTTTATCACATTAAAATGGTAAAATGATTTAATATCATATTGTCAGGCAAAAATAATGAATAATAGTAAACTAATGCAGTTTATCACCAACCTCCATCCTTTTAGACTGCTGACTCTTGGTTTAACTCTGCTGCATGCTGATGTTGTGACCAACACCACCATCAGAAATGTGCTGCGAGAGAAGATCTACTCTACAGCGTTTGACTTCTTTAGGTAGAAAATGCATTTAAAATGAATATAGAGTTAAAAAATTCTGTATTTTAAAGTCTTCTGTTCATAATCACTGTTTCCATCTGTGTTTTCCTGTAGTGTCGCTCCCAAATTTCCCACTCAGACAGATAAGAGACTCAGAGAAGACATCAGCATAATCATAAAGTTTTATGCCTGCCTGCAGTCTGACAAGAAGTACCTCACTGCTACCCAGCTGGTCCCCCCAGGTAAAATAACAAAATATTAACAAATGATCTGTTCTTTAAGAGAAAATCATCATCATCATCAACTTAATTTGTTTGTTGCAGATCAGATTTTATATTAAAAAAATAAATAAAAGCAGATGCTTCCTTTTTTATTATCTTAAGAAAAACTAGCATTATTATGAGGAAGTTAATGAATATTTAGGATGGATTTATGAGGATTTTGTTCATCCAGATCCCCAGGACATGTCGGTGAACAGTCTGTCTGTAATGGCAGTTGCAGACAGCAGGAGCAGTCTGGACATCGCTGTCGGCCAGAGGCAGCAGATTCCTCAGGGGTGGATCAACACCTACCCTCTGTCCTCTGGGATGTCAACTATTTCCAAGAAGTCAGGTGAAACACTAGTTAAACCTTCTTTAGCAGACTTCCGTTTTATTTTGGGTTATTATAATCATGAAGATCACATCCATATCCTGTTTTTAGGGCTCTCTAAGAAAAGCAACCGAGGTTCACAGCTGCACAAATATTACATGAAAAGACGGACTCTGTTACTGGCTTTACTGGTATTTCTCTACAATAGTAATTCGTACATATCTATAGTGTTGTAAAGTCGAGTTAAACACATTTTTTTTTAGAGTTTTGTAATGAATCCTTGTCTTTCATATCTCTTCCCAGGCCAGTGAGATTGAGCGGCTGACAATATGGTACAACCCGTTATCCACTCAGGAGCTCGCTATAGCAACAGAGCAGTCAGTGGAAACCAGCATCGCCAACTGGAGGTCCAAATATATCAGTCTGACAGAAAAGCAGTGGAAAGATAACGTCAACCTGGCCTGGAGTATATCTCCTTACCTGGCTCTGCAGCTGCCTGCAAGGTAAATAGAATATATATATATAATATACCATATATATATATATATATATATATATATATATATATATATATATATATATATATATATATATATATATATATATATATATATATATATATATATATAATATATTCAGAGTTAAACAGAGTTCAATGCAGCTTAAAAAAGGCATCAACTTAAATTTTATCTTCTGTCTAGGTTTAGATAAAAGAAGAGATTATGGAAAATAAGAATATCTGTCTATATCCTGCCTGTTTCAATTTAAAAGTCTGGATTTATAAGAATGACTTGGTCCAATCCAAGCTTGACTCAGACCTTTCATCGCACCTCGATTATGGTCACCATCACTGGCGGCTATTGGAGTTTTCTCCAGGGGGGCTATAAATTCAAAGTAGACGTATCAAACATATACCAAGTATCACACCAGTATATTTATATGAATGCCAACAACAACAAAAATTCTAAAAACACTTTAAAAAAACAAAAAAATTATTTCATGTAGAGGTTTATTTTTTGCCCTTTTGGGGTATTGTGAAGGCAAATCTGTGTTTTGCCTGGTCCAATATGGTGTCACAAACCTAAAACAAAGTTTAATAATTGTGAAGCTATTTGACAGTTTTACATTTTTTTTATATATAAAACTATTTATTTTTCTGAGAATAAATAGTTTAAATATTTAAGAGCAACTATGCAAATTAACAAAAACCTAGAAAAGGCACACTAATATTATATTATTTTCTATGTGAATCCCAGATTGTTCATGCCTCTTTGCCCTTTCTAAAAAGTGCTTTAAATCAGCCCTACCTGTCTGTATCCATACTAGGTCAGTCCTGACATTTGAAAAAATGTCATCAATCCGACGACGAAACAGCTTTACTCACCATTAAAGAATAAATATTTATCTTGCAAATCTAAAAAATGTATTAATATATTTCAATTTTTTTATTTAATTTATGAAATTTTATTATTATTATATATTTTTTTATGTCTTGAAGGTATAGTGGAGGATTTTTTTAAAGACCCACCCTCATCACTTAAAACAAAATTTTGTGTGCAAGAGCATGGCCAAGCCCATTTCTCCTTGTGCATGCCCTGTTTAAAATGTGCTGTTCTCATAGCTCATCAGGCTTACTTTGTCCACATACAACGGGAACTATATAGTGGACTCTATAGCAAACTCAGTTTACTGACCGTTTGGACAGATCACTGCTTTTTGCTCCTTTGGTCATGTTAATCAAGCTCATTGGGTGGGTGTGGGGGCGCCCTAGTGCCCTCTATTGACCAGCTGCCACTGGTCACCATACTATCTACTTTTTCTTTATTGCTTTAGAGCAAAGGTCTTCAACAGGGGGTCCGCGACCCTAGGGGGTCCACGGAGGTTCTGCATGGGGGTCACGAAAGTTTTGGTTTATTAGACTTTTTTTTTTTATATATTCCCCCCTGCAATATTCCCACTTATTGAAATGTCTTTAAATACACATTAACATGAATTTAACACACTGAAGTAAACAGATAAATGGAGGCAGAATATGTCTTTCAGTCATTAATGCACAAATTCAGTGACGCACAGGAGCTCTTTCAAGCTAGGCACCGTTTCATTCACAACACCTGTCCCATCAACCAGGAATCAGAAATACTTTAATAAACCCAGGGAGAAATTACTTTCATTACATTACTCCCATCTATAATAGAGAGACTATAGGATCAGTTTGATATAACACAATTTCGTACAATATATATAATTAGGGGGTCCCCGCTCCATCCCGCCATCAGTTTGGGGGTCCTTGGCCTGGAAAAGGTTGAAGACCCCTGCTGTTTAATGTCCTATGTGCATATGTTGTAAACACAAAAGGGCTTCGACTCCCCTAAAAGGTTTCATCAGTAAAAAAAAATCACACAACTTTAACGGTCATGTTTTGAAAGTCTGATCTAAATAGACTTTACCTACTCACTTAAAGGCAAAAGTTGAACACTGTGGATTTTGATTATGAGCCTACAAAATATAAATATTTTTTTACCCAACATTTTTTCTATATACAGATTGCAAATTACATCAAATAATCATAACAGTTAAAGTCTGATGTTTGCTAATTTAAAATTTGCTATATAATGATGATTGAGCTTTCATTCAGAAAGAATGAAAATTATTGGTAAGACAGTCCAGGAAACCTGTAAATTTGTATCTGGAAAGGTTTGGAAATGTTTTTAAATGGTTAAAAACATTAATTATAACCATCAAAAATACACGTCATATAATTTTTACACTGAGGTTTTTTACCTGGTTCTGCTGGAGGTTTCTTCCTACTAAAGGGAGTTTTCCTCTCCACTGTTGCTACAAGCATGCTTGGTGTAAGGGATTGCCTTCAAGTCAATGAGTCGATGCAATCAGCTAGTCTTCCTTGGATAGAAAACTTTTAAACAATCTGACTGTATGATCTGATTGAATATGCCTTGAGATGAAATGTGTTGTGGATTGGTACTATATAAATAAACCTAATTCAATTTTCCTTTTTAATTGATAGAAATTAGCTTGTTGTTATTGCCAAATAAGTATGCAGTTATACATAAAACAATCTGTTTGTTTCATTCTTTTAATAGCCTAAGTATGGCATGCTTAAGCACAAGCCTTTTCAGTGTTTTTTATGTTTTAAATAAATGTTTTTTCTTCATCAGTACACGTTCTCTCAGTTTTGTGTTGTATGTTTTTTCTCAGATTTAAGAACTCAGAGTCTATTGTGTCTGAAGTGACACGTCTGGTACGAATGGATCCAGCTGCTGTCTGCGATGTTCCTGAAGCAGTAAAGGTTAGCCCGTTGAAAAAAAAGAGAAAAAGGAAAATAGCTTGCAGCTCAATTTATATTTGACTTAATGTACCTGAATATTTTTTGTATCTGAGGGTTTTTAATGTATCTGAAACAAATAGAGATTAAATAGCAGGTCTCAGTTTGAGACCAGAAGGGTTTATCTTGACTGACTAAGTGGGTTTTTGTTGAATGGACAAAACATCAAGTACCAAAGTTGTACAATATTGTTATAGTTGAAAGAACATATTTGTCAACTAAATGTGCATTACCAGCCCCCAACTAAACAAAGTACAGAATAAGTTTTTTCCCCCTCCTCATACACAACTGAATGAGATATGTGGTTCATGGAAATGGACAAAAAATTTGTTTCATTGCTTGAGATTCTTTTCTCAACCTGGGTACACAATCTGCTTTCTTAACATGAAGCAATTTAAATCCAAACGCTGAAACTTAAACGTTTGTGATCATAAACTTTCTTTGTTCTTATAGTTAAACTTTTTTGCATAACAGGTTAATCTTGTTTAGCTCTGCTTTAACAAGCTCCTAATGGGCTCCATCAGTGAGTAAAGTAGAGACAAGGGAGAAGACAACAGCTGTCCCTAAAGAGCTGCATCACTTTCTGCATAATTCACTTTGACATTGTTTATCTGTTTTGTTTTTTTTTACTTGCTGATATGACTCATACACAGTGATTTCTCTGGAGGATTTTTTTTCCCAACATGAAGTCGATTGGGTCATGCATGCTACACATTAGGATCTGCTAATGTGATGTAAATGTTGGTTAAGTTCTGTTCTTTTGTCTGCAGTTCTTGGTGACTTGGCACACAATTGATGCAGACTCTCCAGAACTCAGTCACATCCTCTGCTGGGCCCCAGCAGATCCACCAACTGGACTGTCCTACTTCTCCTCCATGTATCCTCCCCACCCCCTCACAGCTCAGTATGGGGTCAAAGTTCTGCGCTCCTTTCCTCCTGTATGCATATAAACACATAATGAATGTAGAATTGAAAACTGCTCTGAAATGTATTTGATTTGCAGTAATCAGTAAAAATTCTCCTTTTTTGTGTTGCTAGGATGCCATTTTATTCTACATCCCTCAAATTGTCCAAGCCCTTCGCTACGATAAGGTTTGTATTAAAACATCCAATGCTGCAAATGTATTTAAACTCCTGCATTATACGTGCATTCCTGAGTTTATTCTCTATAATCTAGATGGGTTATGTGAGAGAGTACATCCTCTGGGCCGCTCAGAAATCTCAACTGTTGGCTCACCAGTTCATCTGGAACATGAAGACCAACATTTACCTGGATGAGGAGGGACACCAGAAAGACCGTGAGATATTTAACCAGAATCAACACAAATGCACAAGGAGCAGATTCTGAGAGGCTAAGCAATGTAATAAAAACTATAATTATGTCTGATTTTTATTTTATATTTTGCATCTCTTCAGCTGACATCGGGGAGTTGTTGGAACAGATGGTGGAGGAGATTACTGGATCGCTCTCTGGCCCAGCAAAAGACTTTTACCAAAGAGAGTTTGAGTTCTTCAACGAGATCACCAATGTTTCTGCCATTATCAAGTAGGACCATACTATCTGCCTGAACCTAATACCAGTTTGTATCTAGGCTGTTTTTCAATCCTGCTTTTGGGATGCTTATATGAACACATTGATTAGAATTTGTTCATCAAAAATCCTTGTTTCTGTTTACCCTTTATTTAACCAAATGTAGTTTGGTGCCCATTGGGCTTTGTTCAATGATCAATTTAAATCTCTCTGGTGGCTGAACTTATTCATAGATATGGAAACAAAGACACTAATGTTATCCTGTCTAATTAATAAAAATTGCATCATCTATTAAATATTTGCATGCATTTTAGTGCCTTTACTAGGATTAAACATCCCACTTTTATTTCTTGCCAATCACAACTCTGTGCTGCCTGAACATTATTTAAATCCTTGAAGCTATTCTTGCTCTAAAAATGTTCACTGCAAACCGATTTCTATAAATGGTGAGGATTAAGGCTGCACCGATCGCTGCTTTCTGATCACCGATACCCGATCTTTAGAATTGCTAACATGCAGGGATTAAAGTATTCCAGCCCCAGGCTGGATTTCCAGCTTGTAGCGATTGCCCATGGGTAAAAAAAAAATCACTTGAAAATAAATTGATTGTAAATAAATTTTAAAAAGACAATCAAAATTCCTCTTGCCTCACTCAGGCAATGGTTGCAAAGGAGCGCTCTGAAACTAATAGCAATAGAGTGCTGTTTGTGCGGTCCCGCACACGTTTGCCGGGAGCTACGGCAACAACTGATTTACCAGCGTCAATAACTGACCATGTATGCAAGTAAAAAATAAGGGTTTGTGCTTTCCTCACCGAACACAACCTCTCACAGCATGGTTATACTCCTGCAGCAGTGTGTCCCAGTGAGCTTTTCGTAGGTATAGCACAGACACTTGGATTTATGCAAAAATATTGAAGCGTGGTCTGTGCTATGTTATTCCACACCACAACGCAAGAGGGGCAATCAGGAACTAGCTGTGGGTCTAGATACGGCCGAGGCGGTGAGGAAGTTGTGGCAAGTTTGTGCGACATGGGAGGAACAGGACGGCAAAAAAGGCGGGGAACCAGGTGGAAAAAGGGTCGTTCTCACGCACCTCGCTCTTCTTGTTTGTCCATCTTCACGAGTCGTTTTCTGTAATGGCGGTCATACAAACAAAACAAGCCGGTAAGGTACCAAACAGGAAATACGCATAGTGTAGAGCGGATGTAGATCTGACCAGAGGCCTCCTGTCTGTGGCACTGTCTGCGGTCACCTATAATTTGGGAGAGATAAAGCAGAGTGTCTGCAGAGGAGGTGGGAACATCTCTGCGTTCACTGTGACACTCACGCAGACCACCTGGTTTCAAAGTAAAGGATTTTTTTTTTTTTTGCTTTAATCCCTGAACATGCCGATTCCAATCTTCATCGATACAGATTTTTTTTTTTATAACCGATATAGTCTGTTGTAAGATCACAAAACCCCTTAAATACCCCTTATCTTACTGAAAGGCATTAATCAATACCTGTGAAATGTTAAAAACTTCTGAAATTACTGCTCTCAAATATAGATCAAAGTTTGGAGCATTGACTTTTGGACTTTTGCAGAGGTAGATAAGATCTGTGAAAAAGATCAGTTTCAAATCTAAATATCGGCCGATCACAAATCGAGACCGTTAAATCGGCCGGCTGATTAATCGGTGCACCCCTAGTGATGATGCACAAAAAGTGCAACAGACACAGTCCAACTCAATATAAATCAGCTGTCACCAGGCGCAGAAATATGCGCTGATGAACTGGTCAGGCTTTTACTGGTCAATACTGATTTATTATTTCCTTAAGGGTAAAAAAATACTAAAACTGACAAAGTTTAAGATGTTAAAATGGACTTATATTCAGCAGAATTTAAATGAATTGTCTTTGATAATTTTACTGTGTGAAAAAATTGGCTTATTTACTTTGAGTCAAGTTTCAGTTGTGAAACAAAACAAGTTTGAAAGTGATTGGATCTGCCTTAAACTCTCATATTATGCATCGTTTGTTAGTAAAGTAGAGGTTAGTTTGTTATTAGATACAGTAAATGAAGTGACACTAACAGGACTTTAAATCATCATAGAATAGGACCTTATTGTTTGTATTGTTTTGTTTCCTTTGAACAATGTAAAAACACAATTTTGCATAGCTTTTGGTTTATACTCCAGTAACCATAGCTTTTACAGTCAATACATTTTCCTATCACTGAACTCTTTACTTTATATTTGAAACGGCTGCTGGGAGTCATCATATTATGGGGCTGTTTTTAACACACATTGACCATTTTCCCAATTAAAAGCTAAATTGGGTACCAATAAAAAATCAAAATATTTTCAATCTAACCCACTGACCCTGAAAAAATGTAGATAATTTTTACAGTCTTAAAGTTATCACCTTGTAACTTTAGTTTAGAATCCTGCATGTAATCTTTAAGGTGTTTATGAAGTGGCGTGTTTTCCCAGCAGTGAAGGTGTTTTGTTCCACTTCCTCTCTCTGAATCCCTTTGTTGTTCATTAATTTAGCCACCAATTGCCCTTCTGTCGTTTCCATCATGCATTGATCTGGAAAACACACGTGTCTGTGAATATGTGGACTCAATGAGATGATTTCTTACTGAAAGTGTTGTGTCAGCTCAGAAGAGACCAGAGGTTTCCCCTCTGCCCTCATTACAGCACTAATTGCAACAACAGGGGAGAAATCTCTACTGTCCCAAGGCCTCCACTCTGTATAAGTGACTCTCCTCTGTGATTTACAGCAGAAAAAGCTGTCACTTGTGGTCTGAAGTCATTTAGTTTGATGCCCATTGAGCTCAGTAGTCTGAATAACAAACGTCCATGCACAGAAGATCAGAAAAGTTGTTTGTAACCTGTTTTTGTTTGTCTTTTTCAGGCCTATTCCTAAAGGGGAGGGACGGAAAAAGGCTTGTCTGGAAGCCTTGGCTCAGATTAAAGTCCAATGTGGGTGCTATCTTCCCAGTAACCCTGAGGCCATAGTTTTGGATATAGACTATAAGTCTGGTACTCCCATGCAGAGGTCAGCCACCAGATCAACAAGAATAAATCAGATTTATATAATTACCTTTTTGTTTTATCTGTCAAAATAAAATATTCAAATGCCTTTTCTCTTTTTTGCAGTGCTGCCAAAGCCCCATACTTGGCCAAGTTCAAAGTTAGAAGATGTGGAGTGAGTGAGCTAGAAAAAGAAGGTACTATTAGTGGCAAAAACATCCAAAATATTCTACATCTTGTGAAAAGTGATCTGGAATATTTAAAGTAGATTTAATATTTCTCTAATTTGCTTGTCCATCTCACCATCCTCTCCTACAGGACTTCAGTCCCATTCAGATTCTGTGGATGAGATGAATGGTGAGGAAGAGGCCAGGAGAATCTGCTGGCAAGCAGCTATCTTCAAAGTTGGAGATGACTGCAGACAGGTCTAAAAAGCTCAATGTCCTTTTTATCATTCCCTGATGGAAGCTATGAATCTTAAATCATATGCTCCTCTTCTTACCGCTTTCTCTGTGTCTGCAGGACATGTTGGCTTTGCAGATAATCAGCCTGTTCAAGAACATTTTCCAGCTGGGAGGGCTGGATCTCTATGTTTTTCCCTACAGAGTGGTGGCCACAGCTCCTGGAGTAAGACTCAACTATTTCCTCATACAAAGCAATTTTCGATCCATCCATCCATTTTCTGACACGCTTAACACCAAGTGTTGCAAGAGGTGCTGGTGTCTACAGTATATTCAGCTGTCTTTGGGCGAGAGGCAGGGTACACCCTGCACAGGTCGCCAGTCCATCGCAGCGCAAACAAACAAACAAAATTTAAAATGTCAAAATATTACAAAAAATGTACTTTCCCAAATGCAGCCAGATCTATTTATTTATTCATTCATTAAAAAAAGAAAAGCATAATGGAAAATATTTGACAGATTTTATGCACAAATCATTATCTAATTGAATCTTAAGCTTAATCTAAAAGCTATATACATGAATATGCTTAGATACATTGCCACTATTCTACAAATATATACTATAAATTCAATTCAAAAATAACTTTTTTTGTTTATCTTCTGAATTCAATTAAAAATGGGTGATGATTCTGAAATTAGGTCTATTAAATTAAATTTCAAAATAAAATTTGTCATATCTTTTCCTAGGGCACACATTTCATTTCTTGCAATAAGTAATCATTAAAACATAAAGGTATATAATGGTTATTACTGGTCTGTTATAATAGTATGTACCATATTGTTCTCTAAATTCAGAATATAAGAGTTTCAAGTTGGATGTTTGACTTAAATTCTGCCTGATGGTGGATAATTATAGGTTCAGAGTTTTCTATGTAAAAACTACAGATTTAAACTGATTTGCAAATAATCTCTATCATTTTACTTTCATAGCACTATGTGGCTAAAGATTGGAACTTTTACAGTGGTGGAAAAGACATTGTCAGCTTTTATTACTTTTAGTAATCCCTGAGCACAACTATGATTCTGAGACTGGAAGCTGATTGAGGGAGATTCAACTCTGAAACTACTGAAACTCACTGTTGTTTTAATGAGTAACTTCTCTTCACATTGTTTTTTTGGGTCAGGACACGACCTTCTCTAAACCCAAGAGCAGAACAAGCCACAATGAACCTGGGCCTTGTGTGCTGCTGCTTCTAGACGTTATCTTTTGTTGCTACTGAACGTTTCTTTGGTTAACAGCAGTCTCTTAGAGATAAAATCATTTGAACTGCTAAGATTCATGTATCACACCTTGGGTTAAAGAGAAAGTACAGTGTAACCTAGCTTGCCTAAACTCGACTAGTCTATAGTATTTTGAAATGCAGTTTCTCGGCCTCTACAGAAAATATCTTTAACAAAAAACTAAATAATTAGACACAAATGTTTAACTGGAATGGTGGTTTCTGTAAGCCACTCTACCCCTTTCATAATATCACTGTTTCCATAGTGTGGAGTGATTGAGTGCATCCCAGACTGCAAGTCTCGGGACCAACTGGGTCGGCAGACTGACTTCGGGATGTATGATTACTTCAGGAACCAGTATGGAGATGAATCCACGCTTGCTTTTCAGAAGGTAAATACTAAGACATCCTCCACTAACCATCCTATTACTTCAATGCAAACTGACATCTGAACTAATATTTTGTCTTTTTTAGGCACGGTATAACTTCATTCGCAGTATGGCAGCTTACAGCTTGCTGCTCTTCTTGCTGCAGATAAAAGACAGACACAACGGAAACATTATGCTGGACAGCCAGGGCCACCTCATTCACATCGGTGGGCACATCTTAATCTATTTTTAGACTTTAAATCTTTAGACAATAAACCAAATGTTTAGCATTTCTTTTAAATCATAAAGAGTTATCCACATTTATTGGTAGTCCTATGAAAATACTCAAAACATTCTTATTTTATCTTTTCATTTATGTTTTTCTCTACCATTATGTTGTAGGGATTTTAATCCTACTCTAATATCTTACTTAATGTATGAGCCAGTGAAATAAACTTGGATCATTGTCTAAGTTGTAATGCAACTCGTTGAGTAGTGTTTAACTTTTAGTTGGTGCTCTGAAAGTGTTAATAGTAAAGTTTGAGGAAGTAGCAACTTGCGGTTGATTCCTGACTTTACATATATCTGCTTTATGTAAAAGCCATGTCTTTTTGACTATCCCATACTGAATATCCTTCAGAAGTTGTAGCTCCTACCTCCTATTCCTAGCTCCTAACCCTTTACCTGTTGCTGGGTTAGCAGAAGGAACACTATCCAGGGTAGGAAAGGAGCTCCAGACAGCGTTCAGCCTTATGAACATCATTACGAGATTGACATGCACATGAATGATGCTTATCAAATAAGGACAATATCCTTTAGGAAAAGATCTACAAAAACAAACAAAAGTTAAACAAACGGAGCGAACAAATGAAGCTCCCTATTTGAAAACCTAAAAACATGAAGTTGCAGACGTAAGCATGTGTCGCGTGAAGAAATAAATTAAACACATGGACAGAATTGTTGGTCCCCCCTCATTAATGAAAGAAAAACCAACGGTTGTCACAGAAAAAATATGTAATCTCGTAAAAGTAATAAATTAAAAAAAAGATCGATTTGAATGAAAGTCCGACCATGCTTTTCAAACATGCCTCAATAAATTCATGAAAGAGGCCTGAACAGGTTAAACTCTGATGTGAACATCAGGAGGTCCCTATGCTAACTGAATCGGTTCTAGGAACTATACTGCTTCAGCTTCCTAGCTCCTTCCTTACTGCCTGCACTATTTTGATAGCACTAAATATGGCAACTTCCTCTGTGTGTCGTTAACAGTTTGACATATTGAGATATTTGAATTTAGCCTAAGAGAAATGGGCAACTGTCATTTCTTTTTCACAACCTAGAGAAACATGACATTTTGTTACCTTTTCCAATAGATTAGGCATGTTAAAAAGCAACATGTATACAGAAAATTTTAAAGCTACTTTGTTCCTGCACACATTTTTTGGGGGGATCTTATTATTGTTGCTGTAATGAACCCTATGTTTTTGATCTTCAGCTGTTTCTTCAATTTTACTCTTGTCTGCAATATTCATTAACATTTTCAAGTAGCTACATGTATTTTTAGTTCCTGGGCCTAGTTGGACCCGGCTTTAAACCTTCATTTTTGTGGCTAATGCTCTATTTATGCTTTTAGACTTTGGGTTCATGTTTGAAAGCTCTCCTGGGGGAAATCTGGGCTGGGAGCCAGATATCAAGCTCACAGATGAAATGGTGATGATCATGGGTGGGAAGATGGAGGCGACGCCTTTCAAGTGGTTCATGGAAATGTGTGTGAGGGGATACCTTGCTGTGAGGTGAGTTTCCAGAGGGGTTTAAATACATCTTTCATGCTAAGCCCATCTATAGAAGTTATTTGATCACAGTTTTGTGGGCTCACTTGCAACTTAGGGTACTCACGACCTTTTTATTATTGATTAAAGGCAACATCTTACATCATAAACTTGGTACTACTCTTATACTGTATAACTTCTTGTTAGGGTTGTGAATTGGCAAGAATTTGACAATACGCTTGTTATTACGATTACGTGTCATGATTTATACCAACATATTCTGATACAGTATAAAAAACTATATATTGTGATTTTATAATAGTATAGCACTGGGAAACCTCACCAGATCATGATGTTGCTCTGCTGCGGCGGCTGAAGAGCAACTGAACAATAGACTCTTGGGTGGTACTCTTCCAACTACCAGCTGCAGCTGCAATCCTGAGTTATATAAAAATAAGCCAGTGAAATGAATGTTTGCTTATTAATATTTTTAAAATTTTAGTTTAATTTGGCCGTATTTTGAATGCATACCAATATCTAATGAATCATTGCAATATTAGACAGAAACAATTTTTTTCTTACACCCCTACTACTCAACATTAGTAGGTCAACTGATGTAATGCAAACTATACTTTTCACATCTTGGCTTTTCACCACTCTGATGATGCTGTGTGAATCATTTAAGATAGAAAGAATACACATTAGTTTGATGAAGGTCCAGAAAATTCTGCAACAGTTTCTTCCTTACCACCATCAGAGCGCTGAACTGTTGAAAAAACTCTAAATCATGTCACAGACTCTGCATAACACTGAAACTTCCATATTAATGGATTTTTTTGTGTGTTTTTTTGCACGTTGTTTATTTCTCCCACACATTTGATCACTGCTGCACTTTAAGGAATGGAAATGTTAATTTACTGTCTGGAAAGCTGTACTAAACAGAATTTCATTTTATACACTCTGGGCCGGATTTATCAAGATCCAATTTTGCGTGCAGTAATTTGCGCTCGCAAACTGGAATTTTGCGCGAGGGGCTGAACCATGGTTTGCGGGTGATTTAACAAGAGTGATTGCGTAACTGGTGGCAGGTGCAAAACTGTTGGAGACGCCCTATTTAAATGATGGTTTTGCGCGTTTTGTGGTTTGCGGCAAAGTAGTTTGTAGTCTGTACAAACTAGTGCATTAAGAAATTTAAATCTTACAGTGACCCCCAACAAAAATAAATAAATAAATAAATAATAAATAAATAAATAAATATATTTATATATATATAAATTGGCAACCTTTATTCCCTAAGGTGTATGTGCTGCAGTAAAAAACAAACAAAAAAAAAAACAGGTGTTTTGTATTGGCCTGTGACTGTGGATGGGATCCCCGCAGCATTTGGTACGTTGCTCCACAGGCGCAGGGGGAGAACCCCGACCCCGTCGGACAGCACTTCTGAAAAAACGAGATTGGGAGATCCCAGCTCTCGCTGCAACCGTACGCTGGAATGACCCAGATGCAAAAAAGTGCAATGTTGCAAGGAGTTTTGTGATATCTGGTATTGCGTGGGTCCTCCTTGTGGCTGGCTCCAAATCCATTCGGAGTTCCCCCAACAGCTCCAAAATGGCAATGCTGGATAAACGATATGTTTTGATGATCGTTTCCTCGTTCATTGCAAAAATATTCACACGGAGTGAAAAAATGCGTTCTCTGCGTCTCCTTGCTTCATTTCGATGTCTCCTTCTTGCGACAATAACCGCTGCCATGTGTGCGCAATTACGCATACAGACCATTTGCACCTTCTTTTGAAACGTGTTAAATATAGAGTCAGATACCGTTAGCAAAATTGCGTTCAGGTTTAATAAATCACTTTCCGAGTGCTAAATTAATATATTTACATGTTCTCCTCCCACAAGACGCACTTTTGCGTATAAACGCCCCATATTGCATATTCATTGCAGAAAAAGTACTAAATGGATAAGAGGCGCTATTTAGCACGTTTTAAAGACCAAATGCTTTTAGCACGCTGTTGATAGATCAGTTTGTACATTTTTTAGCGTGCGCAGTGAAATAGCTCACGTTTTTATACACGCAAACCTTTGATAGATCCGGCCCTCTGTGTATACAAAAACACAATAAAAGTTGTCTAAGTCTAGACAATGTGAAAAATGGTCATAAGAACAAAGCTCGGCACAGTAAGTGATCAAAGCTCGGTCTGGAGGGGTAGTGTAAATATAGAAATCGGGTACCACTAGGGGGTCCTACCCACACTTTAAGAACCGGTACCCTTATATAACTGATTATTATTTAACAGGAAGACTTGATCATTTATGCATGGGTGTCACACTGTATTTTTTCATATTTCCTCTTCCAATGGGTGATATGATGCGCACAAAGTCTGGAAACTTTGAGACTGACTTGAACATATTTAGCCTTGCCAAAGGGTGGGTGGGGAGTTTGCTGCACTAAATCACAGTTTCCTATTGTCTGGGTTCAATTTAGGTACAATTTTAATGTTGACCAGTTGCATGAGGTTGAGTTTTAGTTACCATTTGGCTTGTATCCAATGTCGCTTTTGGGAAATTGTGCTAAAATAATATAAAAGGCGTTGCCTCATGCCAATGTGGTTAAATGATGATAAGTGATTTTAACTGGCTGTAAAAATGTACTTTCTCTTTGTATATTTGTATTCATTACCCATTTCTGTCTCCTTTTCTAGTTTCAACCTTTTTGAATGAGAATGCAGGTGAAATCAAATAAAGCTCTATTAACTTAAACAAGAAATAAACACTGGTTCCATCTGTACACTTTGTAACTCACTCCTGGATCTGCAGCCTGTCTGTGGCTTCAAACTGATTTTAATTAATTTCAGATCAGTCCAGTTAATCCCACAACTATTCAAGTTCATTTACTTGGTCATTCGGTCTGGAGGGGTAGTGTAAATATAGAAATCGGGTACCACCTAGGGGGTCCTACCCACAATTTAAGAACCGGTACCCTTATATAACTGATTATTGCTCGGTGAGAGGGGTTGATTACTAATTATTTTATGTTCCCCTGTGTTCAAACAGGCCCTACATGGATGCAGTTGTCTCTCTGGTAAATCTCATGCTGGACACAGGTCTTCCCTGCTTCAGAGGGCAAACCATCAAACTACTCAAGTGAGTCTGTTTGGCTTTTTATGATTCTGTTACTATGAACCAACACAAAGGTATTTAAAATGTCATTTGCTGTTCTTGCTTATAATATGTGTGCACATTCAGGCAGCGATTCAACCCTGGGCTGAGCGAGAAAGATGCAGCTTCCTTCATCATTAAAGTCATCCAGAACTGCTTCCTCAGCAACAGGTTTGTGGATACCAATCATGCTATGATCTTCTTTAACAGCAACTTCCAGGGATTGCTTTGATTTTTCTGACTGTCTCTGCTTTTCTTTTTCAACAGGAGCCGAACATACGATATGCTCCAGTACTACCAAAACCAGATCCCATACTAAACATCTGTGCCTGAGCATGTGCATCTGTTGGCTGGTACATAATGTTTGTGCCTTCATTGCATTCCTCTTTTGGAGATTGTGTAAATTAAATTGTTTTGATGATAATCAGTTATATTTGCTTTTGCATCCTTTATTTATTATGCTATGTTGAAATCAATGTTAGCCCTAATTATTGTATGGTTGCACTAGAATTTGACTTCTCTGTATTTGACGGGTATCTCTCGTTATTCTGCTCGTTCAGTACACACTTCATTGGAGTTTGTGCCATTATTTTAAATGCGATATTTGTGAATGTTGCTTTTGTTAATTTTTTTTGGGGGGGGGGGGGTTATGGAATTTGAAGTGGATGTTTTATGGTAGCAGAAGTAAATTTGTATCAGTTCTGACCAATGTGGCCTATTATGTCATCCTGTGCTTGACTGTACTACTGTGCTTCTCTTTGAATGGACCAGTCGGAGTAATTTGACCCGTGCCATGTGTTTAACAGGAAGACTTGATCATTTATGCATGGGTGTCACTCTGTATTTTTTCATATTTCCTCTTCCAATGGGTGATATGATGCGCACAAAGTCTGGAAACTTTGAGACTGACTTGAACATATTTAGCCTTGCCAAAGGGTGGGTGGGGAGTTTGCTGCACTAAATCACAGTTTCCTATTGTCTGGGTTCAATTTAGGTACAATTTTAATGTTGACCAGTTGCATGAGGTTAAGTTTTAGTTACCATTTGGCTTGTATCCAATGTCGCTTCTGGGAAATTGTGCTAAAATAATATAAAAGGCGTTGCCTCATGCCAATATGGTTAAATGATGATCAGTGATTTTAACTGGCTGTAAAAATGTACTTTCTCTTTGTATATTTGTATTCATTACCCATTTCTGTCTCCTTTTCTATTTTCATTCATTTTGAATGAGAATGCAGGTGAAATCAAATAAAGCTCTATTAACTTAAACAAGAAATAAACACTGGTTCCATCTGTACACTTTGTAAATCACTCCTGGATCTGCAGCCTGTCTGTGGCTCCAAACTGTTTCAGTCACCAACAAACCCTTTTCAAAGATTTATGTAATTTTACATAATATATATTTATACAGAATCAAAACTGATTTTAATTAATTTCAGATCAGTCCAGTTAATCCCACAACTATTCAAGTTCATTTATTTGGTCATTTAATGCCAACTGTCAAAATATATTTCTGAGGAAGCTTTGCAAATTGAATCTTCTTACAAACAAATTTAGCAACTGGAAGGGACTCATTTTCAGTAAACAGTGGTTTATATATTTATTAAATATATATAAATGGTATTCTTCCAATCAGAATTTAAAGTATTTAAATCACGCTTTGATACATGCTCTTTTCTTTAAAATGCAATCACATAGCTTAAAAAAAGGTACAGTTATGTTCATTGTAAATCTCCATCCACCAGAGGGCAGCATGTGATGATACATGCAGTATCAGCTCTGTTTTTCTTGAGTGACTGAAAGATGAGGGCACTAATCTGATTCATCAGTATGATGCACATCCTCCGCTCCCTTATTCATCCTCATGCTTTAAGATTTTTACTTTAAAAATACATGAAACTGACTAAAATCTTAATCCTCTTGAGCTTCCTCTCAGGTACAGGGACTGACAGGGTAGTTTTTTTTAAGTCTTCCATACCCTACCTTTTAAGGTCTTAGCCTCTGACAGCAACATGACTTACTTACAGGGGATAATGTGTTCTTGTCTGAATAATTTGCCATGGCAAAAAACAACTAAAAACACAGAAAAACAAAACAATATCACCAGTCGGGGCACCAGCAAATTGTCAGTTACTTCGGTTTCATGGCAGTACATAGAAATCCGCATATGCTCAATTTGCATAGATTCTTGGAGGAAAAAGTAAAGTTGGTGAATTCTGAGTCATTAGAAATGTTAATCTTTCTAAGAATTTGTTGCAGCCTTTGGTTATTTATCTTACTTGTTGTGTCTTAATTTATTAAGGGCAACATTATACATTCATTTAAGTGTTTAATGACATGTGGTGGTTGGGTGCACAATATGTGAACAGAAGAAGACAAGACCCTTAGGAAAAAGGCAACCCAGCTCAAGTCAACACACTGCAAGCCAAACAATCATTATTGCATGATGAGAGTTAGAGCTCTATGGAAAGGCAAAAAGGTGATCTAGCAAACATAGAGCCTTGTCTTTTGAACAGCGAATGCATATAAGGTTTAACTAAAATAAAAGTGATAGAGAAACAATGCTAATGGGTGGTTCTGATTGGTTTATAATTCATTGCATTAGGTTTGATGCATTTTTGAAGAGATCTGATCACTAGTTATCTCGGTTGCATTCTGTGTTGCTGCAGATGTGCCTCAGTCCTGGAGTGACATGTTGGACATATTCATTTGTTATAAAAAGTAGCACATGTGCATCAGCAAAATGTCTGTACAAGACTTGTTCATTTGTCAACACTTAATTAGGTACACTTTGCTTGTGCAATGTTTGACGCCTTTTCCATTTAATCATCCTTACTACCATCCTAATCATCCTTATTCTTCCTTACTACCACATACCAAAAGTGCCCTTTTGGATTCAGATGAGGTAAAAGGAAGTTATCTGAAAGCATAACCTTTTTAAGAATAAAATTGGAGATGAATAGATTTTTACTGCCTTATACTGGTGGAAGTAGACATTGGAAGATATGTATACTGTGGTTATATAGAAATGGAGATGCACTATAGTAATCCTCAGATAGGTTTCGGGGTCCAGATGATGCCCAGTTTGAATTAGGATATGCAAAGTGTGTCATGGAAGTATAACTTCCACCATCAAATCACCAACACCAGCCTGAACCATTGATCTAAGAAACAATGATCCACTTCCAGGTTATTTTAATGTTAAATAGAATTAACCAGTCTTTTAAAAAATGCCCTGATGTCTTTGTTTAAGTGACAGCAATAATAGAGAAAAAAAGAGAAGATTTTTTAAAAAAGTAGATGTATAAGACGATAAGTTATGCACAAAAATCCCGGCTTGAAAGCACTTCTTTTTACAAATTTGGTATGCATCACAAATGCTGAAAAAATTGGTCACGGTTTTACCACAACCTTTGTAGCCATAACTGTTTTAAACCGGTGGGCTGAAGTACAATGAACCAGGTCCTCTCCTTGAGCTCTGATGTTACAGTTGCATAAATGTTTTAGTGGGGTCTTGTAAAAGAAGAAACAGAGCTCTGGCAGCTACGGTCTGACTATTCAGGGCTACAGCCTGTATTCCCAATTAGCCCTAACATTTCATCAATAGGCCCAACTGTCTGCTTCAGTCATTTGGACAAACAGCTCTTTCTACTCAACTCCCCCCTCCCCACACACACACATACAGCTTTAATGACTGAAACGGCTCAAAGAGGAGTTAATTGCTGCATAGCACATGGCTGGCATACTGCGCCATGGCCTCGCCAGCTAAAGAAGCATGAATGTGTCACAAGATGCCCCGCGGTTTGATGCATGTGATGAGAAGAGACACAGAGGCCAATGTCTGAATAGGGAAAAACAGAAAACCAAGACAAAGGAAGAATTTCCTTTAGAAAAACAAATGTATCTAAAATGTATCTGTAGGTATTGTATAAAAAGGGCAAACATTTTAACCACTGGTAACCAGAGCCATTACATTAGACACTACATTATTTGGTTTTCTGAACATTTGGTCATCATGTTGCTTTCTAGCAGAGAAATGTCTGGTTGACAATGCATTCTTTTAAATGCTGTTTTAAAATATTAATGTGAATGAAACAAAAGAAAAATGCATACTTTGGGACTTTGGGAAAATCTCCATAGGGCCTACTGACCTCTCCAGCTGGAATCAATGACCAAACAGTGGAGCTGGTGTCAGAATATAAACACCTGGAAATAGTAGTTGATGAAAATATGAGTTTTACCGGTAGTTGCAGGTAGATTACGTTGTAAGCATGCGTATCATACTTTAAAAGTCAGATTATTTCTCATTCAGATGTTTTATTTTTTTTTTAATTGATTTTAGTCTTACGTTCGCTTTTATGAGTGAGCATTGATCGCCTTCCATCAAAAATGTGAATTTTCTTTGGATAATTATGAAGGTTTGTAAGTAAAATTGCTGACAAGAGTGCCCTTTCCAAGTTCCAAATTCTTAAAGTGTAACTCACCCAAATATAGCTTTTTTCCCCTGCATTTAAACTGTATAGATTGGGTCTATGGGTCCTCTCTGCTATTTGGGCTGTCATAACAAGGTCCGTGTGATATTGACTAATATGAACTTATCCCTTTCGTATCTCTTTTTTGTAGTTGTTTTTGAATGTCTTCACTGCTGTCTGTGCATCAAATTGCCATTTGGCCATAGAAAAGTTTGACTTGGCATAAGTAATTTCCCCACTACCCAAATCATTCCTCATGTGGTCGACAGTGGTATCAGATGAAGGAGTTTGCCCTGAAATCGAAGGGTTGACGGTTCAAGCTGCAGCTCCAGCTTTCAGTGCTGTTGTGTCCTTGGGCAAGACACTTCACCTTCATTGTCTACTGATGGTGGTCAGAGGGCTCAGTAGCCCCTGTGTACGGAAGCCTCGCTTCTGTTAGTGAGCCCCATGGCAGCTGTTGCTATAATGTAGTTTGCCACCATCAGTGTGTTTGTGAATGGGTGGATGGCTTAATGTAGTGTAAAGCGCTTTGGTCAATTCCATTTACCATGGTCATCACAACTAATTCCAATGTCTTTACATCATCAAGAGCATTTTACTTTCTCTAGATTTACCATTTTACCAAATTTAGCAAGCACCCAAATATTGAAGATAGTTGTTTTTAATTAATTAAAATCAGAATAAGTCTTAATCAGGTTTGTCACACAAATAAAGAAGTTGACTTCTATCCCTCTTTGCTCAAGTTGACTTTTATCCCTCTTTGCTCTCATTAAAGATGTTTTCAGAATAAAACTGATTAAAAAAGAAAAATAGATTTGTCCAGGATGTGTTGGGTGAGATGTTAGTTGTTCTTTCCTAGTCCTATGTGGAGGGTAGGTTAGCGTCTAGGATCCTTTCTGCAGATAGCAACTGTTCTGTTTATTTGCTACCTCTTTAATATAATATAAATGTTCTGGTAGCTTGTTGCAGATTGATCTAGTGTTACACATATTCTCCAACTTTTATTTGTGAACATCTTTAGTGTTTGAATGTGATATTCTTTTCTTGACGTCTGTGTTGCTAATCGGTGTTAGGAACACAACATCTAGCAAATCTTACATGTTTGCTCACTTTCAACACTTTTTGTGGCTGAGGCCACTGCTTCAAAACCCCCTGCATGGCTCCACTACACTTTTATTTCATCTTCAAAATGTAAGGAAATATACACTATTTCAAAAATTTCTCTCCCTATATTCGATGTCCGTGACTTTTTTTCAACTCATCACTGTTTTCAGTGATTGTGCTGACTATACCATGTCCTGCGAAATAAACAGTTTTTAATCTTTTTTAAATCCAAGAGAAACAGATGCTATAAAATATATTGACCTGTCATTTTTTTAATAGAATCATTGAAATATATCAAATTTGTTTATAATATTCCAAAGTATTTTTGGGTGCACAGTTGTAGTTTTGCACTAGTTCAGGATGTAATATTTTTGTGTAAAAGAAACATGAAGCCGAACTGACTGGTGACACATTGTCTGGCTTTGTTGCGCTTCACATGTAGCCGAAGGGCAAAACTAGGGTTAGCCTTTCCTCTGCACTGTTGATCATTTGTGTTATCTGATGTTCTAATTACTTAGGGGAGGGGTCGAACCTGACCAGGCACAGTTTACCTGCAAGTCCAAAGCTGGTAGATCACACATGCTTTAGATTCGGGCAGGAAAACACAGGAATACTCACATACAAGCTGCCTAAAGTACTTTTACTCCAGGAAGTAAGATAAAATCCAGACACCATAAAATATCTCACGATATAATACTAAATTTGTATAACTTTTCAGTATTTTAAAATTAATTTTCATGAGCTTGAAATAAATTACAAAAGATTTCCACCTCTCACAAGGGCTTGTCAAGATAAACACCAAAGCTAAACTTTCTCCAGTTCCCTTTCTTTCTACTTCTGCTCAGATTCACTATGCCCACATGTTATTCACTTAAGGCCGTGCTGTTGAATGGGCCCCAGTGTTCGACGTCTCCTTATCGTTTGACCTTTGATCTGTTTGGACAGCGTGACCGGCAGAGGCTGCAAGAAGTAGAGAGGCAACAGAGCAGAGCAGAGGAAATCAGCCTGATTTCAGCTCTAAACCTTTATGTATGAGTTCAAGACGGGCCATTTTTGTAGGATTTGTAAAGACATTTGTAATTTTCTAGTTTTTTTCAACTTTTATTTAAGGGGATTATTAAAACTATTATTAATTAAGAAAACTAAACAGTAACTGGAAATCTTTGCCTTGTGCTGTCATCCTTTCTACATTTTAATGATACTTTGCAGAAGTTGAAGAAGAATACAGAGCAAAGTATATTGTATAGTGAGCTCTAGCTACTGGACTGTTTTTCTGTAGCCCCTGCCACAACAGCACAAAGAGTTGATGCATGTCATACTTTTTTCTTTTAATCAGGCAAAATGTATAAAATCTTAAATAAGAAAATGATAAACACAACACACAGCATCTTTCAAATGGGATGTGTTTACTTTCTTTAATTTTATCATTAATGACAAAAATATATGCAATAGATGATGTTATATGATAGATAGCTATAGATAGATAAATAGATAAATAGATAGATAGATAGATAGATAGATAGTTTGATAGATAGATAAATTAATTGTTTTGTTTTTTTTATTTTAAAAGAAATCCGATTTTTATGGTCCAGGAGAACTGTTGAGATCTTCACATGGAAGGTTTCCTAAAAAAGGCAATCAGTTAAGTTTAAATTAATAAAGTTGCTCACCCCCTAAAAAATCTATGCATTATATTCACGTTATAATCTGAGTATCTGCAGAACATTTGATAATGCCTATAAAGATTTATAAAATGATCAAAAAAATAAATGCATAATTTTAATGGTACCATAATCCCCCCCTAATAACTTAACATTACTGTGTTATGAGGGTAGGTACAATTAAACTCCAGTCTTTCAAATGAAATACTAATTATTGCTCTGTTCATAGCAAGTATGTCCTTACTTGGCTTATCTCGTATGACATTTTATTTTCTCTTTCCCATATTTAATAGCAACTTACAGAAACAGACTTTTTTTGCATCATGTTCTCATCAAGCAATTAAAAGCTACTAAAGGAAAGCAGAAAAGTACAACCCTGTTATTTAACAAAAACAATGATCTATATAAAAACAGACAAAATTAACAAAAAAGACAAAGAAAACATCAAAATAACCTAATAAATTTAAAAATAACTCCAAATTAGAGGGAGAGAATTTTTGTTTTATACCCTTAAAAATTGTTCTTTCCCACATTCAGAAATGAGCAATAAGTTACAACAAACAAAAAAACGGACTGATGTGAATTGTTTACCACCAAAAATAATTAACTATTCAAAAGCTATAACAGCAAAATTCAAATACGTTGTATTGTTCCTGGATGTGGAAGTCTAAGCACAGTATGAAAAGATGGAAGGGGTGAAATACCTTAGATGTTAGAATTTTTACAAAAATCACAAAGAGAATATTAGCTTACATCTTTAAATGCCAATTTTTTTTTACACCTATATTGGATTTAAAGTATGGCTTCATTAGCAGGCCCCCGTTTGATGCATCCTGCAATTATGTTTTTGTCCAGCAGAGGGCTAAAGCAACGCCAAACTGCAGGGCTAACAGCTTGTTAAAATACACTATATTGCCAAAAGTATTTGCTCACCTGCCTTGACTCACATATGAGCTTAAGTGACATCCCGTTCCTAATCCATAGGGTTCAATATGACGTCGGTCCACCCTTTGCAGCTAGAACAGCTTCAACTCTTCTGGGAAGGCTGTCCACAAGGTTTAGGAGTGTGTTTATGGGAATTTTTGACCATTCTTCCAGAAGCGCATTTGTGAGGTCGCACACTGATGTTGGACGAGAAGGCCTGGCTCTCAGTCTCCGCTCTAATTCATCCCAAAGGTGTTCTATCGGGTTGAGGTCAGGACTCTGTGCAGGCCAGTCAAGTTCATCCACACCAGACTCTGTCATCCATGTCTTTATGGACCTTGCTTTGTGCACTGGCGCACAGTCATGTTGGAAGAGGAAGGGGCCAGCTCCAAACTGTTCCCACAAAGTTGGGAGCATGGAATTGTCCAAAATGTCTTGGTATGCTGAAGCATTCAGAGTTCCTTTCACTGGAACTAAGGGGCCAAGCCCAGCTCCTGAAAAACAACCCCACACCATAATCCCCCCTCCACCAAACTTTACACTTGGCACAATGCAGTCAGACAAGTACCGTTCTCCTGGCAACCGCCAAACCCAGACCCGTCCATCAGATTGCCAGATGGAGAAGCGCGATTCGTCACTCCAGAGAACGCGTCTCCACTGCTCTAGAGTCCAGTGGCGGCGTGCTTTACACCACCGCATCCGACGCTTTGCATTGCACTTGGTGATGTATGGCTTGGATGCAGCTGCTCGACCATGGAAACCCATTCCATGAAGCTCTCTGCGCACTGTTCTTGAGCTAATCTGAAGGCCACATGAAGTTTGGAGGTCTGTAGTGATTGACTCTGCAGAAAGTTGGCGACCTCTTCGCACTATGCGCGTCAGCATCCGCTGACCCCGCTCCGTCAGTTTACGTGGCCTACCACTTCGTGGCTGAGTTGCTGTCGTTCCCAAACACTTCCATTTTCTTATAATACAGCTGACAGTTGACTGTGGAATATTTAGGAGCGAGGAAATTTCACGACTGGATTTGTTGCACAGGTGGCATCCTATCACAGTTCCACGCTGGAATTCACTGAGCTCCTGAGAGCGACCCATTCTTTCACAAATGTTTGTAAAAACGGTCTGCATGCCTAGGTGCTTGAATTTATACACCTGTGGCCATGGAAGTGATTGGAACACCTGATTCCAATAATTTGGATGGGTGAGCAAATACTTTTGGCAATATAGTGTATGTACTAAACTGTCCCAAATATGTCATTATTTCAGATATATTTGATCATAATCTGTTATTCCTGATTCACCAAAAGTTTTCTTTTTGTTCAAATGGATGGAATCAATGTTAATTTAACATTTAAAGCCAAGCAGAAAATGAACATTGATTATAAAATAATAGATATTTTTCCAAAATTAGACTTAAAATTCTCTTTAAGAGTGATTCTAAGTAATGAGGCACTGTCCATGGCAACAAGGCAGTAACAAAAAACCTCTGCCACTCTCAACCACCGTGGCCCCTGTTACCACGGAGACCCATTCAGATGCCCGGTGGTGACCTCTGACCCTAAGGGAGCCTGGTGAATGTAGCTGAAAGGGGCGGCTGGGCTGGGGCATCTGGGGTATCATCTGGCGCCTAACAAAGCCTCTTCGCCAGCTGGGGAGGAGGGCAGAGCGAAGGAGTTGAAGGAAAAGGGGCACAGAGGAGAGGGGAGTGGGGAGAAAAGAGAGAGCGCCCTTTTCTTCTTGCCCTCTTCAGAGAGAGTGGCCATTGACACTGTGCATCTCATTAAAATCTGTGCACCCCCCTCTCTAACTCTCTCTCTGGTGCACAGGCAGCTGCCTCTCCTGCTTTGGCCATTCAAGCTCAAGTGCAGTCCACTGCTGGATAGAGAAAAAAGACAGACAGGGAGAAGGGACTCAGAGGGGTGAAGGGGAGTTGGGGGGCAGAGACCCTGGACATATGCTACCACCACTGGGACTGGAATGGCTGTGCAGAGACAGCCTTTGTTTTTTTCTCATATTAAAAGCTTTCTTTTTACTTGAGTTAAGATAAACAAATAAAAAACAAAGTGACGTAACAGCTGGATTTTCCTAAACAAGGTCACCAAGCATAACATAATGATATTATATATGTTTTGGTTTTTCTTTTAACAAATCTGAATTATTTTTAAGAGATGCATGACTTTATGGACTTTGATGAAATAAAAATGCTGGATGTGCCTTCTATTGGTTTCCCTTTTTTGCATTTTCATTGTGAAAGAATCATCATGCTTTATACATTCATTGCAATCCAAAATTCAACTTAAACCTTATTTCCAACTAGGTATATAAATATATATATGCATAAGTATTTTTGTGGATAAATATATGCATAAATATATACGTATAACTTTACGTCTTTTTCTTGTCCTAAATGTGTGTAAGATAAGAAAAAAATTTTAAATTATGAGGGAGGTGTGCATTTACATTGAAATATGCTGAAATTAAAAATTATAACTTAGCAGTACATCCCTTTATGAAGATTTTTCCTGAACCAAACTAAAAGATTAATACATGAGAGGAAAACGTGAAAAATCTCAAAGATAGAAATTATAGTTAAAAATATCACCTGTGAAACCAAATGAAGATAGAATGCTCAAAACTTCAAAGTTCAATATTGCTGGTGAATGTGTATAATATGTAGAGCAACAATAATAAACAGTTTTTCCGGAAGTCAATATCAAGTTACATCAATTGCACACGAGTACCATTCAATATATGTTGGCAGCACTTGTGAGTAAAGATATAGACCAATACGTTGGTCAGCCAATATATTTACATTTGGGTTTTGTTCAATAGTTTTAGCCGGTACTGGCCTTATTACATTCAGTAGTCATGTCTTTAGATCATGTAAGGCACATGCATTGCCACCCCCTCCATGTACTTTTCATTGTTAATACTTTGTTTATTTTATTGATAAATGTTTCCTTCTTGTTGTAATTTAAACTTGTGTAACATTTGTTATCGTTGTATTATTTCTTATCATGTAAATAGAAAACAGAAAGCAAAGTCGTTCTAAAGAATGAATCCAAAAGAATTGGAACATATAGATTTGTTAATGATGCTAAAATAATCAGTATCAACAACAGTCTTAAAAAAACCTAATTGGTTGGTCTCTACTTAAGAGCATGTAAATAATAAAAAGTTGCTATTTTATTTCTAACAAAGTTTTTTCTGAACACCTAAGACTCTTAACTGGAATATGGTCAATGCCACACCAGGTGATATGGGAAGTAAAAACTCTTCACCTGTGTTAATCTCAAATCCAACATGGACTTTTATTGTTTACCATGTTAGTTGTGTTCTTAACTGTTATTTTTTTGAAGTGCCTTGAGTCTCCATGTAGTTTACATGAACGTCTTCAGCTGTTATATGTATTTTATATGTATATATTGTGTATAAGGGCACTTTGATGCACTAGGCACCCTTGAGTCCTTAATAAAAATTCCCCCCAGGAGACAATAAACTATATTCTGTTCTAGTGAACAGCCTGAGAACAGCAGTTTGTAAATGAGCTGTTGTCTGAAAAAGCCTAAAACTCACAAAGTAAGCTGTGACATCAGTCCAGAATTCAATGTTTTGTGGTTAACAGAGTCCAGCAAATTCCTAAGAAAGACTGACTAGGTAGTATAACAGGTCCTACTAGCTTCCTGCATTTTAACTAGAAAACTGCAGAGTTGGGTGTGATACCAACTCTTGGTTCCAATATGTCTGAGCTAAAAGGAACAGAATTGACTTGAAACGTCTAGCATCTTTCATTTAAAATTCATTCAAAAATGGCTACCATGTCAATACAGCTAGAGGATAACAATAGAAACACCTATTTGCTTTCAAAACGGTTTCTTTTTAATTAAAACACACACATCCTACAGTCCAACCTATGTTGGAGAAGATATTTTCATAGAGTTAAATGTAAAAATGTTTTTTAAACAATTATTGCATCACTGACCACAGTTAGCAAATCCCATTAGGGTGAAAACAGCATAACTCAGCCCCATAACCACAATTTTCAGGGATAGAATGAAAGCAGCATGAACCCAGGAATTGCTTAACATGTGTACTATTTCAATAAGCTTTGCTTATGATGTGGACAGTTTTACTATCTAAATAAAATAATACAAATAAAGATAATGTATTCTAGGATAACTGGATAAGTGTGTTAGAGGGCATAGATGAGCTCAAAACCATTGTGATATTACTGAGGCACCATACAACACCTCGCCCTGCAGACGTCAGTATAAAACATGCAAACAGCTGCTGGGTGGTAAGACACGTAATCACAGACGACAAACAATGACTCGCACACACACCCCCATACACCCCATCAACCTCCCAGAGCCCCTCTGGTGTCCCCTTAACCCCTAAAAGGCGTTGAATTTGCACAGGTCTTCACGAGGGTCATGGTCATGCAGTGTTTGTGTTGTGTGTTTTTGTGTTTTTGTGCATGAAGCCAAGAAAGCACAGCAGGGCTTTTGTCAAAACAAATCAAAACAAAAACAAAAAATGCTGTGGGGGTGCATAAGGTTGGAGTGGGGTATATATTCTGTAATAGGAAATAGAACATACAACTAATATGATGGGTGGTGCTGAAAGTGGAGCCAGTTATGATAATGAAATGATAATGCTGCAGGTAGTAGAGGGTGAGGTGAGGGAAACATGTTATTTCCATTGGGGCACTTTATGACACCTACAGACTACAGAGCTATTAGACTGAAAAATAGGATATCCACAGAGACCAGCCTAAACTCTCCCTCACTCTCTGTTTCTCGTCAAAAGCAAGTTGGAATTCCAAAATTTAAGAGTAGATCAACAGAGCCCCCCGTTCTCCGTCCCCCACCCCTCTCTCTCTCTGTCATCTCCACTGATGAATGGGGCTTTGCGTGTGGATTTTAATTACTGGGAATTGGCCATGCATTAAATTGGAATGAGACACATTTTTCCCCTCAGCATGGGAGGGAAGAGATTGGAGGGCAAAAAAGAGAACTTGGTTACTGTACATTAATTGAACTGTTGGCAGAGCAAAGTTCTCAAATAACTATGTGAGGCTAAAGAAAACAAATTATAAAGTTAAGAAATGTACATGTTTATATGCAGAAAATAAATGTAAACTCTCAAAGTAGGACTGTATCCAATGGGGTAGTTCAAGATTTCCATTGCATGACCAATTAAAACATGCCAAAGACATATGCAGTTATGATGAACTATTTGTGGCAATTACTTGTGATTCAAAAGGACATTATCAAGGCAGAATTCAGTTTTAAATAGCCCTGCAGCTGTGAGACAGCCATTTTTGTTTTCCCCCTCAGAAAGCAGTAAATATGTTCTACAGTTGATGGCATAAATGTCAACATTTATAACTGGAGCACTAGACTCAAAGGTGTAATAAATATAAATGCTCTTTAAAATCCCATGGATCAATGACAGCCTACATTGTTTGACTTGTCATACTTACAACATAAGCTGGCTACTTTGGGTCAAACACACACTCTAATAAACCTCCGATCATTACCGAGGTGGGTTGATTTTGTTGAAAGATAATAATGTTAAAGAGAATGGACCTGCAGATAGGCTGAGTAAGCAATGAAAATCATATTTAGTGTGTTTAACATCTGATACCAAATATCATGAGGACCTATATCCATCCATCCATCCATCCATCCATCCATCCATCCATCCATCCATCCATCCATCCATCCATCCATCCATCCATCCATCCATCCATCCATCCATCCATCCATCCATACATCCATCCATCCATCCATCCATCCATCCATCCATGCATTAATTTCCTAAGCCTTACCAACCAGCTCTTGTCTCTGTTTGGTATCTCTGTTTGTTTTCCGTTGCCTCACGTTTTTATCTTAGAGCTATTGTTGTGCATGAACAGGGCTTATAAATAAAACAGATTGATTGACTGATAGAAATAGTGTGAATTTATCAGAAGGCGGTAAGACTTGCACGTGTCACAGAAGCATTCAATGTTGCTCAAGTTTCTAACTTTCTGAAGCCTGTGCAAATCCTCTGTGACTCATCTCCAGTTTTAAGAGGACTGATGAAGTTATCTTGTTTTTGTGGGATGAGCATGACAAGCTGAGTGTCCTTCTGCGGTAATGCTGTTATCACATGATTTGATTGAGGTGATCGAGGTCAGCACATGGTCATCTGTAGTCAGCTGACAGGTCGAGCCGTTCTCTGATAACAGGCCAGACGGGCAAAGGACAGGAAAGGCATGACCTGGCAAACAGCACATGACCCTGACAAAGATCTTTTTTTGTTTGGACTGTTTATTCTCCATTATTCCCTGTAATTTTCTCTCTGCCTTTTGCCTTTTAAGTGGGTTGTGCTCAGCTCATCTTCACGTCTGTCATATCACCAGCGCACAAAAGCGCTCGTACTTCCTGATTTCACTATGAAGTCCTCTATGTACTGTAGTTACTGCTCTATATAGTGATTGAGGGGGTTGGGGTTAAGATGTTTGGACACAGCCTATATTTTTGACAATGAAATGAAAGATCACTAACCTCTCCTTTCTTCTTCCCACTTTCTTTATTTTATCCTACGTTAAAGCTTAATTTCCTGTTTCTACTTAGTATTTGGTCGAATGTGGTTTGATATGGTTTGCTCTCTTTTCAATGCCCTATAGTTCTCTCAAGAACTTTCATTGCTTTTAGAGTTAGTTTGCAGCTGTTTTTACCATTTGCATAAATTTATCTCTTAAATTTCTGCGTTTTGTTTTTGGTTTCAGGATGTTGTTTGTGGATGCTACATTTTGTTGGCATTGGTTGCAGGTTTTTGGTTAAATGTTTTAGTGATTGAAGCATTTTTCTTTTTGCAGTGTTTTTCTGTCGCATTTGTCTTTTGTGTTTGTATGTTTTGGACACATCATACATGTGTTTGCGGCTCATTTTGCCTTTTGCGCCACGTTTTCACCTGCTCGCAAAACATTTCTTTCTGTTTGCAGTCTTTTTCTTTTGCATTCTTGGAGTTTGCATCGCATTTTTTTGCAGCTTGTTTCTTGCACAATTGGACCTGCTGGCCACTATATGATTGGGCCTCTAGAAGGTGAAGTCTGATTGCTTCCCTTAAAGATGGATAAACCTAATTGGATAGATATCTATTCTAGGGAATTCATCTCTAATTTATAACTATTTTTTTTATATTTCTCCTGTTCATCTGTCTTAAATTTTGCTAGTTATATTTCAAGCAACTACACCAACATCAAGTGGCAGAGATAGGTTTCTTAAGACCACAGTAACAATAAAACCTTTATTATTAACAGTGTTGTCCTTAATTTTCTAAGCTGTGCCGTTACAAAGTAATTTCATTTTTCAAGTTTGTATTTTAATCAAAAGAAAACCTATCTTTGCTGCTTTTTTGTTTCTTGCAAATGAAATTTTAAAATCAACACAGAACAAGCATTAAGCTTTATACTGTTGAACTTCCATTGAGTGAAATGTTCCCCACATATGACAATTTTCATTTACAATATATTTTACACTGAAGAAACACTCATTGGTGACTTTTAAAAAAAAGTCAAAAACACTGCAGTTATTATTGTATAATGGAGTAATAATAAGAGTAACAGAGGAGCAAAATTCTATTTTATCTTTCAAGGAATACACAAAAACAAGCTTTTTTATTCCCCCAAACAATATGCATTCCCCACCACTCTCATAGACCGCCAAATCCTCCTTCTCTTTCCCTTCCTCTACTAGATCCCTGTCTCTTTCTCCCTCCCAATCCCGCTCCATCTCCGCCTGTTAATGGAGCACTGGCCGAAAGCCAGGGGAAGCCTTGCACTCTGGGTCTTCCCCTCTTGGCAGAGCTCCCAGTGAGTGTGTGTAGCTCTGCTCTCTCATAATCACTGCCATTCAGCACCTCGTCGTAGGGTATCCATGTTTACATGAGCGGGGTCATGGACCAGGCAACAACCCTCTAATTTTTTGGAAACACACACACTTGCACACATGTGCACATACTTAGGTCAGGGGGTAAAAAAGGGGAAAGAATGTACATGCTTAGAATGAGACTGGCATGTCTTTAAACTGAAAATATGTGTACGATGTGTAGTGTTCACTTAAAAGCTAAGTGTGGTAGCCTCACATCACTTTAGTGTTGAAATGGTTCATAGGTTGCCTCTATGCAATTTATAACTGCAACCGTGACAGCCTCAACGATAACTCCTCTCTGCAACTCATACGTTTATTATCTGTTTGGGTCACCATCTCTCAAGACAAACATGTTGAGCTTAAATTTTTTTTTTGACACATTCCATCTGCTTCCTGTCATCTTTTTTCAAGAGCGTGCATTAGCTCCCTGTTATGGAATCTGATCAGGTGATGGGAAACTAAGATATGCCTGCTTGTTTGAGAGTAACCTACTTTAACATAACCACAAAAAAACGAATGATTTTGATGACAAAATGTTCAAAGGTTTATTCAAACTGCCTGAGCGACATGCATGTTGTTCCTGAATTTAAAGTTCAGGTTATTAGTTTTCCGTTTCAATTAATAAAACAGTCTTTCAAATTGTCAGGCTTTTATTTCTGGACCTTAATGCAGATGGAAGTCAGGACCCAGCATGGTAAGTTTGTCAATATGTAAATTAAGAAAAGTGTACACCTCTGATAAGAAAAACAGACAGCAAACTAAATGCTTAAAAGGGAGAACTAAATAACTGATGAGGAAGCAGGGGTGCATAGTATCTACTAATTACCTGACTGAAAGAGAAAAGTAGTAGAATGTATGTAAACTGAATACCACAAACTAGCAAAACCTATTCCTGAACCTACTGAAATAAATAGCAAAATACCCACTACATTACTAAGAAATGTAGAAAATGATTAGGAGAGAAAATAATCAATATGAAGACTGAACAAATAAGAAAGAAAAAAAAACAAATAAATGGCAGTACATAGTAGAAATAGAAGAGTGAAAAATAATCTAAAACCAAAATGTAACCTGCAGATCCTGAGGAACTCCAAAAAAATAAAGACTGCTTTGTTTGTACCATATTAATAGATTTATTTTGTAAAACATCTTGAAACAGCATGTAATGTTAACTGACTCTATAAAAATAAACAGCTTGGTCTCAAAAATCAGAAACTTACAAAGCCTGTACATCCTCCTCTGGGCTTGGTCCAAACACGTTTAACTGCAGACTAATCTTAGTCTGAAACCATTTTAACTGTAATAATTTTGGCATGTAGCAATTACATATATATATTTAGTGTAATCATAACTAACCTCAAACAGGCAGTTTTCTCTGATTTAATATCAGAGGATGTCATATAGTCATTTTCTGGTGTAATAACACCAAATGTATTTATGAGTAAATATTGTTGAAAAAAAGGCAGTATTGACAGTAGACGAAATTTTTCTGCTTAAAAGTATGTTAATATTGAAAGGCATGATTTTAAAACAGAATTAAATATTTTTCCTATTCAAATTAACCACAGTATGTAATTTATATTATTCTATTGTGTAAATAGTAAAGATAATTTGGTCTCAAATCTGTACTGATTAATTAATTAATTGCCATTGGGAATTGCTTATGTACTGATGTTTATTTAGGATGTATGGCTATGGTATACCTGATTGATGAACCATTGTGATTCCATTGTGTAGATTGTACTTAGATTTCCAAACACCATAAAAAAAACAAAAAACAAAAACAGCTTTGATGTGTATCTTTTTATTTCTTTTTCCATGTATTCAAACATTCTACTAAATTTACTCTGTTCATTAAAATAAACAATGTCGATTAGATAAGCATGAGATATGCACATTGATATCCAAAATTAAAGGAAATTGTTAAGACAAACTTGAGTTGCAGTCTGTGGGAAGAGTGGATAATAGGGCTCAAGGTAGGCAAACTTTCTTTCATTACCAAACCTGTTTACTTGTCAGTCAGAGCTGCTTTCATGTGGCTGATATTTGCAGAAAAACTGATGCCTGAAATGGAGCTGGCATATGATGAAATAACAATTTCTATGCACCTTGCAGGGAGTGGCACATTCATGAGATATTTGAGCTGGTTGGATGTCTGCCCGACATTCACTTTTATGGCGAAAAATGATGTGGCTGAATTGATGATTTTCTTTAAGCCACAAGAACCTGTACATATGACTTTAACTAATTTTAACACATCCAATAAAACTTTGTTTTTGAATGCTTTCTGGCACTTATAAAAACGCTCTGTGAGGCTTCAGTTTTTAGTTTCCACTGATACATGCTGTACACACCTAACAGCAAGACAACCTGCAGCACAGGTTTGGACGTACCTCCTCACTCTCTTCACCTTGACAGATTTCCCTGGCATGGAAGAATGTGGCTTTGTTTTTGTCTTGCTCTGTTATCTCTTTAATGAGTATTTCTGTTTTTCTCCCAACCTTCTCTCTACCTACCCTTTATGTTCCTCCCACAGAGCCCGGGGATCATTCCTTTAATATTTGCATACTAGAAGAGGGTGTGTGGGCAGTCCAGATCCTTGTGTTTTAATCTCAAAAAGCCATTTGACATACTTATCATGATTAACACTTAAGGTGTTTATCAAACGGCTATAAAGGCCACACAATAATCATTAGTCAGTGTGAGAAATTTAATATTATCTTACAGAATGGGTTTTTATAAACTGATCATGTCTCAAACTCTTCATCCTCTCACTGTGTTCAGGCTTTATTGTTAATGTGTTAATGTGAGAGTTTGACTGTGAATGTGTCAGTAAATCTGTGTATATCAACAGAAAGGATAAGGGCCAGAAAAAGCTGTGCCATGTGGCATTTCCCACTTTGATTCCACGTCGTTACTCTCTATGTAATCTCTCACATGTAACATATTTTAGATGTCAGCAAAACTCAAAAGTATTAGGAAACATAGTGATAAAATATATATTCCTAGAGCACACTGAGGAAAACAGATTATGATAGAATAGACTTGCTGAAGGTTTATCTGAAAGATGATTTAACTCAAACAATTTAAACCTGAGTATTTAAATTCTGACTCTGCCATAGCATTTTTATCTATCATATCCGCATTTACAATAAAAAAATCAATGCTGTTTAGCCACCTTCTAGTACATCTCCATTAGGGTAACTGGTATCTGGCCCCAGCAGTCTATGGGCAAAAGGCACAGTACACCCTGGACAGTTTGCCAGGCCATTCAAGGCAATGCAGGGACATAAAACAATGTACACAGCTAAAGGCAGATTGGAATCACTGTCACCAATTAACCTAAGAGCCATGTTTTTGGACTGTGCAAAAAATAGCCACACATGCAAGGGGAGAACACGCAAACTCTATGCAGAGACATCCTAGGTGAGGATTTGAACCCAGATCCTTCTTACTACATGGCAACAGGGTTATAAACAGTCCAGATGTGCAGCTCTGATGCTTTTTTTTTTTTGTCAGATTAAAAGTATTTAGGCAGCCTTTAAACAGGTATTGATCTGATGTATTTTTCTAACTTAAAATGTTTTGTAGATGTTTTAGGAACACAATTATACATAAAAATAAATAAAGGCTTGAAAACATCTGCCTGTATGTAAATCACACACTTAATGCATTGAAATTGGTGAATTAAGTTATTGGAATAAATTGACTTTTTAAGAAATTATATTGATTATGCTGATATTTCATATATGTTGAAATTAAAAAAACTTGAACGCTTCCAAAATGAACAAATTATATTCTGTACACTTGCTCTGAAATCTTAACAATCCTGCTATGGATAAACCTTAGCACCTGTGTTATTGCTGCTAACCTTAGGAAAAACATGGCAAATTAACTATTTTAAATTCCTAATATTCTATAGGCATTTCTGTTAAAATTTCATTTGAGGAGAAGTATCGGCAGTGTTCTCATCCAAAACTAGACAACTGCTGCTTAAAGGTACACTATGCAACATTTTTCAGTTAATTAATGTGTTCCATAACGTTTTGGATGATTAAATGAGTCATTTCAGGTTGAACAAAGGTATTCTCGGCCGCCCTGGTCGTCTGTGGGGGAAATACTGCACTTGCAATTGCAGGAGCACCGACCCGCACCCACAGGCTCAGAAGTCTTGTGAGAGTCAGTCTTGCTTTACGGCGAGAACTGCTACACGCCCCAGTTAAAAGCATGCTCGTTGCTAGCAGAGTGGCGATCTTTGTGCAGTAATGCTACGTTCACGCAGCAAAAGCAGCAAAATCGCGTCTGCTGCTTCCTTTTTGCTGCTTGTACCAGTTAGTTCTGACGCGCGCGGTGAAGCAGCTTTGCTGCTCTGGCTGCGCGGTGCAAAAGTGTGTCTGACGCGCGTTGGGCGGAGCTTCACTATCCTTTCTCTGCCTTGCAGCTATATTTGCTGTGATCATTTGGAATAAAGTAGTTTTAATATGTGTTTAAGTGAGAAAATACACCTGAAAACGTAATCAGTGCAGTCAGTTCATTCAGATTATCATCCTGCCTTCAATATTTTTTCTGTCGGAGCCGCTCAGACCCCCACATACCAGCGGTGCGCCGACAGAAGGAATCCCTTCATCAGCAGCCTCTGGGCGGGTGGCCTCCTCGCGGTTCACCGCGGCAGCTGGTAAGTGGGTTTCATCTAAATAATCCAAACTGAATATTCTGCCGGCAGATTTCTGCATTTTAAGTTAATTTAGGCGTCAATAAACTGTTTAAGAGGAGTGATCATCAGCGCTGTGTCTCTCTCCCTGCGTCAGATGCTTAAACGCACCCGACGCGCTGCTTCAGCTGCTCAAAACGCGCCGCGGGACCTTTTGCTGCGCCCTGACGCGCGTCAACCATTGACTTTGCATGTAAACTCGCTGCTTCTGTCGCGCCAGCTGCGGTGTGAACGCAGCATTAGTCATTCATTGCGTTCGCCTGTCTGCTAAGCTCAAAACAACCGCGCCTGGCTTGACGGAGAAACCAGGAGCTGTGCATATTTACGACAGTGCACTTTTACTTTCGCCCTCTGGAAATAGGTTTTGCATAAATGTGTTTTCACCTCAGCTAAAACTTTAAATAACCTCCTTTTACTTCACCTCTTTGCACATCTCTACAACTTTGACTTCTTTAGCTATTCTTTATAGTTGTTTTTTTTTTTAGATTTAATTCTGAGTATTGAGATGGCCATGGAGGAAGTTTTGGATTCTGTGTTGCTTCAGATATTTGATCATTACTATACAGAAAGGCGGAAGATAATGATGAGAGTCCATAAACTGTGAACATATTTGGATTGTCAGAAATAACAATAGCACAATACAGTAATAGGTAAAGGCATCTGTGCAGAACAGATGAATGCAGCGGGACTGCAGAACATAAATGCAATTAAAGCATAAGGAAAACACTATGACTAACCATGAATATTGTTTATAAAAAACACAAAATTTGAAAATAACAGTAACCAGAGATGAACTATCACAGAGCCTATAAAATTGGGGTCTCCTAATCCAGTCTGCTAGATCTACTGCCATGCAGCTGTTAGAAATTTCTTCCTCCAACAGAAATCAAATGATTTATTCTATCCTCCGCATGCCATCAAGGTTGCTTGGACTTAGACTTAGAAAACTTTTGTTGTCATTTTGTATACACAGAGTGTATACAAACAGAAATTTCATTCAGTACAGCATTTCAGGCAGAAAATGATCATTTATATTCCATAAAGTGCAGCAGTGATGAAACGTAACCAGCGTGGGAGAAAAAATATGTTGCACAAAACACATTGATATAGAAGTTCAGAGCATTCATATATATGGTCCAAATATGCAGTATTTCTGGTTTGGTGAGCCACTCTTTTGATTCAGCTCTGCTGGAGCAGGGATGTACCTAAAAGTTATAGGGCAGTAGATTGTGTTGCTTGCAGTTGGAAACCCCTGCTTTGAAAGGACATTAGAACTTTTTCTCTAACAGGGATGTCAAACTAAAATCCTAGAGGGCCGAGATCCTTCAACTTTCTGATATTTCCCTGGTCCAACACACCTAATAGGTTAATTAACTCTCTGTCCAAGCCAAGTTCTCCAGAGTCCTGCCAAGGATTTAATTATTTGATTCAGAAATGTTAAAGCAGAGATAACTCTATAAGGTGCTGGAAAATCAAGAACTGGATTAATAAATTCCTGCTCTATGCGTTTTTGAAAGTATGCATCCCTCAGTTGTCCTGGGACAGTTTCTCTTACTCTCTCAGTTTTCCTTTACGAGCTCTGAACAATTGTATTAAGTTGCAACAAATTCTAATTTGCACCAAGTTGTCAGACCACCTTTTTTCCAATTACAGTCAAGGCATTCATTTAATGACTACAGACTTGACTTTAAAAAAAATGTGCAGAGACCTTGGAGTTGTATCGGACTTGAACCTTTCTTGAGCGCATAAGATACTTTCTGGTGCGTATGAGAAAGTAATTTGTGCGCAAGAGAATGTTTTTTTTCCTCTCTTCATTGTCCCTTCATTGGCTCCGAATGAACCTGTTTACTTGAAAATACTTATTTTACCCAATATCAAATTTAAACTGTTTAATATTTAAAAGTTTATTTCACTAATCCCTCATTAATGAAAACAAACCATCTCTCTGTCTGTTCAAACTCATCTTTCTGTACCTATGTGTGTGAGCTCTTGCACAGCCAATAATTCTAACCAAAAAGCTAAAACAAATATTCTCCAAAGAGTAAATTCTTTCATCCAAATAAACTGTAAAGTAAACTGTAAGTAAAGAAGACGGAATGGTAGTTTTGCAAAATATGAGCCGTGGTAATTACAGACAGAGATGGAACATCTTCCAACTTAGTTCAACACTTGAAGTTGCATTGAGTTGGTATTTTTCTTTTAACCTTGCATTAGCCAGATTGATGCGTGTAGTTCATATGGAATTCTGCATGGTATTATTCTGGAAAGCCTTATGTAGAAAGTTTTTACCAGGGGGAGGGACATTCATTACAATTCTTTGAGCTGATTGGCCAATCACAGCAGCAGTAGCAGCTATGACGTATCACATTCTGTATTTGTTTCACATCTGGTAGTGTTAACTGATTGATCAAATTCTTACCAAATCCAGTCAATAGGAACGTGCAAAAATTTTTGTCACCCACAAAGGCAATAATTGCATAATTTTGCTCTTTTTTTAATAATAAATACAGGGTATTCCAGCAATAATAGGTTCAGCCATGTTTATTTTGCTTCAGCCTTCCGCCTCTGGTTGAAACGTTCACATCACTGCATTTGATTGGAAACATTTCTGTATCTGGATAACTTATCTGTTGGCTTCTGGCAAGATGCATTTTCAGGAGTTTGTGAATTCACTAATCTTGCGACAATTCATGTTGCTCAAAACGTATCTTTCTTTTGCTATGATTAGCAAATCTTCAGCTGTAGTGGTTTCATTATGTGTTGAGATGAATACAGAATTAAAAAAAGCACACATGGTCAGATATTTAAATTTAACATAAATTTCAATTCATAAAAAAAAAAGACTTCAGAGTTACTTGAGAGTTGCATAACAATCACTGACCTCTGATTACTGCCTCCATCTTCATGGCTTTCAATGTCGTCTTTCTTTTATAGCCACTTACAGCGCATGGAATGTACTAATTTAAATAGAATGAACCAAATCAGTTTTCCATCTATTATCCAATGTACACCCAATCTTGGTGGATTACCCATAACCAGGCCCCTTATTGCATCTGCATTTTTTTTCTTTGTTTTGCACAAGCAATTTAGTGTTGCTTATTGTTGGAATCATGGAAGATCAAATGCTATTCTGTCTTCTTTCCTCTGGACTGAGAGGTTAGTTTAGCAAAATTCCAATAATTTATAGCCAGATAAAGAGAAATGTATCACCTAGTTTTCAAAAAACAATACCGACCTCAGAGCTGATTAAGTAATTCTCCAAGCAGATTAGGATGCCGGCTGCATGCTTTCAGGGGATTGGGCACAAAAGCTCAACACAATACAACAATACAGCAAGACAGATTACCTCTCCTCACTGGCACACAGCTGACAACAGATTTACTGCTGAATCCTTTCTGGCTCTACTCTTCTATCCAAAAACATCTAGGTGGTACAGATACAAAATCATGCAACACTCCTTCGAAAAACTAGAAAACAATGCCCAGACTCACCCATGCATGTTTGTATAGACTTGCTTACCAAAGCACCAGAGCCACATCTGATGTTGTTGATCTCTTCTGTCTACATAAAGGAAAACATTCAAAATGCAATGCATACTCCACAAAAGTAACAGCAGAGCATTTTACTTTGATGTAAAAGAAGTCCTTGTTTATTCATCTTTGCTTATCCCTGGATTGATATATCCGCAGATAATAGCATCAAATGGCATAAAGGGATAAAGGAAGTACTGGCATGGAGTTTTCTTTTTCATGTAGCAGGAGTGGGGTAATTCCTGTAAAGCTGTTCGATTTAATCCTAAAAAAATAGTTTGTGGCTTATTATACTTAGAGGCACTCTGTAAACTCTCACTGAAAATTATTCTTAAGTGCCTTTGCTCTTTTTTTCTTAAGACTGATGTTTTCTGCTGTGGCTGCAATATTACATAAAAAAAACAACAACCAGGGAAACAATGGTAAATTACCTAATTTAGTATGCAGCATAACTAACAATTTACATAAGTCACATAGAAAGAATGCCATTTGCCATGTTGGTAAAATCTGCTTCCACAAGGACTAGGTATGACCCACTCTAAGGTCTTAGAGTCCCTTAGGGCCACAGAGAAGGTATTGGGGCCCCAGTGCTTTAGACTAGCTAGGTGATCTATATTCATTGGCCAGCTTTGGAGACGCCTGCTGTCATGACCTCCCCCACACCTCCTAACAGTAGACCAAGCCAGAAACCTGAGTGTATGTGTGTGTGCATGCCCCTCATGGCACTAATGCAGTGTGACAGAGATGAATTGACCTGGACCAGCAAAGAGGGCTCCAAAGAACAGAGAGTGGAGGGAGTTATCTGCATAAGAAATGGAGGGTCTCTAGGTGAGGACAGAGAAAAGGTGGAGAAAGGAGAAACTCCTGGGGAGAGAGGGGAGAAGTAGACACCATGAGGAAAAAAATAAAAAAAACGAATAGCAGGAGGGAAAGCAGGTGTTGGACCGGACGCATAGTAAAGAGGGGAAGGGGTATGTGCAAGACATTTTTACTGGCACTGCTTCTTTCTTTGAGGTGATGATGAGAAAATGAAGAGGATAATAAGAAAATTGAATTACATCTAGAATATTTATTTAGATCAAGTAAAAATGGCTTGTTTTTAGGAGCTAAGGAAATATAAAATAGCTTAGTAACAAAAACACAACAACCAGTGATTTAAGATGATTGTTTCATGAGATGACATACTGTTTGTCATCCCCCACAAAAAGTTCAAATATAACTTTAAGAGTCAACAGAATTACTAGTTAAATAGTGAAGAAACACTTAACAGGCACTGGGTGGCCAGAAGGTCCACAGGTTTTGTGGCTGAAGAAGAAAACCTTGTGTATTCGAAGAATTGAAGTAGACTTTAGAGAAGGACTTTTTTAAGATAGACTTGTATAAGTTCTGGAAAACTGTTCTATGATTGATAAAAGAGAAACTTGGACCAAACTCACCGGGGTGTGTAGATGTCTGAGAGGTGCCTGTTACTACTGATGGAAGGAAGATGAGGATTTCCTCAACCCCATGTCTATGAAGGATTGTGAAGACGAGTCCTCCCCAAGGATGGACGGATGAAATAAGTTATAATAATGGTGTTGCAGCATATGAATCTCACTAGACATCTTACAGAAGCTGAATATTTGAGAGTCATAATAATCTGAACATAAGTTTTGTAATGATCTTGGCAGGTTTAGGCTGAGTTTTTGCCTTTTTGCTCTCCTCTGCTTTGCACCACCCTGTTCTCATTAGCTCTTATCACTTCTGGACCCCAGCCTTTGGTTGCCAGATTATTCAAGCTTTTTAGCGAGACTCTAGCATTCCCTGTGTTTAGTTCTGCGGGTTCCTGGTCTGTTTTCTGCCCACGGACTTCTGAGTTTTCGACCACCCCTGTTTGCTCTGTTTGCCTCTTTTGAAAATATCACCATTGGTCTCTTCTGAATTCTGGGTCCTATGTTCTGAGCCCTCTGATAATTTTGGCTTGTAGAGAATCATAATAACAAAAAATCTAAAGAAAGCAAGCTTAAGAATTTACTGATTAAAGAAATCCTCTGACCTTAATATAGCATTTTTTTTCTAGTTGATGGTTACTGGATAAAATGTCTGTCACTAATCTCATACGTTGTTAAGAAGGCTCTGCATATGAGATAATGTGCATTAAAACATTAGTGTCATGTAGTCTTTATTCAAATTCTTTATTGCAGTTGCAACCAGAAAATTTTGAATCTTGTGGAATGTTTGCATGAGTGGTACTCTGGCTAAATCCCTCCCAATCCAGCCAGTCAACATGCAGGAAATCTATTAGATTTTGTAACAGGATTATATTGAGAGTAGTCTTGTTATAAGGTAGTAGATTTGCCTTACAGCTTAATCATGGGGTCAAAATTATCGTGAAACTACACAGAGGTTCTTCATAAAAGACCTGCAGAGAGCCGGGAACAAAGTAACATTCAATCCCGCAGTGCCAGGCATGTCCTCCTGCTTAAGTCAATTCATGTCCAAGCCTGTCTGAAGTTTACCAGAGAGCATATGGATGTGCATGAGAACAGGATTGGGAGAATATAATTTGGTCAGATCAGACAGAAATAGAGCTTTTTGGCAGAAATTTAACTTGACCGTACAGGGGAAAAAAATATTAAGTTGCATCCTAAAAACACCACACCAACTGTGAAGCATGGGGTGGAAACATCAAGGTTTAGGGCTGTGTTTCTGCTAGGAGGAAAGAATGACTGATCTGTATTCAGGAAATAATAAACAGGGTAAATAATCCTGAGATTTTAAGACAGAACTGCTTATCAACACTGAAGACGAAACATGGGTGGTCTGCTAGAGTGACCAATATCCCAAACACACCATGGGGCTCCAGTCTCTGGACCTCAACCCCAAAAGAAAATGACCAGCTCTGGTGTGAGCAAACCTAGTGTGGGAAAGTTTTGACCTTGCCAACAAAGGTTGGCAACAAAGGCTACAAAGTACTGAGTTTGTCATGACACAGGACAGAAGGACCCAGTATTCAGGCAAGACAGACAGTGGGATTATTCAGAGCATTTATTAAAAAACGGAGCAGGCTGTGGATTCGTGGTAGCTGCGGCTGGGGCGCCTTTAACTGGATGCTCTGGTTAAAGAGAAACGCTGATTAGTGACCATGACAATCCAATGGAGGATGATCATCCATGTGAGTCACAAACCTAGTTTAACAGTTAAGTCCATCGTCAGAGAACAAGATAGGATCCAGACGGTGAGCTGCCAACGAGATACAACAGGCACGGTGTCCCAGATGCTGCAGCCTCAGAGAACAAGCAGGAGTCCGAACCAGGTCAGGGAAACAGATGAGAAGAGGAACACTCAGAGGTCCAGGAGTCCAATGTATGTTCAGGAATACAGATGAAAACAGGAAGGCTCAGAGGTTCAGGAGTCTAATGCCAGGTCAGGGATACTGATCAGAATAGGAACAGGCTGGTCCAGGGTTCCAGGAGACCACAGACAGTTTAGGCAGAACGTTCAGATGGAAAGAAGCATCCTCAGAGGATGAGAGGCAGATCAGGATCAGGAAATCAGCACCACTACAGAATGCTTAAAACCCTCTCTCCATTAGCCCTGAGAACGAGCACTAGAACAATATTCTGGACCCGATGGCTGTGACTGAGCCGTATAAATAGAAGCAGGAGCAAGTGGATTAGATGAATAGAAATGGTGAATGGAGTGAGCAAATAAGCCATTCATCAGTGCAAAGCACATGATAGAGTTACTTTTTTGGTCAATAAAAGTTGTTGATAGATTATAGATTTGAGATTATATGAAGCCAAAAAAAAAATCAGTCAAAGCATTTTAAAGGATAATTAATGTTTTCTTTTTCATCACTGTCCGAAGTAAAGTAATTTTTTTGTTCTTTAAGAAAAGGGAAGTGAATAAATGTAGCCGACCACATGGAAAAACATATATCTTCTAGGGAAATGTTTGTCTGTTTATATTAAGATTAAGCTATTATCCACCATGGAAAGATGTTTTCAGAAGTTCCAATGGACTTGCAGACCTGGCAACACTGTTTCAACTATATCACGCACTTGCAAGCTCTGGCAGCATCATGATAATATTTAGTTGACATTAAAGAAGGAGGACTACTATGCTTCAACGTAACCAAAAATCAAGAGCTGGGATGTTGAAGGATTAACGTCAGAGCACAAAAAAATTGACCTTTGTAGTCAAATCTTGAATGAACAGAAGTTGCATGTTGTCATTTTTAGCCTCCTTAAAAGCAAAGAATGTTATAAAATATGTCATCTGACATGAAATATATGTGCAAAAAGTGCAGGGTTTTCCCTGAGAACCGCTGCTGTTGGGTTACTGGTGGCATTTGTTAATCTGCAGCTTTAAAATTCGAGCAATCTATTCTTTCACTGCACTTTTAAGCTTGTTAAGTGAAACACAACATGTATGAAAGTTATCCCTCATATAAGTACTTCTTATGGACTGTTGTTAAACTTTATGATCACACTATTGTCTGACATGGTGTAATGCTGGCATAAACAGTGCAGCTGCAGAATAAAACAGGATGAAACATGAACAATTCATCAGCACACACTGTTTGTAAACGTCAGGTTCTGCATCAGTAACCAATCTGGATAACAGCCCTAATCATGAATATTTTACAAATGACCCACGCACAAGCGTTTCCTTGCTCTCTGTCTGTACAGGGCATTAGCAAGGCTTGGAGGCATTGATGTGTTTGTGTACTATATGCACCATGCTGAGTCCCATTATAAACCTGGGGCTTCCTCAGCTCCCTCTTCCACTAGCCACGATTAACAGCTCTCTACAGTCACGCTAATGAACACACCAAAAGGAGCGCAGAAAGAAAAACAGCGAGAGGCGAAGAGAGGGGGTGGTTATCAAAGAGAAGAATAGGTATATGAAGTTATATTAATATAAGAATAATGGAAACATGTACATAAACTCCTAAAGGCCATTAAATCAGCTGCCATATCAGAAGGAAAAATATGAAAGCATAGAGATGTATGTTTTATCTGGAGTTTTAATAATTTTTCTTCTTAAAGTTTCAGGAGCTCAGATCATCTGAAAGATAGGTTGATTCAAGGTTAAAGGAGAACCAGTGACAATCACAAATAATTTGTTCTTCTTCTTTATATTTTAACTAAGCTGTGTGGTTTTAACAATCTCTGGTAAGCAATAAAATATCACATAAGATAAAAGATAGCAATTCAGGTTTACTCGAGGACTCTAGTTGACTTCTTTTTAGTTTATATTTAAATTATTTGTAAATGTTTTATCCAGGAATAGGTTTCCAAATGATCACTGTATGCTAATTAGTGTTTTGCAAACATTTAAACTGCCATGTTTCGCTGTCAGGTTCATGCCAAATGTTAGGAGTGGGTTCAAACATAAAAATGAATGCCTCAGCTATTGGTATATTACTGGGTGATTAAGGTCTTGAGTGTAAACCCTTCATATAACACCGCTGTGATGTTCTCAAAAGCTGGTTTGTCAACTACTTACCAGGCTCACTGGTTGCTCATTTGCATTTTGGCTACTGAGCTTATAGTTAAGTAACTAATTAAGAATCAGGTGATAACCCTTAGGTGTATTTACATAGGACATTAATGGAAAAAAAAATATCCCTTACATAAGGGATCATTGTATTTTTATTTCCTGCATTATTCTTATTATAATTATCATAACCAAAAACTCATTTATATAAAAAAAACTTAAGCTTGAAATACTATAGTGAACCCTACTTGTTCATACTTAACAATGTCTCTACACAAATCAATCAATAAAGCAAAGGTCTTGACAAACTGCTTGGCATGAATAACAAGACTTTCCTCAACATTGCAGTGTTTTTCCTATCAGTATTTTAAATCTGCAATAGTCGCTTTCCCTCTTTTTCTGACCTTGTGCTTTACAGAAATCACAGAGCAGTATTCAGAGCTTCAGAGAGCCTTGACTGAAACCGTGATCTCCGGAATATTAAATCTGATAATGCTGCAAATGTTGGCTCCATTTTTTTCTTTTTCTAAATTAAATTGATGCAAGGTAAGATGATAATGATGGTCTTGTTGAATGCCCAGCCAGAGAATGACAATTTATATAGGAAAATGGAAGCATGTTCAATGTCACCGTTGAGCACTTTGAGAATTAGTGGGAACAATGATGGGGAATAATTCCATCAGCTCTTTAATAAATCATCTACTGCAGCTTCCCCTATATAGGAGCTAGATTACCGGGAGAATTTCATAAAATGAGAAAGGGGGTTGATGGAGGTTGCTGTAGCAACACTAATGACACCCACTCCCACTGTCTATTTGTACTGTTTCTTTTCCTCAAGATACTATGTAATTGCTTGTGCAGAGGTTGGTAGTGCAAACCCTGACAGATGGTGAAATATATTAAGCTAGCATGTATAGAGGAGTGAGACATAATCAAAAACAGGATGAATAAAGAAACAGAACAGATATATCTACATAGGTCATGCAAGTAGGTAAATCACCCAAAGTTATGCTGTGGGGTATGTGCAGCATCCAGAAAAGTCCTGTTTTTGAATTTGCATCAAAAATGGTGTGGAAAAGTGTTTGAAAAGCAGTACTGTGGCATCATCTGTGAGGATTTTTCGTACGCAGGAAGCTGTGGTCAGAAGTCTACAATTTAAAGGTGTTTGTGCCTGGAGATCAGAAGGAAATGTGAAGGCAAAGATAAAGGTGTCTCCTCCTCCTGTGACTGAAAAGGTTTTATATCAAGGCCGAGCTGTAAAGCATAAACCCCTCATTATAAAAAATGGCACCTTTGAGAGTTCTTGGATGAAAACTTTTCTTAAATACTTGGATATGGAAGGGTATACAGGCAGCTTCATCCTACAGGCAGTTTTCATCATGTAGAGGAGTGTATGAGTCATACACCAGAGTTAACTCTACTTAATACATGACCTCCAAAAGATAAAGAAGAGAGATTTACTGAAAAAAGTGCAGTTGTTCTTTTAGATGTAAGATAACTTCAAAATCACCACAAAGGATTACCTTTGCCAACAATGACGACTCAAATGCCATGGCTTGCTTGCTTACAAATCATAGATGCATGTGAGACCTTAGAAGTTCCTTTTAAAGTACATTATTAAACAAACAGCATTATAAAAGGGTAAATGGCCTGTACTTATATAGCGCTTTTTCAAGTCAGAGGACTTGACCAAAGCGCTTTACTTTACATTTAGTCATTCACCCATTCACACACACACTCACACACTGATGGTGGCAAGCCACATTGTAGCCACAGCTGCCCTGGGGCACAGTGACAGAAGTGAGGCGGCTGTACACTGGCGCAACCTAGCCCTCTGACCATCATCAGTAGGCAATGCAGGTGAAGTGTCTTACCAGAGACACAGAGTGTTCACCAAATCCTCCGATTGCATGGCAAACTCATACATCCGATGCCACTGTCGCCTTAGGAAAACACTATACAGGTCAGGGATAAAGATTTAAATTTTTATATTACATTTTACATTCTGATAAGGTTAGATTTGTTGGGATCTGGAGCTGTACCACCTTCCTCCAGCAGAGTGCGCCGTGGGTCCTCCTGAGCTGAGCCTCCAACACACCTGTGGCCCATCTCATCATCAGAAGACCCACCACTATATAACCTGCCTTCAGACCTTGCCTCAACGCCGCAGTGTTGATCTAGTTTGGTTAGCAACCAGAGCCTAGTAAACCTGAGAATCTTTGCTATCTCCTGTTGAGATAAGATTCTAACTCTTCCTTGTTTTTGCCTCACAGGAATCCTGTCTCTTCGTGAAGCTCTGGATGAGCTTAACCTGCCTAGCCTGCCCTCGTGAGCCAAACCTGAAGACTCTTCTCTGGATTCCCTTGCAGCTCTTGGCTAAGAGCTGGAAACCCAAATCAAGGTCTGCCTTCAAAGTCAGAAGTAAGACGCTGAAGCAGTTATTGGACTCTGCTGAACAAACAGTCTCTGGACCCAACAGTTTCTCTCTCAAAGAGTAACCCGGACTCCTTCAAGGTATTCATCAGCAAACTCAAAGACAAATAACCCTCCAGTCCATGTGCTAACTGAACTGTCATCCCTGCAGACTCCAGTGAACCTGCCCTCAGGCCCGAACCAGCTCCTGTGCAATATTCATGTGATTGTGTTAACAATAAACCTTGTTAAACTTTTCATCAGCCTCCGTGTGTGTTCTGCATATTGGGTTTACTCTGTAACCAATCATGACAATCTTAAATCAATCTATACCTGATTGACCTTTCAGAGAATTAGAGGTGGCACTGATGCCTTTTTATGTGGGCAATGCAAGGCAAATGCAAGAGACACAACCACATACCAAGGGGTATTTCAAAGGACCCAGTCAACTGACGGCATGTTTTTGGACTGTGGGAGGAAGCCAGGGTATATGGTGAGAAACAAATGGATGCACAGGTAGAACATGCAAACCCAAATACATAAAGACCGTAGGCTTGGATTCAATATCATCACTTTCTCATTGCAAGGCAACAGTGCAAACAGCTTCACAAACATGCTGCCCCTACTATATGAACCACCACTCAAAAATGGAGAGAGTCTAAAAGACATGGCTGTCCACCTGAAATCGGGTTTAAAGAGAGCAGCAATCAGAGAAGCATTCAAACTGACAATAGCTCTGGAGGACCAGCAGAGATACACTGTTCAGATGAGTGAATATGTTGACAGGGGAAGAATTTAGTCACAAACTCCCTCTTGATGTGACAGGATGAAAGAAAGTGACCTTAGTCGAGCAGTAATCACGTACAGGTCAGATTAATCCGACTTGGCCGTTCCGAATCAGGTCGCATTTGAAAAGATCACATAAGTATTGGCTGTAGGACCAAATAGCCAAGTGGCCTGGGTTGCATTTGAAAAAAATGTCACCTGTGAAAAAAAAAAAAAAATCAGTTGTTCAGACTGTCATGAAAAGATTGGACACAGGAAGTATATTGGCAAAAAGATTGCATTAGGGACACTGAGAGTCACCCTAAAAACAGGTAGAGGGTCCTACAAAGCACGGACTTGCATGGGTTTCATGGAAATGCATACTACATTTTCAGATTTCTATTTGTAAAAAAAAATTTAACAAAACAAATATACAGAAAGGTACCGATACTTTCTTTCCACTTCAAAGTTAAACACACTAGTGTTGGCCAAGTGGTTAGATTAGTGCACTTGTGCTCTGAGAAGGTTGCAAGTACCTGTTCAATCCCCACAGTCTTCACTCTGGTTTCTGGAACAAGACCCTTAACCCTACACTGCTCCCGGGCCCCACACAGTGGCAGCCCACTACTCCCCTACGGGATGGGCCAAATGCAGAGAGTGAATTTTTCATTGGGGGACAATAAAGGGATTTATATTTTCTTTGTTTTGTTGTATGATTTGAACAAAATGATAATAAATCTTACTTTGTATTTAAACTGTAAAAAATAAGTATGAAAAGTTTTGCAAAATACTGTACATTTCTGGACGTGTTGCTTATCTGCATTGGCACACAATGAGAGATGGACTTTCTACTCAGGGAGAATTGCTCAGAAGTATCAAAGATTTTTGGATGCCTTTTGAAATTTATATCCCAAAAGGGATGCTGTCTATGTTTAAAGATGTATTTAAAGATGTGTTCTTAAAGTTTCTTAATAGTACTTTGGAAAGTTTTGGATTTTTTAGTTTTAGAGAGTAAAAGTGGTTCAAATGTTTTTCCAAAATAAACATGTTTTATCCTTTCAAATTCCTTAGAACCAGTGAAACTGCTTGTTCTGTACTGATAAAACAATATTCAGCACCTTTGTGTGTTAAAAAAGGCAGCCAGAGTGAGGCCTACACATCTTATGTCTCTGACTTGGAGGAGATGACAGAAGAGGACAGCATGGGGAGAGGCTTAGGCCCATAGGCTGATTACTGATTAGTGCAGTAGTGCTGAGTATGCTAAAGAACATTGGTTTAAGGTGGGCTGGGTCAGTATGATTAAGGAAAGCTAAGGTGGGTGGTGTGGGTTCTGGAGTAAAGGAGGGCTTTTATTCCATTAACATCACAACTGCTGGGCACTGGAGCATATGAAGCAAGACGTGACATCATAGAAAACGTTAATCACCTTTCTCTGTAAAAACTATATGAAGAGAGGCCATAATACCATGTTTATAAACACACAGTCGAAATATTTGGAGAAAATTGGAGATGTGTATTGCAAGAGGTAAAATCATTCATCACAGGCTTCTTTACAACATCTGAGCAACAGAAGCCGGATAGGAGGCCTGAAGCAAATCCTGTCAGTTGAAGCAGAGTCGTTGAGTCTAGTCAACGGGTGAATGGGTTCAACACACTCAAATAGTCACACAAACATACAGAGAGTGTATTTCAACATGAGAAATGGGCCAAAAGAATGTAGATTTAACCTTTAATGTGATATGCATGTTTGCAACTAAAACACACCCGACACAAAGATTCATAAAACTCGCTTTGGGCAAGTGTGAATTTATATGCAGTGTGTGGGTGTGTGCTTGTTTGTTTGAGGTAGACTAGTTTTTTATTACCTGTCAAGGTACTGTCATGCTTTAGCAGTCCCATTGCAATAATTAAGCTATTATTGCCTTCACATTCTAAGACAAGAGGCCATTTAACCAGCTCTGGGAAAAAATAAAGGATTTTGATGTATAGATGGGAGCCATAAAAACTCTGGATTGTCTTTTCAATGTTTGCACTGAGGACCAGGCTTGTAGGTTTAAAAAAAAGTTACAAAAAAGGTAGTAATCAACCCTCAGTTATGCAATTCAAATGAACATTGAAACACATCATAAAAAAAATTATATATATATATATATATATATATTACTAAGTAGTAGGGTGAGCTGCACAACATCTTAAGAGATCGCCAAGAAACAAGTGATGGAAAAAAAAAAGGCAAACCATGCATTCAACACAAGAAGCACTGGTTTTACTGGTTATGGGCATGCAGAGACCCGCAGTCTAAATCATGTGACTGAAAGGCGACTGCAAATTACGCCTCTGCATTTCTTCACAACAAAACCCAAACATTTTATTGGTAGTTTTCTAACCAGGTGTGTTCTACAGTAATGAGATTAATGCTTCATGATTTGGAAAAAATGGACAGCAAACAAAGATAGCACAACACAAAAGCGTTCTCTTGAAACCTGTGGATGTTTTCAATTAACTGAGTGTTTGATGCATTGAAGAAATGAGATAGGAATAATTTAATTTGATATTGTTTTCAGACACAATTTCATTTTTATTAAAGGACCTCTTGCTGAAGGCAAACTAACATCTGAATATCCGAATATGATTTATTGATCACTGATTTTAAGCTGAAAGCTGACATTTACATATCATTACACAATACTATACAACCTATATAGGAAGACACATCTGTAACCTGGTACATAAAGACAATTGTTGACTTTGAATCAGACTAAAAATATAGAAATTTTAGATTAGATTAGATGAGCTTTATTGATCTCACAGCGGAGAAATTCACTCGTCACATATTGGCATAGAAGTTAAAGAAGGTGCAAAGGATTTCAGAGAAAGATGCAAACAATGAATTATGGTGAAAGTACATTTCTTGGCTCTATCAGTTTTACACAACTCCTCTTATTTTGGAAAAAAAGTTAAAGATGTCCACCAAACTCTGTTCCTCTTCTGAAAAGTAGCTTATGGAGACAAGCATCAGGGGGTGCCAATAAATGGCAGCAAGCCTTTACACTAAACAGTTGTGTCAACGAAGAATTCGGCAGAAAGAGAAGGGAGGGAGGCATGCGAATCTCTCTCCAGAGGTGTTCATGAAAAACTTAGAAAATCATAGAAGCGTTTATTCTAATAGCTAAAAAAAAATATATGTTTGTAGCACATTTTGGGGTGTGCTGAAGCACCTCTTAATTGAATTAAAGCACCCCTAAATTCTGAGTTTTTGTTTTATGCTATATGCGATTTTTAAAATGAAAAAGAAAAGAAAAACAACTAACTATGAAAGTGTAAAAACTACACAGTTTATTAATTAAATCTGAAAAAACATTGTTTCAATGATTGCCCCATATTAAATGCTTTCCAGAAGCACCTATTCACCTAACATATCAGTGGGCCGCTGTCTAAACAAGACATCTTCATTACATTTTCCTAATCTTCTTAATGCTTTACTACTTGCTTAGTTTCACTATACAAGGAGGAGAATGAAAGGGAGATGAGACAGAGATATAGCAGCAGAGCAGCCACGAAACCAAAGGATATCAAAATGTGCCTTTTGATTTAGGGAATAAGACTATTGGTCTCAGACAGTTAAAACAGTTTTAGAACCAACTCACTGAGTTTGGAACACAAAGGAGCCTTTCATTAAAATCGGTTCAAAAGCCTCAAATGTTTGCAATATTTCTGCGAAATAAATGCAGATTTCGGCTTTGCTTGTCGGGTATATGCAAAAGTTGTATATGGTGCATTAATGAATGATGGAGTAAGTACACTCAACAAAAATATAATTTTTTTATGATATGAGCTCAAACATCTAAGACCTTTTCCACATAAACAATATCCCAATTTTGCTCAAACATAGTTCACAATCCAGTCTAAATTTGTGATCGTGAACACTTCTCCTTCGCTGAGATAATCCATCCCACCTCACAGGTGCGCCATATCAAGATGCTGATTAGACACCATGATTTGTGCACATTTGCGCCTTAGACTGCCCACAATAAAAGACCACTCTGCCAAAAAGCACAAAGCAAGTTTAAAAAATTTAGAAAATATATGTAGAAAACAGTAAAATGTATTATGCCTGGCCAGACAGCTCTCTGGGTGCTTAGCAGCCCGAAACATCTGATCCTAGAATCGCCCCTGGATTAAAAAAACGTTCATTTTGGTATGATAATAGTTTAGTGAAGTAGATAGTTAGAATTCAAGATTCCCCCTGTCACATGTTGATGTGCCCCTAGGCCAGGCACTTAACCTCAAGTTGCCTACTGACAGTACAGCAATGTATGAATACGTGAGAAAATATGGGTGATGAGGAAACTCCTTTTTGACTAGAAAGGAGTCATATAATTTGGTTTATTTATATACAGTCATGTCATTTCAAAGTACTTACAGAGAAAAAAATGTCAGATTGCCCTACAACAGAACTACAGAGCACAGTCTGAGAAGACCTAACCTGATTATTTGTCTTTTAATGTTCTCCGCCCGCATATGCTTGTTGAGTCACATGGAGGCTAGTGCCTTACAATTGTTCTTTTCATTTAAAATCTTCCATTATTATCCAAAAAACTAAGGATTAGATTGATAATTGCAAATAAATAGAAAAAAATGTGGAAAAGTTCAAGGTACTACGTGCAGAACTGCCAAATTATTTAAAGCTGGAAAAAAAAATCCCTGCAGAGCAAAAGGATCAGACGAAAAGGATACAAATGAAGAACGAGTTTTCTAAAGGGCCTTTATTTGAAAAAGTCAAGACGTACTGTGACAGCAGAAAGTCTTATGATAAGCAACCTCATTGTCACAGTAAATAAGCAATCATTAACAGTGCAGCTGTGGGATTTGCATTACTGTACACTGAGTCACATGAATTAAAAGATGAAAACTTTGCTTTTAATCAATTGCACAGGTTTCCTCTCATGACTCTGTATTGTTTTTACACTGACATCACTGCTGGAGCAAATATTAACACCCCTCCCCCAAAACCCTACTGCCTTTTTTTGTCTTTTCAAACCCCAAATATACTCCTAGGTTGAAAGCGTCAGCATATTTACACTCCTTGCCTGCCACGCACACAAACACTTCCACGCACAAACATCGCTGCCAGGCAGGGTGGAATTATCAGAGATCTGCTTCAACTTGCCCCACTGCATTCCCCAGAAACCATGGTGAGAGAGTTGTGTGTGTGGGGTGTGTTTACTTGTCTTTAAGGGTCTGCAGTGCCCATCAGCCTCACTCAACGTCTGACTGGGAGTGATGGCCCACGCTGCAGCCACTCTACATCTTTAATGAACTGAATAGGGTCAAGCAACAATCTCTCCTTCCTTTGCCCCCCACCCAACCTTAAAAGAAACCAGGAGGGCATAAAACTCACTTCCCATCTCACCCTCTCACATTCTCTCTTTTCTTGCATACACAAGGACGAGCACAGCAGCACCGTGGTGCTCCCCTGGGAATGAAAGGATAAGTGCAAGGCAACCTCAAACTGACCCTTCAATGAAGGTGTGTGGGTTTGTGTGTACCCACACAAGACACAGACCCACACTGAAGGTCTCTGAAGCACCACGTTACACCGTCCACTTCCAAATGTCTTTAACCCTTTCCAGTAAGTGGCTGGTGTAGCTTGATACCCAGGTTGTGGAACAGTTGAAGGTGGATTCTTGGGCAGAGTGGCTTATGAAGGCGAGGACAGCTAGGGGGTCAGCTTTCATGCTTCTCTTTCTTCTCAATTATTCATACTCCATAACATCCTTTCCTGTTTTAAAGCCAATCACCTCCAGCACAAATGGGAAGAGGATGCTTTGGGGAAGCCTTGAAAAACTTAGGAGTAAAGGCAGAGTTGATGAATCTATCCCCTGGATGCTCTCAGACACAGAAGTATCTGAGTGCGTAAATGTAAATGGTTGAAAAACAGACGTATTGCCTTATTTTTGTCCCCCTCTCCCACAAATGCATCCATATAAGGGATGCTTGGAGAAGCTGTGACTAAACAATACTGCTGCAATTGCTGTGTAAGCATTAGCATAGTAATAGTGTCATGAATACAGGGTCAGGCACAGGTCTTCGGTTATTAGACCCTTTCCAGGTGCCCTCCTTCTTAAAATGACCCTATTCAGCTGTGACTCTGGGCTTATTTAATGTGTCAGAGCAAAATTTTTGTAAAATTTACAAGAGAACGGAGCCGTGTGGGTAAACACGTTAGAGCGCAAATTTGTTTAAGCAGAATGAGGGAAAAAAAAGGATACTCTATAAATAGATGTAATGGTAAAACTGTCAGGTACTTTTTTAAATCAAAGTGAATCAAATACTAATCAGGCCAAAATAGCTTTACATTTGGGCCAAAAAACAAAGTAAAGCAGCTGAATTTACCTTATAAAACGTTTAGATGTTCTTTTTAGGTTTTACAGATCTCCAATGTTATAGATAGAATAAAATTCAACTTTATTTAACCCATTCTCTTGGGGAGCAGTGGGCTGCCATTGTGCGGCGATCAGGGGGCAGTGTTGGGGTTAAGGGTCTCAGAGTGGCAGTTCCTGGGAGTGGGGGTTGAACTCAGAAGCTCTGGAACCCAAGCGCAATGCCCTGCCCAGTAGGCCACCACCACCCCCAATGTCCTGAATGAGACAAACAATGCATCCTCAGGGAAAATAATCTTAGTGTTTTCTTTACAGATGAATAATTTATAGAAAATGTAAACTGCTTTATGTATTTTTAAAAAACTAAGCCATCAATAAATTGATCGATTGGACGGTCCGTCCATCCGTGTCTGAAAAAGTTATGGTCAGATTTAGCTGAAATTCACAGAGAGGATGCGAATTATGACTGGGAACAAACGATTCAAATTTGGTGATGATTCGGATCACCATCTGGATCTAGGAAGTTCTTGAAAGATTCTGTGAATACAGGTATTAACTTAGGCTCTTTCTTAAGCTTAATTCCTACCGACAAGGTTTGTGTGCTCTGAGTGCTTTTCTAGTTGCTAATGGTTCTACCCTCTAAACCCTTCTAACATGCCACAGAAGAAAACAATAATGAATTAGGTTTAATGCAATGTGGAATAAACTGTAGCACAAATATATTTCCCTGGTATGCATGCACACTCACTGTTCACTTTATTAGGCACGCTTTGTTACTACCCTTTCATGACTTTAGAATGGTCTTAATTAATTGTGTCATAAATTCAGCAAGTTGGTTGAAACCTCAGCTTCCTCAGCTGAAAGCTTCAACAGACGCTTTTGTCCACATAAAGATAATAAAATCATGCAGTTGCTATAGATTTGTCAGCTGAGCACTGAACAAATCTTCCATACCAGCAGCATTATTTGCTCTCGGTGTGATCTTCCACTACCATAGTCCATTTTCTTTAAAGTTGTGCAGTCAAGGATCGAATTCTGTGTTCTGTGGTTGTAACAAGGAGTCATTTGAGCAACTAGGGCCTTTTTGTTATCTTGAATGATTCTTGAAGGATTATCCTTTGACCTCTGACAACAAGACATTTCATCCACAGATCTCCTGCAGACAGTGTAGTTGAACCTGAGAAATGGCTTTGCGTGCTACTCAGTGGGACAGAAGTATCTGGATTACTTACACTAATTTTTATCTCATACAAGTCTATGCTAACCTAATGTCATTTACCTAATTTCTTTCTGTTTGACCTTCAGAAAGTTGTTTATCCTACGTCAACAGCTCTAAATACATTAAATTGCTGTCATGCAATTTAATTATTCGTTTTTGTGTTAGCAAAATAAGTATAACTAACACATTTTAATCTTTACAACCCTTGTTTGTTTTGTATAGCTATTTCTTTGTTATTAATTAGGGGGACAAATCAAAAAGTCTAAAATTAGATACACCCATTTTATTAATTTATCAAAATTATTTTAGTTAGGGTCTAAATCCCATGGTTTTTGTGATTAGTAGCTAGAAAACTGAGGTGGTTGGAACGTCATTTTAACATCAGGAATCTTTCTTATGTTGACATACTACAAGCACATCCTCCCAGGAAGTGACTTAAATCTTAATTTAGATGGTAAATATGGTTTTCTTTATATAATTTTTTTTTCAATTGCAAACTAGGCATGTAGAAAAGACAGGATTAGATCTAACTATCTTTGTCAATAATGATCAGAAAAGTCGAATAACAGATTAATTAAGCTGCGTTTGTTTTATTATGCCACCCACATCTTGCCTGTTTCTTCCTTTTTGGACACACAATGATTCCTCCACTTGCCTGCAGTGTCAGACCATTCCAGCAAGGACGGGGCAATTTTTATGCTGTAGACATGCTTGTCCTCCACAGACACAAACAATCTGATGTCACTTTGCAGCAGGAATGCAGAATAAAGCAGTCTTGGAAACAACAGCAGAGGCAAAATTCTTAATTTTTAAAATTGAGTGTGAGGTTTTTTTAGGACACTTTCAGTTCTCCACCTTGCTAAATCCATATAGAAGAAACTAAATCTTGGCAAAAGGAACATTAAATGACATGTTTGTACAGTGATTTTTGGAACACGTGTTATAGTTTATGTGCAAAATTAGATTATATAGTTTGTAAAACAGAAAAACAGTCCTTTATTCTGGTTCTCTCCTAAGTGAGACAGCAACAGACTTCTTTCCCACAATGCAATTTGGTTGCTTCAGGGCTTTGGCGTCACCCTGTGCCACCAGGGAGTTTTTCTTCAGCCCAACATTAGACTCAACCTTTACCTTTACATTAGTCTATTTGTTATCTCTGTCTCTGCTCTTTGTCTGTCTTTAACATAAAGTAAAACGCAAGAAGGAATAAACACGAAGGGATGCATTAAATGAGTTAAGACAGAACAAAGATTTCCCCCCTATGAAAAAGGGAGAAAATTACAGAAAATAAAGAATGAAAAAATAAGAGAAATGAGAAAGAGAACAGGGCAAAGAGACATAAAAGAAGGAAGTCTATTGTAATTCTGTCCAATTACAGCAGGAGCTGAGCCGTAAAGTGGTAAAAAAAGAAGAGGTATTGAGTTAATATAAACCAGAGGGAAGGAAAAAGGGTGAAAGGTGGAGACACACCTTATCAGCAGAAGGGTTTCTTAAAGATGATATGAGACATTTAGCACTAAAGAAACCATGTTTATTTAAGTAGCACATTTCAATAACAAGACAATTCAAAGTGCTGTACATGAGTAGGGCATAAGAAAGAAAAACACACAAACATAACTATATTGCTTTGGCATATGCAAGCACATAAGAACAAACAAACATGTGACTACAAACTAAACTAATGATATTTCTGTGAACCTGTTATTTTTTATTGCTATGTCAATCTCAATGATCTGCACAGACTGTTGGTGGTGTTACCCTTTTTAAGCAAGAAGAAATCCTGGAACATGATACAAAAAGAATTTCAGAGCACAAGAGGAGGCATGATGTGATATGATTTCAACATTTTGTTTCTGTCAAAATTTGAGCTGAAACATTCAAGTAGTAAATGTATATTAAGTGACATTTAAGACCTTAATAAAAGAAGATAGAATTATACAGAGGAGTTATTAAAAAGATATGTATACTACTTTAAAGGCAGACTGAAAATTCACATCAAACTTCCTGGATATTTTGTTAAAAACATAATTCAACGGATAAATGGCACTCAAAGATTTTAGAGATAATTAGAGAATTCTAATAGGCGGTCCTCCTAATTGTCATTCTGGTGATATGTTTACAAAACCGTCCTAGGTGCTCGTCCCCATTTTCACTTGCCGGTGGTGAGTCTGACATAGTGGAAAAATTGCAAATCTTCTTTTGGAAAGTAAGCTTGTATGAGCGATGCAAACAGCAACTTTTAAACAGAGCATGCATGAGTAGAAATGGGCTCGTGCATGCTCTCACACGCCTTTAATAGGCATTCCCTCTTGGGAGCGGATACAGGGTTGTGCATGTGCATTTTCTTTAAAAGTGAGTCTTTTCAAATATTCGTGAAAATCCTCCACTATACCCTTAAGTTTTTTTTTCTAAGGTATGGTGGTTGTTTCTTTATCTTCTAGACAATCTAACAGGTCCAAAACAGAGTCATTACTTCTATTTAAGGCAGATATATAAAAATCTGGACATCATCAGTAGGACAGTGATTGGCAGTAAGTCATGGCAACCACAAAACAGGCTAAAGTTGGATGTAACAGGACTATTCCTTGGTTTTTCTGAAGACATTTCGATGCTTATTCAAGAGCTTCTCTAGTAAATTCTGAAAGAACTGACAAAGACTCCTGAATAGATGCAGGAGCATCTTTGGAAAAACTGAGCAAAAATCTGGTATAACAAAAAAAATGGTACTGATGACAGAGCCAAGAGTACTCTGCCAGGAGGGGGACACATTAGAAGACAACAAGTGGATGGGACCATTTAAGACAACCACGGTTACAAAAATGTATATATAAAGTATACATTTTTGTGTGACTAACTGATTAATTTGACTTTAATGTGTTGGTTGGTATGACTAGAAAAACAATATTAAGATTCAGTTAATTTCATATTAGATGATTTTTTTTGAATGGCAGCAGTAAGAAAAAATATTTTCCGCCACCAAGAGGTGTACTGGTATTAAAGGAGTGAAATATCCATGACTGGTGGTCCCCAGCTGATGACCCGCTCAAGCCCAGGGCTGTACCATGTATTTTAATTTCTCAACCTGGAGGCATCCAGTGACTATTGTGAAAGGACAGTTGGCATCCAGGAAAGACTGGAGCACAGCCAAAAAAGACTGAATGAGTGCAGGAAAGTCTGCAATGGGGGTGGCAGGCTAGTTACCAGTCCCAAGGGACACCCAAACCATGTACGAAGGCAAGCAAAGGAAAACAACACGGAGGCCCTCCGAGATGTGGGGTGGAAGAAGGGCCAAACCGGACGGACTGCATGGTAAAGACCGGAACCGACTTAGGCAAGGATTCTAGGATTATGAGAAGATTTAGGTGTGGCTGGGGGAAGGTAACCACCTTTAGAGGACTAAAGGCTAGTTTATGCTCAGAAGCCAGGTCATCTGCATGTGTGTCGCAGTTAATGCAGATATACCCCTGCCACAGACACTCTGGTGCACCTCTCAAAAATTGGAGCTGGGAACAACCCCAAACCTGCCCATCCCACATTACCATCAAGCCTCCTCTCAACTGACGGTGAGTGGTCCATGAGGGTCAACCTGGCGAGACAACTTCAGTTTCCCAAGGAGATTGTGGAGACATCAATGCAGCCAGACCTGATCTTGTGGTCAGTTCCATGCAAAACCATCCCCCTGGTGGAGTTCACTGTCCCATGGGAACAGGGCCTGGAGACTGCCAATGAGTGCAATTACGCCAAGTATTCAGATCTGGCAGCCGAGTGCAAAGAGACAGGCTAGAGAGCCATCACATGCCCCATTGAGGTGGGCTGTGGGGAACTTGTGAGGTTCTAAATCACAGGTGTCAAACTGGTTCCAGAAAGGGCCGTGTGGCTGCAGGTTTTCTTTCCAACCAAGCAATAGCACACCAGACTCCAGTCATCTCATCAAGTGAGTCCAATCTGAACACGATGACTTGATGAGATGACTGGAGTCTGGTGTGCTATTGCTTGGTTGGAAACAAAACCTGCATCCACACGGCCCTTTCTGGAACCAGTTTGACACCCCAGTTCTAAATGGTCTGCCTGCTTGGCAACCTCGGATTTACTGGAGTTGGATGTCCTGAAGCAATCAGAGAATTGACAGAGGAGGCAGATAAGTGCAGTTTTTGGCTCTGGCTAATGTGGAGAGATAGGGGAAGGGGGCCTAACACTTAGGGCATCAGCAGGGGGTAGCAGGGAGAGATCCCTGCCATCGCTCTGCCACCAAGAGATGTACTTTGGTTGGAAGAGCAAAACATCCATGACTGGTGGTCCCTGGCTTAGAGTCCTGCACGGGTCGAGTTTTACCAACCCGCACCCGCCCGAACCCATTAGGATGACTACCGAACCCGACCCGTCACCCGCGGATATCTTCAATTCAAATCCGAACCCGACCAGACCTGTTGATATTTAACCCGCAACCCGACCCGTTAAAAAATCAAGTAATAGGCTATAGTACGCTGTGCTGCAGAACAGCGCCATTAACACTGCAGCAGGCGTGTATGCACTGACTGTGCCCTTTTTGGAGGGAAGTCCCCACACTGCCAGCAGGGCTTTAAGCTACAATAAGGGTGACCCCAGACAGTGCCTGATTAATATAAAATTTCTGATGTCCATAACAACAGACAAGCATAAAAAAAAAAAAAATCAACAACTACCCGCCCGCACTAAAAAAATATCCGCCCGACCCGTTTATTTTTATTTATGTATTTTTCACCCGCAAAAGAGCATTTTTGCGGGTGACCCGTCGGGTACCCGACCCGTTGCAGGACCGGCTGATGACCCGCTCAAGGCCAGGAGTTTACAAGGCACACTTGTTCAAGACACTGGTGAAAGTGCATCAGGCAGCAATGCCCAGCAGGTAGAACATCACCCTATATTTTTTATTCCGGAAAATAAATATTTAAAAAAAAAAATGTTTCTGTACTGTGATACATGCTTTTACAAACTGGGCTGAACGTCTTCTCAGAACCACAACTCAAATCAAGGTGTGACCTTATTTGCTCATTGGAAAATAAAAATATTAATATTTTACATCTTTGAGATCAGTCTATAGAGAATAGTTTGTAATTAAAATGATTCCTCAAATGATGGTGTGGTTTTACTTCCTAAATATGAGGTACAACAAATTTATAAATGTGGACACCTCTATATTTTAAATCTTGCTGAACGAATAAAGGTAAAACTGAGATTCAGGTGGAAATTTCTGAAACATACAAAACTTAGCTTTGAGGTAACAAGGATATATCGTTAAATGAAAAAGGTTCTTGATTTTCCATTTTAATCTAATAGTATGTTTGATATCATCTTTAGCCCAAATCACATCTTTTGATGAAAACAGCCTCTAGACTAATGAGGGGAGAAATCTTTGAAATCGAGACACTTTCAAAAAAATTCTTGATCTTCTGAAAGAGCCTGATCTTCCAAGACTCCATTGTTGTTTTTCTATAATAATGAACCCTGACAAGAAAGGGCTTTCCCTTTATATTTATTTCTTTTCATATATATCTAGTCAAATGAGAAGTATTTAATAAGTAAGAAAGGAATGATCAAATCCCTTCACACCTTTGTGTCTGTTTCACTTATGAAATAAGAGCCTGCAAAAAAGAGTTTACAGATTTCTTACAAAATTAATGTTTGTGTTTGACTTTAAATATCAAACAATTACCAGATTAATAGCTGTGTTTTTGAAACAAAATTATCCAAAAGTGCTAACATGAGTGTGTTTATGTGGACAGTATGATTAAAAATCAAAGTTCAATCTACAACATAAGCAAACAGACTGAAGGGAGGTGTAGATGGTAAAATGTTGCAAAAAAGGAGATTAAAAAGAAAATGATCTGTCACATATATTCACATATTTTCTTACACTGATTACTTTATAAGACAAATTCCTTCTTTCTTCCTGATAAACTCCAAATGTTCCTGATGGACTTGTATGGCTAATCGCTCGGCAACAATAGTCTCATTTTTATTTGAGACAATGAAGAAGTTATATTTCACATCAATATATAATACCATCAAACCTGTTTTTATTCTAGTTTGTTACTTTTCATTTTGATTTATGTAGAAATAGCAGAGGAATGGACTGAATTGTGATATCTATAAAGATTAACCCTGGTGGTCATGACTGGTGGTCCCCAGCTGATGACCCGCTCAAGCCCAGGAGTTTACAAGGCACATTTGTTCGAGACACAGGTGAATGTGCATCAGACCAAAAGTTATTCTGATATAAATCTCCAACTCTATCTGTGGATCTCTTTTATACAACTGTCAAGAAACTGCTGAAAGTCTCAGACTTAATGGCTTTGAATTAGCTGATTTCAATAAACATTTGTTAAAGGATGTTATTTCTTTGCTGTTAATTAATGAAAAAATAAATAAATGTATACCCCTGTGACAGACTGTATAGTTTGTATCCTACCTCTCACTCAACGACCGCCACAGACAATGGATTGCAGACGGATTAATAGATACTCTCATTGTTGGGATGCATCTTGAGCATATTGGGTTAGAACCACCTATGCTTTCTTTAATTTGTAGCCTTAATGAAGGTTTAAAATAGAAATTTCACTCAGTATCACTCAGTTATTTAAGAATTGTCAGCAATAATAATACAAAACCTGCTGATCCTTCAGAAGTTCTCTTTTATACTGAGATCTGGTGGATGAGGTTGTTAAAGGATGGTCATGGTCAGCAACAACACTCAGGTAGGCTGTGGAATTTATCAGACATTTAATTGGGACTAAGAGCAAGGAAATATTCCAATATCTTCAGCAGCTAAAACCATTAGTGCTAAAACAATTTAACAGTTTTAGCCAGTATAATGGATCATCAATACAACCAATGTTTTCCCCACTCAGTTATTTCACAATTCTACTAAGACTGTCTTGTTTAGGATATAAACGCTGTAATTGTGCCCTGGCCTAAAAACAAAGAATGGGAAACTGTAGGAAAACATATAATGCCCACTGTTTAGTACAGCGGAGGGTCTATGATGCTATGTGCTTCTTTTCAAAAGGCCTTCTGAGCCTTGCAAGAGTGGAATGTATCATAAAATCATTGCAGCAGAAGAAGATTTTTAAACTAAATCTGTTGAACTCTGCCAATATACCAAAAAAGGCTAAATATTGGGTCTTCAACCCAAAAATATTTGAACATAACTTTCTTTCATGTCAAAACTAATTAACTCTTTCACTTAACATTATGTGCTTTAACCATCTATTTACAAAAAAAGGATTAAAAAAGATAAGAAAGTAAGAGCAGCAGCAGAGTGATTATGATGTTCTATCTTTGCTCCACTTCATTATTTTTCCAGGAATAATAATGTCTTTTCTTTTACAGGACAGTTTTTCTGCTATAGAGTTCTTTAGCAGTATCTAAATTTTATAGGTATAAAACATAAATGGAATTAAAAAACATGCTTTAAAAACTGTTGTATAAATGTAGTGGATTCACAGAATAAAAATGTCAAAGACAGAAAATATATTCAAATGTTCAAAAAAAGATTTCAATTTGGCAGCTGCTATCAGGGATAACATAATTCACTGACAGAAACACGACAATTAAGATGAGACAGCTTCTAATTCTTATTTAGGCCTGAAAATGGGGTAATGAGGATGATGAGAGTGATTACCGAAATGGACGCCTTAAAGCACAATAATCTAAACAGTTCTTCACAAAAAAGGAGGGATAAAGGGGGGCTGCGCATGTTTAGTGTGTGCTTCTCTGTCACAGCTTACAGTAGTGCTCATCAAATGAACTGGCATTAGCATGGTCTGAAAAGGAACAGAGCTGGGGCTGAAGGGAGCAGGTGAAAATCTCACTTTGAATCATTTCCCCTCCCTGTCCCAGCCATTGTTCCTGCACTCACACTTAGCAGGGGCAGAAAGAAAGGATCCTGTTATTCTGGCCCAAGCCTGTTCTCCTCGTTTATCGTTTTAAAGAGGGGGAAGAGTGGGGCCAATATTCTGATGGAAAGCAGGGCCTCTGTGGCAGCCTAGCAGTTTGTGTGCCAGCTGAAAAGGACTCGGCGGGCTGAGGCAGCAACGGTGCCCACCACCTGCCGAGTTCTTTCTCCTTCATCCTTCCCTCCAGTGACGTGCGGTGAGGTTCATAGCTGGTGAGGCACTGACGTCATCAGAATCAGATTTGCAAATAGATGCATAGATTGGGAGCAATTTACAGGTTATGTTTCACTTCTGCATCCTTACACATACAAACTGAACTGTAGCTCACAAAACACACATTTCCTTAAAAAACAAAACAAAATAAATGTTATTACTGTCTTACCTTTACTTATAAATGAAGTCCATGCGTCGCTCCTTCTGCACAAAAACATCCGTCACTTTGCGATAGAAGTCCTCCTTATCTTCCTTCAGTTTTAAAAGTCTCTCTGTCTCAATGGAGATCACTGCCAGGGAAGAAAGCCTTCCTTGATCCGTCCTGTTCCTGCTGTATGTTTTCAGTCTCTTCAGGGCTGAGAATGACCGCTCCACTGACGCTGTAGTAGCTGGCACCGTGAGCACGAGCTGGAGCAACTTTGTCGCCTCAGGAACAGTTACAACAAGATCCTTCTCGGCCAAAAAGTTGAGAAGCTGTCCAGGAGATTTGCATTCATCCCTCACCGTTTTTGAGCTATACAGTCCAATGAGATCGGCCTTCAGTCGGACAAAGTCAAAAAACTTGGCATACTTTGACAGGCTCTGCAGTTTCGTGTCATCAAAATGTTTTGACATTTCATAAAACTTTGCGCAATCCACCAAACCGAGGAAAGCAAGTTCATCAAAATGGCCAAACCTAGCCTTCATTTGATCGCTGATGTTGTCAAGAATGTTATAGAACAGGTGTCTCCGTTCATCTCTAGCCGAATGTCTGTCTGTACCATCTGTCAAACCAAGTGCGCCGCATTTCTGCTCGAATCGGAGGTAGTAACTGTCAAACTCCAGTCTCATGCGCTCCATGACTGAAACTGTGTCCCGGATGCGCGCAACACAGTATTCAATGTCCGTCACTTTGTTTTGCAGCACTCTGAAAAGTGCGTCGGTCTCATTGAAAATGCCATCAAATGTATGGATAAGAAAGCATGTAGATGCTTTTGACAGCCACCGATCATATCCTGCTGCCATCATCAGCGTGTCATTATCCCAGCTATCGGGATTTTCCATAATGACATTAAACACAGCACGCAGATCGTTTTGGTGCATGCTTATTGTCTGCAGCAGCCGAGAATTTGAATTCCACCTTGTCGGCGCTGCTCTGGGTAAACGGCGCTTGACAACATCATCCAACAAACGAGTACGCTTTGTGGACTTGCTGAAAAACGCCCCGAGTCCCTCAGCTGTTTTAAAAAATGCACGACACTTGGGCATGCACTTTGCTGAATGCAATAGCACCAGATTCAGCTTGTGTGCGTAACAGTGTGTAAACATGGCCTCAGGCACCTTTTCCTTAATTTTAGCCTGCACCCCATTAAGCTCTGATGCCATTACAGCTGCCCCATCATATGTCTGAGCTACAAGCTTATCAACACAGCCGTATTTCTCCAGCACACTCAGGACATACTCAGCTATGGCAGGTGCACGTCTGTCCGCACTCACATCATCGAACCCCAAAAACGCCTCCTTCACCTTACCGCCTGCTTCAGGTTGAGTCACATAGCGCAATACGACGGAGATCTGAGCTTTGCTTGTGACATCTGTGGTCTCGTCTACTTCTACAGCTACAAATGGGGCTGCACTTATGTCCTGCTTAATATCATTTCTAATGACATCGCCGACTGCTTCAATTAATTCATTCTGTATTCTATTGGACAAGCCGGAAAATACAGTGGATGTCTCCAAATGTCTAGCTAGTCTGTCATCTTTCTCAGCAAGGACATGCAAGAGTTCAACATAGTTGCCACGATTAGCAGAGCCCTTGCTCTCATCATTTCCACGAAATGCTAGCTGCTGTCTAGCGAGAAAGCAGGTCGCATTGATGAGATCTTTTAAAATCTCTCGGTTCTCCTTTACCTTAGCATTGTGGATGCTGATGTTGAGTCTCCGCTGTTCATCCAAAGCCAAATCTATCCTGGACAGGCCGAAGGTTTTTAGCGCAATTTGGCTTTGAATATGAGTGGTGGACCGCTCATGTTTGGTGAGGGATCTTTGCAAGTTCTTCAAGTCACCAAATCCCATCTGAGTCCACACAGTGCCACAAGTTGAAAAAAGAAGGCAAGGAAAGCAGAAAAGGCAGTTTCGAGCAGGACATCCACAAAGCCAGTCTTTTCGTGAATACCACTCGGTTTGAAAAGAGCGGTTAACCTTCTGTCCCGTAGTCTGCAACAAACCTTTCAGCTCCGGCGTTGGTCTTCCTTTGGTTATTATCTCCTGCTTCGACTGAAAGTCCACTTGAGAAAACTTTTTTAGTGTTGTAATGTAGTCATCCATGTCGAAAGTCGGGATAAACGAGAGGAAAAAAATCACTGTCTCTATTATAATCTATCGCTGCACTTGACTTGCTTCCCGATGAACAAGACGAATGTCTGGGATCTTGAGCACCCCCTGCCATGAGGCAAGAGAACTGCCTGCCTCACCTTGAACCTGTTCTCTGCCGTTTATAATCGCTCATTACACGAAACACGTTACACAAACACAGTTGGTGACAAAAAGCACTGTACATAAGCTAAATTATTGGAAATAAGTTCACATATTAAATTTGTTTAAACAATTTTATTGACGCCGTACAGCAACATGCTCTCTCCGCTTGGCAGCCAGCGCAGAGCCAGGGGTTGCGCAATCCAAGGTGAGGCAGAGCTCGCTGCTGCCTCACCGGCATCGCTTCCAAGCATTTGAATGGGAAAATAAGAAAATTCAGCGATTTTGAACAAAAAAAAAATCGAAATTGGTGAAGCTACATGAAAAATAAATATTTTTTAGTACAAACCACCGGATGAATATAACAATTTAAATTACTTTATGATTATATATTTTCTTTCTTTCCATGATGGCTGGTGAGGCACTGCCTCACCTGCCTCCCCTGACCGCACGTCACTGCTTCCCTCGCTCTCTCTCTCTGCCTTTCACATCATAGTGCTCAGTGACTCAGCAATCCAGGTTCAATAAAGGGGAAAACATATAGAACTGATCAATTTCACAAGAAAGAAAAAGGTGAGAACACAAATTCAACCATAAATAAATAAGAATATCTCATTTAAGCCTGGAGTTTATCTATGAGGAATGTTTAATATTTCCAAGCTACTTTTTACTTTTGGAGAAGACAATGATTTCTTCGCAATTAAACGGCAAAAAATAACATAACATACTTTTTAAACAAAAAAAACAGAAGATAGATAGATAGATAGATAGATAGAAAGAAAGAAAGAAAGAAAGAAAGAAAGAAAGAAAGAAAGATATTGCCTTCTGCTTTTGCAGGCCAAAAGAATCTAAGATGAGGTATTGATAGTCAGAGTATGCTTAATCCTCATCAATACTGATGGGTTATTGATGAAGGACTGAGTGAATTCTTGCTCTGCACCACCATCAGACCAGCCCTGTCAGAGATACATTTGTGTGTGTGTGATGATGATATAATGAGATAGAGGCAGAACAGGGTTTTGTCATATACATGTGTGGACTCTCACACGCCAAAGGAATCAATAAAATCCCACACAAATGGAGATATATTCTTTGCCTGCAGCAACGCACTTTTGTGCCAAGACACTTGTCTTCCCAGTGGGACAGGGTTTGATGCCCTCCTCCCTGAAGAGCAAGGAAAAAGGGAGGAGGGTAGCTCTGGCTGAATGGGAAGAAGGAATGGCCCCACAGGCAGAGGCAGGCACATGACAAACTTTGAAAAGGAGAAAAAGCATTGGAAGCTGGGGGATGAATAGGACTGCACTTTTTTTAAGGGGAAGACAGGCACCGACTGAACATTTCCCCAGATCTCTTCCCCTGCTCAGCCTGTAATGGCTGCGCACACAACCCGAGGCTCCACGGCGTCGGTTTGGCACATTGTTAATAATTGATGTGTATCAAAACATGGGAGATAAATGCAGACATGACCAGAATGCATAAATCCACTCATGGACAGCTCTATCCTGGAGCAGATTTATTTCATTCTAGTTTGTAAATGTATTCAGACACTCTGCATCGCATCAATATGAACAACAACAAATCTCCTTAAAAAACAATCAATATTCATTTTCTTAATGCTATTTAAGTGATATGGGGAGATCCTCCATAACTATTGCTGGTGATTTGGCAAATTTAAACACCATAACAAAGCCTTGTTTGTTTGTTTATCATATCTTAGAAACCAGTATTTATAAAGTTGCCTAAGGATCACATTTTATTATTATTATTTTTTAAAGCAGGGATATTTTCAAAAAATAAAACCATAATACTCTAAAATAAAGACTGAACAAAATCCAGTTAATCCAAAAAGTGTTAACCGTATTAGAATTTTTTAAGATAATTATCATTGATTATGTGTGAGCTTATTACACCTTAATATTACCTGCCTGTTGCATGTCAGAACTGATGTTTTCCCCAGTAGTTTACCTAATTAAGACAGTTCCTCTGTCCGGATATACATTTATAATCTTCATTCTGCATGTGGCAAAGATTTGGGAATGGAATGAGAGCGGTGTCCTTCAGCTAAGAACAAAGTGTAATATTTTGATAAGGCTGGAGCCATGGATGTCTTTTCCTCTGCGAACATGTATGATGTAATGATGTGAGGATATGGCATATTGTAGATGTATAAAATGATTCTGTAATGGTGAATCTTGAATTGGTAAGCAGCTGCCTTCTGTAAGATTTGCAATTTCTATCAAAAACTATGGTCATTTCTCATGGTTATTTAATACATTATGAAGTTTTATTTAAAGAGTTTGTCCTGAGTGATCTCTTTTCAGGAAAACAAACCGGAGAGAGAAAGATTCAAGGTGTAGACACAGAGCTTTCCTTTAACACATTTAAACAAATGTCCTGTAACAAGTTGTAGTCTGGCTGCATATTTTTGTAGCCATCAACATTCTCGCCTAAACTGGGCTGGATATTTGACCTCAGTTCATAAGAATTTTTTTTTTTCAGATTTAAACTGGTTGGTTTGCTTTCAAAAAATGTTCCTGGCCAAGGGTCTTCCTGCATGGAGTTTGCATGTTCTGCAAGTGCATGCGTGGGTTCTCTCCGGGTACTCTGGCTTCCTCCCACAGTACAAAAAAATTACTGTTAGGTTAATTGGCTTCTCTAAATTCTCCTTAGGTGTGAGTGTGTGTGTGAATGGTTGTATGTCTCTGTGTTGACCTGCAACAGACTGACAAATAAAACATATAAAACACATAAAACATAAGTATATAATATATGATCAGCTTTAATCGAACCTAAAACTGAAACTAAATACAGTTCACAGAATGTCCCAAACAGAATCCAGGACTAATTATGCTTTTTTTTCTTCTCTTAATAATGCTCTTATCCATTAATCTATAAATATATACCAGGTGGAGCCCAAGAATTATATGAATTAACTAAATGCCTCCATATTAAAAAAAGCTTTGTGCTGCTGATTGATAATGTCACATCAAGAGAACTGTGTCTTTCCGACAGATGTGGCCAATATCAATTTGAACTCAGCCTTGGGCTAAAGCACATGAGAGATATCAAACCAGGATTGCATAAATATATAGAAACTCAACACGTCATCCATTCCAATTTCAGGGTCGGGTCAAGGTTTCCATATTTAGATTTTTCTTTTTATGTTTTTTTTTAGATAGCAACCGTTTAGCTGTTACAGAATATCTAAGACATGGAGATTCTAGATAAGTTTAAACATAAAACTACCAGCAAAACTGTCCTCCTCTTCTTCAAACAGTGTGTAGGGCAAAGGTAGTGGTCAACACAAGAGTTGAGCACATCTGCTTAATATCAGCAAAGAGACAAGAAGGTCATCTGGTCCTAGAGATAAAGGAGGGTGTGGGCTCTATACCCCCTGTAACAGGCGCTGTCCATCTCCCTCGCCCAGAGTGGGCAGGCCAGGCATCTTCCATCCACATTCCTCAGATTATGGAGGGCCATCCCAGGCGAGCGCAGGCAAGCCTGGACCCACCTGGGCAGACCCTAAAAATTCCATACTTGTTCACAGACAAACAAACCCACCCAGAAAAATGCTGGAAAATGCTAGCCCACTTTTAGGCAACAATGAGCTTCTCTTTATACATCACTAAACGAAAAATACCTGATTTACTCAGTTACTTAGTTACAGGCTTCCAAATATCACTTTCTGATCTTTGGTTGGGTAACATCCACTCATTTTAAACACCCCACCCCCCCTTTTCCCTCCTCTGCTCACGCCATTGTGAATGGTTGGCGCTGATATTAGTAGAAAGAGGGCCTCGGTTGGGGGGAGGGAAGGGTATAGGGCTATCGACACCAGGGCCATTGTTTCTGAGCGACTTCTATTCAGGGTCATTTAGCATCTGACACCTATAGGGGCACAGTTTGTCCCAAATGGCACAGAGGGGAAATGAATGTGCCAGTTGTCTGTACTTTGGCCTGTGCTAGAGGGATAAAAAAACAAACATTAAAGGAACGAGAGTTCCTAGTTAAAAGCAAAAATAGCGAAACCATAAAAAAAAAAAAAGAGTTGCGCCAGGATGCACAGCTGATGACACGGTTGAACGAGCTCATCTACATAGCTGAGAAGGGAGTCAACAAACGGCTCCACGTTATCTATGCGAGTGTGTGCTTAATGTGACTGGCAGGTAAAAAAGCTGAGAGCTATGGGCATTCCTGCCACAGCATCAAAGTTAAATGAGAGACACTGGGGGAAGGGCCCTTAAAGATGCTTGGAATAGCCCCAGTATTTACCACTTTTCAATTTAGTCCTATTACAGAAATTTATTTTGATTTTAAAGAGCTAAATTAATGACTGAAGTCATCTTATCACTAAGTTCTACCAGCAGATTTTACAATAGTAAAACTTTCACATATTTTAATACATTAAAACTAATTTGTATGTATTTTGGTGCATTACTAGGTGATAGACCAGGACGAAATGGGCAGTTTAAAAAAATCCACAAAAAAGATCTGAAATGTATGACCTGTATTTCTTTTCAGCCACAAGTTCAAATGTGCTTCTGCAGTAGGGAAACCAAAGCAGGTTAGAGTCTATGTGAGGATGGATAGACCAGAAGAATAAAATTAGAATAAATCTGGCAGAGGCTTCAAATGTTTCAAATTATAGCATGAGTGTCTTCCAGCTGATATGGATACAACCAGAGCTGCCATCAAAGTTTATTTACATCATACCGTATATTTATTTTTAAATTAAGAATCTCTAAGACATAAGAACTGATGTTCACAGATGCTCTTCATTCACTCCGTTTCATTTTAAGGCATTTTGTGTAGATGAACAGACAAGCAGCCTTTAGATGTTCAAACCTTGAAACATGCAGATATGCTTATGACTAACCCACGTCATGTTTTGTTCATTTTTGTTGCACTGTGTATCATTGTTCTCATATGTGTTTTTGTTGTTGTATCACAAAAAAAAAGTAAAATACATTGAAGTTTCTGGATGCAAGTTGAGAAAGAACAAAGCACGCTGCAATACAGAAGCTGTCTGGATGCTTTTCAGCTTTTATTTTATTGACGTTTACTTGGGTGTGACCAATAAAAAAATAAATTTGGAAGAAAGCCCTCTTGATAAACCTCATTTTAGGGGAACTCTGACTTTTCTTCACACGTCAGTGCTTTCTTACATATTACCCTATATGTGTCTTCCGTGTGAAACGCTGCACCAACAGGTTTTCATTTACCTGGAACAAATTACACAACCTGTAATAGAGCTAGGTGTACACTCAGCATTACCCAACTTTAAAGCAATCAGTTGAGCAACTGTGACAGAGACAGTTAAATCAACATAATTAATTTCACATGTCATTTAACTTCCATGTATTCGATTGGGATAAAATTTGACAGACAAAAACCAAAATGATGCACATTTATAAAGTGCTACCCAGAGTGGATTTTTTTTATTTTCCAGGTAAGAATCAGAAAAATTGCTCCACATTATAGCAATTTTAGTCCCCCAGAGAAGAACCAGAACTTCTGTAAATGTCTTAGTGAAAGACTTTTACACCCCGTTTGTTAAAAGAAGCACTACCGCAGTTCATTCATCCCTGCTACAATCAGACTCTACAATGCGACACTACTACAGCAATAGCTTGTGCAATGTATAATGTTCAATTACCATTTGATAGCATGTAAACATCTTGTGCAATAGCACTGTATGATTCTACTATTAAAAAAAAAGCTGTCATATGCAGACGCACTGTATATACTATATACACTATATTGCCAAAAGTATTTGCTCACCTGCCTTGACTCACATATGAGCTTAAGTGACATCCCGTTCCTAATCCATAGGGTTCAATATGACGTCGGTCCACCCTTTGCAGCTAGAACAGCTTCAACTCTTCTGGGAAGGCTGTCCACAAGGTTTAGGAGTGTGTTTATGGGAATTTTTGACCATTCTTCCAGAAGCGCATTTGTGAGGTCGCACACTGATGTTGGACGAGAAGGCCTGGCTCTCAGTCTCCGCTCTAATTCATCCCAAAGGTGTTCTATCGGGTTGAGGTCAGGACTCTGTGCAGGCCAGTCAAGTTCATCCACACCAGACTCTGTCATCCATGTCTTTATGGACCTTGCTTTGTGCACTGGTGCACAGTCATGTTGGAAGAGGAAGGGGCCAGCTCCAAACTGTTCCCACAAAGTTGGGAGCATGGAATTGTCCAAAATGTCTTGGTATGCTGAAGCATTCAGAGTTCCTTTCACTGGAACTAAGGGGCCAAGCCCAGCTCCTGAAAAACAACCCCACACCATAATCCCCCCTCCAACAAACTTTACACTTGGCACAATGCAGTCAGACAAGTACCGTTCTCCTGGCAACCGCCAAACCCAGACCCGTCCATCAGATTGCCAGATGGAGAAGCGCGATTCGTCACTCCAGAGAACGCGTCTCCACTGCTCTAGAGTCCAGTGGCGGCGTGCTTTACACCACCGCATCCGACGCTTTGCATTGCACTTGGTGATGTATGGCTTGGATGCAGCTGCTCGACCATGGAAACCCATTCCATGAAGCTCTCTGCGCACTGTTCTTGAGCTAATCTGAAGGCCACATGAAGTTTGGAGGTCTGTAGTGATTGACTCTGCAGAAAGTTGGCGACCTCTTCGCACTATGCGCGTCAGCATCCGCTGACCCCGCTCCGTCAGTTTACGTGGCCTACCACTTCGTGGCTGAGTTGCTGTCGTTCCCAAACACTTCCATTTTCTTATAATACAGCTGACAGTTGACTGTGGAATATTTAGGAGCGAGGAAATTTCACGACTGGATTTGTTGCACAGGTGGCATCCTATCACAGTTCCACGCTGGAATTCACTGAGCTCCTGAGAGCGACCCATTCTTTCACAAATGTTTGTAAAAACAGTCTGCATGCCTAGGTGCTTGAATTTATACACCTGTGGCCATGGAAGTGATTGGAACACCTGATTCCAATAATTTGGATGGGTGAGCAAATACTTTTGGCAATATAGTGTATGTCCCATGCACCTTTTTCTTCCTTTGGCCATTCTTCTTCTCCTTTGAATATTTGAGCTGATGTAATAATTAAATTTCTCCACTGTGAGATCAGAAAAGTCAGTCATTTTTGCATCAACTGCAGTTATTTTTAGACATTTTGCACACACTCTTTAAAAAATAACTCATGTTTAGACTGCCTGTAGAGGGTCTAATAACATTTTTAATTCTTGCCACTGAACCTCAGTCTTTACCTAGGCCACTCCACTACATTATTCTGCTTTGAATAAAATTATACCATTGTAGGTTTTACTATACGGTTTGGCTTCTTGTGTCAGTTTCATCAACACCTGTTGATGTTTTCCAACTTTACCTGGATTTAACTACTCCCAAACTTTACTCACAGTGATGAGTTGCTTGATTTTATGATCTTTAATGTTATCGTAGAAAAGAACTGACATATGAACAGCTGTGATTATACTGATACTGAATGATATGCAAACTGTTTTGTTAATTAGGTAACATCCACAATAATTGGTTAACCTTTATTTTATTTGGATGAATCAGCATAGAAAAGGCTTAACATTAGGGCTTCTACTAAAGATTATTTTTTCAAATAATTTAATCTGTTATTTCTTTCGATTATTCAATTAAACACCAAAGGTTCCTTAAAGAAGATTTTTTTTACTAAATTAAAACAGGTGAAACTCAAACTTTTCCACATGGGGAGTCCTGGATTGACTGATGTTTTTATTTTTTTATTTGTATATCTTTTTATCTTAAATGCAAACTGTTTAGATATAATTTTTTACAATTTTGGTATAATTACTGCTTTGAGTGGGTCGCTCTATCAGGTAAAGGCACGTTTTGCAGTCTCTATCCTCCATTTAACGATTAATCAATTACTAAATTAGTTAACAGTTATTTCAATGATCGATTATGATTAGTCCGATTTTTTCAGCCCTACTTAACATAAATGCACAACACACACATCATTTTCTTCCATTTGAAACTTTGTGTAAATCTGTAATGCAAATTTCAATAAAGAATGCCAAGATAAGCCAAAGTATTGGTTTTCAATCAAGCTTTTAATGAAAAGATCATAAAATAACAGTTTATCCTTCCTCACTGCTGTACATTAAGACTGCAAGGTTGTGAGTGCTGAGGTCAGCCATATTACATTTTTATGACACTTTCGAGTTTGCGAGCTCAATCGCTGCACCCAGCGGTGGCTCTGACCTGAATATGAGCTCTGTGAGGAGTGAAGATAAGAGAGGATAAGAGAGCAAGCCCAGCCTGGGTGCTGCCAAACGCCACAAGAGTTGGGAAACCTCCCCTTAAATACTGGCAATGTGTGCATGGTTTTAGAAGGTGCACTTGTAGACTTAGACAGTGGCATCTGTGTTTGCGTTGAAGGTCTGTGTGAACACATGGCAGCAAATGCACACCTGGGCGTGTGCACCTCTTGCATGAAATGTGTGTTTGCCAAAGGGGACGGGCTTCTTACCCTTTTAATTATTCAACAGAAAAGACCCTACAGGTCCATTCCAGAGCCTCTCAATCCTATAGATCCTGATGCATTATTGAAAGGCTGTTCCTGAAGAAAACCAGCAAGGAAGCTCGATAAACCCAGCTCCACCAAAGTCTTCAAGTACTAACTTTATATTTTAGCAGCTAATCATGCCCATCTGTGAATGTAGTGCACAGCAAGGTACCTTAATTAACTAGTAAAAAATATGTAAAGAAAAGGCTTTGTATGAAAATACGGTGTTATAAACTCTTTTGGTTACAGATGGACGGTAAGAAAAAAAAAAAGACAGTATAAATGTAATGGCAAGACACACTTTTTTGTAAACACTGAAAGTTGTTGAGGTATTTTGGTGTCACTGGAGTTACAGTACACACTGAACAATGCAGCAAAGTAGTGAATATAGGCCTCTGTGCAGTAAAGGTTACAGAAAACCAAAAGGTATCCAAACGCAGCGGTCAGGTTAGTCTAAAATTAAGGAAGGGCCAATAAAGCTTAAAACAGGGTTTGATGGCACTAGAGGCCATTTAAAAACTAGCTTTGGTTCAGCCTGCCAAGGTAAGGATCACTTCCAAAATAACTAGAAAGAACTGCCCCTTCATAATAACATTAACATGACAAAAAAAGCAAAGGCGGATTGCTAAAGCATCTAAAAAATAAAAAAGGCGAACGCTTCATGTCACTTTTAAAGCTTTTCTAACACTGCATAATGATATGGGTTTTAGTTAGTTTTAGCAAATAATAACGACGAGGTAAGAAGAGAAAGAGAAAACCGTCAGGTTAATTGGAGCTGATATGAGAGCCTCTCAAGGGGCTTTAAAACATATACAAAGTGCACTTAGTAAAGCTATCCCATCCAATGTTTCTAAAGACACAAAACTGCTAAAGTGAATTTAAGAGACACTGAAAGTGAAATGAGATGAAAGAAGTGGTTTCAGACAAGGAATTTAACAGTGAATTATGTGCATGTTTCTGCTTTGTAGAGTTTTTTTTTTTCTCTCCTTCAGCATCAGCAGCATGGCAACACCCAGGGTGAGCAAGTTTTAAAACATACAGCAACCTCGGCTCTGCACAGGCAGCAACAGTGTTGTGCCCCAAGTCCACAGACAAAGACACAGGGAGAGCCAAGGTTCAGATCCCCTCTGTGTCCAGTAAGTTATAACTCAAAACAATGTGGGCAAAAATAAAACAAAAACAACACACCCAGAATTAAACAATGAAATAAAAACTCTACAGACTGTCAGGTGTAATTGCCATAAATGACCATTCTCTTTAAGTTGAATAAAACAAAACAAAAAATAAAACATCAGGTCTTCCCTCCTAAAAAAAAAAAAGAAAACATCTTCACAGATTATGGTTAATGGCTATGTTTTGCGTCTCATTTAAGATTCAGCTTGAAAGTCATCAAAAACAAAACAATACAAAAGGGGGGTCCTGCCTTCACATCGGCCTCACAACATTGAGAAAATTCTTTAAAGAGGTGAGGGCAGGCCCCAGAAATAAATACATTCATCACCGACTATAGACATTTGATAAAAAAAAAGAAGAAAAAAAAAAAAGAGAACACTGTCAATAAGTGTTTGCGCCAATGTTGTTTGAGGCTCGGCCAGCCAGAGGATTGCTCTGCATTTGTTAACAGAATACAGGCAATTTTGAATGATATAAGCAAAAACAAAACAAGGAACATTCACAGTTAAGACTACCATACGAGCCTGTTTATATGCAAAAAAAAAATCAAACAATAGAACTTTATCCAGATAGGTTTAAGGAGCAACCAGTCAGAGGTGGACCATGGTAGACGACTATTAAAAAGGCTCAAGTGGAGGAAGATTGCCTCAAGCGTGTTTGGGTAAACACAGAGACAACATTGAGCTAAAAAAGCCTGACCAACAAAAGCCTTTTTGATTAATGCATCAAGGATGTACCCCCCCACCCCACCCCCCAGTAGTCTGATTTGAAGACAGGCCAGAGGGCAGGAGTACTGGGGTGCAGGGTCACCCCAAAGCCACCTGGCAAGGAGGAGACAACACAAACCCTCCCCTTAATTAAATATGCAATATTGCCCTCCATATTTAATGTTCTACTTCTGTTTTGGCAGCAACATATGTGGAAAAATCATATAAACACAACTACTACAAAACGTCAAGAAAATGTTTTATTCTTTGACTGGCCGAACCTCAAGTGAGGTCTGTAAAACTGTCAAAGTTTATGTAAACAATGAGATAAATACATATGTTTCTTTCTTTTTTTATTTTTATTTTTTATTTTAGAGCCACACATGGTTCCATTATCATTCAAATGTGCTTTGGTTTAAAAAATAGTTTGTGAATTTGGGTATGAGCTTTTTTTTTTAATCATTTCTTTCTTCTAAGTTCTTTGTACAAGTTTGCAACCATTTCTGCACATAATTTGTAACTAAAGAATGTAGACTTTGTTTTGAGCTGCCTCGCCTTTTGTCAAGGCTTTTTGTGTTAGTTGAAAAAGATTCCCCCTGCTCATCTTAAATATGAAACTAGTGTTTTTTTTGTTTGTTTTTTTGCTTCTCCCAAGTTTAAAATACAGAGAAACCAATAGAATGCTTTATATAACAAATGCAGCTGAGAGCCTGCATTCACACACGCAGAACAATCCCTGAAGTACTTGAAGAGTAGTAGTACTAGTAGTAATAATATTAGTAGTATGGTCACAGTTTTTTTTCTTCCTTGTTTCGAAAAAAACAAGCAAGCTTTGATAACGGCTGCACAAAATTAACAAAAACAAAAAATCCTTTGCAGAGATGGCTAGAGATAATGTTGTACAAACAGCTTTGCATTACAGACATCGGGCTGCAGTGCATCAAGTGCTGACAGGTACAATAACGTTTGAAGGCAATGCATTAAGGACTCCTGCCTTACCTAGAAGAGGTAAGAGGTAAAAAATTATGTTTGTTATTTCAAGGGGTTGCTGGGAGTGTGACAAATCCCTGTGTACCATGCAATGGGAAGTCAATATTAAATTAAGTAAAAAATCTGGGAGTCCAGGATGCAAGTACCTTAAAACTATAGTGATGTTTGCTCAGCTTCAGAGAACATGTCATAAACCATAACTGGAGTATGAAGGAGGCATTACCACATAAAAAAAAAAAAAAAAAATGATAAAGCCTCGAGGACACTTAAATTAACATTACAGAGGAATGCCTATAACAAAAACTTGCATTGATGGTTAGAGTTTTAGGAGTAGATACACTGAAAAATGAAAACAAACATAAAATGATCCATTTTCTGTGAGTACTAGGTATTTTGCCCCTTAACCATTTTGTACTTTTGGTCCTTATTATTTTATTGATTGGATCCAGTGATTTAAAGTAGTATTGTATATCGAGTAGTGCACTCTAAGGAATTATGGTTAAAGGACTACAAGACAATAACTTTGGACATCAGAAGGTCACAGATTTACTGAGTTATTGATCAGGGGGCATAACCTGTAATATTCCATAAATGTCAATTGGCCAAGAAATCAGTTAGGGTATTATGTAGCATCGAAATTAAACAATTCAAATTAAATAATATAAAGCGTGCTTATAACCATTTATCCTCAATGTAAAAAAAAAATAAAATTTTAAATAACTGAACTAACAAATACACAGTGGTTTACAGCTGGATTCCCAATGTGAAATTAATGTACAATTTGAAACAAACTGTAAAATAATTTAACTGGCAGTCTACAGTTGCATGATGTGACAAGCTCCCAAAGAGCTGATTAAGTACATTAAAGACTAAAAGTGAAAAAAATGAAAAATATCAAAGTACGAGGCTGAAGTTTTGTGGGAAAGCCCCTGCTGTATTACTGCTTCTAACCGACTTCTCATTACTGTCCAGTGGATCTCTGCTTCTGCTTTTATATTATAAGTTTTCACATATCAGGCTCAGAAAAGTAAAAAGAAATGGGTAACTAAAACTTCACATTAAAATTGCAATTATAGATCCTTTGTTTCTTCTTTTGGTCTGAACAGAACACATAACTGTCATAAAGTCCAGCTTTTATAGTCCGGGCATATAAAGTGATAAGGACTCTCAATACAAAAATAAGAAAAAAAAAAGAGAAATGGGACAAACATGCTCAGTGAGCACGTATTAAACTTTACTATTCACCTGACCCCTCACAACAGTAGGTGGTAGTTTGTACATCCCCACCAGCCCACCAATCAGCACAAGTTTTTCCTTGCAAAACCACAAGAACCATCGACAGCCTCAGAGTTATCAGCCAAAACAATCACAAAAAAGGTGGATTTCTTTGTCTGGACATTAGAATATAATTCTTAATTTGTTTTATACAGCAATAAAAGAAATCAAAAGAGAAATAATTTAGTATGCTATATATAAGTACATCTTTCTTAAAAACTTTGGTTACGAACTTGTCTAGCAATGTTTGTTAGTTAGCTCAGTTCTCCTTGACATTCATAAGATCTTTGGAACACTATACATCTACAACTAACCATCCAACCACTATTTGCTCATGGCAGCAAGCTACAGTACATTTTGAATTGGGGGCCAGAGTGGTCCGAGCCCCAGAAAAATAAAGAAAAAAAACTATACCTTGACAAGTGTATATGACAGCTAGAAACAATCTAAACATGTAAAACGTATGAGCATCAAAAACCTGTGTTGAGAGATGGGCAGGTTAAAGCATTAGGTGAGAAGTTACATAATCTACACACTTTATACAATTAATTACATAAGCAACTTTTAACTAAATTCAAAAAAGTTTGTAAGAGTAATCAGAGGTAGCGAGGTTACAAGCCTATATATAAATAGACTTCTTTTTTTTTTCCAAGGGGAGGAAAGCTATACAGAAAAATATAACGTACCCACCGAACACAGTGTTCGGTTTCAAACACCCCCCTTATCCTTCCCACCCAGCCCTAAAACCGCGACCCCCCCACCCACACTTGACAAGAAAAATCCCAAGACCTTCCAGTTTAAAACATTCACTGAAACATGACAAGCTCTTAAAGTATGAGTACTACCACATAGGGTTTTCTCTTTCCAGCTTCTTTCCTTGGAGCACTAGCAAGCAAACCTAAACAACCAAAATGATAAAAACTCATCTACATCAAAGCAAAAAGCCACAGAGAGGACACTGGTTATTCGTTGTCTTAAACTAACAAACAAACAAACATGTCCTCCTGAGAAAAGCCTTTCTTTCTTTCTTTCTTTCTTTCTTTCCGTCTATGCTTTCAGGTAAGCACAGAGATGGTCCCATACCCAGTTATTCTCCCTCTGTCATACATACAGCCTCACCAACACCATAAAGGATATAAAGCTGTCAGGATAAAAATTTTCTTTTTGCTGAATTATTGCCAGTTATGTTTGCACCGACTTTTTTTTGGTCAAAGGTTTTTTTTTTTCTTTAGGAACAATGGGGAAAGAAATTCTTAAGATTCATGTTTGTCTATGAAGAGAGGAAGGCGGCTGAGGGGTACGAGGTGCCCACATTCACATTTAACCAGTTGTGCCTCTTCACCATGGCTTTGTGACTTTGGAGAGAGACACAAAAGTAAATAGTCCCTCTAAAAACTCCTGAGAGGCGAGCACACATTATTCGCTTTAACCATTGACGCTATCCTTGCATCAATGGGATCCCAGCGTCACCAACAGAGATCACTGCTGCGAGCAGCTACACCATTCACTCAGCCAATACGTCATAAACTGGAATCAGTATCAAGAACTGTGTTTGTCTTATGTGTGCGTTTCTTTGCTTCAGAGATGGATAAAAGGTGGAGAATTGTTCCTTTTTCTCTATTCCTGTAGTTCTTTGGCTTGATGCGTTTCTAAGAGGGTGAGGTGTGCATTCTCAGGTGACTGATGAGGTTGCGCTGCTGGGTAAACTTCCCACCACATAACTGACATTCGTATGGCTTTTCGCCGGAGTGGACTCGCATGTGCTCCGTTAGGCGATACTGCCGCGTGAAGCGCATGCCACACTCTTCACATGCAAACGGCTTGAGGCCCAGGTGGCTGCGCATGTGGCGCGTCATGGTTCCCCGCTGGGTAAACATTTTGCCACAGATGTTGCAGGGGAATGGCCTGGTCAACCAATGGCTCTTTTCATGCTGCCTCAGAGTTGCGGGGTCTTTGTAGCTCTTGCTGCACACCGTACACTTGAATGGACGCGTTTCAGAGACGAAGTTTGAGGGACCTACGGGGGCGGAGAGGTCCTCTGCCTCTTCTTCATCCTCTTCTTTTACAAAGGTCCCTCCCTCTTCTTTTATGTAGAGCTCATCTTCAGTGTGGGTCTCCACATGAGCATTGAGCTGCTCAGAGCTAGGGAAGCCCTTACCACAGGGAATGCACACATAGAGGTTGTCCCCAAATGCTGGCTCAAAGCCTTCCTGCCGGTAGACGTAGTTGGCGCTGTGGTGTCCCCCTCCAGCTCCACCTCCGCTCTCTCCATCACTCTGACCACTTTCTTCACTGTGATCTTGGCCATTTTCTCCTCCTTCTTCCTCTTCTTTACACTGGAAAGTGTGTTCAGACACAAAGCTGTTACCACTGCCTCCACCAGCACCAGAGGTGCGACCATCTTTAGGACCTACAATCACGCCGTTAACCAGAGGCCTGTCATGATCCTCGGACTTCAACCCCAATGCATCTTTTTTGGGCCATTCATTCTTACGAGCAGCATGTCGGGTTTTTTTCTGGGGTGGCGGGCCCTCAGACTGGTTATGGGAGTCCTCGGGTGTTTTGGAGGAGTTTAGCTCCATGTTCTCTGAGACACATGTGTCCACACCTTGTAAGGTGGTTGAGGAGTCATCCAGAGAGGCACTGTTGGTTGTGGATACTGAGGCAGATTGGGGGGACTCTTGGTTGCTGTGTGGGCTGAGGGCATCAGTGGCTGTTCCGGCAGAGTGAGGACTCTTCTTGGACAGATCTAGCCCAAGATCGGGTTCTCCAGGACATGCCCCACTGCTGATATTACCATTACTGCTGCCATGACTACCGTTCCCAGTTTTTCCAGAGCTCCCGACAAACATTTCGTCATCTGACAGTTTGTCCCGAAGGCTTTCATCTGGCTGTGGTTGGTCAGCCTCGGAAGGGGTTGGAGGATAGTGGTTATTGGGACCAGTAGGGGTAGAAGAGGAGAGACGCTGGTTATTGAGGCGTAAGCGGCTGAGTGGTCCTGGCGTGGAGGGTTTTCCTGGTAGCGGTTTCCCACTACTGCGCTTGAGCTTCTTTCTGCACAGAGCAGCGAGGTCATGTAGCTGGAGGTAGCTGGCTGCGGTCAAGAGGGCACTAAAGTTTTGCTCGCTGCTTTGGTCTGACGAAGACAGGAGCTTTCCAGTATAGATAAAGTCCAGAACTTGTCTGAACACAGAGGGGTTCACCATCTCTGTGTCGAGGTTAATAAGGTTATCGTGGAGGACCAGAGATTTGAAGTAAATGCTGCTGGCTGCCAGGATGTTCTTGTGGGCACGAAAGAGAGCATTCTCCACCACGATGATAACATCACACAGGAAGCCCTTGGCTCTCTGCTGGTTAAGTTGCAGCAGCAGTTGTTTGGCATGATTTGGCAGTTCCATTTCCTCCTTCCTTCTCTCTCTCTCTTCCAACACGTGCACCGCCTAAAGCTGAAACAAAAAGAAAAGACTGTTAGGACAGATGTATTTTAAGATGAGCAATATGATAGAGAGATAAGCCCTCCATTTATTGTACCCACTTAATTGTTGGCAAATTCGGAGGTATGCCCAAAGTTGGTCCTCGAGGGACATTGTCCTCAAAGTTTTTTGAGGTTTCTTTGCTTTAGCACAGCTGATTCCGATGAGTATAGCTCAGCAAAAATCTGCTTATATGCCATCATTGAAAATCAGCTGTGCTAAAGAAGGGAAACCTCTAAAAACTGCAGGACAACAGCACTCGAGGACCGACTTTGGGCATGTCTGGTTCAGAGAGAGCAGGTACACCCTGGACAGGGCACCAATCTCTAACAAGGCCAACACGGATAACAGATAAATTCCAACAGAGAGAACCCCATCTTGAATACATAACATAAACACCTCTAAAAGCTATGCAACTGTACAGCAAAGTCAAAATAGGGAGTGAATAATTCTGCAGCTTAAAAAGCATTAAACATTAAAGTCTAAAAAATTAGGTATATTAACATTTTAAGCATAACAGTCAAAACTGTTTTTGAACAAAGTTAATGTTTACATGACGCAATCAAGTCGCATTTCTCCATAACTCCACTGCTTTAAAATAACCAATTTCAAGAAAGAAACTCCAGAAAATAATTTCCATAAAAGGAGAAGATATTTTTCTGACAAGTGAATGCTTAATACTCAAAACATGGTTATGCTGACCACAAAAATCTTTTTGTGGATGAAGTTACTAAGTGAAGGTATTTTCAGTGCCAGGTATTCACTAACAATTTAGTCAGAGAAAGCAAAAATATAACTATTTAAAAATGAATCTTTGCTGATAAATGGAGTGAAGCAAGGCTGCTCCTTCTCAAATATGAAACTTGCTGAATGCGTTCAGTATGTCGATCAATATGTCAATATGTTTTAAAAACTCTAAATCATGTCACAGACTCTGCATCAAGCTGACCATATCAATGCATTTTTTTGCACCATGTTTTTTTCTCCCACAATGTTTACATTTGATCACTGCTGCACTTTAATAGAAATGTCATGAGAGCTGTACAAAATCAAATTTCATTTTGTATGCACTCTGCGTAAACAAAATTACAAAGTTTTTCCAAATCTAAAAAAAAATTGGCATATTTTAAGACATTTTAGAGTGATTTTAAGGCCCATCTGTAGAATATAGACACCGAAATAGGCCTTTTTTGTAATGCCAGCTTCTTTTACCACCAATATAAGATGCTACAAACATACTAGCATGCTAGGTATGTGATTATTATGCTTTCATTTTAAAATGATAGTTACACCCCGTTTTACAATAAATGCTCTCACATGGCATGACAGTGTCTTTTCTCCCATTGTGAGTAACGATCAAGGTATCCCTTTGATGTTATAGCTCTTATATAAGAAGTTGCAGGTCAAACCTTTACAAAATCTCCAGATCAAAAACTGGTGACAAACACGTGACTAGCACATCCACAATGAGCACAACAGGCCAGAATAAAGCAGTACATAAATCTGAAGCATGGCTTCCCTTTCATCTTCTCTCGCAACAAATTACTACCCCATATGGATCAAGTTCTAATTGTGCACAATGCTGCCGTTTTGGCACAAAGACCAAAGGGTGGAGGGAAAAGAGAGGGTTAAGGTAACAATTTTCCAATTCCAGTTCCTCCTCTAAGCTCGTTTTCACTACTTTATCAGAGAAACTCTGGTTTCTGTGCGGTGCCCTCCACGGAAACATGCCTCTCCAGTCTCCATTAGGTCATGGTAATGTCAGTCTTGCCCTAATGTCTGAGGGTGGGGGTCGGTGGCACAACAGTGCTGGAGGGTAGGATTAGGTGACACCTGAGCAGGTAAAACTACACAGGAGCACAGGCAGAGTGAGAGGGGGAGGGGAGGGTGTGGCTCAAAGACAAGGACACCACCACTTGATCCTCCAAAGGGGCCTTCGTTTATGGAATTAGGACAAGTGAATCTCATTCACTGATGACCTACAATGTATAACATTGCTCTTTATCCCTTCTGACACAGAGAGCCATGTCTGTTACACCAATTTTCAGGTATATGTACAAAACTATTTCTGAATTGGTAGCAGCAGGTCTTGCTTCTGGCAGGAAATCTGTCTTTGGCAAAAGTTAAACATGTTCTGTAGGATTTGGGCACGCTGGTAACATTCAATACCTCTGATCACACCAGGATAAAGGTTATTAAAAGAGATTAAAGATTAATGCAGATAAATGCTTTAACTGAGCCCCCACCCCTTCACCAGACGCTGTGGTGCACCCCTCCAAAATTATGACCGCAGACATCAAATCTACATCCACTCTACACTATGTGTATTTCCTGTTTGGTACCTTATCGGCTTGTTTTGTTTGTATGACCGCCATTGTGGAAAACGACTCATGAAGATGGATCAGCTAGAAGAGAGGTGCACAAGAATGCTGAGACCCTTTTTACACCTGGATCCCCACTCTTTTTCGCCCTCATGCTCCTCCGTTGTTGCACAAACTTACCCCCACTTCCTCACCGCCTCAGCTGTATCTAGACCCACAGCTAGTTCCCGATTGTCCCTCTTGCGTTGTGGCGTGGAATAACATAACGCAGACCACGCTCAAATATTGGGCATAAATTAAAAAATATCTGTGACAAGCTGGTTATACTCCTGCAGCAGTGCGTCGCAGTGAGGATGCACCATAGTGTCTGCACTATGGTATGCACCATGTGCTTCAAACCAACCTTTGTTATCTGATTATTAATTGAACAAATGGTGCTAGCTGTGGGCTTAGTATAATTCAAAAGTTGGAAATATTCTTTAAACCCTTCCTATAAAAACCTCATCCTAAATGAGTTTTCATTAGTAAAACCAGCAATAAACAATGCCCTTTTAATACTTAAAAAAAGAAGGTTTAGACAAGTGGCCTTGCATCATAACCCATCAAATTGTAATCCCTTATATGATCGCATATCACTATGACTGGTGTAAAGCTGCCTTCTACCTAGTGGAGCATCTTATACCACCTCATTGGCTATGACACTAATGCGAAACAAAGATGTTAACAGCCCAGCTTATAGCTGCCCCTGAAAATTGCTTATAAAATGTTGCGATCTTTAATTTACCCTTAAGCAGGTTTCAGAGAAACTCAGGAAATGATACTTAATTTTGTAGAGAAAAAGGTTTGATTTGTTCTCAGAGATCTTTAGTTAGGTGCCCTTCATTAAGCAACTGCTTTTTATTTGAACAAAGAAAAACAGGACCTCTGGGTATAGAACTAGTTATAATAGTGTGGCTAATTTGTGCATATTCTGCCTTATTTTATCAAGTGTTTGTTTTTTCTATAACTATTTAAAAAACAGACAAGGGAAATTTCAGAGAAAGCAATCACATTCTGACCATCATTCTTTAGGTAAATTACCAGACGGCAAAACCCTCCAAAACAAACAGCAACAATGTTAGACTAAGAGTCATTAAGATGGAGTCCCTTTCAAGCAATATTGAACATGTTTTAAGTGCAACAAGGTTAGAATTGTAAACGGTGGTCTGTCACAGTCTGACTGGCTGATACAATCAGCTGAAGTAATCATTACTCCCAGCTCCACGCCTGGGCTTGCCTCATCTGCTGTGACACTTCTCCTCATGGTCTTCCTCCCTTCCCCCGTCTGCTTTTAGCGACACATCTTTTCCTCTTTCATCTTCCCCACCCTCCCCACCATGTCTCTGGGCCTGAAACCACGTCCCATGAACATTATACTGTCCCTAATGTTAATCAGAAAGAGATGTTCTGGAATACATAACCCATATCTGTTATTCACAGTTTCAATATAAGGGGGTCTACAGCACTCGACCCTGCAGGCGGTAATGGAAAAGAGAGCTGCAGAAGAAAAGAGAGCCTTGGCTACGATGCCAGCCAGGAAGCCATATATCATTCAAGTCTCTTACAACAACCACCTTTGCATGCTTTACGGGGGATCCAAGAGGCTTTTCCTGCAGGCCAACATTAAAAGGGGGCTGGGCAAGAGCAGGAAAAAAACAGTGCAGGAGTAAAAAAGAAAAAAAAATGCCCTCCCCCACCTTCCTACTTCTTCTTCTCATCCCTGGCTCTCCCTCCTTTCCCCATCACCCACTCGGCCACACTCCCCTGGCCCCTTCAGTGCTGTGCCATGCAGGCTGGATTCCAGGGGGCTGCTAATGGATTACTGCTGATCTATATGCGGTGAGGGTGGGATACATGCACCAAACTCTCCCTCTAATAATGCTGCCCAGAAAAAGATATGTATAACAGCAGGTTAAAAGATAGACCCCCAACATCATGACACCTCCATCTGTGGATGAATGAAATTTTCTGTAACATCCAAAAGCTCATCAGTAACATTAGTTCTTTGAGAATATAGTTCTGATTCTGCAAACATAAGGCCCTGTGTAATCATCAGTTTTACATTATTTTTGTTTCCAGAAGTAGAGATATTTAGTTTTTTAAGTGGGAGATTTAAAAACAGTGACCCTTGGAATATAAAATTGGATTTTCACAATAAGAAACTCTGTCAAAATGCACTTCCTGTTGCACATAAAATACACATTCAAATGTACATAATATACATTTTATTTTCAATTCTGACAAACTTTATTGCATAAAACTATTCTAAATTGGATTGAGCATCTTATACTGGTGATAAGCATAACTTATTCAGCTAAATGCATGAAAACAGTAGCCTTTTGCATGTACCTTTAGAATGTAGACTTTCCTTTAATCCAGTGGTGTTCAAGTCCAGTCCTCAAGAGCTATAATCCTGTAACTTTTAGATGCACCTCTTCTCTAACACACCTGAATCTAAACACTCATTCCTCTCATTTAGCCCAGCAGAGGCATAGTAACAAGCCACTCATTTGATTCAGGTGTGTTAAAAATGGGGTGCATCAAAAAGTTGCAGGATTTGAGGACTGGACTTGTACACCACTGCTAATCTATCTCAATCTCTTTGATACCTTTATCAAAGAAATTGAGATTGAGTCAGAGATTGAGTTTATAACATAAAACAAGACCACTCTCATGTACCAACAGGAGCTCTCATGTTATTGTTGTCAGCGATGCTCTTTCTTATGTTAGACAACCTGCCTGAACTCTCTAGATATAGAGATTTAGTTTTCCTTTTACTAGTTTCCTCCCTTTGCTTCCTCTCATGTATTTTTAAAAACACATTGTGCCACTGAAAATGATTAAGTCTGCTGTTTTTCCAGAAAACTTGCACACCTAAAGCATTGCCAGTGAAGCCTGGTTGTACTAAGTATAAACGCTTATTAATATAGTGCACAGTATTAATAGAAAATACTTGACTGGCTTGTAGCGGGGAAGGCTGGTTAAGCTGAAAATCATTTGATTTTAATTATCAGTTGATCTCTACACACAGTGGAAAGCATTCTTTGACTCCTGAATTCTCACAAAATGTAGTAATTAACAAATATCACTGATTTTATTACTCAAGGCTAACAAAACTCAGTTAGGTTGAAATGTCACAGCCAGATCTGTCCAAGGCAAATCAAAATGGCTTAAACACTACGATGTATGATGAGGTGATCCTGCACGGGACAGCTTGCAAAACCACTACTTGCAATTTCTCCAATGGCTGGCATGCCATTTCAAAGAAGGAAAGATCCCTGTTGGAAGAAACCAGACTTGTTTTGGCACCACATAAGATCCATAGCAAGCTATTGACTTAGACTGCAACTGACTGGGGGGCATGTTGCTCTTGCAAAGACACATGATCAGCTTACCTTGCCTGCAGTGTTAACCTTTTAAAACGCCAAGGCCTGATGATAGTGAAGGAAACATCATGCTAAAAGATTCAACCTTGACCTCTTTCAGAAGCCTGTTGCAGGGGAGATGAGCTGATGCGGATGTTTACCAAAAAATAGACAGAGGTGATCTAGTTAACATACCCATGTGTTGATTCATGACTTAGCCGGAGCACCTTAAAGTGCCCCAAGCAGTGATTTAATGTCAGCCACCTCTAAATTAAACTGGTTACTCCAGAGATGTGGATGATCAGGTTTGACCTCATTTACAGCTCGTTTCTGGGCTCTCTTTTCTCTACAAAGACTTACTGGATTAGAAATCAAGTAAGCAAACCTCACAGAGCGAGAGTTCACTCAGCAAAGGTGACTGAGGGAGGAGTGGGCTGTGCCACTAATCTCCTGAACAGGGGGGTAAGGAGCTAAGAGTGAGGGCAGAGGTGAGGCAAAGTCCTCTGGCGCAATAACAAAACACACCCTGGTATTGTGAAAGGTCATCAGCTCGCGAAAGACAGAGGGAAAGATTGAGTAGAATTTTAAAAAACAGCCGACCTGCAACACTGCTGTCTACCCAATTACATTAAATAGCAGCCAAATAATGAGCTGACACTGAAATATCACAATCTACACAAAAAAGGATTATGGACAGAGACATGTAGACTAGTGAGTCTATCGTGTACAGGACTCACATAGACCTTGTCTATGTGTGTGTGCCCTGAAACATGGTGCACTTAAACACATGCACACTGACAACGGACAGAAAGAGGAGTATGGTGGGCAGAGGGAGTGGGGGAGGGGGCAGGGAGAGGATGGTGAAAAGCCAGTTTGAAATACAAACAACAGACAACTACCTCAGAGCCATTTCAACATGACTGACCTTGCTGCATTGGCACAGTCCAATCCACTGAGGACTCATGAGAGCCACAATAACCCAACTATTGCTTCTCTTATGGGTGTGAAAGAAGACTGAAAAAAAAAACAATTTGATTAAAGGAAAGACAGATACTTTTCAGTGAAGCATTCTTTATATTTATACCTAAGGCAGTAGTGCCAGAAGTAGTATGCCTTTAGACTTAAAAAAAAAGAAAAGAAAATGTTATCACATAGGGATGAAGGCAGTTCCTTCACCTTGAAAAATGAATGTCTCGCATAAGGAGTAGATGTATTGGACAAGCTAAACACCAAAAGGGCTGACAGGTTCCGACTGTACATTTTACAAATAGATTATGGTTGTAACAGAATTGCACCAAAAGGATGACACCGTTAATTTTTGTTCCACTACACTGTTTTAACAACAATGGCTCACCTGTCTGAACTTTCCCACATGCAAACATGAATGGCCCTCATTCAGAAACCCTGAGATGCAAATAAAAACAAAGATACCTCAATAGAGAAAAAAAAAACACATCTAATGTTTAGGAAATAAGGTTACATTAAAGTAAAGGCTAATGTCATTGAAGAATCAAAAGAAAAACTTAAACCAAACATTCCGTAAAAATTCAAAAAATATCCACTGGACTTGGTTTTCAAGATTTGAAGACGTTTCGCCACCTCTCCAGGAAGCTTTCTCAATTCAAATGTCTGGATCCGCAGTGAGTTTGAGTCTTATATAGACAACGCCTTGTATCGCTTGGAAACATGCAATGGAAACCGATTTCCTCCAATAATTAGCTGTTATAGGACGTAGGAGTTTCACGCTTGTAAGCTGCTAGAGAATTAGATTGGTGTGAGGAATTCCTGCAAACATTCAGAATCCAAGGCATTACATAATTTGCTGTGAAGGCAAAACTACAGAAATATTTTAATATGAATTACGCAAATGCAATGTATCGGTTTCCATTGCATGTTTCCAAGCGATACAAGGCGTTGTCTATATAAGACTCAAACTCACTGCGGATCCAGACATTTGAATTGAGAAAGCTTCCTGGAGAGGTGGCGAAACGTCTTCAAATCTTGAAAACCAAGTCCAGTGGATATTTTTTGAATTTTTACGTTATGACTATGACCTGGATGACTGAGAACCTTCATCAGCATATTAAACCAAACATGAAACTTCTGTTTCAGAGATGTGCTGATTGATTTAATTTCTATTGGTGTTGGAGGATTTTCAGCAGGCTTGATGCGAAATTCCAACTCGTTTCCATTGATCAAACCATACAGAGAAGGCAACTACCAGATTATTGTTAACAACAACACGATTTGAGCTGCTCATTGTTTCCAGGTAAAGAATCTGTCAGCCTTTGGAACTCTGTTCAATTTAGACTACAAGGAGGCAAGAGAGAAAAATATTTAAGAGATAACAGGAAGGTGAAATAAATACAGCAAAATGGCTTTTTGAGCTTTAAATATTTAACTCTCAATGAAATCTTGAAATTTTTTTTAGAAGTCTCTGAGCGAAGCTAAAAATTAGACACTCTTCAGGCTATACTCTAGGTAGCTTACAGTCAAAACATGAAAGTTGCTTATATTTGAAAGAAAAAGAAAGCTTAAAAATTTCAACTGCTAAATCATACAATAATCACTCTGTTTTACAAACTGTGTTGTTAAATTATTTAATCGCTGACCACTCAACACTGGAAGACTAAAAATATTTAGTGTGATATATCTTCCTGGATTATATTGGGGAACCCAGTGCCAGCTATAAATAATAAACAAGTTAAAGCTTTAGAGCTGCCAAAGTTTTGAGTTCAATGTATCTACATTTTTAAAACATGAATCACACAGGATATTAATATGGCTTCAAAGCCATTTATGAAAAATGTAACATTGCATTTGCGTAATTCATATCAAAATATTTCTGTAGTTTTGCCTTCACAGCAAATTATGTAATGCCTTGGATTCTGAATGTTTGCAGGAATTCCTCACACCAATCTAATTCTCTAGCAGCTTGCAAGCGTGAAACTCCTACGTCCTATAACAGCTAATTATTGGAGGCACAGCAAGGCAGATGCAGCCTAACCCTGACATGACACCACTAGTTCATCACCAAAAAAGGGGAAGTGCATGAACTGAAGTATGGCTCAGTTTGAAAAACAATGTCATTTAGAACTGACACGGCCAGGAAGATCAGCTACACTGCAGACTAAGAGGCTCTGCTTAGGGTGCAGTGCAGTGAAAAGGAGGGGCAGAGTTTGCTCGGAGCCCCACTTATACCAGTGCTGTGAGGATTATAACAGTTGCAGAACTAAGTTACACGTTGTTTTTAGGAAATTACCCTGCAGACTAATCCGGAATGTTAAACTAAATCTAAAATCATAACTGGAAGAAAATAAAGAAAATGATCCTTTCAAATGAGATGTGATGAAACTTTATATATATATCCAAGTTCAAACATCGGAATAGGTAACATAAAAAAAAAAAAAAAAAATCATATTTCTAAATAGAATGAAAAGTCAAGCAAATGCAAATGTGCCATCCATCTTCTCCTGCTTCATTCAATTAACCCAACAGTGATGGTTTTGCACTATGGGAGGAAGCCAGTAACCTGACAACAGCCAGATGCATGTCTCGCTCCGCCTAGCTCCACTCACATACATCTGGGAACCCGCTCATTGAAAGTGATTTCCCCAACCGAATTTATGGTCTGTCCAATCAGGACGCAGGGCGGGTGTGTCCTGGAGTGGAGAAGCGACCGTGAGATTCCAACAACAATGGCGGCTCGCATTGAGGAAGCAAGCGTTAGCATTGATGCTGCTATTTCTTCTGTGTTGTCCAATCTATCTGATATTGTTTCATTAAAAGAACATCAGAGAACGGCTTTGAAGGCTTTTGTTGGTGGAAACGATGTTTTCGCCCTTCTCCCGACCGAATTTGACAAGAGCTTGATCTACCAAATGGCTCCTCCTCTCACAGCGTCACGGGTTAGCTTCGGTGTGAGTGGTTGAAATAGCACGTCAATAAAGATGACAGACAAGTGGCTTATCCAATCATATGCAAGGAGTTTTGATAAGGCCCAGCCTTCAGTAAAGGCAATTCCTATGGCGGGTTCCCAGACGTATGTGAGTGGAGCTAGGCGGAGCGAGACATGCATCTGGCTGTTGTCAGGTTAGGAAGCCAGAGCACCTGGAAAGAACCATGCAGAAAGAACCTGGGCCGGAAATTGAACAGAGGATCTTCTTGTTGCAAGGCAGCCCTTCAATCATTCCTTTTAATTTCATTTTTTTCTTTTTAACCGATGATGCATTTTGGAAAGAAACCCTGCAGGTTGTTTTAACCTCATGCAAGCAAAACACTCACAAACAAATGCATGGCCGTTTTACAATCCACTGCACAAATAAGACTTTCTTAAAGAAAAAATGCACCAAAAGCAGTTTTTTCAATCTAAGAGAAAAGTGGGATCCTAGTTTTACAGTATGGCTAGGTGATATCAGATCATAACTGATCTTACATTTTCATACTCTCATTCTGAACAATCAAAGGAAACATTCACAATATGAAAAAGACATCAAATAAACACAAAGTTAAATACTGTTTAAATTGTATCATATATGGACTAGAGGAGCACAGAAACTTACTCTTAAAAGAGCCTTGTCTTGATCAACCCTGATGGGGGACTGGCTACTCTGAAACTAATAAAACTCAACACTAAAAAATTTGAGAAAGCACCACGTTTGCAAGCTACTCTTTGATGCACAAGCTACTTCCAAGTGTTAAAGAATGAAAGTGAATCCTTTTCAGCTGGTTGTTCAAAAGGTGCTGCCGCAGGTACAACAGGTTGTATTTGAATTTTTTATAAAATAGGTTTAAAAAGTTATCAGTCTTTGTGTTAAAGCTAAACACTGAAACAATTACAGACAGAGGGATTTTGTTTACAGTTAGTAGTTCAGCTGTGTTCACCACCAAGAAATATGGGATCTGCTATCCTTTTGACTTTTCTTTGCAATGATTCTTCTCTCGCCATAAAAGTATATTTTAAATGCTGTTTGGTGATTTCATATTGAAATTCTTCGGTAAATTTATAGCCTTTACTTATGGTTTCCTTCGAGCTAAGAATTAGCTGATATAAAACAAACACTGGAAATGGTTCAGCTTCACTACCTTTTTTAAAAACCACCAAAGGTTGTAAAACGGATTACAAACGAGTCTCTGCTCTTCATTATCAAACCAGCTTTGCATTTGTGGCTCACTCAAGGAGACCTTTTGCTAAAATGATACTGAAAGCTTTGCCAAACTCACAGACAGGCCTGCTGAGTATCAATGTGTGTCCTCACAGAACAGTGAGGTAATCAACTACCTCACTGAGAACTGAAGATATGATTGTATAAGGGGGTCCTCTTTCTGAAAAGAATTACCTTGATGAGATAAGACTTTCCCTTTTACATTGCTGGCTTGGAGAAAGAAACTACAGCCACACACAACCCGATGACATCTGGTTGGACTAAGGGCAGACGGCAGACAGAGAGCTGTTTACTTCCAACTTTTTGATAGTGCATAACCTTCTGGTTATCAGCGCTTCATTCCACATTCTTTTTCCTCAAGCAGAACAATAACCCTTCCCTGAGGTGTTTACATTTACTGAACAAACAGCACTGTCCATGAACAGCCAAAGCAGAGCATCTACAATCTATAAGTCCTCGTCCAACATGTCAGCAGAACACATAGCCTAAGCAGCCTTCTTACAGTGTTGTGCTGCCCACACATGCCATGGTAAGCCATGATTGCATTGAACACGCAGGATGCTGAGCGCATGTTGAGGAGAGGAGGGGATATGAAGAGTGTGGTGATCATGAGGATCATATGAGGGACACAAACACACAGGCCTCACATTACCCTGCCGGGTCAGAATTTGTTTTCCATACTGTAATCAATGAAACATGTCACACTGATCAGTTGACTTGGTCATTTTGAGGGCCTGGATTAATGGTTTTGACCCTCACTCTGAGGTCACTCAATTATCTGACTGCAACTGCAGTGGGTGGTAAAATGGCTGGGCAATAAACATACGCTAAAGATAACTGCTTACAGCCTTTTAAAGATCTGCGTAAAAGTATCCCTCAAAACAGGTTTTACATACATCTAATACTGACTTCGGAACATGTCGCTAACCTTGAAACCTATTAAAAAACATGATCAAAACCGTTTTCTCAGGCTAACAGCATAAACAACTCATAATTTCAATCGCTCCTCTGACTGGGTGTGACCAACAAAAATTCTTCCTCATATTACAGGTTATGGCATTAATGGAATGTTAATAAAAATATGAATTGGTTGATTTCTGGCATGAAGAAACACTAAGGCTTCAAAACAGATAGCTAAAGTTTGCCAAATCACTCCAAAGGTTTAACAGCATTTTGATGAAATGTCTGCAAGAGAGAGTCTGAAGAGTCTGAAGCACCAGAGCAGCAGTGCACCTCTTCTGTATGCTGATGTACACCGCTTTTTAAAAGTCAGAAAAGGAGCATGTATAATTTGCTTAATTTACCAGAAAGAAACATTTGATTGAAGTATTTCCAGTGATGCAAGACATGAAACCTACACATGCCTTATGTACTTAGGCAATACTGCTTTAAAGCTTTAGTTGTTAAAGGAATAGTACACCCAAAACATGATTAGCCTTCAATTTCTACTCACCCCCATGCTGAACAACACTCTGGAGTACTTTTTTGAGATCTCAAATGCATCCGGAGATCTGGGAGGCTTCTTGCTGTCTGCTGACATTCAAATAATGGAGGTCTATGGCGCCCGAGGCAGAAAGGTCCATAAAAGTCCACAAAAAACGTGTCAATATTCCTCCATACTGCTCGTCCAATGTATTCCAAGTGTCCTGAGTTGGTAGCGTCCATAATTTACTCGAAACGAAGTCATTTAGAATGTTTTTAGAGCATAAATAGTAGTGTATAGGATTTCCTGAAAGTGCGCGCCTGCGAGTTCACAAGCCTACGGAAACTGCGGCAGACCAAACCAGATGAAAGTGCGCATTCAGCGTCTGCTCTTGATAATGCAAGCGTAGAAGAAGAACTTTGCTGTTTACCTGTGCAAAGAAAGAAACAACGAAAGAAAAATGTCTGAGGACTTCAGTGTTGAGGAAGAGCATGAGTTCTTTGCCGAGCTGAATGTGCACTTTCATCTGGTTTGGTCTGCCGCGGTTTCCGTAGGCTCGTGAACTCGCAGGCACGCGCTTTTAGGAAATCCTATACACTACTGTTTATGCTCTAAAAACATTCTAAATGACTTCGTGTCTAGTAAATTATGGATGCTACCCACTCAGGACACTTGGAATACATTGGACGAGCAGTATGGAGGAATATTGACACGTTTTTTGTGGACTTTTATGGACCTTTCTGCCTCGGGCACCGTAGACCTCCATTATTTGAATGTCAGCAGACAGTAAGAAGCCTCCCAGATCTCCAGATGCATTTGAGATCTCAAAAAAGTACTCCAGAGTGTTGTTCAGCATGGGGGTGAATAGAAAATGAAGGCTAATCATGTTTTGGGTGTACTATTCCTTTAAGCTGCATTGTGTCTGTTCAGGCCCTGAATCATTTACATTAATCAAGATAGACTATGGTTTCAATAAGTTATAGCTCATAAAACAGTTTAATTTTAACACAGAATTGATAAGGTTTAAAGTCTTTTTGATGAGAGCCCAGAGATCATCATGCATTGATCAGGGTTTTCTCCCAATCTAGACATAGAGTGGCACAAGGTTGCCCCTCCCCCACCTGTTACTGCCAGTCAGCTGGCTGAGTGAAGGCCTCCATGTTTTCCTTCATAAGGAAACAAGGGAAAATAACAATCAACCTCTCATGGAATATTACCAAATACAGAAGATGTGGTCAGTTATGGAGAAGATAGCTAAAGAAGCACCCATGCCAAAAACACAATAACAGCTGGAAAGTCTTGAGTATCATGCCTTTTAAAAGGTTAAGCAGATACCCTGACTTAAATTTTAATTGTTTTTCTCCTATTGTTGGGGGGTATATATATATATATATATATATATATATATATATATATATATATATATATATATATATATATATATATATATATATAAGCTTTGGCATAAGTTGGTGAATAAAAGCCTAAATAATGCATATAATTGCAATATTAGAGCTGCGTCACTCAAAAGTGCATTAGAGCCAGGCTCTTGTCTAGTTGAAATGAAAGATAAAACTTTGTATTGCTCAGAAACAAAAAAATTCTACACACAAAATGGGGCACATGACAAACAGAAACTCTGACAAACATGAAATATTATTTAAATTTCCATTTTATGGAAAATCTGGTGTTTAGTCAATCAGAATCAGATCAGAATCAGAAATACTTTAATAATCCCAGAGGGAAATTACTTTTGTTACATGCTCCAGTTACAGTTTTAATATAATATATACACACATCCAACTACACAATATAATAAAGATAAAAAATAAGAATAAAAAGAGATCATAGCATTCTACACTTTTCATAACATTTAAAAACCAAGGCTCATTTAAAGCAGAAATCAAAAGCAAAAAGTAGACCTAAGTTGGAAATTTTTAAAGCGCCAAGATAGAAAAACAGCAGCCACTCAAGGCAAGCATACATATCTGACATTCCTGTGCCTTATTATCGCCATGCCCCTTGGTACTTAGACACTGATCACCTTGGGAGCAAAGCTGCCTTCAGTTTACACCTGAGCACATACATTGTTGGAATCTGCATGGCCTAAACAATGATTTAAAATTATATTAAAAAATATATATAAATCTAACATACGAGGCACGCACTGATCAGATTTGGACTAAAGGATTCTGTTTACACGCGGAAATCCAAGTCATGCGCAACTGTTTCCACAAACCACTGCAGTTTCTGCGTCAGTGTAACGTTACACTCACGGAATGAATAACCCAAGCTATATAGTGCAATCAAAAAAAAAAACACATCTGTCTAATGAGCAAACGATTTTAATCAGATTCCTCATACTATAAGTTGTACGTGATGCTGAACGCACACGCACGCCAATCCTGTTAATTGGCCCTACCTAAGACGAAGATGGCTTAACCTACATATAAACATTGCAACACTTACACGTGATTAGGTTGTAACTGTGCCCAAAAACAGTGCGTAAAATCGCGGGGGGTGGGGGGTTTAATTCCATTTTGCAAAAGGATCCGTGAAATTGATGCGATTTTGTCAAAAACAATTACTTTAATTGATCACATATGCCATCCTGATTTTTTTCCTTCTAGTGTCGCAGTTTATAAATTAGAGAAATATGTTTAGTCTGGAAGATTTTCTATGGGATAGCCTTTCTTTTGTCGGTGATGCGCTCTGCCAACCAGCACAGTAATTATCTGCTGTACATAGACGTCCTATGGGGCATCTCTCGTGGAAAGACGCGAAAATAAACGATATTGTGTAATCGATCCGCTCTGCGATTAAACATCAGGACTCAAGGTGAACATGGTTGCAAAACCAAGGGTGGGATTTCACAGCTTTGCCCAAGCAGCCTGGTAGAGCCTGCACAACCAGCAGCAGAAGAGCCCCTCTTTTTGTTGGCACGCCGCAGAAGAGGGGGAAACACCCCTGCGACTCCTGCAGCCGATCCAAACATAAACGCACCAAAGTAGCCCCGTTTATCCACTCCTAAACCACCTTCTAGAGGAGTAACACTTGAAAAATATACCTTTTTACATCTGTAGGTCCGTTCTCAGGCGTTCTTCACCATCCTCCTGCTCATCTCACAGCCTTCGGGACGCCATGTTGCAAGCTTATGACGTTAGGCTTCCTCACCCCTGACCCACATTTGAATAGAAACCAACCCAGAGCGCAGCAGCAAAAAAAAGGAAAACACACCGATACACACACACCCCACTGTGGGAGGGTTATGGCTACTTTCTCAGACCTATGGCAACTTTACCTGCAACAAGGGGGGGGCGGGGATGGGTGGGGGAGGAAATAAATACATAAAACAACAGAATTAACAGAAACAAGGAGTAGATTATAACCTTGCTTCCCTGGCAAAAGTAACACAACATGCCCTGCCTGATAAGTAGATGTCTAAATATTTTATTTTCATATAGAGTAAGGAAAAAACTAAACAAAATAATCAAAATTTAAAAAAGAAAGGCTTACAAATTAGTGATCACATTCACCCAAATGTTGCAATAACTAGCCCATGTTTGAATTAGATGTATTTAATTAGTGAAAGTTTAAAATAGCCACTTTTGATAAAAACAGTTTATGTATACTTCAGGATTAGGCTACTACTTTAGTTTTATTCCAAAGCAACCTAGACAAACCCCTTTCTTAAAATAGATTGATTAAAAATGTATTGCATAAATTTAACAATACTGTGTTTTTTACACCCAACTGAAAGTAGCCCACATATAATACATTTATTTATGTGGTTTGCCATTCAAATATTTTTTTTTTTTAATATATGATTATTGAATAAGCCTATATGAACGTTGGGGTTCAACGACTGGGCACCAGATGTGCGTACGTGTGAATATGCAGGCTCCACCTCCTACAACAGCAACTCTATCCTAAAGGAAACACCATGATCTTCAGTGCGATGTGATCTTTTAAAGTCTGTATTTACCTTTCAACAGTCATATTGCAACTATTAATTTTCTCTGTTGCTAAACAAATACAATTTTGACACAGTTTTATAAAATGCAAACATGATCTTTCTTGAATCTGACGTTTGTTTTGGATCTTATGGCTGCGTGCCAAAGGTCTCTTCTGAACTCGTGTGGTCTGACTTGAAATTACATCTTGCTGGTGCTGCATTTCTGTGCGCTACCTCTACGTATGCTGCTGATCAGGCAGAAATTAACTTTCAAATTATTTCGCAGAATAGAAGCATTTTTGTTATATTGGAATTCACAATATGATCAAAAATAGCAAGTAATAAATTTGAGAAAAAATTCAAAAAAATATATAGTTTTAATCAAGCTTAGCATTTTAATTTATTTAAATAAACTTATGTGATAATGACATATTCTGTGATTGATTTGGGTTATAAGCCACTGGAGAAGAATCAATTAACTAAACAGGTCTTAGTTAGGCCATAAAAAAATTATACAGAGTTAGGACATAAGAAAATAACCATTGGAGATTCACAGGGCTCAGTATTGAGACCAAATTATTTATTTTCTAAATGAATTATGTATATTTTGCTATTTGTCTATATTGACTTTTTAATTTAATTTGTCTTGAGTTAGAAATAAAGAAAATCGAGGACAAAGAGAGCTACTTAAAACTTGACAAAAGTCAGAATCCTAATAGAATTTTTTTTTGATTCAAACAGATCACATATTGATGAAAATGAAAGTCAGCTGCTGACATTTGGACACATCCTGGGTTGTAAAGGAACATTTATGTCGCAATTATTTTTGTTATATAGTACTGAGATAAAAAAAATGCTATTTAGCAAAATTCTAATTAAAGAAGCCCTTTAGTGTTTTTTTTGGTGGGTTGTTTTGTCTCATATTGAAAATTGGAGGTTCTCTTTAATACCACTCTTTTTACCACCAATATAAAGTAGAAGAAAGCGAAACATGAAAACAAACTGCAGCATTTCACAACTCAATATTTAAATTCAAATATGATTACAGGTTATTGTTTAGCTCTATTCTTCAGGTTTTATGACACAAACCCGGGATTTTAACTGTAAATACAGTCGATCCGTGTATGTAGTAAATATTTTGAAAATACTTCCAAGAAAGCAATTGAAATAAAGAGAAATATGTCAAAGGAATGCTGCCCCAAACCTCCATCTACTTGCTAGACCAAGATGTGATTCTTGGAGGGGTCACAAAGTACATTAAGTGGCTTTTTATTAATAGAGAGAAACAGTGTCAGTCAGAGTAGTTGAACAGAACACAGAGAAAAAAAGTACAGGTATAAAAACGGAATTGTGACTGGATAGATATGTACAGAGGCAAATGTTTTGGATTAACCTGTAAAAGCTAAACGCATATGATCCTATAGAATGAAATTGCATAGTATGGAAATCCTGCACTTTTTTTTCTTGTTTTATTTTTCATCAGCAATTTTATATAAGTCCTAGTTAATCTAAAATTTAATATGATAACTGTTTATGAGTAATCTATGCCAAGCTATGTTTATGAAAGTTGGGACAACATTTTGGAACACATTCTTAAGATATCCATTAGAATGTTTAAAGAGTACTAAAGAAACAGACGTGGAAGACAGTGCTGACCTAAAAATCCATCTGCTAAATTAGGCTGGAACAGGATACTTAGATGGACCAAGCTGTCGGTGAAGCAACCTTTAGAGGGAGAGAAAAAGAGAATGAAAAAGAGATTGGATCATCCTACAATGCAGCCAACACAAAAAACAAACAATGAAAACACCAGAAAACAGAAAGTCCTGAACTGTCTGCTAGAAAGGATTTCAATATAGTTCTGAAAGGAGTATATTATTATTATTATTATTATTATTATTATTATTATTATTATTATTATTATTATTATTATTATTATTATTATTATCTAAACTTCGTTGTTTTATTCTCATTAGATAGGCTATTTTTTCTATTCTGTACTAATCTATAATTTTCTAATACATATAAACAAGAGATAATATGTTGCTTACAGCTAATAAATCCCATCTCTAAACAGGCGTGAAATGATCAAACACTATCAGCACCTCACCTGTTTCTACAACAGGGTCTCCACACTGTGGAAAAGAGCGCCACTCTGAGCGCTTTGCACCCTCTGAGGTAGAGAACAGGAGTGAGCGCAGCGTTGACTCTGGGCAAAATCCGAAGGGGATCAGTGCCTTCATTCCTAAATGAATAGCAGGTCGTACCAAGGAAATGGCAGACGATAATATGACAAAACAAGGGGATCCAGGCCACCAGGAAAAACATAGCCACCAGCAGTATGAGGTAGACCGAGGAGCGCTTGCTGTCCCTCTCCTCAGAGGGCGGCTCTCTGCCCAGCTGGAAGGTGGCGATGATGAACAGCCTGATGTTCAGTCCTATCATTATAACCACAACGAATACATTTCCGATAAATGTACCAATACTGGTGACCGTGGTGGCTATCCCTACCGGGACCAGGTTCTGCACACCCACGATGAAGAACGCATAGAACCAGTAGGCTACGATAACAACTAGGGTTCTGTTTCTGGTCATGCGCTGGGAGTATTTAAAGGGAGAACTGATGGCATTGTACCGGTCCGCCTGTGCAGCCAGGATGGCCATGAACGACAGGCCCAGGAATGTAGGCGCGATGTAAAACGTTCGGGTTGGGGACCTGTAATGATCTTTCACATCTAGCGCACCGACGTAGTAATAAGAGACGCCGGTGCAGATGTCGCTGAGGCAGGTGCTCAGCATGTACATGAAGCGGTTCTCGCTGCGCAGGGACCTGCTCAGAAGAATGGAGAAAAACACAGACACGTTCAGGTAGATGATCGCAGCTGCCAAAGTGATGTTGAAAAGAAACATTAACACATTGCCGAAGCTAGTCAGAGGCAACACAGGAGACAAAACCAGGCTGATGTTAGTCATAGGTACAGAGAGAAAACGCCTCAGCGTTTCATGGCAGCAGGTTTTTATTAAGGCAGCTGGAAGCAGAATTGGCTCCCTCTCATCTGACTTATGGCACAGCAGGTTTCAACCTGCGTGACATTAAATCCCCTGAACAATAAGGTCTTGCTGAAAAAAAGTCAGAGAGCAGCAACTAATTAGTGAAAGAAATTCTTGTTATTGCTAAACATGGGGATTCAATTGTTATTTTTAGTTTCAGTATTTGTGATTTCCAACTGCAAAATGCAAAGTGAAAGGAAAATGATAAATACTTTTTCACGTTAACCTCTTTTAAATGATCAACTTAGTGCTACACATAGCTAAAGAAAATAGCAAATACATTAGTTACTCTAACCATAATGTTCTGTGAAACGCACAAGGCATGAGGTCGTATCACACCAGGGTAGATTATTTCACTTGTTTATGAGACCTTTAGGCCAACTGAAAACCAGATGTTTTAGGGGGTATTTCTAATTGACCCCAACCTGTCCTTAAAGGCCAACTTTATGGCTTTTTTTTAGTTTTAACTGCAACAGAATCTCAGCTGTGGATCTCTGCATCTTTCCCAGTCTCATCTTAAGACGCTTTCTCGTTGACTTTGCTCGGTCAGTCCTATAGCGTAGAATTTCAGCTGTGATTTAGTAGCTTTACAGTGGTGTCATATTCTGTCCATGTTCAAGTTAAGGACTATGCCAGGCATCCCCAATCTCGGTCCTCGAGGGCCGCTGTCCTGCAGGTTTTAGAGGTTTCCTTGCTCCAGCACAGCTGATTTTAATTGAAAGCTGATTAACAGGCTTTTGGTCTACTGCAATCATTATAATCAGCTGTGCTAAAGCAGGGAAACCTCTAAAACCTGCAGGACAGCGGCCCTCGAGGACCGAGATTGGGGATGCCTGGACTATGCAGTGCTTTGTGAGATCTTCAGAGTTTGGGATGTGGGTTTTTAAACCCCGAATCCTAACCTAAACATAAGGTTGCAAAGCACAGATCCACACACGTTACACGTTTACAGCTTGTAAATCTTTGGGTAGACTCTCCATCTAATCTGACTGAGATGGAGTTATTTTTGCAAAAAAGGAATGGGAAGGATTTTAGTATCTATACACAGAAGTGATTAAGACCCAACTGTGATGCCTCAAGTTTTGAGGTTTAGGTATAGTAAAAGAGTTCCTCAAGATATTCATCAGAGGAGAGCTGAATAAATATGAAGGCCATACTTTTCAGACATCTACTGGTGAAACTTAAAAATAAAACGTATCTAATTCAATTTCAATTCAGTTTATTTATATAGCGCCAAATTCACAACACATGTCATCTCAAGGCACTTTACAGTTCAACCAGATCATACAGTCAAATTGATACAAAGTTTTCTATCTAAGGAAACCAGTTGATTGCATTGACTCATTGACTCAAATACAATCCCTCACACTAAGCATGCTTGTAGCGACAGTGGAGAGGAAAAACTCCCTTTTAACAGGAAGAAACCTCCAGCAGAACCAGGCTCAGTGTGAGCGGCCATCTGCCGAGGCCGACTGGGGTTCAACGAAACAGAAGCAGAGATACAAAAAGCAGCTGTAAAAGGCGGCCCCGTCCAGGAAACACACAGCCAGGCAGACAAGCTCCAAGGCAGCTCCCATGCCAGAGGACGAAGAGAGCACATCCACTCAGTCACGGTCAGAGAAACAGGACCACACTGGAAAACAGGCCGATCTCCAACATCTATAAACAAGGGTGTTGATGGAAGCAGCACAGCTGATGTTTCTTTCCAGGATGACGTCACAGCCAAACAGGAACAGACGAGGCAAAGCTACTCTGAGGAAAAGCAGAGAGAGCAGAAGGTTAGAGATTGAACTAACAGATTCTGCAGAATAGGAGAACAGAGAGAGAATGAAGCAGAATGATGAAATGGGGGTCCCTATGTCCTCCAGAAGTCTAAGCCTATAGCAGCATAACTATAGAGATAGCTCAGGATAACCTGAGCCACCCTAACTATAAGCTTTATCAAAAATGAAAGTTTTAAGCCTAGCCTTAAAAGTAGACAGGGTGTCTGCCTCACGGACTAAAACTGGTAGTTGGTTCCACAGGAGAGGAGCCTGATAACTAAAAGATCTGCCTCCCATTCTACTTTTAGAAATTCTAGGAACCACTAGTAAACCTGCAGATTGAGAGCGAAGTGCTCTGTTAGGAACATAAGGAACAATCAGATCTCTGATATAAGATGGAGCTTGGCCATTTAAGGCTTTATATGTGAGAAGGAGGATTTTAAATTCTATTCTTGATTTAACAGGAAGCCAATGAAGAGAAGCCAGGATAGGAGAGATATGATCTCTCTTTTTAATTTTCATCAGAACTCTGGCTGCAGCATTTTGGATCAGCAGAAGGCTTTTAACTACAGTTTGTGGACTTCCTGATAGTAAAGAATTACAATAGTCCAGCCTTGAAGTAACAAATGCATGGACTAGTTTCTCAGCATCACCCCTGGACAGGATATTTCTAATTTTTGCAATGTTCCTCAGATGAAAGAAGGAAATTCTAGAAACCTCTTTGATATGGGATTTAAATGACAGGTCCTGATCAAAAATAACACCAAGATTTTTTACTTTATTATCTGAAATCAGTTTAATCCCATCCAAATGAAGGGACTGGCTAATCAGTTTCTTTTTCAGAGACTCTGGTCCAAAGACTATAACTTCTGTTTTGTCTGCATTCAGAAGCAGAAAGTTAAGAGTCATCCAGGTTTTTATGTCTTCAAGACATGCCTGTAATCTATGTAATGGGTTAGCTTCATCTGGATTTATAGACAGATATAGCTGTATATCATCAGCATAACAGTGGAAATTAATCCCATGCTGTCTAATAACTCTACCGATTGGGAGCATATATAAAGTAAAGAGAATTGGTCCTAGCACTGATCCCTGTGGTACTCCACAGGTAACCTTTGAGCGTGTTGAAGATCTATCATTAACATGAACAAACTGAATTCGATCAGATAGATAAGATTTAAACCAGTCTAGTGCTGTTCCTTTAATTCCAACAAAATATTCAAGTCTTTCTAAAAGAATATTATGGTCAACTGTATCAAATGCAGCACTAAGATCCAACAGGATGAGCACAGATACAAGTCCATTATCTGAGGCCATGAGAATATCATTAGTGACTTTCACCAGAGCTGTTTCAGTGCTATGATGAGCTCTAAAGCCAGACTGAAACTCTTCAAAAAGTTCATTATGGTGTAAGTGATCGCAAACTTGTTTGGCAACTACTTTCTCAAGAATTTTGGATGAGAAAGGAAGATTAGATATAGGTCTATAATTGACCAAGTCATCTGGGTCAAGAGACAGTTTCTTAAGCAGAGGTTTAATTACAGCAACCTTAAAAGCTTTAGGTATATATCCCTGTAACAGAGATAGATTAATCACATCTAAAATGGAGGAGGAGATCAAAGGGAATACCTCCTTAAATAACCTGGTTGGAACTGGATCTAACATACAAGTTGAAGGCTTAGATGAAGACAATAATTTTGCTAATTCAGAAAGTTCAACTGGATCAAAGCAGTCTAAACCCGGTTCAGATTCCATGACTACCTTAGGTACAATCGCGGATAGAGGAGTGCTTATGATCTTATTTTTAATAAGATCAATCTTATTTATAAAGAATCCCATAAAATCATTGCTGCTAAGAGCAGGTGGAATGGACGGTTCAACAGAGCTATGGCTCTGGGTGAGTTTGGCAACTGTATTAAAAAGAAATCTAGGATTATTCTTATTCTCCTCTATTAATGAGGAGAAGTATGCTGCTCTTGCTTTACAAAGGGTCCTCTTATACAGCAGTAAACCATTTTTTCCAGACTAGGAAGGACTCCCGCAGGCCTGTGGAGCGATATTTTGTCTCCAGTTTCCTAGCATTTTGCTTCAAATTACGCAGCTCTGCATTAAACCAAGGAGCAAGCTTTCTATTTTTAACGGTTTTCATTTTCAAAGGAGCTGCGTTGTCTAAGGCAATACGCAGAGAACTGGCAACCCCATCAACAAAATCATCAACCTGTGTAGGGGAATAAGCTATGCTTTTGCACTCTGCAGCACTGCTCAGCGACACAGAGGAGAGAGAAAGTGAAGCAGATTCTTTAAAATTTATAACTGCACTATCTGATAAAGATCTACTAAAATATAACCTTCTTTTGGGGGAGAAGAACTCTGTTAAAGTAATCCTGAAGGTTATTAGAAAGTGGTTAGAGAGGACAGGGCTGTGAGGATATACTGTTATTTCTTCACATTCTATGCCGTATGTCAGCACAAGATCCAAAGTATGAAGATGAGAATGCGTGGGACCACTCACACTCTGAACAAAGCCAATAGTGTCTAAGATAGCATTAAAGGCTGCTCTTAAGCTATCGCCTTCAATGTCAGCATGGATGTTAAAATCTCCCACTATGATGACCCTGTCAGTATTTAATACCAAATCAGAAAGGAACTCTGAAAACTCATCTAAAAATTCAGAGTAAGGACCTAGTGGACGATACAAAGTTACAAAAAGAAGAGGTTTTCTTACCTTGAAATTTGGATCAGGCAAATTAAGGGTTAAATGTTCAAAAGAGTTGTAGGTATTAATTGTTTTGGGAGTAATCAGTAAGTCAGACTGGAAGATTGTTGCTACTCCTCCTCCTTGCCCAGAACTTCTGGGTATGTGAAAATTTAAATAGCTTGAAGTAGTTGCCTCATTTATGCTCACATAATCCTCTTGTCATTATTTGTAGATGTTGGTTTTGGTTTACGATTTGCAGTGCTAAGTTTTCTCACATATTGTGATATTATGTTATTACTTTTCGATTTCTGACATTTTCATATCAGCTTAATTTCTTTATTCTTATGTTTGTTTGTTTTTTATGTTTTCTATCATTTTCTTGTGTCTTTTTTCTTTACTTATCTTTTTTTCAATAACATCTTTCTTGTGGTTCTGTTCCAGTTCAGTTGTGTTTTCTTACTTTATATTTCCTGTCAGTCAAATGCACTCCACCAATTTCATACCTTTCTTTATTGCCACTTTAATGATGTTATTTTTTCCACATCGTTCCAATGAGCTTATTAGTTCTCACCTGTGATAATCATATAATCATCTATTTGAATTCACCCCTCACAAGTGAGTCGCTCTACAATGCCAAGCTTATTGTGTTTACTACAGTTTCAGTACCATGGCTGTGCATATTCATGTCTGCTGTTTCTTTTGTCAAGATGAATGTTTTGATTTTCCATTCATTAAAAACTCCTGAACTCATCAAGCCACCCTTGTCTACCTGTCAGCAGTTTATTTTGACTCTTGGACATTTCCTAAAATAATAATTTTCTTTCTGATTCGCTTTTATGCAAAACTTTGTGTTAGTAATTTTTTATAACACAAATTATATGAATCAAATACAATAAAGTTTAATTCAGAAAATAACTCATGGTATATCTTACTATCTTATAAGAACATATAAAATATATTTAACAATAATCAGCTAGCATTATGGGGAGATAATTTGTTAAAGTATTATAAAAAATTGTGTAATCTATGTACAATAGACCTCACAATTAAAAAAATAAAATTTTAACAACAAACCAGTTCTTTGTTTCTAGTGTTAAAGTGTTAAGATCTAAATAAAGAGTAAAAAAAGTTAACAATTTAAAAACAGATAAAACAATAGTTGTGTCTGATGTATTTTAAGCTTTGAACTTCCATTTAACCTTGAAAAAAAATCCTGACCACTTTTACACAATAAATAAGTAAATTAATGTTTTTGGCTCAACAAATCTAACTTTTATCAGGTCCAAATGGTCAGGTTCAAAGCTTGAACCGATATTGAATCTGTTATCTAAACTGATATTATAATATGTCTGGACTGATCCTGGAAAAAAAGGTGGAAAAAGAAAACACTAAAGAGCTGGATTGTAGATTTTTCTGTGTAAATTCCATGAAAACCACCAAGTAAGTAGCTTAATGTTAAGTAAAATATGCTTTTCAGGAAGGTTTCTCTGCTTGTTATACACATTTCGGTCAAAGATCACCAACATATGAATATATGTGTTGATTGAAACCTCCTCTAGCTTTTTAGTAATACAACACTGTATAAAATCAGCCAACATTCAGTGTTTTTCAGTCTGTATTAGAATGCCTGTATGGTTAAGCGAAAGCCTGACAGTACATCAGATGACAGATGTTTTATGACTTATGGTTCCCTTCATCTAATTTATTGTTATGGAATTTAGATGTAGATCTAGATGTAGTTTCTCATGACTTAGGCTACCATGGTAACTTGAATCACCAATAAAAGTAATTGCTTACATCTCCAGTCTAATGTGGTAGTTTTGATTTCTGTATCAAGGGGGTGCACCCTGAGGTTTAGAATCGTAATGTCATCATTATGAACCCACACATTGTAATTAGCTACAAATACATAGGGTAGTGATACTTTTTTTTTCAAAACTATAGTGGGTTCTATCTTCAAAATGCCATAGTAGTCCTCCTTGGTCTGCATGGCAGGGCAGTGGGTATAACTTGTTTTTGCAACAAGGAGGTTCTGGATTCGATTCCCAGCTTAAGGTTGTTAGGAATCCAGTTTGTGTGGCCTGTTTGTGTGTTTTTTCCTTTTCCACCACTAGGAGGTGCCCTGTCTTCGCTGTTCCTCCCTGCACACCTGCGGCTCATTGAATCGTTATCTGGAGGACTATTTGAGCAGTGGGCTGTCACTACCTTGACACCAGAGTGTTTGCCAGTTTTGGGTACTCTAGCCAAGCTTAGTTTAGCTGAGTCTAACCTAGCTTTGTTTCTCTGAGTTTAACGGGTTTTTGTCTTTGCTCCCCCTATGTTACTGGATTCCTTGACCTTCTCTCCCCTGGAAGGAAAAACCGAGTTACACTGATTAGGGGAAAACCTCCATATGTTCAGTTCAAGTACCCATCGGAAATCCGAGTGACAGCCTGCTCCATTACTCCTCCAGTGTGTGCACCTTTCTCTGGATTTACCACACAGTCTGGATTCAAGGACTAACAAGCCCCCCCTCAAACATGATCTCCCAACCTTGCAAAATCTCAGAGCTTCCAAGATTCCCACAGTACCTGAACTGACCACTGAACTTCCCTTCTCACTTCCAGCTCCGTGTCACCAGCTCACTGGTTTCCAGATCCAACTCCTGTTAACTCCTTCAATAAACCTGTTAAACCTTTCCTGTACTCTCTGAGTGGTTTCTCTCCATGTGGGTCAGATTTGTTATACCGATTATGACAGAGGTCTTTCTGCATGGAGTTTCCATGTTCTCCCCATGCATGCATGCGTTCTCTCTGGGTACTCTGGCTTCCTCACACAATCCAAAAACAAGACAGTTTGTTAATTGGCTTCTTGTTTTCAGGTGTGAATGTGTGTGCATGGTTGTATGTCTGTGTCTCTGTGTTGCTCTGCAACAGACTTTTATTTTCTAGAGCATGTTAAAGTTTTATTTTAAGAACATTGCATCAATGTCGTTTAGGGCAAGAAATACACACAGAATTTATTTAGAACCAATTTACATTGCTTAATTCACACTGTATTCTATTGACAGCATAATGGTGACAAAGTAACTACTAAAAAGTAAGGGTTTTAGTAATTACGATGATACTAGTTAGTAGGATTGTCACAGCTCAGAATGCATGACCCAGTATTCGAAGCAAAACAGACAGTGGGGTACTCAAAACACATCATTAAAAAACGAAGTGAAGATCTGAAGTCTTGGGCGTCTCAGGCAGTAACCTCTGCAGGAGAGAAACACAGGTTAGTGACCCCCGATAATCTGATGGAAGATGATTATGAACGCGTGAGTCACAAACCTGGTTAACAATTCAGTCCATAGCCAGATGAGGTAGGATCCATCTGGTGAGATGCCAACAAGATGCGGTCAGCTCTGCCCAGAATGTCCCAGATGCTGCAGCCCCAGAGAACAAGCAGGAGTCCGATGCCAGGTCAGGCAACCAGATCAGAAATGGAACAGGCGGCCGGTGGCAATGATTGCTTAAAAACACAGACAACGGGTTGAGCGAATGACGTGGTAGGACGTGTCTGGCTGAGCTCCTGCAACAGCTAGAATTAATTGCTATTTTAGGCACATTTTTGAAAGTTTCTTATCGCTTTTTCGACGTGATTCTTTCCCCGTTACTATCCCCCGTTACTTTCCCCCCTTTTTTCTCGTTTAATATGCCTCCTAAAGTCAAATCGGCTGCACAACAACAGAGGCCTGCTGCTCATGCTACATCCCCGCCTCGTGGTGACTCTCCTTCCAGCCCGGATGATTTCGCTGGAGGCACCCCTTCCTCGGCCTTTAAGACCGAGCTACTATCGGCACTTCGGGTTGAAATGGCACTTATTTTCAAAACCGAACTCCAAGCAGCTCTTACTGAAAATTTGTCGAGTATAAAGGCTGAGCTTCTGGCTGGGAAGTCGGAATTAACTAGCAATATTACAACCATTCAACTGGACGTGCGCAGCTTGAAAGACACCGTGGGCGAATTGGAGACATCATGCTGCACCGACGACATCACTACGCTACAGGCTAAGGTGGAGCAGCTGTCTGCAGATGTGAAAAGGCTGGACAATAAATGTGATGACCTGGAAGCAAGATCCCGCCGCAACAACTTGCGGCTGATAGGAATTCCAGAGGATTTCTCCATCTCATCTACAGCCGTTTAAAATTTGCTTAAAGAGGCTTTTAAGTTGGAAAAGGAGCCCTTGGTGGACCGTGCCCATCGTACTCCCCAACCGAGACCGAAACCTGAAGAGCGACCTCGTCCTATTGTTGTTCGTTTGAACTATCATTCGGACTGTCTGGACATACTGGGTCGGGCTAGGTCCCAGCAGCGGATCATGCTTGGGGACACACGCTTCTCCGTTTTCCCTGACCACACGCCGAAGACGGCCCGGGCCCGCGCCGCCTTCAATGATGTCCGCTGTCAGCTTCGAATGATCCCAGGGATCCGGTTCGGACTGTTATATCCAGCTCGACTCCGGGTTACACATAATAGTACGGGGAAAGTATTTAATTCACCAGAAGAGGCCGGCGCTTTCATCAGCTTGCTCAAGTCACGTGAGAGCATTGCAAAAGCACAGAACTCTGAATAACCTGCTACCTTTACCAACTGTTATTACCCTCTTTACTTTAATGAGGTTAGGTTTTCTTTTTGTCATCAACATTTGTTAGTTCGTTATTTTCTGGACTCAACCAGATGTGTCAAAGTGTTAAATGTTGCTAAGTTTGCGGGAGCTCAAGCTCAAACTGCAGCTTATTTGTCACTACGTTGCTAAAAACCGTAAGCATCCATATTAGGGATTCGACTCCTTGTGGAGTCTGCACTGGGTTCTCCATCGTTTGGGGATGGGGTCGTTGTAAGTGCAGCGGGGAGGGGGGTGGTGGACGGGTGGTTGTTCACTTTGTTAGGATTGTTGTTTTTTCCCACGCTTTTTTTTCCCGTTCTTCCCTTCTGGTGGTGTGGGGCGGTGCTCCCCATTCAGTTCTTTTGTTTCTTCTTTCACGATAGACCAAAATTGTTGGGATCCAGAGGTTTGCCCTCCAGAGGGCGACGAGGATCCCATTCTGTGGGCTTCTGTTTCTGTTGAGATCCAGGGGTTTGCCCTCCAGAGGGCGATGTGGATCTTTTCCCTGGGAGCTGCTGTTCAGCACTCACACCTGATCCCCATCTGCTCTGCTGATTAAGCTCTCCCTATTTAAGCTGAGTGAAAGCTCCCCTCGTCGCCGGATCGTTGTCATTGTCCTGTCCTTGCCATGGAAGCAAACCTGTGAACCTGAAGGTTTGTAAATCTTTGAATCTGTAAACCTGTGAACCTGATCTGCTCTGTCTTCTCTGCCTTCCAGGGCAGAACCCTGTGTGGATCCAAATAAATATTGGACTTTAATCCTGCCTGAGTTTTCTGTGAGTCCGCATCTGGGGCTAGAAATCCTGCTAAATCATGACAGTACGATCCAGCCAACAGACTAGCCCAGCAGACTCCTTCCATGCTCACCTGGTGAGGCCCGCTCAGCGCCGTCCGCCGCCTCCCTGGCAGGTGGCGCTGCTTCGACGCTATGATGAGTTGGGGGCGTCCTTAGCTCCTGAGCCCGCTCTGAGCCGCCTAGAGACCCCTGAGCCCGCTCTGAGCCGCCTAGAGACCCCTGAACCCGCTCTGAGTCTTCCGCCATCATCCTGGTGGGAGAGGTTGCGCCGGCGTTTTGGGGAGTTGGATCGAGAGTTGGAGATGGAGCGGCGTCGACAAGAAGAGGAGTGGAATCGTAAATGGGAGATGAAGCGACGTCGACGTGATGAGGAGTGGAATTGCAGATGTCAGGAGATTTGGGGCCGTTGGGGAACCCCTGAGCCTGCTCTGTGTCATCCAGAGACTCCTGAATCGGCAGCCTCTTCACTTCCTGATTCGGAGCCGCAATCGGCGGTCTCCTGTGTGCCTGTTGAGCCACAGTCGGTGGTTTCCTCTGCTCCTGATGCGAAGCCGCAATGGGCGGCCTCTTCAGTTCCTGATTCGGAACCGCAATCGGCGGCTTCCGGTTCTCCTGGGGTGGAGCCGCAATCGTCGGCCTCTTCTGTTCCTGATCCGGAGCCGCAATCGGCAGCCTCCTGTGTTCCTGTGGAGCCACAATCGGTGGTCTCCTCTGTCCCTGTGGAGCCACAATCGGTGGTTTCCTCTGCTCCTGGTGTGAAGCTACAGTCGGTGGCTTCCGGTCCTCCTGATTCGGAGCCACAGTCGGTGGCTTCCGGAGTTCCTGATGCGGAGCCGCAATCGACGGCCTCCTCAGTTCCTGATTCAGAGCCACAGTGGGTGACCCTGTCTGAGTCAGTTGCTGAGCTGCAGAAACGGCATCCTCCTCGGAGCTTCCTGCAGCAGCAGAGACGGCGTCCTCCTCGGAGCTCCCTGCAGCAGCAGAGATGGCGTCGTCCTCGGAGCTTCCTGCAGCAGCAGAGACGGCGTCTTCCTCGGTGCTTCCTGCAGCAGCAGAGACGGCGTCTTCCTCGGTGCTTCCTGCTGAAGCGGAGTTGGCGTCTTCCTCCAAGGCCCCTGCAGCTTCTGAGACTCCGTCTCCGCGGCCGGCCACCTGAAACTCTGCCCTGCTGCCGGTCCCATGGCCAGCCACCTGAAACTCTGCCCTGCTGCCGGCCCCGCGGCCGGCCACCTGGAACCCTGCCTTGCTGCCGGCCCCACGGCAGGCCACCTGAGACTTTCCCTGTCCTCGCCCACCCTGGGTGGGTTGTTTTGAGTTCTGGACCCTGTTTTTGTTTCTGCGCCTGGCCCTCCTTGCCTGTTTTCCCCTCCACTCGCCCTGGGTGGGTTGTTTTGTTTTCTGGTTTTTTGTTTTTGGGCGTCTGGTATCCGCCCTTGAGGGGGGGGTACTGTTGGGATCCAGAGGTTTGCCCTCCAGAGGGCGACGTGGATCCCATTCTGTGGGCTTCTGTTTCTGTTGAGATCCAGGGGTTTGCCCTCCAGAGGGCGATGTGGATCTTTTCCCCGGGAGCTGCTGTTCAGCACTCACACCTGATCCCCATTTGCTCTGCTGATTAAGCTCTCCCTATTTAAGCTGAGTGAAAGCTCCCCTCGTCGCCGGATCGTTGTCATTGTCCTGTCCTTGCCATGGAAGCAAACCTGTGAACCTGAAGGTTTGTAAATCTTTGAATCTGTAAACCTGTGAACCTGATCTGCTCTGTCTTCTCTGCCTTCCAGGGCAGAACCCTGTGTGGATCCAAATAAATATTGGACTTTAATCCTGCCTGAGTTTTCTGTGAGTCTGCATCTGGGGCTAGAAATCCTGCTAAATCATGACAAAAACATGTCTACTAATGACAATACTGTGAATATCCCACAAATAGGCTCTTCTGTGAAATTTTTGAGCTGGAATATTAAAGGTATGGGCAGCCCAATCAAGAGATCAAGGATTTTTGCACACTTGAAACGTCTTAAACCTGACCTAGTGTTTTTACAGGAAACCCATATGCGCACCAAAGATCAGTTCAGGCTTAAATGTCCCTGGGGCTCTGATGTATTTCATTCACATTTCAACTCTAAAGCCAGGGGAGTTGCCATCTTAGTTGGTAAATCAATTCAGTTTTCAGTTTCTAAAATTATATCAGATAAAAATGGCAGATACTTAATTGTCGCTGGTACCTTATTTCATGTCCCAATTCTCTTAGTGAATATTTATACCCCTAACTTTGATGATCCAAATTTTATGAATAAGCTATTTGAATGTCTTCCCTCTTTAGATAATAATCTCCTTATAGTAGGCGGAGATATGAATTGCATCATCGATCCCAAGTTGGATCGCTCTAACCCGCGCAGCTTGGTCCCCTCATTAATGTCTAGATCACTCTCTGACTTCATGTCAAAAAATGGTTGCATTGATCCCTGGAGATTTTACAATCCCCAAGACAAGAAATGTTCTTTCTTTTCCCACTTGCATCAATCTTTCTCTCGTATAAACTACTTTTTTCTTGACACTAAACTAATTCCAAATGTTCTATCTGTTGATTATCACCCTATTGTCATTTCTGATCATGCCCCTCTTTCATTAGATCTTAAGTTTGCTTGTCAACATCGCTATATCACACCTTGGAGATTCAATCCTCTACTTCTTTTAGATGAAAAGTTTAACACATTTATCGCAGCCCAAATATATGATTATGTTACAATAAATCAGAATGACAGCGATCCAATTTCATATTCTTTACTTTGGGAATCACTAAAAGCATTCTTACGAGGACAAATTATCTCATACTCCGCCCATTTGAATAAGACGCGCAAGGCAAAATTGTTACAACTTAGTGCTAATATTACTATTCTGGATCAGCAAATTGCTGTTTCTCCTTCACCAACTTTACTTAAACAGCGGGTAGATTTACAGACCGAATTTGATCTTATCACCACCAATGATGCAGAGCGACTTCTCCTACGCTCTTGCTCTACTTATTATGAACATGGTGATAAGTCTAGCCGACTTCTAGCTCATCAGCTTCGTCGTCGGACAGCTTCGCATATGATCCCCCAGATAATGGACTCGTCAGGTACTTTGCATCAGGATCCCACTGCTATTAATTCGGTTTTTGAGGCATATTACTCTTTGTTATTTGAATCCCCAACTCATTCAACTGAAATGACTCAGTTTCTTGACAGTCTCGAATTCCCTGAGATAAACCCAAATGTTGCCAAGGAACTTGATTCGCCTTTAACCTTGGAGGAGATTGTGGCTGCCATGAAAAGCATGCAAAGCAACAAAGCTCCCGGTCCAGATGGATTTCCTGTTGAATTTAAAAAAAAATTCCAGGACAAGTTATCTCCATTATTGCATGCGGTATATAAGGAGTCATTACAGCAGGGCAGTCTCCCCAATACTTTAACTCAAGCCTCGATTACTCTCCTCTTGAAGAAAGATCAGGATCCAAACCTTTGCAGCTCATACAGACCTCTCTCCTTAATAAATGTTGATGCTAAGATTCTTGCTAAAGCTCTAGCGCGTCGTCTAGAAAGTGTAGTACCTACTATTGTTTCACATGAGCAAACAGGATTTGTTAAGGGGAGGCAATTATTTTTTAATATCCGTACTCTCTTGAATATTATTTACTCTAAGACCAACACTGAAATTCCTGAGGTCGTGATCTCTGTCGACGCTGAGAAAGCGTTTGACAGAGTTGAATGGGATTACTTATTTGCAGTTTTAAGAATGTTTGGACTGGGTGATGCAATTTATTTCTTGGATACATCTCTTTTATATTTCTCCTCATGCTAGTGTCTCCTCTAATGGCATTCAATCCAGTTTTTTTAAACTTTTCCGCGGCACTAGACAGGGATGCCCATTATCTCCCCTACTGTTTGCACTGGCCATCGAGCCTTTGTCAATCTTTCTTAGGACCTCCGATAATTTTACTAGAATTTCCCGATTAGGCACAGAATTCAAACTATCGCTTTATGCTGACGATTTATTGCTTTATGTCTCAAATCCTTCTCTTTCCATACCGTCAATCCTGTCTGCTTTCCAGAGATTTGGATCTTTTTCCGGTTACAGAGTAAATATCGCTAAAAGCGAATGCTATCCTATTAATGATCTTGCTTTAAAGCTTTCACACTCGGACATTCCGTTCAAGTTGAGCTCTTCTGGTTTCAAGTATCTGGGCATTAATGTAACAAGATCATTTAGCTCTCTTTTCACTGCTAATTTTCTGCCTTTAATTTCTAAAATCAAATTGGACCTCCAAAGATGGAATAGTTTACCACTCTCACTTATAGGTAGAATCAATGCAATTAAAATGAATGTTTTACCAAAATTTCTTTTCTTGTTTAATTGTCTCCCACTTTTTCTCCCAAAGCATTTTTTTAAGACGCTTGACCAAGTTATTACTGGCTTTCTATGGCGTGGAAATCAACCTAGAATCCTCAAATCCACACTTTACAGATGCAAATTTGGTGGTGAATTGTCACTTCCAAATTTCCAGCTGTATTATTGGGCAGCCCACATCCATAAAATTTCATTTTGGTTTCGATCTGTAGACTTCCCATTGTGCAACTTGGAGGCACAATCGTGCTCCCCTTCCTCACTAGTTGCTCTTCTCACTTCCCCTATTACATCCAATCCATCTGGCTTTGTAAATAATGCAGTTGTTCGATCTGTTTTAAAAATTTGGTACCAGTTTAGGAAGCACTTCAAATTTCACTCTGCATCTACACTTGCCCTTTTAATGAAGAATAATTTGTTTCAACCAGCACTCACTGATCCGACCTTTTCATTATGGAGTAATAAAGGGCTGACATGTTTTAACAATTTTTACAAGGAAGGTATTTTTTGCAGGTTCACAAACCTTTCATCAGAATTTCAACTCCCCCCCTCTCATCTATTCCTGTACTTTCAGGTTAGGCATTGCGCCAAAGCTTTATTTCCCAGTTTTCCTTCCAGGCCGCTGAACTTGCACTGGGAGATGTTTCTGAGCTGGGATCCTCTTCAGAGTTCATATATATCTAAAGTCTACCATGAAATTCTGTCTTTTGATTCTTCGTCCATTACCAAGGTCAAAGCGGCTTGGGAGATCGAACTGGGTCTAAATTTGGGAGAGGACTGGTGGAATAATGCTCTTAAGAAAATTCACAAGTTCAATCTGTGCACGACTTTCTCTCATACAATTTAAAGTTCTCTTTAGGGTTCATTTCTCCAAAACTCGTCTGTCTAAATTCTTTCCCTCTGTCTCTGACAATTGTGACAAATGTTATGCATCTTCCTGCAATTTAACTCATATGTTTTATTCCTGTCCATCACTCCACAGTTTTTGGCTAACCTACTTTGATACAATGTCAAAAATACTCTCAGTAGTCATCAAACCTTCTCCCCATGTTGCTATATTTGGGCTTCCGGATGATTACAAACAGTTCACTTCTAACCAGTTGAATATTCTAGCATTTACTTCCTTACTGACAAGACGGCGTCTTCTTTTTCATTGGAAGTTAACAGTTCCACCTTCTAGTGGCCAGTGGTTTAAAGACACCATGTCTTTTCTAAAATTGGAAAAGATAAGATACTCATTGAAAGGCAACCCCGCTAAATTCTATATCTTATGGGGCTCTATCATGAGATTCTTTCATTCTATTCAGTCCCCTTTCCTAGATTAGATTAGGTGATGCACCCTACCCCACACCCACCCTCCATTTTTATTTTGTTTCTTTACTTATTTTTATTTTATTTTATTTATTTTTATTTTTATTTTTTTTATACATTGTATTCTGTTCAGTTTTGTAAGGAAAAAAAACCCCACAGGAGCTAAATTGTATGCCTTTTACTACTTTACTATCCATATATATGTATGTTCGATATGGTATACCCTGTCGTTTACAGTTTAAATTATGTTTGTAATGTCTCTCTTACTCCTAATAAAAATATTAATACAAAAAAAAATGGAACAGGCAGGCTCAGAGGTCCAGGAGTCCGAGCCCAGGTCAGGCAAACAGGAAAGAACAGGAATAGAAAGCTCAGTGGTTGAGACACACAACAGGTCAGGATCACCTTATCAGCAACACCAAGAAGTTCTTAAAAACACTCTTACCACTGGCTAGGGAGAACAAGAATAATCTGTCCCCGATGACTGGATGAAAGCACCTTAAATAGAGAAAGGAGCAGGTGGATCAGATGAACAGGGATGAGTAACCTGGCAGAGTTACACAGGGGAATGGAGTTAGTAAATAAGCCATTCATCAGCACCAAGATCATGACAGAACCTTTCCCATAAGGCCGGATTCCTGACACCCTCCTGGGCTCTTAAAGCCTAAAACAAACAAAAAAAAAAAACCCGAAACAAAATGGTGGGGTTCAGATAGACCGGACAATAGTAACAACAACCCCCAAACAGTTCAGGGGGAAACAGGCGTGGCCTCTGAGTCTCCTAACAGCAAACGGGGAAGCAGCCTGACCAGACAGGCAATACAGATCCTCCTATATACAGTACAGACCAAAAGTTTGGACACACCTTCTCATTCAAAGAGTTTTTTTTATTTTTATAACTATGAAAATTGAAAATTCACACTGAAGGCATCCAAACTATGAATTAGCACATGTGAAATTATACACTCATCAAAAAAGTGTGAAACAACTGAAAATATGTCTCATATTCTAGGTTCTTCAAAGTAGATACCTTTTACTTTGATTACTGCTTCACACACACTTGGCATTCTCATGATGAGCTTCAAGAGGTATTCACATGAAATGTTCTTCCAACAGTCTTGAAGGAGTTCCCAGAAATGCTTAGGACTTGTTGGCCCTTTTGCCTTCACTCTGCGGTCCTGCTCACCCCAAACCATCACGATTGGTTTCAGGTCTGGTGATTGTGGTGGCCAGATAGCTAGAACTTTATGTGGCATTGACCTCTAATCTAAGCTGCTGTTAACCTGTGATTTTCTGAGGCTGGTGACTAGGTTGAACTTATCCTCCACAGCAGAGGCAAGAGCAGGTAGATCAGATGAGCAGTGATCCAGGCAGTGAGGCAGGCCCAGAGGTTGAAAGGCAGAACAGGTCAGGATCAGGAAATTAGAAACACCAAGGCACTCTAAAAATACTCTCACCACTGGCTAGAGAGAACATGAATAATCTGACCCTGATGGCTAGATGAAAGCACCTTAAACAGAGGCAGGAGCAGGTGGAACAGATGAGCAGTGATGAGAAACTGGAAGGAGTTAGACAGGTGAATCGAGTTAGTAGGTAAGCCAGTCATCATCAGCAAGACAGTGATAAGGATCTTTTTTTAAAAGGCCTGTCAATTTTCCAGAATTGGTAGATTTTTTTATTTTGTAGAGTATTGTATCTCTAATTTAGAAACCATTGCATAGTTGTGTTTTAAGAAGAGGGTCAACCCACCATTGATACGGTACCCATTTCCAGTTCTTAAATTACACTATAAACCTTTCACTGGCTTAATAATCGAACATTTACTATGAAAAAGTGAGGCTTTATTTTTGAAAATTTTAGTTGGTTCTGTTGTGAAAACATAGTGATAGTCAATTTTCCAAAATTGGTTGATTTCAAGAACTTAAATTGATCTTTATGCCACGATGGTCTTCGGAGGGAAATATTAAGGCTTTTATTTTGAAAGTAATTTAAAAAAATGTTCTTTTAATCTAACATGGTTGTTTCTCATAATGAGCTTAAACTGGAGGTGACAGAATTTTAGCTTAGATTATCTGAGCTTCCGTGCTTGAAACACCAGTGCCCCAACAACAGGTTATTCTAGTGCTAGCCAAAAAGAAAAAAATTTTTTTTACTACTTTAAAGCTGAAGTCTGTAAGTTTTTAAAAATCACTTAAAACTTAAAACTGTCCCTATGCACAGACAGCAGTACATGTGATATGTAACCTGTGAAAAAAACTGCTTCAATTGGTACCGCATACTGCCTGTATTTCAATCTGGAAAGAATAATTCGGGACGAGTCAAAACAACCAATCACAGCCAGAGGAGCGTCTGATGGAGTGTCAATCACAGCTCACACACGCTGAATCCCGCCCCCCCCCCCACCCCCCCTTCTGGTCGCATGCGGTAGCCGCGCAGATGCTGTGAGAGGGGTGGAGCTTGGAGGTGGGGCATGAGTGAAGCAGAGAGGGTGGGGGAGTGGCGTGAAACCTGTTTTTCTTCAAATTTTCAGTCGAAGTCTGCTCTCTCCTCAATGTTACAGACTGCAGCTTTAAGACTTTTGGAGTTAAAACATTTTCAGCAAAACTGAGCACAAGTCTTGTTGGCTCCAGTTTAAGTCGATTCCATGGTAACAAACTGTGATATAGTTTGGTTCTGTTCTATACAAACAAAACAGCAAGATAATGAATACTTTATTTCACTATTTTGAAACTGTTATACTTCAAAATGGACTGTCTTGGGCTGCTTTTTAATGTCATTGCAAAAATCACATCAGTTGCTGACAGTAACATTCTATGACACTGTTTACCCCATGCATGACAGCATTACAGAACTTGATACTACCTTTATACTACCATCACTGCTCCCAGCAGATCTGCTGTGCTGTTTATCATTGCTATTATTTGCATAGGTCTAAATTAGTGTACCATTATATTTATTCATGATATTTTTTGTGATATCAGAGAGTAAATACTTTGTACAGTTCGTCCATTATCTTACGGGGCACTTCCTTTTATAGATATTATGTTTGTAGATTCTGTCGAGGCTCAGAAAGTAGGACCCAGAATTCAGGCAGACAGAACAGATGTATTCAAAAATGAAACACTATATTGACTGCTCAGGACACTGTGGCTTGTCAGCTGGGACCGGCTTACAAGAATTTCTGTAGAGATAGATACTCAGATTAGTTCCACTAGCAAACAAGGCCAGACAGGATTCCTTCTTCAGCTTGATGCCATCCCTTACTTCTGGGCACCACCACCGGGTTTGGGGATATGCCGACGCGACAGGCACCAGAGACCTAAGGGCCACAGCTACGAATGGCCGCATCGACAATGGTGGAGGAGAACATTGACCACTCTGACTCCATGTCTCCAACCTCCGTCAGGAACTGGGAGAAACTCGTCCAAATGTGGTAGTTAAAGACTGTGAAACAAAGGGATCCACTTGATGTTCCCAACAGTCCCTCAAAACACGCTGACCGGCTTCCTCCCCTGCCAGCAGATCCAGTAACCACCAGGTGGTGATCAGTTGACAGCTCAGCTGAGTGTCCGAGATACGTGACCGCAGATCAGATGACACAACTACAAAGTCGATCATCGACCTCCGGCCTAGGGTGTCCTGGTACCACGTTCACTCGTGGACGCCGTTGTGCTCGAACATGGTGTTCATTATGGACAAAATGTAATTAGCACCGAAGTCCAATTACAGAACACCACTCGGGTTCAGATAGGGGAGGGCGTACCTACCGATCACACCTATTCAGGTCTTACTGTCGCTGCCCATGTGGGTGTTGAAGTCCCCCAGTAGAACAATGGAATCCCCAGTTGGAGCACCATCTAGTAACTTTCCCAAGCACTCCAAGACGGACGGGTACTCTGCACCGATGTTGGGCCCATAGGCCAAGACAACGGTGAGAGAGACCTGTCTCCAATTTGAAGGAGACTCTCTTGTTCACCGGGTTGAATTGCAACACATGACAACTGAGATGGGGGGCAATGAGTAAGGCCACCCCAGCTCGCCGCCTCTCCCCGTGGGCAACGCCAGACAAGTGGAGCGACCAGTCTCTCTCCGGCAGATGGGATCCGGAACCCAACCTATGTGTAGAGGTTAGCCGGACTATATCCAGCCGGTACCTCTCAACCTCCCCCACAAGCTCAGGCTCCTTCCCCCTACAGCCAGAAGCTGTCGAGGAACCCCGCCTCGACCACCACCCAGTCCTCTCAGCACCTGACCCCTACGGATCCCTCTGCGGCTGGTGGGTCCACAGGACGGCGGGCCCACATCGTCAATGCGGGCTGAGCCCTGTGGGCAAAGGCCCGGCCACCAGGCACTCACATGCAAGCCCCAACCCCAGGCCTGGCTCCAGGGTGGGGCCCTGGCCGCACTGTACCGGGCGACGTTGCGGTTCTTGATCTAAGGCTATCCATATTGGTCTTGTGAGCTGTTCTTAGTCTGATCCGTCACCTTGGACCTTTTTGCCATGGGACTCCACCAGATTAAGGTGGCAGCTCGTAGGGTGTATATTCTATTCTATTCTTTTCTATTCTAGAAACATCATATCCATACATATAATGCCTCAACCATTTAAGAACCATTTATTTTCTACAGAAGTTATCAATTAATGGTTAAGATTCTCACAGATTATTGTGGTGTGATTATGTGTACAGGCAACAATGTGATAAGTTGTGTCAGACTCACACAAGTATATTATTGGAAAAGGGAAAGGTTATCTTTGTGTCCAGTCAGCCGAGTTGTAATAATCATTTCTTATATAGGCAGAGAAAGAGCCTTAAAGTTAACAGTTAAATTCCTGTGTTTTTTTGTGTTCAAATTGTATTTTATTACAATTATACTTTATATAATGATAAAAATATATTATAGCTGATGATGATAGAAATAGAAATATTTCGACAATTTTGGGAAAACTTCTCTCTTATTTTTCTCTGAACTTTCTGAGCCCCCTCTAATGCCCCCTGATTGTCCTAAATTTTGAAAACAACTGACTTAAGAGACAGGACAATAAAAGTGGGACTAAATCATAATCTATTTGGGTTTTAGTTAACAGATTAAATAGAACGTTTGAATGAAACTCGATATTGCCAATGGATGTGCTTCACATGTATCCAGGGTCAGCTGGAAAATAATTGTCTTGTGCTCCCTCTTGTGGACGCATGACACATTCATTTCAGTGCCTAAGTACTTGATTTTTATTTGTATTTTATGTGTGTGTCCTCAAGAAATATTCCCTATGAAGCAATGCAAGCTTTATCCGGGCTTTAGGGCAGCAGAGTGACTATAAATTGTAAAAAGATAACATGATTTCATGTTCGTTTTAGTTTACTTAATGTGTAGCTGAAATGTTTGGGATGCAAAATAGTATTATACAACATTTGGTGTCCCTTTTTTGCTGTCGTTAATTTCCTACTCATCATAAACATAGAAATGATATTTTTCAGCACAAAACAGATTCGTCTGACACTGAAAGGCTTAATATCATCGTCTATAACTGCTCCATTGTGGATGTCTTTACTCAGCATTTATGACAGTGCATAAAGAAAGAAAGAAAGAAAGAAAGAAAGAAAGAAAGAAAGAAAGAAAGAAAGAAAGAAAGAAAGAAAGAAAGAAAGAAAGAAAGAAAGAAAGAAAGAAAGAAAGAAAGAAAGAAAGAAAGAAAGAGTGGTTTATTATATGAAATCAGTTGTATTTAGAAAGAAGGGAAAACTGAATTTAGGAAGTTGCACAACATTCTACTCTTATTTACTTGCTTAGTTGTTCCCCATCTATTTCGGTTTACACTCTTCCCATTCCCTTCATCTCTGGGGCTTTGCTTGAGTACAAACCCCTGACACAGTTCAACCTATAAAAAAAGTCAAACGCTGCTCATTTTTGGAGCGTCAGAATGCTCCTCAATACCACCGTCTGTTTGTCGGTGGATTTCGACCGCACAGAAGATTTCCTCGTGTTCATCTTCCACATCTTGTTCGCCACCAGTGCTGTGCTGGTGGCCGGCTCAGTAGTCGTCGGGATCTCAACCAGCCGATCCTTGCGAGGCCAGAACCGGTTCATCTTCATGCTGAACACCAGCATCAGTGACACCCTGACCGGCTTCTCGGTCTACTACCTCGGCCTCTTCGACGTGAAAGAGGGATACCCCTCCAGGAACGGGACCTTCTACATTTTACCATCATTCCTCGGTGTAAATGTCCTTACCTTCCTTTTCGCCCAGTTTGACCGCTACCTTGCAGTGTGTCACCCCTTCTTCTATAACCGCTACATAACAAGGCCTGCTGTCATTTATATGTGTAGCTTCTGCTGGATTTATACTTATCTGATTCTGACTGTGCAGAACTTAGTGCCCATCTCTAGGGCGGCTCAGATACACGCGTTCGGTGTGATGACCCTGCAGGTCATAGTTCTCATTAAGGTGGTCATGACGTTTAAATTATATATCATAGCCAGGGGCCAACTGGTGAGAGAGGCACCCAGCGCAGACAGGGATAGCAAGAAGGAGTCTCTGCGCATCATTGTGTTTGTGGTCATATGCTTCCTGGCTCTTTGGGGTCCTTCTTTTGTGAACATTATTGTCAGGCAGCTGACTGGAAAAGGGCTCAGTTTCAGAAATGAAGCCACTAATCTTTTTGCCACCATGGCCCGGATGAATGCGCTGGTCACTCCAGCTGTGTACATCTGGGGTAGCCCTGCGCTACGGGCGGCCGTGTGGAGAACAGTGTGGCGGAGGGCATGCCCAAGGAGAAGGGGGAGGTAGAGTTTTTTTTTTAAATTCTTTTTATGTAACATTTTGTTTTATGGTTTACATGTATCAAAAATACACATTTAACACGGTGTAATCATGCTGTTTTACAGAGTGGCCTTTAATGTGACTGGAGTGACCTTTAAGGAGACACCTTCACCATCTAAGCTACCATAAAGAAGATAGACGTGGTATAAAGCCAGGTTTCACAAGGAAAAGGCTCAATATCTTGTTTATTTACTGTATTTGAAGGACTGTGGAATTTTAATACCATGTACGAAAATGAAAAATAGATGTGGCAAACGATTGATCTCTCTTTTATTTATTTTTTTTCCAATTTGTTTTTTTGTATGAGGATAATTGCATAACAGGGATGCTGGTTGATCATGCTAAAAGCCGGGAATTGAACCCAGAACCTTGCGTTATGCGTAATGACAGTCATGTGACCAGCTCTGAAATGACGGGAAACTTCAAGCAAAGTCTTTGTGAATTTAAAAATCCCAGCAATGAAGAAAGTTTGCACCAATATATTATAAGCGGATCTTGTGTATTTTAAAGTAAATCACTATTTAAACTTAGTTGGAAAGATTACAATCTGCCATAACCTCGTGTTCATAGCTCCCATTAAAAGTAACTTATTTTTGATTTAACCCACATATGTTTCTATAGCTCTGAATAGACTGGATTGTATTCATATTTAATCATTTACTTAAATTTGAACGAAATGACCAAAACCTTAAAAACTAGTTCAAACTGCTTTGCAAACAACTGCTCTGCATATCGAGAACTGCCCAAACTAGATTTATCGCTCAATCACATAAAAGTAATAGATAGATAGCGACTCGGTCGTTCGGACACAGGCCGCATTTGAACAGATTGAGATGTGTTTTGGATTTAGGATCACATTGCCTTTAAAAAAAATCTAATCTGTTTAGTTCAGACTATAGATCAGATTCGGGTCACATGGCAAAACATCTTATTTGGGTCACTTCAGGCTGCAGCATGAACGTACTAGAAATGTTAAGGTTCAGTACCTCGGAGAGCTCCTCTGTGTCGCGGACACACTTCAAATCTTCCAAAAAAATAAATAATAGGAACACATATAAGCGTGGCGTCCTATAATATTTGATAACACAAACGGAAAACATAGGTCGATATGTAACATTACCTTTTAGCCACATAATTTTTCATGTTGACAAAAATGGTCCTAGGTCCAGCCTGTATGTTATATTCCAGATAGGACCTAATGCTTCTTGACTTTAGTAATTAATGTATTTTCCCACAAGGGCAGGATATTTTAGAGTTCATTAACTCTCATATTAACGTGTTATGTTACCGTACCTGTATCTCACTGAAACTGCTCTTATAAACATCATTCTCTTAGATGATTTTCTGATTAAAGCACTCCTTCTCTGCTATTTTCCTGCTGCATTTAGGCATTTCTTGGTAAGTTTGCAGTTATATTGTGTCAGATAAAAACAGTAATAACAGTGGACTACCCCACAAATGTATCTCAATGTGATCTCTTCCTGATGCTCTTTGGTCACTAATGTTTAATATAAAATGGTGTTGAGTTATTCATGAATGATTCTTTCAACATTTTTTCCAGTGATCAAACTAAAATTGAATCACTTTCATCAACCGATTCATCACCTCCTCATTTCAGTTTTAGTCAGGGTGAGCTGGTCGGGAATTTAAGCTCCATGAAACTCAAATAGACTAATGCATGTGTTACTTGAGATTTGTCAAGCCAGCCTAAACACAGAGAATTGCTTCTGAGGATTGAATCACTAAGTAGTTACCGGAACTAGTGCGGGTTCAATCAATCTTGCTCGGGGTTGTGACTGTAATGATTCACTACCTTGGCTGCACAGATCAGATCATGATTCGAGATCCCACAACACCGATGAGGAGAGATTTGCAGAGCTGATTCACCCTCCTCCTAAGTGTACAAATCAGGCCATTTTTTTCACGCCAAGATTGATAAGCCTGTGTTGCGGTTCGGAGAAATCTCAATGTGAATGAACCACACCTTAGAGGGGTACTGTGTCACTCACTTATATATTGCAGCAATGAACTTAGTTAGGGTGGATATAAGAATAGAATAGATAGTACACTGATTTATGTTTTGAATAATTTCTTAACACGACCCGGAAAGTGTTTATTTCCGTTATTTATTATGTAAAATTCATATAGAGAAGTAGACCTATACTTGTAGCTTTTTTTTGTCACCTGGGCCAAATAAATCCAGTGAGAGTGCGGCCTAGTGGTTAGGGCACAGATCTTGGAATCCTGAGGTTCTGAGTTCGAGCTCCACTACCCCAGAATGCAACTCTGGGTCTCTGAGCAAGGCCCTTTGCTCCCGGGCGCCCCACGAACCCAACCCACTGCTCCCCAAGGGGATGGTTTAAATGAAGAGATACCTTTCTCCGATATAAGTTCAAGTATTATTATGTTACTTTTATAAGGTAAGGTTATACCCTGAAAAGTCCGTCTAATCCTATTTTAACTTTACTGAACACACTAAAATCATTAAAGCCATATTCTAAATGGAAGGGGATACAAAATGCATTTGAAGCTCTATCAAAATGACATTAATGGTGAACAAGTCCATGCTTATTCCTTATTTTTAAAGGAAAGGAAAATGCACCTACTTGAAACTAAACATTAACGAATGAATCATTTGAGTGAATCATTTGAATTAACCAATTATAGTGATTCTCTGAAGAACCAGGCTGAATCACCACTGAGGCTTTAACATAGCAGTTGAATTGATTCAGCGCTTAAATGGGTGGACTCGGTTAAAAATAGGAATATGATACTTCTGTGGGCTTTCTCTGCGTACAGTGGAAAACAATCTACAAATAAGTAAAAAATTCTTAATTAAGTGTATTTAAACTTAATTTGAGTAGTTAAATAAGATAGTTTGCCAATGGATTGAGTATTTTTACTCCTAAAATAAGATCATAAGATAATATACACTTGAAATAAGACAATGCAAATGTGTTTTCTTATTTTAAGTGTAAATTGTCTTGTTCATTTAGGAATTTTTTTCTTTTACCTCCTCAATCCAAGAACAAATGCACTTATTTTAAGAAAAAATTACTTATCAAGATTTCGATTTTTTTTCCCAGTGCAACTATTTTCTTTCCTGATGACGCCCTTATTTGGAACCGTTTTATTATCTTGTGTTATTGTCACGTCATTCATTAGAACTTGCTGCATAATTTAAAACATCAACCCACCCTTTTCAAAAAAATCAAAAGCACAGCATCACTTCTTTTACGTTCAAAATGGGCTATGTTGTTTGCAAGCCTTACGTGCATTTTACCACGACTACACGCTTTTTAGTCTCCTCCCCATGCGGTGTCGGCACCCCATACCCTCCTACATAATAAACACCTTATTGCCCCTCAGTCGACCAAAAGCAATTGGATTTTAAACAGCTTATGCAGTGATCTCCAGTTTGATAGGCCTTAATCTGCTCTCACAATGATCGGAACGAACAGCAGCTTTCTTTCCCTGTCTGTTGACTTCAACTCCCTAGGAGACTATTTCCTCTTCATCTTTCATGTCACTGCTGGGATCAGCACCGTCCTGGTAGCAGGTTCCGTGGTGTGCGGTATCATTGCCAATCGGACACTTTTTACTCAACACCGTTTTATATTTATGTTGAACACCAGCATCTCTGACACACTGACCGGTTGTGGCATTTTCTATCAGTTTCTGTTTGATGTAGAGGTGGGGTTTAACACTCTGAGCTGGGCTTTTTACATCATCCCCACTCTGCTTGGGGTTAATATCCTGACCTTTCTATTCGCGCAGTTTGACCGATATTTTGCTGTGTGCCATCCCTACATATACGGTCGCTTCATCACCACAAAGGTTGTCATCTGTGTGAACGCCTACAGCTGGGTTCACATGTATTGCCAGGGGCTTCTCCAACACCTGTTGCCTAGATCTAAACTCTCACATATGGTCATTTATATCAGAATGAGTATATTTGTCATAATCTTTATCAAAGTATCTTTGACTGTCAAACTGTTCTTCGTGGCCAGATACCAGCTGCTCCGTGAGCCTCCAGGCCCAGAGAGAGACAGTAAGAAAGAGTCTTTGCTGGTCATAATAGTCGTAGTTTTGTTTTTCCTGCTCTTCTGGTGTCCAAGCATGCTCTACACGATTGTTGTCACACTGATAAGAAAACACGTCTTCTTCAGAAACGATGCATATAACCCTATGAAAATCCTATCCAGGACCAACGCTCTGTGCACTCCTTCACTGTACCTGTGGGCGAGCCCCTCACTCAGAGCGGCTGTGTGGAAAACTGTGTGGAGTAAAATCTGCTGCCGCAAAACAAACACACGGTTGGTAACACTTTTGTAAAGACACAAACCTTTAGATAATTACGTTTAATTGCTTAGAAGATAAAGAGATGTTTTTTGCTCCACATACATGGCATGATGGGAACATATCTGTGGGGGATTTGTTTTTTTGTATGCAAAATAACAAATAATCTATTGCTCCAGCAATAGGCCTATTTATTAAACACTAAAGTGGTAATTTTTGTTTTTGTCAGGTCTAGAAAAGTTTTGAAGAAGGATCTCGCCATGAGGTTTGTGAAATTATTTTTTTAAGTGTTTAACTTAGCCACACGCCAAACCTTTCCGTCAATTAGCAGAATCATTTAAATTTGCCTATTTGTATTAACTTTATTGTGTAATTTGGAGTGATTCTAGAAGAATGTTTTCTGTTTAATTGGTATTTAAGAAATGAAAATAGCAAGCAATTGTGTTTCTTTTAGCCTGATGTTTGTTTTGGTTGCTTTTTGTCTTGCAGGATGTGATTTATGATTTATGGATGGAATATTTATAATGAAACACAATCTCCACCACTGAGACATCGCAAAGACTCCAAAATAAACGATATAAAATTACAGGATCTCCTTTTTAATAGCTGGATGCGGAGGCATTTCCCTCCGTCATATGTCAATGTATGCTGTTCTTTAATAACGCATGTCGGTGATTTTTTTTTTCTGGAGCTATCAGTAGATCAGCATTTGTTTTTTTCTAATGTCCTATTTATTGTCACTTTTATTTTGACTGAGAACGGTTCTCGATGCTTTGCAGACCCTGCAACCTCCCCTCGACCCCTCGGTTTGAAGTTGGCGGAAACTTTTAAATCTAACTAAAAACTATTATTTTAACTGCTTCTTTTAATTAACCAGTTCGGTGTATCGATGTGGAATCTTTCAGTTAGTTTCTGTGGCACTTCGTAATCTGCATCATGAACGGTGCTCTAAAAGAAAAAACAAAAACAAAAAAAACATTTACTTTATTACTGTTATTATTATTATTATTTTTTTTTTATTTTTTTTTTTTTTACGAGCAATAATGTAGTGAGCTACCTGTATAATTATGGCTGATCAATAATTTTGGTCCAGAGATGACAAACGTTTCTCTTGTATATTCGAAATATTTAGTTAGTTAAAGCACACAATAGGAGATCAGAATCACTCCTAGCCTCAATTGCTTTTTGAAATAACAGGTTTTGCTTTTTAAAGCTGAAGTCTGTAAGTTTTTAAAAATCACTTTTTTGTCATATTGGCTAAAACTGTCCCTATGCCCAGACAGCAGTACATGTGATATGTAACCTGTGAAAAAAAACTGCTTCAATTGGTCCCGCCTACTGCCTGTATTTCAATCTGGAAAGAAAGACGAGTCAAAACAACCAATCACAGCCAGAGGAGCGTCTGATGGAGTGTCAATCACAGCTCACACACGCTGAATCCCGCCCCCCCCCCCCCCCCCCCCCCCCCCCCCCTTCTGGTCGCATGCGGTAGCCGCGCAGATGCTGTGAGAGGGGTGGAGCTTGGAGGTGGGGCATGAGGGAAGCAGAGAGGGTGGGGGAGTGGAGTGAAACCTGTTTTTCTTCAAATTTTCAGTCGAAGTCTGCTCTCTCCTCAATGTTACAGACTGCAGCTTTAAGACGTAAGACTGAACGTAGACTAAAATGTGTGTAACGAAATGTTAAAGAACAAAAGCGAAAATAAATGGGCATGTCTTCACTCCTCTATTTCATAAAACTGAAATGAAACTACTAGGGAATTGTTGAGATGCTTAAGATTAGAAAGGCCTATTCAGATGGTATTGGCATCAAAACACAAAGGTCTTTGCTATAGTTAGGGCTGGCTTCCTTTAACTTAAATATGAAATATAACTTTAGAGTGGAAAATTTGCACGTGACAGTGAACAGAAGAAAGATAAAGAAACACATGAGAGTGAGGGGAAAAATGGCAGTAGGCCTACTTAAGACCCGCAACTTCAAGTGACAAATGGGGAAATGGAATGTGATAGAATATTAGTTTTCCTTGAAACATATTTAGCTATTTAAACACGACAGACTGCTTTCTGCTTTCTGACTGCTCACTACATGGAAATGGGAACAAAAATAACCTGTAATAGCTTTTGACGCTTTTCTCAAAATACGTTTTACTAGTAGGACTATTTCTTCACCAAAATGATTAATTGCCAGGGAGGCAGCTGATCATTCAGCGTCTTGTAAATAAACGCATGACGCTGTGCATCATTTCCCGCCCATTCAATACACAGAGATCTAATCCTTCTTCCTTTTTGGTTATGTAAAAAAAAAAAAAAAAAAAAAAAAAAAATCGTTTCTTAGCAAACCTGCGGTTTTTTTTTTTTTAAAGGATTCTATATTCTTTACATTTTTATTTGTAAAAATCTTCTCAAAATGCTTGGATCTTATCCAATTTTAGAGATAAAAATTAAGATTACATTCGGTTTTATAATGGTTGTCTTTCAGATCCCAGGTTGCCCAACTGACTCGTATATTGCTTCTGTTTAGTTCGACTTCCCCTTTCTTTATTTCGTAAATGTAAAAAAAAAGAATGATAATATAGCCTACCTAAATCGTGTTTTTTTTGTGTGTGTGTTGAAGCAACGTATTTTCATAAATGGCGGAAATTGTTATAGAGGTTTTCCTGTTTTACACGAAGACTGACTAATTAGATTATATATTATCACTGCAACTTTGTATTAGGTTTTATTTCTAATCAAAACACCATTTGGGCCCTTTGACTTAAATATGTCAGGTCGCAACCCCTGATCAAACTGTTTTAGACACGCCATCATCCAGTGAAATTATTTTTTTCTTGAGCCATCCAGCTTTTCCCAAACCCTATCAGTAGAATGTAAAAAAATAACTAAATTAAAATGTATTTTCTTACTAAATGCGTAAAAGAAACAAACAAAAAACAAGATGCTCGAACTTAATAAAGACCATGTATTGAATTGAATAGCACTTCATTAGTAATTCGCCATTCCCTGAAGCATGGTTAAATGCTGCATAATAACCAAGTCGATGTATATAAATGAAACATTCTTCATCAGCTTAGACTCCCCGTTTTAACTTTACATAAAGTAAATTCTAAAAGCCTTTTCTTTTTAAAGTATCGAAACATTATCAGAACCAACAGAAGGTTATCATTTCAGCGAATTTGTTTCAGCACTGGACAGCGACCTGGCCGCTAATTTGGCGTGTTTTGTTCCCCCCAACATTAAGGTGACTGAACACAATAATTAGTAATGCATACATGTTGACAAGCGAATCTAATCCCTCAACACCAGCAGGATTAGATCTACATCTATAAAACAGACGCGATGTTTTTGCTTTGGTGGCAGATCATTTGGGGCGGCTTTCGCTGTACCTCCCCATTATGACCCTGTCCACCAATGTGACTTTTGTTCCTCTGTGCGTTGACTTTGACTCACCGGGTGACTACTTTCTTTTCATTTTTCACATCCTAGCGGGGATCAGCACCGTGCTTGTTGCGGGCTCCGTGGTCTGCGGCATAATTTCCACTCGGGCTCTTTTAATCCAGAATCGCTTTATATTTATGTTAAACACCAGCATCTCTGACACACTGACTGGATGTGGCATTTTCTACCAGTTTCTGTTTGATGTAAGGGAAGATTATCCTTCTAAAAACGGGAGTTACTATATTTTACCATCTCTTCTCGGGGTTAACATCATTACGTTTTTGTTTGCTCAGTTTGACAGATATTTTGCAGTTTGCCATCCATTCTTTTATGCTCGTTTTATCTCCACAAAGGTTGTTATCTGTGTGAGCGTCTATACCTGGGTGCATGTCTATGGTCAGTTGGTCCTCGAGCGTCTGGTCCCACTGTCTAAAGCTATGGAGATTGCAGTGTACAGCAGAATAAGCATTTTTATAATTATTATACTCAAAGTTTCTATGACTATTAAACTCTTTGTTGTTGTCAGATACCAGCTTCTCCGAGAGCCTCCAGGACCAGAGAAAGACAACAAGAAAGAGTCCCTGTTGATCATAATAGTGGTAGTTGTGTTTTTCCTGCTTTTCTGGGGCCCAAGCTTATTCTTCTCAATTCTGTCATCACTGATAGGGAGACACAGGTTATTTAGAAATGATGCAGTCAATCCTCTGAAAATCCTATCAAGGACCAACGCTCTGTGCACTCCTTCACTATACCTGTGGGCAAGCCCCTCACTCAGAGCAGCTGTGTGGAAAACTGTGTGGGGTAAAATCTGCAAAAGACGGAAAATGTTGTTTGGTATCTTAGTTTAAAACGCTATTAGAAAATTAAATTCTGGTATCGGATGAAATTTATTGGTGCAAAAGAATCCTTATTTCCCCTTTTCACTTTAGGGTCTACTTGAAAAGTCACTGTGATGCTTTTACTTTCAAACTGATTGTAGTTTCTTATGTCAGATAACTCCCTTTCAAATCCAGCTCTGTTTTACTGAAACTTAATGACAGTTTTGCTATAAATGGCTTTTAAACAAAACTAAATTAATTTCAAATGTTAGCAACACTGGAAAAAAATCTAAATCTAGATAAGTAATCTTTTCTTAAAATAATTGCATTTAATCTTGAATTGAGGAGGTAAAGGAGACTTTTGTCAATGGAACAAGACAATTTACACTTAAAATAAGTAAACACAATGGCATTGCTTTATTTCAAGTGCATTTTATCTAAATATGTTGTTTTAAGAGTTAAAAATACCAATTCCATTGGCAGATCATCTTATTAACCTACTCAACGTGAGGGTACCGCTAAATAAACTGAATTTAAGAAATTTTTACTTTTTCTAGATTAATGATTTTCCAGTGTGGTCTAAGTAAATCTTTTTACATTGATTTCATGTGCAAAGAGTAAAAAAGCCACATCTGTACTTGGTATTTGCTGGAGTTAATCCCATCAAAGAAAGGCAACTGCAGTCAGTCTGCTGCTGCCCACAAGAGACTTTTTGGCATGAAATTAGTGTAAGTAAAAAAAATGTGTAGGCATCATGTGTATGACAAGAGAATTTGATAAACACTGGTCTGCTGGGGCTCTTTAATTTTGTTCATTTCTTTTTCTTTATACATGTCCCATTTAACTTTTAGTTGTCTTTAACTTTAAGATGTGTATAAAGAATAAATAATTGTATTTATCTTTTGCTTAAAACTGAAACATGGTCTAAAATTATAATAGAACGAAAAATGTTCACATCAATTTCACATGACCTTTACCTTTTAATTTTAACATTTAACGAGCTCTCAAAGCCGAAATTTTCACTACTGCATTAACCTCACTTTGCAAGTTTATAGCTGCAATTATCTGAACAATATTTAAACAAATGCAATAAAACAGATTTGTTTAGCTTATTTTTGCCAGACAAAGCTGCAGGTTTTTACTTATACCAGTCATCGTCATTAAACCAATGAGCTTGCCAAACACTGCAACTGATAAATCTATAGCAAATATATCAACATGACAGTAGAAATTAAACACCAATTTTTATATGGCCAAAATATGGTCAAAAATGGAAACAAACACGTAGGTAAATAACAGAGGACACACAAACTGGATGTCAACTGACATAGAAGGTTATTATAAAATATTTATATGACTCTATTAACACTATTTATAATGAGGTTGATAAAACATGCTGCCATAGATCACCTGTTCGCCTGGCAGAACTCCTGCACATATTGCGTATCTACTGTTTGTGTCTGAGGTATTATTTTGGCTACAGCTTCTCTGCACCTGGCAAAGCCTCGTTTTTTACTTGCTGAACACTGGAGTCATAAAAGCATAGATTACCACCTGTTCCATCAGCATTAATGGCTTTCTGCCCTCCATAAACTCAGATCCAAATTCCTCTTTCATTTTCTGCAGAAAAATTTCATTGGTGCAGTTTTTGAAGAGGGCATGGTCTTTTACTCCTTCCAGGGTCAATGGGCCATCTTATCTCCACACACCATCACTCACTTCTAACCTGCCCTTAGTTTAATGTCTTTATTTTGACTCCACCATCTCCTTGGATGTTAAACAGACTGTCCACCAAGTCATCCTTTCCTGTGTCCGTGACCACCAAGGAGAAGGAGACCAAGGAGGCAATGCTTTGCCATCATCAGCTGAGGAGGCTCCCCGCCTTCTTTATATCATACTACAGTTGAAATAAATAAATATTGTAACATTATAATATTGTTATAATATTATAACAAATACTATATCATTATTATTTGTTGATATAGGATGTAAATCGCCAGGTTAGTCCAGCACATCAAAGCTTCTCTGATACTTCTATGGGTGATGGGCTGTTTGCTCTTTTGTCTGTATCTTCTCCAAGTCACTCAATGAAGATGAGAACTTTCGCTGCCAGCAGACTCATATATCAGGCTGGATTGTACCCACAGCCACCATTTTAGAACTCCTTACTATTTCTGTTTTAAAATAGGCCTATCCTCTTGCAGATTTCTTGACAGTAAACATTCGTAAATTGGCTCAAACTACATTTCGAGCTTCATATAAGGCAGTTATATATATATATATATATATATATATATATATATATATATATATATATATATATATATATATATATATATATATATATATATATATATATATATATATATATATATATATATATATATATATATATATATATATATATATATATATATATATATATATATAGGCCTAAATATGCTCAAATCAAAAACGATATGGTTCTTAGTGATCATATCGCCCTCTGGTGGAAACTCTGCACTTCTTCTTGTATATATACCCCTTTTCCACAACGTGAAAAACGTGTGTTGCCCCTTCTCAGTTTCAATTGTTCTTATTTTTTCCCATTCAAAACTTGAGGCAGGGGTTTGTTTTTATGATATTGAATATATAGAAATATTTTTTGTTTTGTTAATGTTGTTTATTAATAAATGCGTTCTTGTCATCTTGTGATTGAAGCCCCCATGAAAAAATGCTATATTATGAACCAAATTTCAAGTTCTACAGATTAAATGTTGTTTCATTTAAATGCTTATCACGATTGAATTATGTGTCTTAAGTTAGAAAATAGATGAGAAGAAAGTAGTTGTCTACAAAATAAACAAAAAGTAGTGCACAGACTAAAGACTAAAGTCTACTTCGGTCTGAAGTGGATTCAGAATTGGATTGCAGGAATATGTTTCGATCTGAACTATTCAACTGTACTTTAGTTTGTATGTCCGCAGCCCTACAAGTTGTAATGCAAAACATCTTACCATCACCTCCAGAGCAGCTTCTCAGTGTAATCCATTGATAGCTTTCCACACAACATAAGATTTTTCAAGTATAGTCTGAAACATATTTGATCTATTGGCTCTATTCTATTTGATCAGAACATACTATATTTCATTACTTAATAACCTGTGGAAGCCATAAAGTCAAATTTAAGCCAAAGATGTTCACAAGGTCTTTCAGGCATTGTTGCATCTTGGGATTTTATGCACATCACAATGTTTGATCAAAGGTTCACATGGATTTTTCAATACACAAGGCCTCACTCCCAAATACAGCAGCAAATGATTCACTCTAAGAGAATATGGCTCTAACTTAAATGGACTGCTTCAATTATTAACAAGTAATTGAAAGAGGTTGCATTCTAATCTAATGACCATGTTTCAACTTGTGAATTTATTAACTAGAAAAATTAAGTTGGATCGACATAATTGAGTTACCGGTTACAAAATTGATGCAATAAGGTAGCCAGGGATGGGTTAAATGCAGAGGCAAATTTCTCCAATGGGAGATCAATAAAAAGAAAAGTTTTATTATGCCTCAATGAATTTATCCTAGATACATCTGTCAATGTGATGCTATTAACTTACTTATTCTCCAACAAAACCTTTACAGAATGGCTAAAATGAAGAAAGTTGGTATCTGTAAATTTATGTGTGGCTGAACCAAAAAGGACAGCAAATTCTTTTTTATTTGATTTAAAAAAACAAATATGAATTTAAATGTAGATTAACTATATCTCCCCTTTTACCATCACACAGATATGGAAGAACGAATTGACATAAACCCTGAGGAGTTTATCTCCTGTGGCTTCCCTGAGCGTATATAACACTGTCTGTGTCTGAGCTTCATTAATGATGCTCCTGTCCAACATGACAGACTCTGCAGCAGCTGCAGCAGGAGTTCCTCTGGCTGTGGACTTCAGCAGCCCTGAGCACTACCTCATCTTCATCTTTCAGATCTTATTTGCCACTACAACAGTCCTGGTAGCAGGGACGGTGGTGATCGGGATCTCAGCAACCAGAGCGCTCCGCCTTCAGAATCGCTTCATTTTCATGCTAAACACCAGCATCTGTGACACTTTGGTGGGCTTCTCTGTGTATTATCTGGGCCTGTTTGATGTTCAGGAGGGCTATCCATCCAGAAACGGGACATATAACGCCTTACCATCACTGTTAGGGATCAACATACTGACTTTTCTGTTTGCTCAGTTTGACAGATATTTTGCTGTGTGTTATCCATTTGTCTACAGTCGTTTTATAACAAGGCCTGTTGTGATAGGACTGAATATTTACTGCTGGGTGTACAATGCCGCCCACCTGCTGGCGAGGAACATGCTGCCAATCTCCAAAGCAATGCAGCTTTATGTTTTCAGCATTGTCTTCTTACAGCTCATAGTGGTCACCAAAGTGGTCATGACCATCAAACTTTATGTCATAGCTAAGTATCAGCTGGAGAGGGACCCCCCAGGTCCTGACAGAGAGAGCAAGAAGGAGTCACTGAAGATCATTATTTTCGTTGTAATAAGCTTCTTGGCGCTGTGGTGCCCCTCTTTCGTGAATATTACCATCAAATTTTTCACAGGAGGGGGGCTGGTATTCAGAAACGAGGCCATGAACCTTTTTGCCATCTTGGCCCGTTTGAACGCCGTGTGCACTCCCTCTGTTTACATCTGGGGGAGCCCAGCTTTGCGGAAGGCCTCGGTTAGGACAGTGTGGGGGCGGGTGTGCCCTCGATGCCAGAGGAAAGTGGGTCATGAAAAATAAATGGATCTTTATTTGACTTAATTTCAGGTCATCATTTTTTAGGACAGGTCTTTGCAATAGGAAGCAATTAATAAGCATTGTTGATAAAAATTAATTTGATTAAAAAGGTTTTTCTCATTAAAGCTCTGATTCATTCGTCCAAACGCGGCTCTGACTGAAAGCAAATCCTAAGGTTAACAGAGACTTTGGTAGCCTTAAAAGTATAAAACCAGTTTAATTTTTCTTTAATTAAAATTGGAATCTTTGTCTATTCAGTGCAATGATGGGCCCACATATCAAAAGACATAAGCACGCTCAGAAAAAGTATTGTTTTGCCTAATGCTTACTCATTTTTCTAACTGAGTTGGACAAAATGCATAATTTCAATAACTGAGAGAACATTTTAAAAAGGCTGAGGATGGAATAACCTATGGTTAACTTGATTTCAATTGTGCTTGAAATAATGACAAAAATGTCTATAGGTCTATTTTTAAAATGAGCTCGCATTTTACAAAAAGTTATTATAAGTGTTCAAAAGTCCACACATTCCTTATTCATTATTATTTTATTTTAACTTTGCATTGTTTTAATGACCTCTTCTAATAATGAAGTTTCCATCTTTTTATATGACAACCAAATGTCAGAGCTTTTTAAAAAGTTGTGCCTGATTAAAATCCCTCCAGCTTGATTATACAAAAGTAACCCTGTTAAGCTTTCATTGCAGTCGCATTTGTCTGCTAATATAAAGCATCTCTGGCTGGTTATCTCTCTCATGTAGAGAGAAAATGTAAAAGAAAAAGAAGATTAAAACAATATAAGGAATCAAATTTTTCATTGCAAAAACACTTAACAGAAGATGCAACAAAATAAAAATATTTGTAAACGGTGTATAATATATGCTGGTGAAGATTCTCAGTCATCCAGGTCATAGTCATTCCAAAAAAGTAACAAAACAATCCACCGGAACCTGTTCTAAGTTTTAAGATGTTTTATTTTCCATCCAGAAAGCTTTTTCAATTCAGAATGTGTATAATATAACAGAATGAAGACGTTATAGTAAATAAAACAAAACTTTAAATGTTTAGCCAGTCATTAAGTAAAAAACATTTAAACTGGTTTCATCCCTAATAAAAGAAGCACAATGACACTCGTGTTAGTCTCTCACATTTTTTTTAAATTGTGCTCAAAACCCTTGAACCTTTCTTACACTGAAAAAAATAATGCAACTGCTTTTGGCATTTCCTTAATCACATTTAACAATTGTGTTAAAGTAACTAAATATGATTAAGTGAATGCCAAAAAATGGTTGCATTATTTTTTCAGTGTGTCATTACAGCTACACCATTTTTATCTTAGTGTAAAGACCAGTACAAATGGGTGCCTAATTGTGGAGTAGGTGTTTTACAAACAGAAAAAGGGTGACATGCATCCGTGTTCAGTCGTCATAACGAAATGCTTTGAAAAAAATCACCTTTCCTCCTTTTTAACTATGCACATACAGACTGACATGTCTTTATTATTCTTTGCTAAATCTCTCAGTCTAAAACAGGTTTGAGAAAGAACATCTATTAGCAACTATGCCACTGATTCTCGATTATATAATGTGGTATTTGGTTTGGCTATTCTAACACTGTAATATGCTTTAAAGCAAACCATTCCATTATATATCTGTTTGTATGAATGTTTCTTATCTTTGAATATTAATTTCCATCCCAGCGTCAAGAGTTTTAAGAACTGTAAACTGTTTATTTTCTACTATCTGGTACCTATAACTACATATCTTTCTATAAACTCTGACCAGCATCCAGTCCTTGAAGAGAAGCATCCCCAAAGCATTATGCTGCCACTACAACACCTCTCTCTGGGAATGTGTGTTCAGGGTTATATGCAATCTTATCTCCCCCAACATTTCTCTGTCTTTTAACAACTACTTTGATTTTACATTGTTGTTTGTTCATACATTTTCCACCTACTTTGTGGATCTCTGTTCATAGTTTCTTCAGAGTTACCATAGGCCTCTTGGCTGGTTCTGTGATTATTGTTTTATAAACTGTTTCATATGTCTCCACACTTCTCTCCATAATCCGCTGCATGTCTGAGATGAAATTGCAAATTTAGGCTACTTTCTTGTAAGATGAATTCTGAGATTGTAGCACTGGATTTGTATTTGAGTAAAGGCGGATGAATCCACATGCACACCACACTTTAAATAAAGAATAAAATGCAACTGGTTGTTGCATGATTAAATGTGACAAAGTTCAAGTTCAATGACAACTTTTGCCACTGGGGCTGAAGAGTAACCAACAAAAAACCTCTCTGAGGGTTATCTCCTGTGGCTTCCCTGAGCGTATATAACACCGTCTGTGTCTGAGCTTCATTAATGATGCTCCTGTCCAACATGACAGACTCTGCAGCAGCTGCAGCAGGAGTTCCTCTGGCTGTGGACTTCAGCAGCCCTGAGCACTACCTCATCTTCATCTTTCAGATCTTATTTGCCACTATAACAGTCCTGGTAGCAGGGACGGTGGTGATCGGGATCTCAGGAACCAGAGCGCTCCGCCTTCAGAATCGTTTCATTTTCATGCTGAACACCAGCATCTGTGACACTTTGGTGGGCTTCTCTGTGTATTATCTGGGCCTGTTTGATGTTCAGGAGGGCTATCCATCCAGAAACGGGACATTCGGCATTTTAAGGGATCTCTTAGGGATCAACATACTGATTTTTCTGTTTGCTCAGTTTGACAGGTATTTTGCTGTGTGTTATCCATTTGTCTACAGTCGTTTTATAACAAGGCAGGTTGTGATAGGACTGAATATTTACTGCTGGGTGTACAATGCCGCCCACCTGCTGGCGAGGAACATGCTGCCAATCTCCAAAGCAATGCAGCTTTACGTTTTCAGCATTGTCTTCTTACAGCTCATAGTGGTCACCAAAGTGGTCATGACCATCAAACTTTATGTCATAGCTAAGTATCAGCTGGAGAGGGACCCCCCAGGTCCTGACAGAGAGAGCAAGAAGGAGTCACTGAAGATCATTATTTTCGTTGTAATAAGCTTCTTGGCGCTGTGGTGCCCCTCTTTCGTGAATATTACCATCAAATTTTTCACAGGAGGGGGGCTGGTATTCAGAAATGAGGCCACAAACCTTTTTGCCATCTTGGCCCGTTTGAACTCGGTATGCACCCCCACCGTGTACATCTGGGGGAGCCCAGCTCTGCGGAAGGCCACGATGAGGACAGTGTGGGGGCGGGTGTGCCCTCGATGCAGCAGGAGGTACGGTATGAAGAAAAAAACTAATAAACCATTAGACTACATAGCAAAACTTCTATGAATATGCTGAATAAACCAATTAAAATTGGCATGCACTAATAGCCTTATCCATATTTATGAAACAAAACTGAACAGAAATAACATTCACTCTGTTCTTCAGTGGAGAGAAATAGCTTCAGCCTAAATTTAATATCAAATTAGTTTTGATCATAATTGTTCTTAAACTCTGATTTGTTTTTACTCATATTTTTATTTTATTTTTATTTTGCTTTCTCCAGAGTTGGTTCCTGTCCAAAGGCAGATCCCGGAAAGGTGATGAGATAATCCAAATTTGTTTTTACAATGTGAGGCAACCAGTCGAACACCAACCCAAAGGCAATAACCAAAGAAACTTCTTTTTTTTTTTTTTTTCTTTTTCAGAAACCCAGTTAAACAAACATATAGGTTGATGATTGCTTTTATACAGTCTAATATTCTCAAACCTTTATTTTAGTTTATAGTGTGATTTTTTCCAAACAGCTGAGTGCATCTGTGTTTGATGCATATATTTGTCAAGTTTCATGTCTGGTTCACAGATTATTCTTTTTTTACTCCCAGTCTTATCTGTCTTGTTGAAATACTTGTTAGGATGTTTAATCAAGGTATTTTTGTTGATGAGAAAATCATGATGGTATTGAAAAATATGTATCTCTATTGCTATTATTTACATCTGGCTTTATTTATATTTACGACTAAGGGGATAAGAATAAATCATTTGTTTGGAAATTCTATGTATTTCAGCCAAATTATCTATAGAAAAATAGAAAAACGTAACTTCCTGTAGCAGATTTCTTGAAGATTCTTCTCATAATATAATGAAATAAAAACATCCCTCTTTCAAATTTAGATGAGCTTTTTGCTAAATAATAATGCTACTATAAGAATTAAAATGTTAATCAAAAATATTAATGTATGAGAACCCTTCTGCAAATAATTCTATTTTGTTTGTCTATTTACTTTGTATTTTTCAGTTATAGGCTGCACATCTGATATCTATCATGTCATACCACATCAATTAACATGTTTTGTGGAAAAGGACTTAAATAGTTAATTGTATAAAACGTATTATAAAAGCAAACGTATCTACAAAATACTTTTTCTGATGTTTTCCTTCATTCAAAACCTAAAAAAACTTTCATAGCTATAATCGAAGTGATAAAATGCTTGTCATTAGAGGATAACAAATAACAGCGAAAAGATTTGTTATGACAAAATTATGAGTTATGATTAGGAAAATTGTATATTTGTATTATATATAGAATATAACATGTACAGGTGCTGGTCATAAAATTAGAATATCATGAAAAAGTAGATTGATTTCAGTAATTCCATTTAAAAAGTGAAACTTGTATATTATATTCATACATTACATACAAACTCATATATTTCAGATGTTTATTTTGTTTAATTTTGATGATTACAAATGACAACAAATGAAAATCTCAAATTCATCATATCAGAAAATTAGAATATTACTGAAGACCAATAAAAACAAAGGATTTATAGAAATGTTGGCCAACTGAAAAGTATGAACATGAAAAGTATGAGCATGTACAGCACTCAGTATTTAGTTGGGCCTCCTTTGGCCTGTATTACTGCAGCAATGCGGCGTGGCATGGAGTCGATCAGTCTGTGGCACTGCTCAGGTGTTATGATAGCCCAGGTTGCTCTAATAGTGGCTTTTAGCTCTTCTGAATTGTTGGGTCTGGTGTATTGCATCTTCTTCTTCACAATACCCCATAGATTTTCTATGGGGTTAAGGTCAGGAGAGTTTGCTGGCCAATTAAGAACAGGGATACCATGGTCCTTCAACCAGGTACTGGTAGCTTTGGCACTGTGTGCAGGTGCCAAGTCCTGTTGGAAAATGAAATCTGCATCTCCAAAAAGTTGCTCAGCTGCAGGAAGCATGAAGTGATCTAAAACTTCCTGGTATGTGGCTGCGTTGACCCTGGACCTCAGAAAACACAATGGACCAACACCAGCAGATGACATGGCACCCCAAACCATCACTGACTGTGGAAACTTTACACTGGACTTCAAGCAACGTGGATGAAGTGCCTCTCTTCTTTTCCTCCAGACTCTGGGACCTTGATTTCCAAAGGAAATGCAAAATTTACTTTCATCAGAGAACATGACTTTGGACCACTCACCAGCAGTCCAGTCCTGTTTCTCTTTAGCCCAGGCAAGACGCTTCTGACGCTGTCTGTGGTTCAAGAGTGGCTTGACACAAGGAATGCGACAGCAGAAACCCATGTCTTTCATACGTCTGTGTGTGGTGGTTCTTGAAGCACTCACTCCAGCTGCAGTCCACTCTTTGTGAATCTCCCCCACATTTTTGAATGGGTTTTGTTTCACAATCCTCTCCAGGGTGCGGTTATCTCTCTTGCTTGTACACTTTTTTCGACCACATCTTTTCCTTCCCTTCGCCTCTCTATTAATGTGCTTGGACACTGAGCTCTGTGAACAGCCAGCCTCTTTAGCAATGACCTTTTGTGTCTTGCCCTCCTTGTGCAAGGTGTCGATGGTCGTCTTTTGGACAACTGTCAAGTCAGCAGTCTTCCCCATGATTGTGTAGCCTATAGAACTAGACTGAAAGACCATTTAAAGGCTTTTGCAGGTGGTTTGAGTTAATTAGCTGATTAGAGTGTGGCACCAGGGGCCATCAATTTTGAACCTTTTCACAATATTCTAATTTTCTGATATGATGAATTTGAGATTTTCATTTGTTGTCATTTGTAATCATCAAAATTAAACAAAATAAACATCTGAAATATATGAGTTTGTATGTAATGTATGAATATAATATACAAGTTTCACTTTTTAAATGGAATTACTGAAATCAATCTACTTTTTCATGATATTCTAATTTTATGACCAGCACCTGTATGTATAATGTAAATAATATATACAATTTTATGATTATCCAGTTTTAGAGAAGAAAAACAAGACATTTATGATTGGAATGTTACTTCAGACAATAAAGAAGAAACCCTGTTGAAACAGAACCCTGGGCATAAAGTAAAAAGCATGTTTATGAGGTTTGTTAGTCAGATATAATTAGTTGAAAATGGCTGTAAATAAGCAATACAGACAAGAAAATCTGTTCCAAATGTCTCTCTAAAATGTAGATTAAATCAAATGGCGAGAAAGAAATGACTTCAAGTTTACATTTGTTTTCAATTACATTTCAAAGATTTCATCAAGATGTAACACCAAGAATATTGCTGCTCAGTATTTTGTAGGAGGTTTATCCGGTTTAAACCTCAGACAGTGACTAAAACTATTTAAGTGTCCTGGAAAAACTGTCAGCCAAATGACCTTTATTTGCTCCAATGAATTTAGAATGCAGGACTGCTTATCTGAAATTCCATCACTACAGAAACAAATTACTAATACAAGAGAAAATACAACTCATAATTTCTCTCTAGATTAAGCTGGGTGGTGTCCATGGTGAGAATGATGTAATGCATTTTACATAGACTTCACACAAACTAAACCAAATGTTCAGCTTAACATGTCCAGCTATCAGGCGCCCGCATGTGTGCCCCAACCCCAGACCTGGATCCAGGGTGGGGCCAGGGCGGTGTCATACCGGGCTACATCACGGTCCATGATTTAACTCTCTCCATAAGGGTTTTCTGAGCTGCTCTTATTCTCACCCATCACCTAGAAACTTTTCGCCATGGGAGACCCTACCAGGGGCATAATGCCCTGGGCAACATAGCTCCTAGGATCATTCGGGCACTCAAACAACCCCACCTCGTTAAGGTGGCAGCTCGCAGGGTTATATAAGGATAACATCTATTTGGTATTGTTATATGATCAATGCTTTATGCTCGACATGTTAAAGCTTAGAATACTAGTTGGATTGAAAAAACTAGGACACCTCTTAAATGAATTCATGAATTCTCTTTTCTTTTTAATGTAATATAATTACACTACAACCCAAAACACAATAAACCAATAAATACAGTTTCCAGCAGAGGAAAAATTAAAGACACCTTAATTCCTACTATGTGTTACAAATGTTTCCTCTTTGAATACCTACCGTAAAAGTTAAACCTATGCACCTCTAATTCTGATTTAAAATCGCTGAGCTTTCATATTAACACTAGCAAGGAGCATGCTGTAGTTTACAGGACTGCATTTGGCATCTCAAAGTTTTCTTTTAAGTCAAAATTGCGTAAATGGCCCAGACCTGGGCATGTAGGGAGTCATTTTTAATGTCCTCCGATTGAAGACCTTAAATGTAACAGTATAGTCTCAACCAGTAACACACTTCCACATAACAGTTAGAATCTGTTGCAGGTTTAAGGTGCCTCATTACAAAGATTATTCCAACAGTTATAAATTCTGAGTGTTTTCTTACAACCACAAAAATAAAATTTGAAGTATATCTGAGTTCTTGTTGAAATCATGTTTTTTGCTGCCTGGATGAAATGCAGCCTACTTCCTCTTCAGATTGGTCTTGAAAAGAAATGACATTGGTTTACCAAAAAAATCAAAAGCACTGTGATCTAATAATAGTAATAAAAATAAAAGCAATGCACAATACCAACAACAGTATCAGTAATGTTAGTAATATATTAATATTGATGTTATTGTTATAAATATGGTAGTAGGATTTTTCAACAAAGCTGTTTTATGCCACAACTATAGGGGGAAGTTTTTTGTTTGGATCATTATACTAGAGTTTCCCAGCTTGTCTCAATCCTTCCCTGTTTTCAAAGTCTATACATTTTTCTGGTATTCTGAAAGCAGTTAACATCAATGCAATTCATTGAATCTATGAACTGTTCAGTGGTTTAAAGTAGAAGGTGAAAAACCAAACAGTTTGATTATTCTGTGATTTATAATTGGTCAAATCAATCAGTATTTTTATGTACTAAGTTTGACCTCTGAAACATCCATCCATCCCTTTTCCATCATGCTTATCCCTGTTGGGGTGGTGAGGGGTGCTGGTGCCTATCTCCAACTTTCTACTGGCAAGAGGCGAGATACACCCTGGACAGGTCGCCAGTCCATCACAGGGCAACACAGAGACAAACAGGACACACATCGGTTCACACACACACACTCACACCTAAGGAGAATTTGGAGAAGCCAGTTAACCTAACAGTCATGTTTTTGGACTGTGGGAGGAAGCCAGAGTACCTGGAGAGAACCCACGCATGCTCAGGGAGAACCTCTGAACCTGTATCATTTATTATTGTGCACTACAAAATTTGTTCATCCATTTTCAAAAGCAGTGCGTGTTTTATTGCTTTGCATGATTCTGTAAAAAAAAAAGAGCTTCATTTGGCAGGATTTTGACTTTTCTAGCTTTTTTAGTTCTTCTTTGCCCAATTTTCTCCTTATAGAGGTCCTAGCACTAGGTTGGCAGTTCATATATTGTTTTTCATTTGCATCAGCATGATTTCCTCACCTGTATTGAGGTAACAACAAATTAGGTATTGAAATGATAGAATGAAAACTGAAAATGATACCTGTCTGCTATAATAAAAAATGCATGAGTTTAAATTCCTAGAAACTGATTTTTGAACAGCATGTAATCATTAATGATATGAGTGACTCATAAGAAAATGTTTAGAGTGATTTTTGGACAACATTTGAAGCCATGTTGTACCGTGTTGACAAAGTGGGGGATTTACTAAATGCATATTTGTTATGAATATTTTTCTCAGAATCTATCATACAAAAATTATTTGATGGGTTTCTCTTTAAATGAGAGTAAAGCTGTGAAACAGAATTGTATTTATTGGTGTGTTAATGTTTATCTATATGCATTTTCTGGAAAAATATGGAAATCAAAATTAGGATTTAAGACCTAAAATGAATAAAAAATGATGGTAAGACTTAAAATTCAAATCCCCGGAAAGCTTCCATCCAATCTGTCTAACTACGGACAATGTGGCAACGTTAAAGAAGTGCCAACATCTATATAAGGATCTATATAAATACTTATTAAATTAGTGATGTTTATTTCTGAGTCTCGGACTGTGCTTCTGTTTGAGATATTAACAAAATCTATTTTGTTAGTGTTCGGACATTTTTCCCCACAAGCAGGTCTTTACAGCAAAACCAACATGATTCTAACACGTTATTGACCTTTGAATATATATATAGGGTTTCGCTTAGAATTAGTCAAAAGGGAATTTCTGTGCCTGTCAAGCAGCCCTCTTATGCACGCATGACACAGGCGACACATAAATGAAGAAGGAACATATATGAGGAAGGAAGCAGCCAGCTCTTTTAATAATTATTTGCTTTGAACTGTGCAAAACCACACAAATACACAGAACCACCAACACACATACAGAAATAGCTGGGTCAAGAAACAGACATTGTGACGCCAGACGCTGAGGCAGACTCCTCCAACTGAGATGTATGTTTAGAGTTACCCAGATACTTCTCGTTATTTTGAAGTCACTTAACCCTCACAAAGAAATATCAAATTGCACATTCTGGATGAGCGTTATGCAAAATAAAATAAATATTTTAGTTTATTTACATATTTATGGGGGGAAGGAGCCTGAGCTTGTGAAAGAGGTGGACCAATACTGGCTAGAAACAGTACAGCTGGGCTCCACACATACAGTAGCCTGGGCTCTGGAACCAAAAACAGTGTCACATGCTTGTCAGGAGGCCAAGCAGTCTTGGAGGTGGGACCCAAATCGGTTAAAAGAAAGACATGCACCAAAGAGTTTTCAACTGACAAGTCTTTAACTTTTTTCTGGTGCAGCACATCAACCAAGCCACACTAACCCAGAACAATGGCAGACATGTTTCTTATATTGAGGTGGAACTTAGTTGGAAGAAACCTTTATAAAAAGGGATATACAGCTGCAAAACAACAAGAAAAAAAAAATAATTGTTTTAAATGAACAGCTAATTAAGAAATATATTTACCAATCAATACAAAAAACCTATTTTAATTTAACCAAAACAAATACTCAAAACTTAACATAGAAAACACTATACATGAGACCAAACTACCTCCCTGATCGAGGTGACATTTAAGGTGACAGCGCTCAACAAGGCAAAGCTATACACTTAAACAAGATTGAAGGGAAAAGATTTCAGTGCAGCTTGGTGGAAAACAAAAGGATTAGCAGGGGAGTCATTGGAGAAGTGCCTCTAAAAGTAACTGACAAAGAGATTCTTGAAAATATAAGTGGTGCAAAAGTAAAAGAAGTGAAATGGTTAAAAACAGCACGAAATGGAGAAAGGTGTGACAGCTGATCAGAACTGATCAAATTTGAAGAAGAGCAGCTAACAAGGGAAGTTTTCCTTGTATATATGAGCTATAATGTCAAAATATACAATCCTCCGCCTCTGAGATGTTTTAAATGCCATAAATCTGGTCACATAGCAGCTGTATGTAAGGGCCAGCAACAATGTGGAAGGTGTGCTGGAGAGCACGGACATGGAAAGTGTGCTAAGGAGGTGAAAATGAAATGCTATAACTGTGGAGAACATACTGTTGCAAATCCAGGTTGTGAAGTGAGCAAAACATCTGAAGAGATAAGAAAAGTGAAATCTGAGCTCGGATTAAGTTATGCTGAAGCTACAAAAAGAATCTCATCCCAGTCAGAAAGACCGAAATCAGCAGTGGCACAAATGAAATATGCAAAACCTCTGGAGGAGTGCCCCAAAACTGCAGAAGATTCATTGATTGTTAAAAAGAGGGATTTTGTACTTTTTATGGTAGAAGTGATCAATTGTAGTGCTCAGACGACAAAGAAAACCGAAAACATCAAAAATAATAGCTAAAGCTGCAGAAAAACACCTTGAAGTGAGAGATTTAAACTGGAAAGCGGTTGAAAGTATAATGGGAAAATGAGTAGGACCGTCAGAAACTGGCAGAGTGACATAAGCATAAAGACAAATTAGTAATTATGAGGACAAATTTGATTATGTTTTTCATTATGTTGGGTTAAAACATACAGTTTGGATACCTATTATTTTTTTTCCAATTTTTCTATTTTATTCGAATTTTTCTGGGGAGTCTTGTTTCATGTTTCCTTGCTTAACTCCTTATCAGTTGGAGGCAGTAATGCACTTTAATTAGTTTGCTAACTGCCAACTGAGCAACCCCCCCCCCTTCAATTCTACAATGATGCAGTCCTGTGCCCGCTTGGAGAGAGAATTTAATTAATATGTTTCCGTTTTAGGAAGAGTTAAGCAAAAAAAATATTGAAAAGTTAAATCAATTTAACTTTTTACAAAAAATGAAAACAACATGTGGCCGACCAAAGAAACCACACCCCAAACAAACCCACTGCACACAAAACAACCAAAATAAACTAAAAACAGATGCTTTGTTTATCTGTTATTTTAGCCAATAAACAGGTAAAAATGACTCATTTTTACACAAAGTAAAACAAGAACGCAGCTAATGATTATTACTTGTGAGTAAAATGTGTTTGTTTTTGATCATCATACCATAGTTTCCTGCCTTTATGCAAACCAGAGATGTAATGTAAAAAAAAATTCCCAGTCTTTCCATACCCTTTTTTGCCGTTACAGTGGCTTTACAAAAAAACAGCACAGGTTTTGCTGCTCTGAATAATTCTGTCAAAAAGATCCTCATTTGCCAGGATTTGGACTCTTCTTGGCTTTTTTGCGTCTCCGTTGCCCCTTTTTCTTCTTGCAGTGTTCCAAGCACTGGGATGGCAGTTCAGATTTTGTTTTCTTTTTGCATCGGCATGATTTCCTCACCTGTGATGAGGTAACAACAAATTATGTATTAAAATGATGAAATGAAAACTAAAAATGCTGTAAATTCCTAGAAACTGATTTTTGAACACCATGTGACGATGAGGATTAGGAGTGAGTCATAAAAAATGAGTTATTGTTGGACAACATTTGAAGCCAAGCTGTATCTGGTTGATAAAGTAGGGGATTTACTTATGGCACATTTGTTATGCTTATTTTTCTTAGAATTTTTGCATGACCTATTATCCGTAAAATATTTGATCGATTTCTTTTTAGATGAGAATAAAGCTGGGGAAAAATGGTTTTAGAAAGTCTCTGCAATATCATTTAAAACATTTAAGTTGGCATAATAAATATTTATGGAAATGTTCTCTTTTGAAGTTTAAATTACACCAAAGAGGTAATTTTACCATAGATGCTTTAATTTGAAAATTACAAGAGGCCTATACATGGCCTATACATGGTCTCTGGATTGAACTAAAAGCGCACATCACCCTGACCACACAATCACCACCATGAAAACATTAGAGTGGTCTTTATTTTCATTGACAGGGAAATAAAAATGAGGAAAATTCCAGGGCAGGATGCAAAAAGACCCAAACATATAGCTATTGCTTTAATATATTGTATTCAATTAATGTATTACCAAGTGATCACCAAAAATAGCCCAAAGCACTAAAGATGCAGCTTAGCCATCACTGTAAAAACGACAACTCAAAATTGTTCACCTTACTAAGATTTTTGCATTCACTGACAATAAAATTGCCAGTTGGAACTTGAACTGTCTGTTGTGAGCCAGTTGAACTCACTTTCATAAGTTTCTGATGAAAAGTTCATCTTATTCTATAAATTAAGTTGAGTTTACTTTGAAGTTGTAGTTGACACCCAGTCCGAACGAGGTCAACTTATCTGTGCATGCTCATTTCAAATTTGTCATGGCAACCGGCTGCTACAGGGTTTCCATGGATTTTCCCAGGAGCTCCCTTCTAAAGTTTACATCAGCCATCTGGTCACACTGCTGGCGGTAACTTTCCCCGAGGACTCGTCCAAGAGAAGACTAAGGCACTGGTTTCCTGTCATTTCTGGCAATATTGCATTATTTGTAAGGTTTTAACAGAGTTGGAAAGTAAAAATATATATGCTGAAACCTGATTTGCTTTAAGCATAAGATTACTTGTTTTTTACATTGCGGAATTGTAAACCTGTTTTTGCCAAAGTGGTTCAAATAAACATGCCAAATTTTACTTGTTTACTGTCAGTGGATGATTTAATGGGGGGGGGGGGGGGGGGGGGGTAAAATAACTTTTTACAGATAATCTGAACTTAAAATAATAAGTTTTTTACAGACTTGAAAGTTCCAGTAACTTGAATTAAAAAAACTTAGTTGGCAGAACTTGAAAAACTTAGCTGACACAATTTAAGAAGTGTAGTTCTACAAAACTTAAAAAATTAAGTTGATGCCTTCAACTCAAAAATTCTGTGCAGTACCCTACATTTTGCTAAAATTGTATGGTGTAAGGTAAAAAAAAACTTTGTCCATTACATTAACAGGATTTAAAGTGTCTGGTTGCAATCTGACAATACAGTATGTGGAAAGGTTAAAGAAGTACAAAGATTGTAGCAGGAAACTATATAAATAAGTAGTGGCTTGAAAAGTGTGCTTTCGTTTTACATATAGAAAGTATGATGCTTATCAGTGTTGTCACATTTTTCCCACAACCCTTTCCGTTCAAAAGCAGCATGATTCCAACTCCTTATAAGCATATTTCAGAATATATCTTAAATGCATTTCTAAGAAGTTAGAAATATGTTGCTATATCTAGATAAATAGACAGACAGACAGACAGACAGATAGATGATAGATAGATAGATAGATAGATAGATAGATAGATAGATAGATAGATAGATAGATAGATAGATAGATAGATAGATAGATAGATAGATAGATAGATAGATAGATAGATAGATAGATAGATAGATAGATAGATAGATAGATAGATAGATAGATAGATAGATAGATAGATAGATAGATAGATAGATAGATAGATAGATAGATAGATAGATAGATAGATAGATAGATAGATAGATAGATAGATAGATAGATAGATAGATAGATAGATAGATAGATAGATAGATAGATTAATTAGGGTATCATTTAAAATTTGTCAAAAGAGGATTTTTCAGGCCGTCTTCTTATGCATGCATGACACAAACAACACATAAATGAAGAGGGAGCATGTTTGAGGAAGGAAGCAGCCAGCTCTTTTAATAATTTTTTGCTTTGCACTGTGCAAAACCACAGAAATACAAAGAAACACCAACACACGTACAGAAATAACTGGGACAAGAAACAAACATTGTGATGTCAGTTTCTGAGGCAGACTCCTCCAACTGAGACGTAAGTTTAGAGTTCCCCAGATACCGCTTATTGTTTTGAACTCATTTGACCCTGACAAAGACATATTATGCTCCACATTATGGAGGAGTATTTTTGAAAATAAATAAATAAATATAAAAATAAATAAATAGTTTGAGAACTCGAATAAAGTCAATATTAAATACATAAAACACTGTTATTCTGTGTTGCCTCATGGTTGTAAACTAAATTTTATTAGAGGCCTCTCTTAAAGATCTGATGGGATGCTGGAGAAAAAGGCCAAGTGTAATTAGCTAAGGTTAAAAACAGTTACTGATAATTGGTTATTGTTTTCCAAGATGTATTTGAGAAAAAAAAAAAAAAAAACATCTCTGACATGCAAATAAAGTTTTAAGATGTAGTGTCAAATTGTACGTAACAGTCAATAAGATTATATTTTGGTAAGAAATATTTAAAATCGTTCATCTATTCTAATCAATCCAAGTGAAATAGTATTCCCTTTCTTAGTATAAAAATTTTAGATCTTCGGTCAGTGTTCAGTGTAAGCATTTATAGGAACCCACTGATGGTTTTTAGGGCCATAAGCAGTTTCCTTATGACTCAGACCAGTCTTGTTCGAATCATCCTTATTGATTATCATCAAAATACTTCATAGAAGAAACTGCAAGAGCTTGTAAAGAGCAGAAGCTGAAAGAACTGAGACCAGATAATCAGTGGGTTACATTTTTCCAATGTGTCCACTGACTCCAAGATGAGAACACCAGCGGGTCTCTTGATCGGGCCCTCAGCTTACTGATCTTCTTCGGAATCAGAGAAGACAAAGAGCGTTCAGCCTGAAATCAAAGAGAAACCACAATCAGAGAAGAAAATACAACAGAAACTTCCTGAGAAATCCCTAAAACTCAGAGTCAGAAGTGTTTACCCGGCCGTCATCCCTGTACACGTATTCAATCTCATGCTCCAGACTGAAGAAGCTGTGAGGAGTTGACCAGCTGGAAGGCGGTTTGATGGTGACATTCAATTTCTGCCCCACGACCTGAGAACTGACAATCTCTGGGCTTTCAGGTACAACTGCAGAGATGGGAAACGACAGTAACAAAAATATGAACATGGGAAAATGCGTTTGCTGTTTATCTGAGAGAAACACATGGTGATTATTTTTAATCCAACAGTAATGACATGATTTCCTTCTCTTTGGAATAAGAAATTAATTCAGTGAAGAAAATAAACCACATTTAAACAGCCTAAAATTAAATTATCTCCTTTTACTTAATTAAAACCCTTTAAACAAATGAATAGGCATCTGGCATGGGCCTGGTCACTGGTCCAATGACTTATGAATTTGGACAAGTTATTCTAACCACATTCACACGTAAAGATACATTTTTATGTGGAGAGTTTCTAGTTATACCTTTCAACCACATTTACACAAATGGAAGGTTACGTCCTTTTGTATGTCTCTGTAACAGAGTTTTGCTCAGTGGTCATAGGCTAATTGATGATAAATATTTTCGCTCATTATGATTCAACTCACCAATCTCTCTGAGATAAAACACTTTGGTTCTCCTGAGGAGGAAGGGGTTGTCAATGGCCTCGGCAGTGACTTCCAGCGTAGTGTTTTCCTCAGCGTATGGTGAAATGTTGTGGGACAGCTCAAACGTTAATTTCTCATTCTCAGTCCGTCGATATCTGCTCACCCATTGGCAAGATGTTTGACCTTCACTGCTGCAGAAGCAACCAATATCACAGACGTTATATGGATAAATACCTGAAGTCTAATTTGAGATACATCTTTTTGATTTTTTTTTTTTATATTTAAATAAAGATATTGAATCTATTAATGATGCCATGCAGCTACGACCCTCTCTATGTTTATACAACTTTGAAATAAATCTTTGCCAATAAATTACCCATTTACTGTAGAGCTCTGACAGTCAGCTTTAGAGCTTTCTATTTCCCCTACATGACAAACATTTCCTTGTATGTCACAGCTGCTCTAAAATATTTTCTATGATCTAACCAAAGATAGGTGAAACTAAATGCAAGTTACTTTTTTTTTAATCATTTCCTTCCTCATAAAGTTCTTTACACATTTGCCCATCTTAAAAGGCATGCTTGCCATAGTTATAAATCAATATGAGAGGAGGACATTGATTGATAATTTAAAGTTCCCTGACATGCTGATCAACTTAAAAAGTGAAGTACAAATTATACAGTTACAGCTTTTAAGCTTTTTAATAATTGCTGAATCCAGTAATGCCAAAGTTCATGTAAACAGCCAGTGGTACTTGCCTTGCTTGTCTTTTCTATTTAGAATAGCGGCTAGAAGATATGACTCTGTGTGTCATATCCTATCTATAACACAAGGCAGCAGAAAGTCATGAATCTCTTTTAGTAATATTATCCACATGCTCCTACACATCCTGACTAAATCAAAAAGTACACTTAATAATTTGTTTAATAGAACTTTCTTTATTGCCTCAAGACTTTTAGCACCACTGCTTAAGCCAAACAATCTTATTTTTCAACTTATGTTTCACCTGCTTTACTTCCACGACTACATATGCTCAAATTAAAAGATTAATCATGAGTTTAAAAATATATATATATATATATATATATATATATATATATTCTAGGACTGATAACAATTTTGCCTATGGCTCTTTTAATACAATAAATGGATGTCTTTAACCTCATTAATCTTTACCATTCTGGGCCAACTCCAAGGCGCACCATTTTATATCTGCTGTCAGTCCAGGTGCAGTTGAAGCTACAATCATAGGACACTGCATGGCATGTGAGCAAAGCATCTGTAATAACACACAAGGAGAGTAAATGCAACGGCATCCAAAAACAAAGCACAAAAGACGACATGCCTCATAGTTTCTGTCACCAGTCCAGTCAGGTTCAGTTGTATAAAGAAATGTGACCCACCTATATCCTCTCCCTCCTCAGTTTCCTGTAACAGAAGAGTTGACGACAATTTTGTTTCCCCTCTCCAGCAGCTGTATTCTCCAAGCAGGGGTGTATCAACCTCCTTCACAATTAGATTTTGGTCCTTCTGCTCATAGAAGTAATCAAAATCTAAATCTTCGTCGTTCATCTTCCATGTCACAGGTCCAGCTATGGCTGAATCACAGGGAAGGGTGACAGAGTTTTCATTTCTTCTCACCACAACAACTGCAGAGATTCAGAAAGACGGACCCAGAGATTAGTTAAATTTACCAAATCTGCACCACTTTAATTTAGGTGCAAATGAGTATTGTGAAAAATCTAGTTTTAAAAGACCTACAGTGCTCAGGAAAGTGGGTGAGCTCTTGTGATGCAGTAATGCTGATAAGCAGAAATGCCGCTATCCACGACAATACCATCTGAAAAATTGGGGCATAACGGGAGAGTCAGAGAGCAAATTAAAGAAAAGAAAATGTTCTGGAAATGATTTAATCTCTAACAGTTATACTAATATTAAACAGTTTTGCAATAAAATTGACAACCACACCGAAAATATAATACTTTAATAGTTAATATGTTACATTTAAAATTAGTTTTTATGAAAAACTACAACTGTTCTATTCTAAGTCGTGAAATCTTACCATTTAGATGAAGCGAGTCTGTGGTCAAGATGAGAGATGATTGCACAGATTCAATCAGAGTGATCCTGGTGATGTATGCTCCAACTACTCACAGATCATGTTTTTATAGTGCAGTGTGGAGCATTCATCGTCATCTTCCTCCACACCTCCTTACTACAGCTTTTCTGAGGTGCGAAAGAAACTGACCCCTGGTATATTGATAAAAACCCACAGACAGAAATGGTTGGCATTTCCTCTTTTCTGCTTTGCAAGTTAAATTTACATATATTACTGTTTAGATACTATCTAGTTTCGACTAAGGCATAAAAAAGATAAGAGTAGTGTAATGTAATGTGCTGTTCAAATGAGGTGGGGGTTTGCCACTGACTGCTGTGCTAAAATAGAAAACGTTTCCACCACTGTATTTGAATACCAGGCTTAGTGAGCTACAATTTGGACACAGAAAAAATACATCTGACCCAACATCTTTATAGGATCAAACATTTATTTTACAGGCAAATCCTTTGATTTTCTATATGCCAAATTTAGATTGTTTTGGCTAAAGTCATAACTTAAAGTTTTACAAAAGACATAACCTCCTTTATAAGCTTCCCAATTAAGAATGCAGCACTTTTGATTCAAGCTATTGAACCTTATCTAAAACCAAAAACATTTCATAAACAGCAACATAAAAAAATAATTTGATCGCTCGCAGACCTCTTTACACCGTAGAATTAATAATTACTTGAACAACACTGGTCTCACAACATGAAGTATCCTTAAGAATCTCAAAAAAGAAAAGAAATATCTTGTCTTAATGTACAAAATTCACAATCTTACATTGTTTAAAGGCTTACAAAGCCAGATTGGGGGATTTAGGGCTCCTGTGGAGTGTAAATTATTATTTAATTTACACTCCATTTATTCTTAAAAGGAAGCAAGAACAGGAATGAGTGGCTGGAATGCCAACATTCATCCAAGAGGCTGGGGCAAAAATCCATTTCTTTTTTTTTTTTTTTTTGGGAAAACGGAGAGCTGGAGAAGCAAAGTACCCCCATTTGCTGAAAGTCATAGCTGAATAGTTCCGAAAAGTGAGAGTGTAGATCTGACCCTGTCAACTCAATTCAAATAATTTAAAATCCAAAAATAGTTTTTGATAGGATTATTGTAGTAACTCTTATAGGGGTTCAACAGCTTATTGCAGATATTGATGGCTTTAGACAGGAGGTACTTCCTGTAGAGGTCTGTTGCACAGGGGATCTGAAGAAGCCTCTGATGGAAGATACTCTGTTGTTGTATCTGTTGTTGTTGTATGACATATGTAATGTTCTTTAGTTTCATTAAACATTATACTTTCATCTCCAAATGTTCCAGATGTGTTTCCAGAAAAATACAGCCTTCTTTAATGGCTTTAAGCCATTTGCTCTGGGGCTGTTAACCCAGCAGATGAAGGTAGAAAGACAGACTTATAGAAGGTAAGCAGCTGAAAACTGAAGGAAGATTCCTTAAAAAGTTCAGTCTGCTCTGTCGCTTTCCGTAAATATCTTCACAGCTGTGTCTCCAGTAGAGTCTGTTGTCCAGGTCAAAACTGAAATTATTTTAGGCCGTCATCATATCTTCAACCCTCTCCCTTGTTTCTATTCATATTAAGCAGGGTTCTAGCTAAGCTATTTCAGCATAGTGTTCAAATAGGCTGAACATTTTCACTGCTACACAGTAATCAAACAATTTTCATAAGCAGGTTTTTTCATAAAAGCAGCCTGCACAGAGCATTGTTACGCATCAAGTGCTGAAAATCATTCAACCATGGAGACACCTCAAAATAAGCTTGAACTTGGGTCAAAGGTGGCTTTAAATACACAGCAGAAATCAAGTTTGTGAACCTCCACAGTGTTGTCTGCTTTTTCCAAATGACAGTGGGCTTGTTGAAGCAGCTGTATGATAGCATGTTTTTATTTCTGGACCAAGGCACTTTGCAAAAATAATTGATACTAATTAAAGAAACGTATTTAAAGAATTAAATAATTTTGTTCTAATTAAAATCTGTCCTATATTTTCGGGGGAAATGCTTTTTCAAAACACTGTGTTAGTTTACAAAAAAAAAATCTTCATCTTCAGCAAAAATAATTACCACAACAAATATTCTTCAATATATAATGCAGTCAGAGAACATGCTTTTAGACTGGAAAAAGAAAGAGACTGGCTAAAGGATTTCCCAAACCACAGATGGTTTGGGACCCTTCCCTGTATGCGAAGTATCACCTACCTAAGGCATAAAGAATGAAAACAGAAAGAGAGCGTCATCTATTTATCATTACTCATAACCTTTCCATCATGAGTGAGCAATTCACTGTTACTGTATGAATATTTGGTGTTACAACTTTTTTGTTTTCACCCACCTTCCTATTTCCTGTGTAAATTAGCCTTCTTTAGCTTTGGATGTATGATGTTAAAATCTTGCTTAGCCAAATGGCATGCAGACTATTCGGTCAGTGACACAAAAATAACTGAGTATAATCTTTCAGTTCCTCAAAAACCTGAAAATCTTTAGTCACATCTGAGTGGGGAAAACATGCAAATGTTAGCGTGCAAACGTTCACCCGTTTTAAATAATGTTCAACAGCTTTAGGTGCAAAACACAACATTAAACTGCATTTTTAAATACTCTACAAAAATCTGGTATATTATTTTTTAGGAAAACATCCATATCATAATTAGAAAGGGAGAAACCGTACTTTAATACATAGAAGGTTAAATGTTGGCTCTGGTAATTGCTTCACTGGATATGATATATACCAGTGACTGTTAAGCTTGGAGCTTCACTAATAAATACAGGATTTTGTTCAACAAGCCTTTCTGGAATCACAAGAGTGATAACATTAACAAATTACAGTCACATTTGTTCTAGCCACTAAAATCTCAGTTAAAACAGATAGTTATCCAAGAACAGTATAGGTAATATAACCAGAAAGCTTTTTGATATGGCTTTTCTTACCTCAATTTTATCAGCAAACACAACTCCAGCTATTCTGCAGAAAAAAAATAATTGTAGCCAGCATTGGATCCTTGTACAATAAAATAATGCACCAATTTTATATACAGACTGTCCACACCTACAGAGTGCGTGGACTGCCTTTCCATCCCAGAATCTGTGCTGCAAGGATTCTGAGAAATCACATAACTTTCCAAAGGTTTATCTTATCATTCAGCACTTTTTCTTCTAGATCACTGCATTTTAATGTCAATATAGTATCTCCTTTTCCCTCCATTCCCAAATCTTTTTATACAAAGAAAATACATTACCCACTGTTGGGTAACAATTAGCCAATTACTAGTCTGAATCTGTCTCCTTCAAAAACAATAACTGGTGGCAGTTTATCTTATCAGTAAGCTCAAACCAAAGGGTTCAAGTGCACCCAGGAAGGTTTTATTATGAGCTTTCAGAAATGGCTGAAGAATTATATGAACACTAGTGCAGATTCAAAGAAGCATTTTGAAATTAAGTTTGAGTCACTGTAATCCTAATGCATAACTATTAAATGTTACAGTTTGCGTAAACATATTCGCCCAAAAGCCATTAACTGCAGTTTAAAAGCAAACATTTAAAGATCTTATTTTCCCCTGTTACTTTCATTCAAACTGTGCAGAGAAACACACAGCCATTAAGAGCATATGATGGCAGGCAATGCTTCCTTAACAGATTTAAGTTTTAGGGGAAACAACAGAAATTAGAAAATAAGGGAGTTACTTTCTGTTTTCATTATAAGCCCTAGTTTGGAATTTGGAAAAATCCCGGTTCATCTATTCCTTGAACAGATCCTTAATTCTGCCTTTTTTGTAGATTGTACACTTGGATCATATATTTCAAGTATAGATTTATTTATTTTTTTATTGCCAAACATATAAAACTAAAAGACCCATGCACTTAGGACTAATTTTTTTTTTACTATTCAGTGTCCTTAATTTTCAACACTGCATCAAGATTTAAAAAGACCTATGTAAGAACATCTGGGTTAATTTACCAGTCCACTTACCATCATTTTGTTCCATTTCTGTTTCCCAAGAAAAGCCTATTAAAATTAAGATAACTCGGCAACTAAAAATATGCAGCTTCAGAGGCGAGGAAGTATTCATCAAGGACCTATGTCTTACTCAGATATTCTTCAAATATCAGTGCACTGAAGTTCTAATCAAGTCTTGAGTCTAGATTTAGCTCTAAATCAAAGGTACTTAAAAAAAGACTGTTTTTTCTTATTCACATCTTGAAAATAAAAATGTTTTGGGATGTTAACGCTTATGTTCTTTTCCATGAAAGGAACAAAGTCTTATTGCAACCTTCATTAGTTGTCAGTAATAAATCCATAAAAAGCATAATAAACTTAACTTTTGAAGTATTAATAGCAGGTTTACACAATAAATCAGCAGTCATAATTATGTAAGATTGAAGAGGATAAACTGTTGCAGTGATTTAAAATATGTAAAGACAAAGTCATGTTGCATATGTAAAAGAAACTGAAATTTTATTTTTATAAACACAATCAATTTCACCAGTACATTTTGCAAGGTAGCTATTACAACACAGAGAAGGCAGCATCACACAGAATATTGTGCACTTTCTATGAAATTCAGTTATGATTTTCAGAAAAAAAATGTTCTTGTTAAATCCCAACTGTTACATTTAACACCAGATTTTTTTAAAGGCAGAACAAAAACCGATGACATGACAGCTGCAGTGACAACGTAGAGATGTTCTGTTCTAGTTGGCCTCATTCTTTGAAGCTTCATCAAAGTTTTCAACGAGATCTGAAAGTGCAAAAAAAAGAGGAAGTTGGTGGTAAGAACAAACCAATTCTAGTGATAATGGGAATAACATAAAAAACTATACAAACCTGATCAGACTAAAATAGGGACCATTGTGTGTTAACCAGCTGTCAAAAGCTTGTATTTTAATGCTACAAACAATCTATCCAGGTCAGCAGTGATACAAAACAGAAATGTAAGCATGGATTTTCCCCATCTACTTTTAAGGGTAGGCTTAAAACTTTCCTTTTTGATAAAGCTTATAGTTAGAAGGGCTCGGGTTATCCTGAGCTATCTCTATAGTTATGCCGCTATAGGCTTAGACTTCTGGAGGACACAGGGACCCCTTTTTCATCATTCTGCTTCATTCTATCTCTAATCTCCCACTCTACAGAATCTGTTAGTTCAATCTCTTTTGTTATGCTCTCTCTGCTTTTCCTCATAGGAGCTTCCCCACGTCTGTTCCCGTTTGGCTGTAACACCATCCTGGAGAGAAATATCAGCTGAGCTGCTGCCATCAACACCTTTGTTTATAGATGTTGGAGTATGGCCTGTTTTTCAGTGTAGTCCTGTTTCACTGACTGACTGTGTTTCCTGGATGGGGCTGGTGTAGGTACCAGATCTGCTCGGGTGGTCAGATCTGCTCAGGTTCTGTGCATGCAAGTGACGTTATGCTGCATAATTGGCTGAAGATCACCACTTGACGTAAAATATATTGGTTGACCAGTCAACGGTAAAAACTTCACGCAGCGTCCATGTGCTAAGTCGGGAGCATTTGTAGCCTTAGTGTGTCTAATGACCGATGAAGTTTTACCTGATCGATATAAAACTTAAAAAAAATCTCTTTATGGTGAACAAAGTAACTGTTAAGAGCATGATATAAAGGGAGAGAGCTGGGTAGCGCTGTGGCTAGCTGTGCTCAGTAGCTAACAGGTTAGCCTCTTTTAGCCCGGTCAGTTAGCCATATTAAGCTATACTACTTTTGAATTTGTATCAACAACAACCGTTCATTTCCTAAAAATAGAATAACTGTTTTATTAGTCTAAAAGAAGAGGAAGAAAAAAAGTTGGCATATATTGGCGTCATAAGAAGCGGCGGGGCCCCGGGCAGATCTGACCGCCTGAGCAGGTCTGGTACCTACACCGCCTTTTACAACTGCCTTTTGTATCTCTGCTTCCGTCTCCTTGAACCCCAGTCTGCCTCAGCAAATGGCCGCTCACACTGAGTCTGGTTCTTCTGGAGGTTTTTTCCTGTTAAAAGGGAGTTTTTCCTCCTCACTGTCGCTACAAGCAGGCTTAGTGTGAGGGATTGCCTTCGAGTCATTGAGTCGATGCAATCAACTTTGAATCAATTTGACTGTATAATCTAGTGGACTGTAAAGTGCCTTGAGATGACATGTGTTTTGAATTGACGCTATATAGATAAACTGAATTGAAATGTAAAATCAAACCAAAAAAGATATTTTTAATGTTTTATTTTACATTGAGATAACCGTTTCCAGGGCTTATGCATTGCGGCAAAAACTATTTCCTTATCTAGATTACATGTAAATGAGCTAACTTACCAGGAACTTCATCATCTTCCTCTTCAGCGGCAACTATGGGTGCTTTGTTCTCGCCAACTATAAGGAAAGGAATTAAATAAGAGGACAGCACACGGAAAAACATGTCTAAAAACAGGAAGAGTTTTTGGTGTGTACCTGGTTTGGGTAAGGTCTCTGCTAGTCTCCTGAGGCTAGTAAGACTATCAGCTCCCATCTGGTTGAGGATTCCAGGAAGCATCTCTGTTAGCTGTTTGTTCTCAGCATGCCCTGTGATCGTAAAGGTGTTGGCAGCCAAGGAGGCCTGAACCTTTGGGTTATTGAAGTGGATCACTGTTCCCTGATTAGTGAACATATTCACCTACAGGGAAAACAAAATTTGAGTTAAGAAATTGCAACAAATAAAACAGATCTACAGGAAAATAAAAGACAGCTTTACATGTTGAGTCAATTTCCAAACAGCTTTAAGTCCAGTTACCTTCCTTAAAAATAATTTCTACTGGTTTCAAAAGCTGACTGCTCGATCTTAGACCAATTATGCTGAATTTCATGTGCATATGGATCTCAATATAAACCAATACCAACTACTGAATCAAAGCTTTCTCCAATCTAAGAAATAAGATGGAAAGAGTAACATTGATGTGACCATGAACCAACTGTAGTTGTCTGAATGACAATCAGTGATGCACACAATAACCACAGACGCAGCATATATTGAACAACTATAAATGTGTTATGTCATATCAGCATTATTGAATAAAATGATATGCCAATGTATACCAACACTAAATTATTGTCCAGCCCTACAGCTTATGATTTTCAGACACTCTACCTTGTGCTGATTCATTTCATAACATCCCTATAGATTATATTAATGATTGTTGTTGTAGCATGACAAGATATGAAAACGTTTTTTACTATACCTCCTCAATACCAGAGATACTGTTGACTCCTAGTTTCTTCAGTGAAAACTGCAGCTTCTTGTCATCTGCGGTAGCTGTTCTGTGCACCACCTTCTTCTTTCTTCGAGCTGACCCCTACAACATAGAGTAATTAGGTTAGTTAAATGAGTCAAGAGACTTCATAAATATCACCTGGCAGTATGCAGGCAACTTACCTTGCCACCTATGCGGACCTGTGCCTGCAATTTGGCAAGCTTCTCCTGGTTCATTATCGACTCCTTCATCTGACGAGTAAAAGAACGGACAAGAGTTTAAAAAATATATATATTCAACTGGTATTGCTAAGGCTAGGCTGAATACTAGATTTACCACAATTTAAAAAAATTAGATTGTTGCAGAAAAAAAATAAAAACCTTTAAATTGGCTGTTGTATAGTTACAATTTAAGTATTTTTACTGATTTCCAATAAAAAGCCAAAGCCCAGAGTTAGTTTCTAGGGATGTTCTGATAAAACTTTTCCATTTCTGATACGACACATATCGCACCTTTTATATTTGGCCGATACGAACATTGACCCGATACAATATTAGTAAGATTCATACCACCTTTTATTACTAATTTTGTACTATAGAATTTAGGAAAGGTTTGATCAAGTAATATAACTAAAAAAGGGGACAAAAGTCAAAAAGAAAATATATGAAAACAACTGACCCACGTAAAGCTAACAACCAGTAACAGAAGCAGACCATTTATATCAGAATGAAAAATATCAGAGACTTTAGAAGCAGGACATTAAGATCCCATATTGTTTTTTTGGACAATAAATTAAGCACAAAGTAACACAGCTCTCTCAATAACCCTGTTGCTGAAAGCAACTATACTTTCCCTTTAAGAAAAACAGAATTGGCTGTCTGTAAAAAGGTTTTGGAAACTATAATTGAAGCAGCACCCATTACCTTTATATGGTTAAAAGCATTTAAGTTAACAGACACCTGGAGAATTTTCTGTTAAGCAATTTTTGTTTTAAAAATTCTAGCTGAGCCGATAGCTTCACTAAATAAAAATATGAGATACGTTTCAAAGTCTTTTGATACTCTATAAAGCACAGCATGGCAAATATTTAATATTTTTTAATAGACACTTAATTGCTGTGTAAGAAGTTTATTTTTTATTTTTAAATCTATATTTTTTATTTGCTTTGTATCAAGATAAACAAAGCATACAAATGGGTCTGGGTATTTGGGCCCTTATGCTATTCTATTCCAATAAAACACATTTTTTATTTATTTATTTTTATTTTGGAGACATACGAGGGGCACAAAACACCTAAATTCTAATGAATACAGAAATTACCCCAAGGTATTAATACAGTAGTTCACAGGAATCAGGAGACACACTCAAACTGAAAGCATCAGAGATAAATCCCCCTAAAATATCCCCTCAGTTTTGCCCTTTCCAACTAAATAACAACAAGAATGCACAGCTGTCATACAGCCCTGAAAATAGCCTCTTACTTCAGAGCATGTGTGCAACTCCTGCTTTAGTCATAAGGAAGAGGTGGGCAGCCACTGCTTTAGCCTAAGAAATGCTTATGATTCTGAGGTGAACAAGCTTTATTTAAAGAGAGAAAAAAATAGGGCTAGTGAAAGGCACAGAAAAAAATCTCACAGTTTCACCCCAATTGACTCGTTTAACTGACTAGACATACACTATTTTGCAACATCAGTTAGCAAAGCAGCTAACAACTACATCGGGCCTTCTTAAACTCGCATTCAGGCTGAGCTAACACATATGTTAATCCAACGATAACGCTCACAGTGTGGTACAGGACTAATTTATAAACAACATACTTATGTCAGATTGATATGACACGATTAAATGACGGGAAAAAGCGATAAACAGACCTGGGAGTGTGTACGCACGCGGCTCTCGCAGTGGGCGATGGAGGCTGAAAGGAGAGAAACCCGGAAGTGACGCAAAGTAGTTATCGAGCGAAACATTTAAAAATTATTGAGTTGTGAAAAAAAATAAAAGTTTTGAATCTAGCTGATAATTTTAAAGGCTCTGGTTAAATAATTACGAAAAATATTTAGTAAATAAGACGTATTTAAAATACTAATTACTGTCATTGCGGAAGTAGTTACAGGCAATCATGGCGCCCTCCTGTCCGCCGACAGGCAACGTGATTCCGCGTTAAAATCTGAAATTTTTTCCCACTTAAGGCAAAGAAAGTCTATATATTTCAAAATTAAACCCAATTCTAGGGGAAAGGTATCTACGCTTCGGGACCTTTCTTTCTTTTCTAAGGTGAGGATTTTCTGGAGCCAGTTTCGTGTGAAATTGTAGTCGTTTAAACAGTCTGTATAGCTTTGTTTGGTGATTCGCTTTAAAGAGCACAAAATCCATTTATTTTTCAGTTGTTTTGACCGATCTAAAGATATAGTTAACTTCACCAGCATGACCCTTCGTGGTTCTACTGTCTGAACCACATCATGTTGTTAAAACAGGAGCGGGAGTCAACGTGCTTAATATTCCGACATCTCTTTCATCTGGGAAAAAAAAAACCATATTATAATTCTTCCTGTCTTTAAACTTTTAGACTCAGATTCAGTCAAATGTTGGCTTTTGAAACGACAAAAAAAGTACTTTAAATTCCAGCTCAAAGGGGTTGGATTGTGTAGTTCCCTTTTAAATAGAGTAACAAAGTAATATAGCCTTCCAAGCTAAATATCTAAGGTTTCCCTTAATACAAGGAAATCCTTCAGATATCAGCCCAAGATAAATATCTTTATTACACCAGTTAAGTGAATACAACAACTTTTACAAACCTTTTGCAATATAGAGTGTGAATAATAGATTTTTTTTTTTGTTATTGTAACTATTTAAATGCCAATACTAATGTGGTTGTGCTTTAGCTCCATAATCATAGACCTATTATCCTAATTTTATTAAGAAGTTGGTAAGTCTATTAAAGGTAAACATACATAATTTAAAATAAATTGAATTAATACTTAAGTTTTTTATTCATTTTTATAATTTATATTTACCTCATATATAGACGCATAGAACTAACTCTGGACCTTTGACTCAGCTATTTAAATGAGTTTTAGTCTGTTAATTTAAAAAAAAAAAATTTTTTATCAGCTTAAAATGACAAAAACACACTTTTTAAATCCCAGTATTTCTCATTTGAATATTCTATATGTAGATTATTCTGCAAGCACCATATAGATGGCTTCATTCAAACCCACTAAAATCCCGGTGTATCCAAAACTGGGAGAGAAGGTCACACAGGATACTCTTTACTGGAAAAACTACAAGGTGAGAGGCTGAAATAAAATCTTAAACAGTTTGTGATCCTTTTGAATGAATGCATTTGCTGACATGTTTCCCCTCTTTATCTCTCTCATAGGTTCCTGTCCAGATAAAAGAATTTGGAGCCGTCTCAAACATTGACTTCTCTCCTGTGGCTCCGCATAATTTTGCTGTAACAGCCTTTACAAGAGTGAGTTGACGCTGTTTGGGTTGATTCTAGATAGTTCACATGAAGAAATTGGAAATTTAAATTCTGTATTCATTTAAACTCCATTATATGAATATCTTATTGATGTTGACAGTGACAAATATGAAGAACAATTATTGAAATTTACAAATCGTTTTTCCTTCATTGATTAGTTATAATCATTTCAATAAAATATTTTCTTGTTTTTCTTTTTCTTTTTAGATTCACATCTATGGGCCCTTCTCCCAAGCGCCTGTTAAGACATTTACTCGTTTCAAGGACACTGCTTATTGTGGAAGGTTCAGGTCGGACGGCCAGCTTCTTGTAGCAGGATGCGAAGACTCAGTTGTTCGACTTTTTGATGTCAGTGGCAAGGTGGCACTTAGGATGTTCAAAGGGCACACAAAGTAAGCTTTTTACATAAATTTTTTGTCCTATGCTGAAAATGTAAAGTGCCAGAGAATGAACACCTTTATAAGTTGCTGCAGAGTTTATAGTAATGTTTGGTTAAAGCTTTTGCCTTACTTAGAGAGGTATAATATCTATAAGGTCCTGAGTAAATAAATATTCTTCACCTTAAGTTAAAGGTTATTTCTTTATCACTCAGTTTTATCTATCTTAAATAAACTAGATATTAGCTGGATACTGGTAACAAGGGATACCAGAGGTTTTAAGAGCTACAGTTTCAAAAAGGCTAAAATGATGAGCATTATAGTATGTTTCTGTTATTTAGCTTTCTTATTATGTCATGAAAGAGAAGGTGCTTCAGTTTTGCTACAAACTGTGAGTCACTGGCATAAAGCAGGCTTGAACCCTTTTTTTAACCTTAACTTATGCCTTTAAAAAATAATAATAATAATAATAATTGAATGGAGGAAGCTAAGAGGGCTTTAATCATCCCTTTTAGAGAATCGTTTTTGCTGCACATTGAATAGTATTTTGTTTTTCCTTATGCCCAAAATTTTTAAGATCATGTTAAACATCCATGTTTTATGCTCTCCTCTAAATAAAGTAGGGCAGTCAAGATTTGGCATTTTGAGCCAAGATTATTTTATAGTGAGAATAACATTGGCCTTTGTATAACAGGAGCTTTATATTATTTACTTACCAATAATTAAACCCTCTCCACTGTGATCAGTTAAATCAAATGTGAAGTTTAACACTTTTAAGTCTAAAATTAATGCTTGAGCTGTAATTATGTTAACATTTTTAAATATCACTTGACATCTAATGGATATTTTGTATGGCAAAAATCTTGAATGATGATTTCTTAAGTGATCCATCGACTGAAATTGATGCTGATCCAAAGAATTCTGACAACATGCTACCTGTTGTTCTGTAATCCCACATAAGAAAGGTCAACTAAAATACATTTAATTTGAATATTTTTCTGTTGGTTTTTCTTTACTCAGGGCTGTACATGTCACAGACTTCACATCAGACCGTTACCAGATCATCACCGGGTCTGACGACTACACCTGCCGGCTGTGGGACATCCCGAATGCAGCTGAGCTCACTACTTACCAAGAACACACGGATTACATTCGCTGTGGCGTTGCCAGCAAGCTGAACCGAGATCTCTTCATTACCGGTGAGTTAGAATGTCCTTCTGTAGAAGTGTGGGGAAATGCCAAAGGGGCAACAGGAAGTTAACCTTTTCGCTGATTAACATTAATATCTGTTGCCTTCTAGGTAGTTTCTATCTTGATGCAAAACAAAAATAAAAGCAAAGGGAGTCCAAATGTTTCCTCGTCCAGTTGATTTGAATAACCAATAAACAATTTTTTTTCTTTCTTTTTTGCTCCAGGATCCTATGACCACACTCTGAAGGTGTTTGATGCCAGAACAGATAAGAGTGTGATGACTATGGAGCATGGGCAGCCGGTGGAGAGCCTCCTTCTTTATCCCTCTGAGGGACTTCTTGTCTCAGCAGGTTGTCAGCCTTATTGTTACCACTGATGTTAAAGTTTAGGTTAGATAAAGCTCTAATTTTTATTCTACCAAATATAACCAAAAGCTACTATGAAAATGCACGCGTCTATTGAGAAGTAAACCTGGGGAGCAATTGGGGGTTAACGGTCTTTGCTCAGGGACCCAGAGTGTCTGTGGGAGTGGGGCTCGAACTCAGAACCTCTGGATTCCAAGCTCCATGCCCTAAGCACTCGGCTGCCACTCCCCTACAATAAACATGTCATTACATCATAATTAATATGTCTTTATAGTTTAGTCAGTGAGAAATGTTCAAGGGGTGGACCACCATGTAATGCGACAGATATTTAAGTAGCCAATTTAGACAGAGCATCTATCAAAATCCTTCAGGACCGAACAGAAAGCAGCTGTTTAGTGTTTAAGCTGAGCTCCTTTACAAGATCCGCACTGCTCTGTTTAACTCTATTAGGTTTAGTTGTATTGTTTATTATAAAGCTAGAAATAAATTCAGCTTAGGAGCTAAAGCAGCCATTATTTACTAATGTTAAAAACCAACAACCAGCACTTGCATTGCATTAGCTGCAGCAATATTCCCCAAATATTTAGAGAACCTTTACTGGTACCCTAGGTATAGCCATAAAAAGTTTTTACATATTGTTTCATTGCTTGATCTAATTTAACAATAATAAAAAAACAAAAACATAGTATTGCATAATATACTCACTCAAATTTAAATCTTATTAGTTAAAAAAAGGCTAAAGTAGGTTGTTATGTAACACAAACATCTAAGATACAGTTTAGGTTTTTCAGCTTTTTTTGATCTGTTTTACAAGGTAAACATGATAATGATTGTTTTTTTTTTTTAGCATTTTATTGTTTGTTTAGACATCAAAGAAGCTATAGGTTATAAGTGGTGTATAAACACACTTTATTTTTAAGTTAATTTGCAAATATGTAGAATAAATCCTTAAATTGCACATTTTGGTTGATGTCTTCTCCTAGGTGGGCGCTACGTCAAAGTGTGGGATCTGTTAAAAGGTGGCCAGCCTTTGGTGTCTCTGAAGAACCATCATAAAACTGTCACCTGTTTGGCTCTCGGCAGTAACGGACAGAGGCTGTTGTCTGCGTCTCTGGACAGGTAGAAGAGCTTCAAGATATAGTAAACTGTAGACATAAAATCAATACTATACATTATTTAAATCTGACACGGTCAATTAAAGGTAGTAAATATGTACTTTATTAGTCACTTTCTTTGCAATCGTGTGTATTAAAGGTGTATACACATTAGAGTGGAAGTACTAGACTCGTTGTTGCCACCCTCTGTAAATAAGAGGAATGAATGAAACAGTTTGAATGAAAGGGCTGTGTTTGTCTTTCAGGCATGTGAAAGTCTACAACACAACCAGCTACAAAGTGGTTCACAACTTTGACTATGCCGCTGCAATCCTCAGTCTGGCTTTGGCTGTAAGGAAAACATCATGTTTTTGTGGAAAAATGCATTAAAATAAATGAAACCTTAATAATTATGTTGTAGCAGCTTTCAGATCAGAGTAGATGCGAATCAGACATGCTTCCCTAGAGCTGAAGGTCACAGCTTTCCTTTCTGTTTCAGCCGGATGATGAGTCTATCGTTGTTGGGATGACCAACAGTATTCTGAGCATCAAACACAGGAAACACTCAGAAGAGTCAAAGGAAGGACTGAACCGACAGAGGCAGCGTCCTTCATATCGTGTATTTGTGAAAGGGAAAAATTATGTTCCAAAACAAGTAGGTTTAATGTTACTCTTATCATTAGATTTTCATTTTATGTAAGAACTGTTATGGTGTTGCTATTTATTTCTAATGTTCTTTATACATTTTACAGGATGATTATCTTGTCAGCAAGCCGGTTAAAGAGCATTTGGCCAAATATGACAGGCAGCTCAAGAAATTCAGTGTATCTAAAGCTTTGGATACAGCCATGGAGGTAAGAGTTTCTATCTTATCATTCAAAAAGTGAGGAAGTTGTTAATTGTTTACCAGGATTTTATGTTCACGTGTAAAGCTTTTTTATTTGTCATAAGTCATGAGCTCTTCATGATCTTACTCCATTGAAGTTCTGTGGGGAGAAAAAAAAGAAAATTCTGTATCAGTTCATAAAATGATAATGAACAGTCCAGAGAAATCCTTAGATCAGTCACATTTATCCATAAATCTGATCTTCACTTTCCTCTGTCATCCATCATGTCAATTCAGTAGAGAACAATGCAATTCTTTTCTTTGCAGCTGAAATCTCCTGATATTTAAACCACTGTAGTAAAAACACTTTTGCATAGTTTGTAGATAATTTCTATGAGCCTTAAGTTAAAGGAGACTGAAATCAAATGTAATGTAAAATCATGTTACCCGAAATCTTGTGACAACTTTTTTTTCTGTTCACCAACAGTGAAAGCTAAATATCCTGATCTTAGACTTATTTCTGAGCTTAGCTTAAGTTCTTGTCCTGAATCTGAAACGTTAAATAATGTTTATATATATTTTTTGCTATGATTAAAGTCATTACATTAGTAAAGAATGGCTTAGATAGCCTTTCAACCAGGTGACCATCCATTGCCCTCTGGTGGGCCCCAGAGGCTTCAGGAGCCAATAGGTTTTAGCCGAGGCCGACTGTTAAGGGGCAAATTAAGTTTTTTTAATCTTCTTTTCTGACAGCCCTGGTTAAGAAAGAGGCAGCCAGAGGTCACTGTGGCTGTCATGAAGGAGCTTGACCGTAGAGGAACTCTAAAGAACGCACTCGCAGGAAGAGATGAGGAGCAGCTCTCTCAGTTACTCCACTTTGTCATCGGGTATGGAGCAGATCAGATCTAATGTTTTCAACACAAATCCTTAAAGTTAAGAATTAAAGACAGACGGGGCATGTATCAATTCACTAATTGAAAGTTTAAAAATGTTCTCTGTTTCTTCCTCAGAAACATAGTTGACACTAGGTTCAGCCCCATTCTCGTGACTGCAGCGGAGATGATCCTGGACATCTACAAGTCAGTGGTCGGCCAGTCAGCGCTGATCGACCGGCAGCTGCTGCGCCTTCAGAGCCTGCTTGATTCTGAGATCAACTTGGAGCGGGAGCTCCTGGAGGTCCTAGGAATGCTGGACACCATGTTTGCCACCTCCATTCCTCGTAAGGAGGTGCCTTTCTCCGACAATAGCAGATCTAATGGCTTGGCTCAAGGCGAAGCATGCAGCTCAAGATCAGAGCTTCATGTCACCTGAGATCATCTGAGAGGAAGAACTGATTTTAGCCAGGGTTAAGGTGATTTTTATAAAATCTCAATTGGGGTCAGGAGATCATTCTGTGTATAAACATCACGAAACAACCATATGTGTTTGATATAAAATCTACGGTGAATGCAACATTTTGCATGCTGATGGATGGGAGGTCTACTGGTGGGCATCCATAGACCAAAGTCTTCTATCTCGACTGAACTAACATTTGTTTTTAAACCCGCATCAATACAATTGGAATATAAACAAGCCAATCAGATTTCTCCCTTTATGATGCTCTTTGACAGATAGTTTGATTTGTTATGAATTTAAACCAGCAGCTGTGTTCTGCTGTGAAAGGTCACAAAGCAAAAGACTGGGTCCGTTCAACACTTTACCCAGACTAGCTTCATTTTTTAATACATTTTATGTGTTAAAATCTTTTTGCAAAATAAATATTATACTGATCATTAGCATCTGAAACAATGTAAGATGATAGACGCCTTTGAAAAGATTCGTTTTCTTCTTTCTTTAAACAGCTAAGGAAGCATCAACCAATCATAGCAGCGTATGCCTCCTTCAATCCATCTGATCCAGTTTCAGTGTAAACCCTCTGGTTTTAACATGGGCGCCTAATGAAAACAGGACCATGCATTTATGTGAAGACTCTTTGGAAGCAGATTAAAAGAAAGATTTGCTTTAATATTAATACTTGTAACATTTTCGGTTGTAAATGTGAATATGTATGTGTCTGAAGTATTTTCAGAATATCTGACACTTGTAAGCAAAGAAAAATAAACTTTTTTTTTCATAAGTCATGCTTTTTTTTGTTTAAAGAACAACATGGCATTAGTTGGTCTTTTTGTTATGGTTACAAAAATATTGACGCTCCTGGGATTGTTTAGACTTTTTTTTTTTTTTTTACTTTAATGGATGGTTGAGGATTTATTTTGTGATGACCAACACAAAGAATCACAAAGTAGAAGGAAGATAATATATAGTTTCACTTTTTTATACAGTACAATGTAAGTATTCTGATTAGAAATTGTGCATATTTAATGATCATGCTATTAAAACAGCAATACACTGTTTTCAAAGACTTAAAAAAAAAGGCAAAAAAAGCAACTTATTAAATTCGGTCTTCTAACATTACCCTGTACTTAGCTCCTCTCAATCATCTCTGACCAGATTCTCTCCAAAAGAGGGACAAAAAGATCACGAAATTGCACGTAATTTAGTTTGGTCTAACTGCAGCAAAGCACCTTCCACGTTTCCTGTGTTCGCTGCATGATTTGTGGACTTCTAGCTGTTATAAAACTACACTTTTTTTCTTGCTCTGTTATTAAGGTCAGGTTTGTTGAGTTTAGGTGGATGATCATAGGTTTTATATATAAAATTAATTTCATGATTTCCATTGTTTTTATTATTTTTATTATTACTTCTGTCTTTAATGGACAGGTATATAAACTTTCATGCACAACTGTACACAGGGATGCACGGTTTTGGAATTTTTGCTGAAATCTGATGTGCTGATATTTAACAACTCAACAATCTAATAACACATATTTTTTCCCCCTAGATCTACTTACATACACTATGCTGTCTGCTCCCTTCTGTCCTTTGCACTCATGCAAATAGCAGAGTGACTATCCTGTTTCTGTGACTTTAAAAAACACCAATACCAGCAACATCTCTACTTCAGAATCTCCTTGTCGAACTTTGGCGTGGGCACTGCCTAATTCTCAAGTTATATCACAAAAAACAGAGCCTTATATATTGCTGAATATATTGGTGTATTAGTTATTAAGCTAATATTGTCCGATAACGATAATATTGTACATCTTGAAAAATACATTTTATTTTATGAAAAGGTCATGTAAAATTTCTGGCTTAGAAAACAACTAATGCTTGTCTGGGCTCTGGAAAAATGGCTCGTTGGACTTTTAAAGGTTGCAAACCCCTGGCCTAGACAGTTATTTGTGAAAAACTTTGAAAACCATATCCATACTGAAGAATTTGTCAAAGTTGGAAATTTTTGAAGTGGCTTTAGGTGCCAGGGACTGTAAATTTCCACTGAAAATGTATGCTTAAACATGAATTTGCCTGTTTTATTTTCTTCCACTTGAGGTCACTGTAGCAATAAGGTAAGGTACCTATATGATGTAAGGAGGGATTTTAGCTGAAGACTGAAAAAGCATCAGTGCTGTACCAGAGGAAGGCTGAGCCAGTCTGCATGCAGCAGGGGCCTCAGTCTGATCGCTTATTTACAAGAAGAATATGAATCCCAGTTAAGAGCTTGTTCTGAAGGAAATACAGCTCACCCCCAGGTTCTACTTGCAAGGTAAGGACAAAATAATTGCATTTATGTCAGTTTAGGATATTTTAATTTGTTGCAGAAGTGTTTTTAGGGGTCTTGGAAGCTCTGCTGCTGAATATGCATCTGGTTATAAATTAGAGCCATAGAGAAAAAAAAAAAAAACATTTTCAGTGCAACTATTTAAGCATATTTAATGCTTTTATTAATTATGGAAGACATTTGCTGTGTCATAAACAGCTAGTTCCACACTTATCCCCTGGAGGAAGATTTGCTTTCTTCTTTCTGAGTGTGATTTGAGAAGACTGGAAGTGGACAGGAAGCTGTCTCATTATGAGCAATGACTGTGGCAGTTTAAGATCTCGCTGCTGGGTCTCATTTAGGAAGTGTCCGCTGACACAGAGCAGATCTGAACCCTGCAGCATTGAAATGTAATCGATTTCCTGCTCGTGCACGTCAGCGGACACACTCAGTATCAAACTAACATGTGTGTATCAGATTCGTGGACATTCTGGTCTTCTCTCTTTACACACACCAAAGCAAGAAGGTCATTCATTAAAATCATTGTTCAACTTCTTTTGATAAAATACAAAAAAAAATGTCTCTATAGATGTGACCCTTCTGACTGCTTTGATAACCTCTTCAGGATCAAATGGAAAAACAAAAACCCCATAAGGAAGGAGTCGCATGGTATACTCAATGCATTTCCCCCCATCTTTTTTATTTCTTTAAATTTTTTTGTCATTTTTTTTTCTGCTTGCAGCTGGTGATGGAGCTTAGCAGGAGGAAGGTGCCCCTCTATGTGAGTACATGTCCTGTAAAGTTTAATAGCTTTTCTAGTTAATCTTAAAAATTGGTCTCCCTGTGGAAAATCTCTACCAAATGACTGTAGATAGCTCTGAGAAATCAGTGCCCTCATTAATAAAATTAACATTTTGATGCTTCTCATGCATATTTAGACTGCTTGATTTTGTAAAATAGGAAAATTTGTTACCCATTTTAGTTAATTCAGCCATTCAAATGATCGTTTCAATCCCATTAATGCTTCAAGTCTTTAGTCCCATCTCTACGTTGTGTGAATGTCCACACTTTAAAGGCTTCACCCACGAGCCTCTGCAGAAAAGCTGAACCTAAGTAGAGTTTGATAGAAAACCTATGTTTACATCATCTTTAACGTTTGGCCTCAGAATCTCAAATGTAATTTCAGTCTGGAGTTTTAGCTCTGACTGTATGTTTTCAAATTGTGAAGCTACGGTTTCAAGTAATTTGCAGCCTTGTATTATCTATTGAAGTGCTATGTATTAAGCTTCCTATCAGCTCAGGCTATCCTCCATGTTCCTTCTGAGCAAACTGGGCTTCCCACACCCTGATACTGCCATCACCATGTTTCACTATAGGGATAGTGTGTTCAGGTTCCTTTATAATTTTACTTTAGGGCCCAAACATTTAATATGGGTCTCTTCTGACCAAGTCATCTTCTTCTGTGTTTCCTGTGCCACTTGCTTTTAATAAACTGCAAGCTAGGCTCCTTATGTTTGTGTTTAAACAATAGCTTTATTCTTTCCACGATACCACAAACACCAGATGTGTTGAGTACACAACCAGTAATTTGTTTTCCTGTCAACACATTTCGTAACCTTAGCGGTAAACCTGGGATTCTTCTCTGGGCCTCTTGGCTGCTTCTCTCGCTTTCCCTGCCTGGCTTGTTAGCTGGGGTGGACGGCAATGTCTTGATAGGTTTGGAGTCGGGTCACCCTCTAGAATAAACAGAATGAATGGGTCCAAATGAAAATGCATGGCACACTTTTCTATTTGTAAGAAACCTTTTGAAACCTTTGCCTAGCTTTTAACAATGACATACTTTGTTTTGGTCTGTCCTATAAAGTAAATAGAACTTTTACAGTTGAACCCTGGTAAATTGCTGCTGTCTCTCCATTAGCAACCATATTCAATTACAATTCCTCTTGAAGTTATGCAATTGGATTTTAAATCATTAGTAAGAACATGGTATTATATTAACTGATGCTTACTGACTAATGATCTTTAATTGCTCGGTGAATTTAACGTATCTGTGGTCTGCTACAGAAATGTTTATCTCAACAATTAATCAAAACTTTAGAGCACCAAAAGCGCAAAAGTCTAATCAGTCACTTTGATAGTAACAATGCTTGTCTGACACTTATTTATACAGCTGGTAAATCAGTTACCCTATAATAAAAACTTAAAGAATAATATTTGTATTTGTTCTGTGTTTGGTTTGTGGAGTTCCTATTGGTAAACATTTAAATGGTTCTGTCAAGGGTGCTGTAGCATTGTTCAAACAGAGCGGTCAAATACATATTAGTGCTTTCAGGTATGGGGATCTCAACAGTGGGAGCAAACACTGAGCGACCAAAGTAACTTTGAAGATCAAACAAATAATCAATTCCTCACACAACTTTCAGTTCAAAAAGATCTTTTCAAAGCTGCTATGTATTGAAAATATTTTTTTTATGATTAAAGGTTACCTAAATAATATCAAGCATTAATGGAGGCCCAACTTGACCATTTTCGTAGGTTGAAAGACCTCAGATCTGACCTGACTGCGGTCTGTCTTTAGTTATCCTGTTTTTTTTTTTTTATAAACAAAAATAACATTACAATGCTAAGACACAGCTGGTAAAAGGGAAAATGTTGTAAAAGGCCATATTTACTATATTGAAATTGTATTTCCATTCATTCATCAGCCTTAGTAAACTATTTGAACTTTAACTGGTTTTAAATCTTAATTTAATCAATATTTGTTGAATTTTATTTTAAATAAATACTGTAGATTTTAGCAGAATTTCCAATATTGTTACTTATCGAAAGCAGGTAGCTTCGTGTTTGTTTTATTGTTCTTTTCACTGTGCTTGCAATACTTGAATGTTTCACCTTAGCTTCTAAATTCTTAGTTCAGAGCCTATTGTTCAAAAAACTTTTCCCAAATTAATGGTAGATAATTCGTCAACGTGCAAATGAATGACGGGTGTTTAAATAATTCAGTTTATAAGAGCTTGAATTTTGTAGAATAGGAACCAGGGGACTCAAGTAATGACAATATACAGTAGGTAGAAGACCTCTTAGATATATATATATCACTGAGTCTTTTAGTGCTTGAGAGTTTGATAAGGAGTAGATTTTGTTTTTTTGTTGGGCTGGTTGGTTGTGTAAAGCAGCTGACCAACACAGGAGTCTGCAGCCTAAACAACAGTCTTTTTTTTTCTGTCTTGTGAAATACAGCTCTATAGCGAAGGAATGGCCTTTTAGAAATGTATACTTTTTAATTTGTTTTTTAGATCTCTATTGCTGGAAGTTTGCTTCCATTTCCTGTAATATAGAATGGATAGTTTTTCTTCTATGATACCGCTATGTTTAAAAAAAAGTTAATAATTTTCAATAGTTTTCTATATATCCTTAAAAAATATATAGATTTGTTTAGAGTCATTAAAAAAAATCCCATGTAAATACTCAATGACAAAAAACCGAGAATATGTTAAAATCTGAATTTCTTACTATGTGTTTTTTTTTCAGTTTTTGACCATTGTGACAGTTCTGCAATCTGTGTAATGGCACCTATATGCTGCAGATATGGGTTGTGTCATCATGCAACATGCTGTAATGAGTTTAATGCAGCTGTCTGGCTCTGTAATTCTTGGCATGTTGTTAAAATGTGTTGCTAGTGTTGTTCTCAGAATCAGCTTTCTATCTGTCACCGTGTTTCCAAAAACCACAATATGTAAAAACACTTAGGATGGTTACGATGGAGGATTCTTTTATAATTATTTTGAGCCTTTCATTGCATTCAAACCATTATTTTTGTATAATGGAAAGAAAATGCAATAAACAGGAATCCCTGTCAGTTTTGTCTAATCCGTTTGGGACCAACATTTTACTCAAAACCTCAAATACATAACACCTCTGCTAACTGGTCACTCACTATTTTTTGTTGCCATCCCTAAGCTTCTGATATAAAATCCTGTCCAGTCAAGCATGTTTGACTTGGACATGTAGGGACAAATTACTGAGTAAGAAAGAGGTCTTTGCTGTTAAATACAGTGCCTTGCAAAAGTATTCGACCCCATTGAACTTTTCAACCTTTTGCCATATTTCAGGCTTCAAACTAGAAGATATAGAATTGTAATTGTTTGTGAAGAATCAGCAACAAGTGGGACATAATCATGAGGTGGAATAAAGTTTTAATAAAGTTTATTTTTTAGCAAATAAAAAAAAAAATTTGGGTGTGCAAAATTACTTAGCCCCCTTACGTTGATTCTTTCTAGCGCTCCTGCAATTACAGCTCAAGGTATGTCTCTATCAGTTTTGCACAGAGACTGACGCTTTTTTCTGTTCTTCGTTGCAAAACAGCTCGAGCTGCTCCAGTGAGGTTGGATGGAAAGCGTTTCAGTGACTTTGAGTTTTCCATTCTTTTTTTTTAGCTTTTTTTTTGTTCAAGGGGGGCGAATACTATCACAAGGCACTGTAATTCCCTTTAACCATAACTAAAATGCTAAACACAAATCCCCTCTATGGAGATATATTTGGCCACAATAATACTTGTTGCATGTTAAGATAATATGCGGCTTTCAGAGAGTAATGTTACAGTTTTTAGGCATATTGACAGCAGCGTCTGGCTCATTTAAATCATATGTACCTGTGTATTGCACAAAATGGATCAAATAATTAAGGAGAACATCCTCCCATTTTTTTCTGGTTGGTTAAAACATGGTCTTAATCCATGTTCCAACAGCATATGATACAAAATATTTGTTGAAAAGAGTCTTGGGTGGATAAAATAGAACATTAGGCTTATACTATGGCCTTCTTGAACCTTTGTGAAGGCTTGAAAGCCAGGTATGTTCTTGGATATTAATAAATCTAACAAAACATTCTTTCAAGAAGAAGGTTGAAATATCCGGTAAGGATAATTCAAGAAGCTGTTTATTGGTTATATAAAGTGTGTGATCAAGGTGTAACTTGGTAAGTGACTATTGAGGGTGGGTGCAGGGTCAGGTAAGGGTCAGTTGTTATATATTGAGCCCAATTTGATTCATATAGACTCCTTGGTGATAAAGAAAGTTCTCAATGGATTTAAACAAAAGGGTTTCAATTCTTTTTTTTTTTTTTTATTTGACATTATATTTTGTCTTAATTCTGGCCTGGAATAATGAACAGTTAAATCCTCCATCTTACATAAGATCTACATCATTACACACAACTGTCAATTTTGGTCATAGCATATTTAATTTGTTAGATCAGATGACTTCTTTTTTACATCTGTATCTCCTCAAAGTATTTAAGGTTGATATACTGAGCTGTGCTGTCATTTTTTTTAACTTTACTTTTCCAATGAAATGTACATTTCTTTGTTTCTTTGTCCTGTTCTGCCCATGTGGCACTTAAAACTATAGTCTGTCACTACGACGCCCAAAAGATTTACTTTCACGATTTCTGTCTTAGACCTCCACTTGTTGTATATATGTATTCAATGTAATTAATGAAAATATATGTTGTTGGTTACATTTTTCATTGACACAGGACTATAAAGAAAAACAATAAGAGACAGAAAAAGATGGGGAGATGGTTTTAAAGGGAAGAGAGGATATATAACGAGATTAGCACCCGTCTAGGTTGGTCTCCATGCACGCAAAAAAAAAAGAAAAACAACAACAAACAAAACAAAAAACACACAAAACAGAAAAAAGGACTACATAAGTCTACATAACATAGGCTATATGCAGAAATTGTAATAATGATTATAACATCAATAGGAAGACAGAAATGTAACGTATAAGAGGAAACTGCACCCCTTTTAAAAGTGTTTTTGGCAAACACCTAAAGTGAAGTTAAAAAATGATTATTAGGTCTTTTTGATTGGATGGCAGCCTTACTTTGTGACATTATCTTTGCAAAACTTTTTAAGAGGATGACATGGAAGGCAACTTTTAACTTATATAACTTTAATTTATATAATAGATCCATCTCATTTGATATCACATAGTCCTACGGCTTCTTTCTTTTCCATTCTTTCAAAGATATAAATTTGCTTTCACAATGTTAATTTAGAATATATTGTGAAAGCCTCAAAAATGTACAAACCCAGATCACAGTTCTGTGTGGGTGGGATGAGATTCTTATCAAGTATTACTTTTATTTACAAATGTCTTTTTTATTTCCATCCTATTTCCATAACCTTACAGTGTTTTGCAATGGGGTCAAGGATTTAGTGCTACAGACTGTTTGATCATGCCCAGGGAGAAATAGAGACGTAATTAGCCTCTCTCTACTTGAAATGTTTAAAGAAAAACATCTCAGTTTATTCCATAACAAAATTAGGCTGACGTTTAGCAAGACTGATATGTCTCAAGATAAACGAGCACAACAATCTTCTTATCTATGTTCATTTATATTCAACATATTGGCTGAGCTTTTTTCCTTCATTCCGTCTCCTGCTCTCCAGCCCATGTCAGTTGTTTGATATGTTTCTAAGAATAACTCACATGCCTTGTGGCCTCAATACTTGGGTCTATTTAGGACACTTCAGGTGGAAAAATTGATTTATTTTTCCTTATGACTTGGAAAATTGCAGCATCATTGGTAGAATATGGGTAATTACAGCTATAAGACACAGACAAGAGACACTTAATCTTATAAATGAGAAAAGAAATGTTATTTAGTGTCTTTTAACATGGCATGATTGTTGCACGTCGAGTTGTATTTCACAATAAAACAATCTCTTTTTGTTGAGAAGAATAGAAAGACTGCTTCAAGATGTTTGAATGGGAATAGTAGGTAAAAGAATAACAAGTTAAGATCAGGGTATTCTGAATTTTATCTCTGAATTCACAATACCTCTAACCTTGAAGCCAAAAGGCAGGAGCTGTGGAGGATCAAATTGCCGGTTCTGTCAGGTATGAATGGATCAAAGGCTACTTTGCCACAGGTTAATCAAACTTGGTCAATAACAAAGTAGAAAACTGTTGCCTGGTTGGATATGTGGATGTATTCCATATGCAGCTTTCAGATGGCTTGGTTAGATTTAACATGTGGTTGATTTTTACTTGGCACATTGTTGCCATCGGAATAAAGTTGCTGAACAATTCCATCCCTTTATGGACAAAGTATACCCATCATCTGATCACTACCTCCTGCATGATTATTTACTATATAATAAAACTTGGTACTACTTTATATTAAGGCTCACATTATATATGTCTAATAGTTTAAATGCTTAGATATGTTAATAATTGTTATTTTTAACACTTTGTAACTAATCCATATGTATTAGAAATTGTTATGCAATAATTGAGGGCATGCAAAAGAAAAAACAACCAATTTCTTGCAGCACGGTTAGCCTAAACCATTCAACTACACATTTCATTTAGCATTGCTTATAATCAACATTTTAGACAATCTTACACAAAATAAGCATTTTTAAGCATGCATGTTACGTTAAATGCATACTAAACACTTATGTATCAGTGATAAAGTGCTTAACAATTAATTAACCACATATCAATAAACTAATTATTATTCATGTACAAAGGCAGCCGGAATTTAAAGTGGAACTCAAACCATGAAAATAAATTCCACTTTAATTTGTAAGAAAAATAGCTTCATTGTTATTGAGACACCATAACAGGTACTGACATTGACTTCAATGTTTAAAACATCCTGATATTGGATTTGCATCAACACTCAAGTTCTGCATTTTTTGTAACACTTTATATGAGAAGTTTAATTATTTTTGCCTGTTTGGATCAGACCAGGTCTTTGCACTGGACACACAGAGGCATTCCTGTTTTTATTGAGGGAGGATGCTTTATTGTGCCCTCAGGGAGTGCTGTGGGGGGATTTTCTGTACTTTATAAATCTGCAGAATCCTACATCAGAATAAAGTCAAAGTTTAAAATAAGCCTGCATACTTGGGAAGAAGATCTGTATTTCTCTGTATAACTTTTTTTTTTTCTATTAAGTACTCTCACCTTCCTTTATCTCAGGGTGAGGCAAAAGTATTTGCATTGCTGGAGGGTTTGGATTCAGTGCCAGAAGACGCCGAGGTCTATGTTGTTCTAGAAGGATCCACACTGGTCCATGTAACCCGGGCTCAAAATGATGTCATGCTCTACTTTATTGTGCCAGGTATTTATTTTGCTTAATACTACAAGATTGCTTTTTTAAACTTAAAGTTTTTATTCTATTTCTTTCTTTAGAGGTGGAAATAGTTGGATCAGCTGTTTAGTAAGATCTGTCCCATGCATGAAACTGCTGCTTTTCCAAAGCCCATTTGGATTGAATAGATCCTTTCAAAGCTGTCTCTAAAAAAGGAGGGTATACAAAAAATCTGAATAAAATTATAAATGTTTTCAAAAAACAACTACACATTAAAAAAATTCTTAAACCTTACGTTGATCAATCTTTGACTGAATGTTCAGTGCATTTTATCACAGAACACCCCCTGAATTTAGCAGAACATACACATTGTGCTTTTGATCTTCAAAGATTCCAAATAAGGATTATTAAATGACCTGTTACCAAAAAAAAATAAATAATAATTGTTGTTGGTATCTACAAATATTGTAATTTATTATAATAAAAAAATTAATACTTTGATTCTATCAGCGATAACAATAAAAATAATCCTTCCATCAAACATCTCCCGTTTAATCCGTCAGCATCATGGGGTGGGGGCGGGGCCTATCTCCAGCATTCTATGGGCAAAAGGCAGGGTACACCGTGGAAAAGTCACCAGGCCATCGCACTGTGACAAAGAGACATAAAACCATGCATAGTCACACCTAAGAACAATTTAGAGACGCTAATTAACCTACCAATTATATTTTGTGATGGTGGTAGGAAGCCAAGTACCTGGAGTGAACCCATTTATGTACAGGGAGGACATGCAAACTCCATGCAGAAAGACCCTGGTCCTGCACCATCTTGCAGCCCTCAACAATAATAGCAATAGTAATTTATAATGCACTTTATTTATTTATATCTTAAAATGCTGGGAAACAACAGTAAAAATATTGAAAAAGATGGAAACATCCATCCTTTTCTTTCTGCTTGTCTATCAGGATCACAAGGGACTGGTGCCTATCTACTGCAGTCTTTGGGGAGATCATAACTATTCACATACCCTCAAGGGCAGTTTGGAGATGCCAGCAAACCTGCTAGACGTTTTTTTTATTTATCTGTGGCAGGAAGCTGGAGTACCCAGAGAGTATCCATGCATGTTCAGGGAGAACATGCAATCCCTATTCAAAAAGCCTTTAGGTCAAGGATCGAAATTAGGTGTTTTTTGCTGCAAGGCAATAGCTCTACAAGTTGTACTATGGTAAAGCCCCCACCAAAAATAATACTAAATGATAAAGATTAAATATCACTCATAAAAATGGAAGAGCTGACTTTTTGATTCACCAGCTGACAGACAGCAATGTGCTTTATTACCTAAACTTGCCCTAAAATAATGCAAATAAAGGAAATACCAACGATAGTTTAATGAAACCTAATTGTGCTTCCCCTAGAGCCCATAAAGAAACAATTAAGAATTAGAAATATGTCTCTTGTGTAAAGATAGTGCTCATGGGGAGTGAGTGAGGGAAGTTGTTTTTGTCCCCCCTGCCTTTCAATAACCCTGTACAGACACTGTAATGGTTTGTTACTCTCTGGTTGCTTTGCGTGGTCATTTTTTTAATCTATAAACATGCCACAATGTTTAGTTTCCTAATGAAGTTTTGTTCTTGTTCCACCAAAAAACTTTTTTTTTGCCCTACAAATATTATTCTAATATAATTGTAAATACATTTACATGTGCACAGATTCTATTTTCTACATTGGTCATTGTATCTTTATCTCCTTCTCCCCAAAGTGATTGCAGACATATTTTCATGCACATTCATGGATAGAGAAAAAAAAAAACAGAATTGTAGCAAGTGCTCAAAGTTGTCCCAAAGATCTTCTATAAGATATGTAGAATCTGTAAGATCTATAAAATTTAAGCAGGCAAATTATGCTTCCCCACATGAACATGCACACAGCCATGAAAAAAAGACAGGTATATAACTAAATTCATTAAAAATGGTGGTGTGATCCAAAGCTTTTAGCAATATAATTTATTTCAGTGCAGACTTAGTGTTAGATATATTAACAAACTTTTTTATCTCTCAATCTTTATGCATGTTTACGTGTGTAAAAGTAACACTGCAGCATTGTTTTTATGCTGTGCATTTTTATATATAGCATAGAGATCTAAAGCGTATTTGTAGTGGTGTGATTGGTAAAAGGTATATTTTATTGGGCCAGGTAATCACAAGCAAGACAGGTAATCATAGAGATATACAACTGCTATTACATTAATTACAGCCAACACCACCTGCTACAATGGGGAAAAGAAGAATTAGTAAATGTTTAACCAAATATAAAGTTAATTTTGCTTGTTGTTTAGGACACAATCTGCCTGAGGAGGTCTCTGTGCGGGCCTTTCTGTGCTCTGAAACCCTGCACCTCACCTGGGTAGGTGGGGCTTCTATAGAGTATGTAAATGATGATGCACAGGTGAGTTCATTAAATCCTATTTATATGACCTGAACTGATGTATTAATCTTACAAAAAATGTTCTGAAGACGACATGCATTTCCAGTATAACAGCCATGGGAGAAGTCTAGGAGACATGTTTAAATATATATATATATATATATATATATATATATATATATATATATATATATATATATATATATATATATATATATATATATACTTTTGTCAATTTCATTTATTGACAATGTCTGCTTTTAATGGAAGGGTTGTAATGTAGATGTACAGTCCCTGTTTTATCTTTGGACAATAAGATGATTTAAAAAAGCAAAACAAGAATTGTGTTATTTATTGAAAAAATAAAGTCATGTTTCTAGGTGAAAAAAAAGTTGGAAGACATTGACCCCTCCATAACTCTTAAAGTTGGCCCTAATTGCAAAATCTAGAAATGGCCCAGGGCTTCATATTTTTTGTGTCCTTAAAATCTTTACTCATATTTTTCTTTAAGAGAAAATAGATGTAACATTAAGGACAAATGTATGACAGGGTAATACTGAGCAGTTTACAGAACAAGCCTGAGCATTTGTTAATAACAGTATTTTTTAAATTTGACTACACATTCTTGTTGTAGCCCACCCAATCCCCTAGCCACTCCTCCCACAAGTCTGACCCAGATTTGGGCAAATAGAAAAAAGCATTGGCTTCAAGACCTGTAAATTTGGTCTATAGAGTAGATTTATTTTGAGACATCTTTCCTTATTGGATTAATAAGCTGCTGGCTCCTATCTGTAAGGGCCTCAGAGTCAGAGGCTCACTGACGATATTTATGAGGATTAAAAAGGGCATATTGCCTTTAAATTGCTGTAATAATTCCCATTACGTTCAAACAATGTGATATGCCTTTGTGTATTTTTTAACATTTTATGTGAGAAAAAACTGAATTATGTCCTTAATGATCTCCACCAAAAGATTTTCTTTTAAATAAAATTTTACTGAAAATAATAAACGTCTTCGCTTCAGCTTTTATTGTTAATCTAAATGACTATACTTTTGTTTGTTGAAATATATAGAATATGATATGATGTTAAAATCCATTTGTCAATAAAATTCCTATGTTAGAAAAGCCCCAAGACTTTTATATTTATATAAAATTTATATGTATATTCATATATTTTTTTGACTGAGAATAAACATTTCCTAAGATGTTTGGTGCAGATTGGGACTAATCTTCTCAGTAGTGTTAAAAAAAATCAAGCACCAATTTAGAAAATCCTTTTTTTTTTAGTTTGCATAGCTGTCCTTTTAGCTACAGCACTTCTTTTATCTAGTTGACGACTTATCATTTTTCTCAGGATTTGGCAGAGCATATCATCATCCACGGACATCATCTGAGCGCTGTGGATCACAAGGAACTGAGCAGCCTCTTCAGTTTGCAGCACGAGAGCTCTCGGTGGGCTATGGATCGAAAAGTGGCCCTTGCTATGGCCAATCTGGACATTCCTCCAAAGTGGAATGTACTGGGGAGTCACCATGGAGATGGTGAGAGTAGGACACCCTTTTTTATCATATCATAAAAAAGTGCAGATGATGGCATTCTTAAAATAATATAAAGTGGTCTTTTTTTAGGGAGTATATAAAACCAGGTTCTTTTAAAATCTTCAGATTCAAGTGGACATTTTCTTTATTGTTTCATTGTTCAGGTTTTGCGTTAAAAGCTTTTGTGGAGTAAAATTAAAGCAAACTCTTTGTAGTAGGGGGAACTGTCCAACCCCTCTGTCCTCTAATCCACCCTCTGCCATCATTCCAATTCTCTGTGCTCAAATGGTTGACATCGGAAGTGAACATAGTCACATATGTGCTTCTCTCTGATTCATCAAAGCCAATTAAGCAGTGCGTAATGTGGTTAATAGAGCCTTTCCATCAGGAAGTAACCGCTGGCACAGTTCAGTTAATCTAAAGGTAAGTGAGCATTTGCATGCAAGGTTTCTTCCGACTATTGTTTACTAGCTGCCACCATCTGTTTGTGTGACCTGAGTTCTTGTGTAAGTCCACCTACATAATTTTACTGGTTAATGTTTTTATTGCAGCCTGTTTTACTGCAATGTCTCCCTCTGAGTCTCTTGGACAACAGCAATCATGACATCACCATATTGTCCGCAACTATATGAATCATTGTTATTTTCCCCCCACTGATCACATTCTGTGTAGTCATTGGCCTAAATAATACTTAAGAAAATGAGTAAAAACTAGGGCTTTAAGACATTAGGCAAACATACTATAAAATGGATGAATATTGCAACAATATATTGTAAGAAATAAACAAATAATATAGGATACTATATATTAATATCTCTTTCGGATTTATAAAAACTTGGACCAATGGAAAGTATTCCTGTGTCTGTCTGTGTGTCTCTCTAACATGATTGTTTGTGAAATGCTGCATAATTCAAATATCTGCTTTTTTGGAATTGAAACTGCTTAGTTATAGTGTTGTAAATACTTTAGAACATTGCATTTTTTTTAGTTTCTAAAGACTTTTTGGCATCATTAAATATATTATATACCTAGGGAGTCTGAATGCATGTTTTGAAATTATTTGTTGAAATGTATTGCAATTCAGACGTTTTTTTTTTTTATCTTTGCGTGCAACATAGATTGATACTATGATAAAGATGAACATGCCTTACATTGTGTATCCTCATAAAAACTTCAGGTCTGTCAAGATAATCAATGTCAACTTCACAGATTTTAACTTTCTACAAGAAAACTGGTCAATAGTGCATAAAGACTGTGTTTTCCTCTACAAATATATATTCAGACCTAAAGAAAATGTGCACAAAAACATCCAAATTATGCTTTTGTGATTTCCAAGCCTCAGTTGCCTAACATGAAATGTATACTATTTTATTTTGGCTTGATTACATCCTATCCACTCCTCTGGATAAAGAAATAATGATTCATAACCTAATATTTAGGACTTGGACTCATAAAAAGATGTTCAATCTTTTGACTTTGGAGATAACTGTAGACTTTGCAGTGTTTACATGGAATCGCACATGAAACTTGGGGGAAAGAACTGAGACCTTTCAGTGACTTGCCATCATTTTGGATTCTCCACTTGCATTTGATCACCTTTTTGAAACTAAATCATACATGCCTGCTGCATGTAAAACCAAATCACATAGAAAACAAACTGTACCTGGTAGAGCTTAAGTTTTTAAAAATAAATTTTTTTAATCCAATCATTTCCTTGGTTTTGCATAAGGAAATGTGTTGAATTTCCATCCACAGCCAGCATTTGATGTTTAGGCTTTTAAGTAATGCCAAATAAGCAGGAGTTTTTAGTAATGATATATTTTGGAATAATTTAAAGCGCAAAAGGACCTAAATGAAACTGATTATTTGATTTAGGAAATAATGCCCATTTGCTAAAAAGATAATCTGTCCTCATTTAGCGATCAGTTTTTATAGCCTAAATTGGATTACATTGGTTTAAATTGAATAGAATGGATGCACGTTATCAGTAAAAGATCCTGAAAAGTGTTGTTTTCTCCTTGCATCCTGCCTGAGTCACCATTTCTTTTTAACATTCTTTCATATCTATTTTTTTCTGGACATGTTGATGCAAACATTTTGAAATGATGTACCTCTTCCTCTTGTCTGCAGAATTCCGTCCCAGAGAGTGTCCCCTTCACTTGGCTGTGCGATGGGGTCTGTATCGACTGGCAGAGCTGTTGCTTTGTCAACCAGGGGGTTTAATGGCTGTCAGTCTCCCTAACGAAGAGGGGGTCACGCCACTGCAACTGGCACAGAACACAGGCAACACTGAGCTCCTGGAGCTTCTCACAAAGTAAGTGATTAGGATCCTCCTATGAGCTCTAAGAAAGACACAAAAAAAATTACATTTTACAAACTACACAAAGGGACAGAGGTGTTGATGCCAGTGGCATAGCCAGAACATTTTTATGAGGGTGGCCAGGCAATAACCAATGTACAATGAGGGAAGGACGGAAGTGGATAGATGCAGGAACCTCAGGGTTAATCTACGCTGTTCCAACAGGAAAATTAACAAGCACAACATCCATATTTTCTAAATAAAGACAAACTATACTTTCCAACAGCCTTTGCTAACAAATAGACGCATATATTTAAACATCCGTCTGGATAAGATAGAGTGGATAAAATTCTTTAGGCTTTGATGTCTGGGGTCAACAACTTTTCCATTGTCATTACTTACCTATCTTTATCAATAAACATTCTACATAAAATTGATATTTAAAACTACTAATATCTACATAAAACTTTTATTAAGTTTTTATTAATATAGTTATATATCTATGTTATTTATTGATGTGCATAATTAACCAGTCTTTTTGTTGTCAAGTAATTGTTAATACTGTATATGAAAAATGTAAATGTTTTAAATATTCCACTTGAGAGTATTACTGCTGCTACCTTTTGTATTAGAGGGAAAAAATTGGTAGGGGTGGCCAGTTATTGGCTAAGGGGTCCCCATTTAGCTCAGCCCCTGGTTGGTGCCTCCCGTTTAATGAAAGAAAAACCTGCTGTGCAGTAGAATATGCACAATATGGAGCCCTGATTACTTCTCGCCTATTTTAAATCACTATTTGATTGATATGGGTTCTATGAGTGTTTTTAATGGTAATTTTGACCAATTATTCATTCATCTTTGAAGAGAAGGCCTGGTCGGCTGTATCTGGTTTAACTCCCCCTAAAGGAGTTCAAATGGATTGAGATCAGGACTATGTATTTTCCAGTAAATTCATGGAGTAGTGATAATCACACTGTTTTCACAAAAGAACATGAAGTTGTCCATAATGTCTCAGACTGCTGAAGCATTATGTTCTTTTACTGGAACTACGGGATCAAACTCTAGAACATTTACTGGATTTCCAGACAAGGAGGAAGTATTTATCACTCCAGAAAACACCTCTTTCTTGCTCTCTTTTCAAGTGATGATGGCCTATAGAACACAACATCTAACACTTTACATTGCATTTGGAGATGTTAGGCTTCGATGCTCAACCATGGAAACTAATTCCAGGAAGCTCTCTACAAACTGTTCTAGAGTTATTCTAAAGGTGAAATGAAGTTTTTAGGTAATGACTCTACAGACAGTTGCCAGCCTCCTGAACTATTTGAAGCAGCCAAAATACGCAGACCCCCCTTTCAGATATATATATATTTTTTTTTAGAAATTATGAAAGAATCCTTTTATTCTTATAAACTGTGCAGAATTTTTAAAATTTGGCTATCCATTCTTGTTGTAGCCCACCCAACCCCCTAGCAACTCCTCCTGCAGGTCTGACTCAGATTTGGGTAGATCCATCCCGTCTGCTGAGGTTTTGCCATGACACAGGGAACCTGACTTTGACAGTTCGACAAAACCTTCGGTGGAGTTCAGTAGAGAGCCAGTATGCTGATATCCTCCTGCTCAGAAACAGGCTGAAAGATGAGAACTTCCTTAGGGAGGTAAGTACAAATAAGGTAAAAAAAATACCTGGAATATTTAATCTGCCTTCTTGGTTTTAGATTAATAAAAACATATTTAATAAGTTTAATAAACCAATTTGTTAAGCCTACCAGAAATATTTTTAGGCTTCTACAACTAACAACAAGGAAGAATAAATCTGAAAATTAAATTAAAGTAAGTGCTTTGAGACATTTACAAGTTATTTTTTCAGTCTGATACACACAAGTGTTTGCTCCTTTCAAAAAAAGTGTTAGATGTAGCATTTTTGTTCATCCTATAATGTCTGTCATTAAAAAAAAGTTATGCTCAACAGTGTAGCATTCAACATTTGTTGAATGTACATTAATAAGGAAAACAGGGCAAGAGTATTAACAAACTGTATAAAACATTGCAAGTACATCGAGATGAATGGCACATAATAAAGAAAACACATGGTTTCAAGTTTTTGTCACTAAAAACATTTCTGATTTTCAAATTTCTGCACCAGCGTTCTCCTTTTTTGAATAATTTATTTATTTTTTCTTCCAGCTTGATGATAAGAAAATAGTGTTGACCACCAGGTTAATGTTTTCATTCCTAGTTACTTTTTCTTAATCTACAATATATTTAAGATTAAGCATTGAAGTCAGAGGTTGTATGATTTATTTTATCAAAAAATATACAAAATTTATTTAAAGTTAATTATATTAAGTTAATTTATATTTAAATTTAATATAAATACCATATAAAGATTATTATTGATTCTCACATTTGGAATTAACTAGTGTTTGTAAATGATTATACCGACAAAAAACACTAGCCATTATTATATATTTAGTTGGTTTGCTGCATCTTTTTCCTCAACTTTCTGCAGATCAAAGCCCTTAGAAGGGAGCGGGTGGAAACCATAACAGAGAAGGAAGAACTTGTGGATGATCCTGCAGACTCAGGTACAGCATTAAAAGTGTCTGTATCTACAACAAGGTGCACAAATCTCAAGTCATTCCTCATTACTTCAGGATTACACAAACTATTTCTTTTAACCTTGTCTGTTTTCTTTCTTATTTTTAGTTCAGTGTCACCTATTCACATACATATTGTTAAATTTCCTATTTAGTTACTCAGTTTCCATCAACCAAACACTAAGGTACCCTTTATTCCATTTTGTTAGCTTTATCTATGAAAGGAAAATAAAATTGTAAACAGAGATCAACGAAAATTTCTGCATTCTCAAAGATATTCTTGAATAACATAAATAGTCATCTAAAAAATAAGAAAATATCATGTCCCCTGGCTGGTCTTTCTTAGAACAAAGACAAGGCTGGAATAAAAAACAAAACAAACAAAAAAATACAAATAACGAAAACAGCCAAAGTCCATGGCCAAATTTCAAAGACCAATTTCCCAGGAATATGCTACTTTGTGGAGACTTAAAGGTCCTAATGAGGGTTAGGTCAGGTTAAGGACTAAGGTTTAAGTTCGGTACGTATTGGTTCTTCAATGTACTTCCCCTGCCACCCAATGGCTGCTAAGAATTTTCCAGGAGTCCATTGGTGACACTCTCCTGGTTGTGAGTAAATGCTAAATTCCAAGCCAAGTCTGGGCTGTGCCTGCTATGTGCCGTGTCTAATAAGGTTAGACCTTAAGCTTAGTTATAAGAGCTCAAATAACAATATCTTAAACGTGCTTAAGGTTTAAAGGAATATCCCAGCCCTGTTTTCTTTTTTCAGGGAGGCCAGCAGTTGTGTTAGTTATCTGGTTCCATTGAGTGTCTTGTGTAGATGTTTCTGAACCAATTTAGTTCACTGGTCCATCTTTCCTTCCTGGTCGAGTTGGGGTTGTATTCCACAGATCTTGCTCTGAGGGACTTGAACTTGGAAGTGTTTCCTTCCGATGGGTGTCTTCTGTTTGATTGTGTCTTACGTTGGATTTGTGTGACATTAGGCTGGTGCATCTAAATGGTTATGGTGAAAGCCAAATTAATTTAAATCTCCATGAGACATAAAATGTGTGTGTACTTGTACTTGTTGAAAAGTGAACACAGTTTTGGAGCATTTTGCTATTAAAGTGAGGACCTTTTACTGGTTCTCACTTTGTTAGTTTAGGGTTTAGAATTAAGGTGTGATTTAGGTTTGGGTTATGGATAGGTTGGTGTATGTTGCAGCAATGGGTAACTTGTCATGCCTAGGTTCTAGGCAATTAAACTGGACAAGATAACTTAATATTTGAAAAAAATGATAGAAACATACCACCATCTACTGGGGGGGACTAAGTACTACAAATATCTGGTAGTGTAGTATAGTATAATATATAATAGTATATATAATAAATAATATAGAATTAAAACCACTTGTTTTAGATAATCCTTTCCAATCTGTGTGGTCACAGTACAAACATAGGTCTTCATGCAGCTGTGTTTACAGATCCAGTTGTTTTTAAGTCTTTTATTATTATGCAGCTTCTAGTCAGGGGTCCAGTAGGGTATTTCTGTAGATCAACACTAATCTCCTTTACTGGAAAGCTATATTCTCTTGACCTTTTCCTTTTTAAAGTGCAACTAAGAGCAGTTGGTCTCTGTGCATTGTCATATTTCATCCCCCAGTGTAACAGGAATTTTTGGAATAGTATTTTATAGTTCCTCAACTATCTAGTAGGCATAATATAGTATGTATATATATATATATATATATATATATATATATATATATATATATATATATATATATATATATATATATATATATATATATATATATATATATATATATATATATATATATATATATATATATATATATATATATATATATTCTGCACTTCTATGGAATTCTGAATTAGTATACAGAAATTAAATACTGTCATTATCTACAATTTTCCGAGGGAACTCATACAACTATTCTAAGATATGCTACTTATTAAGATTGTAGCAGATTCCTTCCGGAGGTGCCAAAAACAATAAAATGTGTCAGTTGAGTTTTTGTATATTTATGTTCTTCAAATGCACATGGAACTGTGTGCAACAGAAGTGATAAGATTTGACCTGCAGGAGGGGCTAGAGTAAAGATTTTCACTCAGAGTACATATTTTCATGGGAGATGTTTTGTGCAGTGACCAACAGAAAGACCGAGAGCCACAGTAATGGGATGATGAGTAATATAGTAAAAATGCCATGATTATTTCTAGAGCATTCCTGTTGTCTCTTTCATCCCTTTATTTTATGTTCATTCTAGCATAAAGCAAACAGTAGACATCAGTGCTGTAGATCAGCCTAAAGCAATGTCTGTCCGTGCTTCCTAATGTAAATAATAGGATGCGATACAACATTCAAAGATTTCATGTTTTTCCCTAAAAGAAATCAAATCCTTCAGCTGTTTTCTTCTCATGCTTTTTCATGCTCTGTTGTTTACTTTCCTAACCTTTCCCTCCTTTACATTTTTTATTGAATTCCATGCCACAAATTGAGCTAACTAAACCATGTTTGTTAAAGTTTTTCTTCTGCTAAGAGATCATGCAGCATAGTCTTTGGTTAGAGATGCACATGGTTGTAAAAAAAAGAATGAAACCGAGGTAGCACAGTAAAAATCCCTGAGGTCATGAAACGAAAATAAATGTCAGACTTTACATGCTATCATTAAAAGACTAACATGTGTGCTCTCTGGAGTCTCTTTTTGAAGTTTAACGGCTGCTGTACGGCTTCATCTTTCAGCTCTGTATGCTGACATCAATGGAGAAAACTCTGCTGATGAAAATGTGAGTATTTGATCTAGAACAGATGGGTATTCATAAAAGACCAACATTTTCAGAGTCATGAAGTGTTTGCCCCTTTATTAATTTCTTATATATTATTATTATTATTTTTTTTTGGGGGGGGGGGCTTTTTAGAGAAAGCTAAATGTCATAGATATCAAAGTAAGAGTTATTACAAAAAGCAGTCTGCAAATAATGACTTTTTTTTATTAAGGAAAGAATACTATCCAAACCAACTTGGCCCTATGTGACAAACCTAATCCACTATGTCTGCTATCCCAAGTGATTGTTCCACTCTTGGTATTAGCAACTGACATTGAGTTTTTTTGAATTGGCAGTAGAACCTCACTGTGGATGAATTTTGGCTGTTTTCTTTGCAGAGTTGATTCAGTTCACCCACACTGTAGCACGAATGGCCTGTTTATGGTAATGCCATAGCAAATAAACCTGAAGAATTGTTCTAAGAAAAGTTTATACTTTGACTAGACTATCAAGAAACCTTTATTTGGATTTTTTGAGCCTCTTAAAGAGTTGGTGTGTCGGTGTGCTTGAAGTAAATGTTGTTAACATAACCCAAGTGCACATGACATAGAGGCCATGCACATTTTCCTTTAAGATTTGTTGCAGAAGTGGAGAGGTCATTGTTTAATTTATTAAAGAAAATCATTCAGGTTCAAAAGCAGCCAAATAATCACCACCTTGTTGGTATAATGTTCTTTTTTCAGAAATGTTAATTTTATTCCACAATTAATGTAAAGCTTGCTCCACCAGTAGTTCCACCTTTGCTTTACCAATCAGTGCAATAGAAATAGAAAACTTGAGTAATCTATGAGAAGAGAAATATTCCTTCACAGTGCTGTTGTATATTGGTCATACCAATAAATTCTTCTCTTTTGCAGTAGCTTTGCAGCAAAGTGACTGTGCCTCTACGTTCTTTATTGCTTCTCTTATTGTTGAGGTGTTGGAGTTAACACCATGTTCCCAGTAAAGAAAAACAGGCTTTGTTGAGCAGGTTGAATGTGTGTTTAATGTTTTGACAGGTGTGGCACATGACTCTGGTCATCCAATGGAACTAGGTTTATGTGCTACAGATGGTTAACTAATTGATTTCACTCACACGGCCTGGCAATCGCCAAACACTTGTGTTTTTGTGCTTAGCTCGGCTTGAGTTTTTGGGTATGTTAGAAGCTAGAGGGTTTTCTGTGTAACGCGGTTGTTGTTCTACCAAAAGGATCTCAACTTCTTCGCTGAGGACCTTGAGGAGCCGTTGATTTTTGGCCTGAATGAGGAGGAAGAGGAGGACGATCCTTCCTGCACTGACTTTGGTAAATATGTTAAAATTCTATTCAACACAATTCCTTACAACATACCTATAATATCTCTTGTCTCTGCATGAGATCAGGCTCTGTGTTGAATTAAACAGGTAATTGCTGGTTTATTCATAGGATGTTGTTAAAGTACCTTTTAATCATTAAAGGAGGAAACATTTACTTTTTCTGACCAAAACCTGGAACTCAGCACTAATCCTCAACCACATTTGACTACATTCCCAGCTGACAATGGGATCACATTTCATGACTGCTAACATGTTTTTCCTTCCCTCGTCAAGAGTTTTTGGTGTATTGCTACTCCACTTTGAAAGTTAGTTTGGCATCAACAGAAAGAGATACATTTTATGTGATGCGTAAAACAAAAGTTTAGTCTCTGGGTTTTTGGAGAACAGGAAAAAAATCTGACTGGAATCAATGATTAACAGGGTAAAAGTAACCAAACTGTATGATAAACTGAGCAATATCAGAAGTGAAAATGAGAGTGAAACTGAAAAAAAAAATTTAGATTAAAAATATTTGTCGAATGATGAGTTTAAAATAAAATGAAATTCCAAAAAAAATCCCAATTAGTACCCTTACATTTTGCCAAAAGTCAAATTATATAAACTGCAAAAGAACTTGAAGAAAATTATCTCACAATGTAAAGGAATACTTAAAAAAATATGTTTAAATACAAATAGTGATCCGGAGTACCACTAAAATGTTATGGGTTCCGAGATTGGCTTAGAGACAGACATGTGGTAAAAATTTCAGAGCAATCTGTCCATGACATTTTTCCATAATCTTGCCAACAAACAAACCAACCAACAAACAAACAAAGACACCAACTTTATGGAAAACATTACTTTCTTGAGGGAGGTAAATGCATTGCTAAGATGACTGTTATTGCACAATGTGTATAATGCAAAAATAAATATGTATTTATTTCTCTGTGGTTGGTAAAAGAACAGCCCATTGGGGGCGTTGTTTTTGTGCCTTTCGAGTGGTTTTGGCCTTTGAAAAGAATTTGTTCATCAGTATACTGTTTTTTAATTGATGTTCCTGTAGCGCCTCCTAGGAACGGGTCGAACAGTCAAAGCTAGACTTTGAGCTGTCCTTGGTGACCTTGTGTGCTCTGATGAGGCATTATATGATTGACATAATTAGGATTGACATTTGTTTTGATTCTCTTCAAACAAGAAGGTTCATATAAAGAGGTTTAATAATTTAGTATGTTATTAATATTTTATTTCTTTCTCTAGTCCCCTAAATAGAACACATAATATAGATTAGATGTTTCCCAGTATATCTGTATACTCGCAAATGAAATACAACATTCATTATTTGCACATTGCATACAAAAAGTAATAATGGGAAAAAAATGACTACTAGCTGCTTAAAAGTTGGTAATTTTATCTAAGAAACAACCCTCACCGGAGCAGGTATTCTGCTTTACTGAATAAGGCTTTCTTACCTTGCATTCGAGGTTTAATGGGTCATACTAGAATTTTTACAATCTTCATTTTGGAAAGTAGTTTAATAAAACCTATTTATTATTAGTCCAGAATGCAGTGGAAAACCTTATTTGCAAAAATATCAATGTGTAAATGAACTGTTACAGAAACAGTGGATCAGACACAAGAGCCGGTGAATGTTACATTCTTTCTGTTTATTACCTCCGACAAGGAAGTTATGCCTTTAGGAGAGTTTGTACTGTATGTGTGTTTCTCTGTCTACATGTCTGTTTGTCTTTCTTTGTACAAAATAATTGTAAAATTATCAGTGACTATCGACAGCCTCAGCATTGGACTCAAAAAGTCCTGAAGTATTTTGCTGTAGACAAAAACACAAGTAAAAGGAATATTTTTGGTTTTGTTAGCAGGATCAGTTGAAAACCAATTAACTGTTTTAATGGAAGTTTTAAGTCACAATGTTGGGCAAAATTTGCCGCTTGGCGGTGATCTGTGCTCTCCAAGTGCTTTTCTAGTTTATCTTGAAAATATGAGAAAAGGCCAACTCCCTAGTTAAATCATTGTAACATTCTAACAATGGTTTAGTTTTAATGATGTTTTTTTTAATGAGATAACAGCCATATCCTTTCGCAAATTTCTATTTGTTGATTGTTTGCAAATATTTTTAGAAATTGTAGAGACTGAAATACATATAAAATGTTTTAAATCCTAGTGTTATATTTTGGTTCTGATTCTTATGCAAGTTAGTATTCTAATAAATATTACACATTATGGACTAATCAGAGTAAATATTCAATCAATGCTGGTATACATTATTTGTTGGACCCATGTAATCATGCTTCTCTTACAGTGAAATATGAGGACAATATAATAAACTACTTAAAATTATTGATTGTCAATGTGAAGCCCTCTAATGGTGATTGTGGAATGAACAATGGCTGGTGAAGACTGACAATGAAGACTGTTTGCTTATGTTCCTGAAAAAGTTAGGCACTTAAATAACCAAACTTATAAAGAACTAAATTGGCAAAAATGATTAGGTCAATATATTGTTATATCACAGTTTTTTTTTATTCTGTCAGTGTGGTGGTTATCTCAGAAGCCCTTTTTTTGCAGGGTTAGTAATAAAACTTTCTCAAAATATTTGGACTAGAATAGCCTGTTGCTAGAAGCTTTTGTGTATGGTTTGGCTCTAAGCAGCTTCTGAATTGTAAAAAAAAAAAAAAGGTCTTTAAACTGGGAACATCCTGTGGGTTAATAATTGCCTTGATTGCTGCAGAGAAGACCGATGCCTCAGTTTAAGAATGTTGTGGCTACGTTATTATTACTTGGCAGTGGACCCTGATGCTCTGTAGGTGGGGTTGTTTTCCCTGTTTCTGTAACTTTATGTGTTTTGATTGGCAAAATTAGCATGTATAGTTTTTGAAGGCTGAACTCATTCAGCTCATAAAGATGTCCTTCGTGGCTGAAATAAAACCAGACCTCTGAAATAATTCTTGATAAAAACCAGTCCTATTTGATACAAACCAGTCATATGACCCTTGAAGACTAAATTCTTCATTAGACATTCCAGAGCTGTCTGGCATCAAGAGCGACTGACCTGTAGGCTTTTACATATTTGGCAAACTATCGACACTTGTATTGTGAGTGCATCTGCTTATTGACACATGCAGTATGGTGTTTAGCTAGAGCATATGCGTCATCAGATAGACAGATAGAATCTGTGCTGCCAGGATCTCAGCAAGGGATGTGGTATTTGTAAGGTACTTGTCATGTTCCCCTTGTCTTCCTGATGTCATCCGTCTTCTCACCCACTCAACTTACTGTAACTTCATTAGAAAGGCCGTACTGCAATTGGTTTAAGACATGGTACGCAAGGGCTCTGAGATGAGAAATCAGCTAATTGACAGAATAAGGTCCAGGCAGTTTAGAGCTATATTTTGCCAGTAATCAGATAACTTGCTGGGTTACTAAAGTGACCATAGGAAGATATTCAAGCCACTGATGTTTCAAACACAAAAGCTACTCATCATGCATGGTGGATTCCATTGAAAATCCAGTTTCCACACACTATCACTAAGTGCAAAGAAGGAGGCAAAGGTCTAGAGAGCATCCAAGCCACCATTCAAGGTGAAATATAAAAGATCCATGAATACAGTAGGAAGATGGCCCAACGGAATGAAGCTTAGTGAATGTCGCAGACAATGGTAGATGGAAGAGAAGGAACTGGCGAAACCATCATGAGAGGAAAAAAAAACTTTAATGGGGTTGTACCACCTACAGATAGCTGAAGTGGCTATATGACCAAATTCTACCAATGGCTAGAGAGGGCCAGGCTGAAGCATATCACAGAGGCACTGATCATGGCAGCACAGGAGCCTGGCTTAACTACCAGAGCAGTAGAGGTGCAGATTTACCAGTCAAGATCTCAGATACAGGCTTCGCAAAGAGAAACAATCTACCATCTCACAGCAAGTTGTAAGATACTGGCAGAAAAGGAAAACATGGAGCATCATAACCAAGTGGCTGGTATAGTGTACAGAAACATCTGTGCAGAGTACAAACTGAAGACCCTCCCAGTTCAAACAGTGATTGATGAGTCCATCCCAAATGATGGAAACATCAGGAAATAAGAACACGAGAAATTAGAAGAATAGCAATGGCTCAGGGAAGAACTACAGTAGACAGAGCTTGGAAGGTGAAGGCAACTGTTGTGATCGTGATTATTTAAGCATTGGAGGCAGTAACCATCTATATACATATATGTATGTATATATATATATATATATATATATATATATATATATATATATATATATATATATATATATATATATATATATATATATATATATATATATATATATATATATATATATATATATATATATATATATATACTACGCAGTAACCTATATTGTGTACAATTTGTTAACATTGTAAAGATCAGTCACCTATTAAAATAACCCTTGATATGAGTTTAGCGAACAAACATAAAAACTGAATGAAGAAAAAAGTTTACTGTACGTGGATGTTATTATAATGTGTTTGGGAAAAGGAAACAACTCAGAAGGGAAGAATGCATTTAAAAGGAGGAAAATGCTATAGAAGAATCTGTTTTTGTTTTTTGTTTTTTTAACAAGGATTTTTTTCTTGGCTGAATGGGGGTTGCTATGGATTTTCTGAATGCAGTTTTCCAGTTGCTCATTGAGATCCCCATGGGAAAGCAAAGCAAAGGAGATTTAAATCTGGGGGAACAAGACACAGAGCTATAGTAAAGGGATTTATGATTGGAACAGTTTGATGAGGTGACAAGAAATGATCATTGATACTCCGGGAGCAGCAACAAGATCACCCCTAAACACTCCCCCCTCCCTTTCTCCTTGACCCCAACTGAGAGATCTAATTGGAGACTGGAAAAAAGGATTAAACCTTACACGGACCCACAAATGCCAGCATTAATGTGCGCCAGTACAGTGCCAACATCCTTCAGCAGCCTCCGACATGTGCACACACAACTTTTTTTCTTTTTTATCCACAGTGTGGCTATTTCCCCTTTTTCTCAGCATATATTCCCCCTGTCAAATTGTCCTTGTCGTCCTTCTTTTGTAATTACACCCTTAAATTTATGTACATCTATAAACATGCATTGGTTCCTTTCTCCCGGGCCATTGTCCAAATTCACTCTTAAACCGTCTTTAACCAGCCTGTTGTAGGACTTTACTTGCAGCCATGCTGCTGCACTGTACTCGCCCCTTCAGATTGGTATGAAAGGAGAGCAACAACGTGGATGAAGAAAACAGCAGCAGCTCACACTGCTGTCTCCATGGTGAAGTTGCTGACCTGGCAGCAGCCCCCACCCAGGCTCAGCTTTGAAATGCTCTAATATAGAAAATAAGAAGGTGTACTGAATTAAAGGAACTTCCTTCAGATGTGCCACCAAGGATGTTTGGACTCAGACTTGTCTTTAAAGCAGTCATGAATTCAGTGGGTTGATGGTTTCTCCCATGTCTGGGACTGCTTGTTTTGTTTTTTGCTTTTTTTGCTGCAGCTTCTGCAGTCCCTCATATGTTAAACTTTTTCTCTCTCTCTCTCTCTTTCTTTGTCGCTCTTTCCTTCAGCCACTCTTCAGTGAGTCAGAACCCTCCTCCCCCTACTGCTGTCAGCATATATTGATATATTTCTGCTCACTCATTACTGAGCTAAATGTGTGAGGGACTGAGTTAAAGAACATGGATAAAGATTCAAGGCAAACTGTTAGACAGGCAGAAAAGAGTTATAAAGACTAGGCTAAAAGCAACAGAGTTGTGCCCCAGTTCTGTTGGAGGGGTTGAGAAAGGGGGGAGGCGAGGATTTTAGGGGGCGGGGTAGTTAGAGGAGACAGAGAGGAACATGCTGGCTCACTCTTGAAGTGTCAGAGTCTACTGCAGGGCTCTGGAAAAACAAGAGCCAGAGCCGCTGCTTGTCTGGAGCCTATTCAGCCATGTGGGGAATGGATGTAAAATGAGGCACTGCTCTCGTTTGTCTTAGACTCTCTGAGCTTTTTTTTTCTTCTTTGACATCAAAAATCATGGATTCTGACTCAGACTCTCCATTCAACTACTCCTGGCCTTCATTTCCCAGGATGAAGATATGCCGGAAAATGGGGAAAAAAGGTAAAAGGATGTCAGTTTAGGTCTAAACTCTTACATTTAAACTTAAAGATAAAATGTCATTTCAATAATTTGTTAGTCTCCCAAGCCTACTCTCAGAGTATGTTAACCTTGAGTGAAAATATATTGAGTGCACAATTCCTTTTTGGTCATTTAGAAGCCAAAATGTAAGGTATAATGTAATTGTTTAAATTTCAGGCAGAGAATGATCAGTTCTTCCTAATTCTGTAAAGAAACAATAATTATAACACATTTAACAGTGTTAGCTATAATAAATGTTTTATTATTAATTTAAAATTGACAAAAACAGAAATGTAGAGAGAACACCTGCTAGATTTAGTACAAGGCTCTTTTTTTTCCAGTAAAGCAAGTCTAAAAAGACTTTATTGGCTGGTGGGTCAACCTGTCTGCATAGGTAGCCAGTCAAGTTTGCTGCTCAACAGAGAACATTTCATTTACATTATTAAAAAAAAAAAAAAAAAAAAAAAAAAAAAAAAAAAATATATATATATATATATATATATATATATATATATATATATATATATATATTTTTTTTTTTTTTTTTTTTTTTTTTCATGACTTTAATAAACATGTGTCATACAACCTTAGTTTACTTTCATTGATTGGCTTTTTATTATTTTTTTTTTCTCAGTTGGACCTTATCCAAAATTCCAAATTTGTCTGTTTTTCAGGCAAGGGAAGTGTATGGACCTTCTGTCAGTCAGCTGGTCAGCACTGCAATGTTAAACAACAAATGCAGCAATGCAGGTCTGCCATACCCTCTTTTCCGCATGGGTAGACAAAATGCACCTTCTCTGCAATTAACTTAATGTTTAGAAAGGCTGAGGAAGAAAAGTGTATTGGTTTGGATAAAATGATATTCCTTGAGTAAGGTATTTCAATGGTTAACTTTCAAAACAGGGCCTGATCCAGCAAATAATATATATATATATATATATATATATATATATATATATATATATATATATATATATATATATATATTTTTTTTTTTTTTTTTTTTTTTTTTCTGTATCCTTTTTTTTGGAAAGTATGATTGGGCAGAAGGCAGACCCTTCGGCACACCAGATGAGAAATTGCTTTGTATATGATTTGATATACATGAATATATTTTAGTCATAGGAATATGATTTAACCATTACAAGAGTATTTTTGAACCAATATTTTTCATCAACGAGGATTATAAGTGAAATTGTATGATAGGACTCAGATCAATGAGAATTGAAAGAAATCCAGAAATTCAGCTGCAATGATTTTATTTGGCTTGGTCTCAGTACCACTGAGAACACAAAACTATGTAATTTTCATTAGGAAAAATTGTTATCTTATTGTTTTTTTTTATGAATATTATACATTTACTATTTTCTGGTCTTAAAATGATAATAATCTAACAATAATAAGCTGATTTACCTCGTCAATTAGGATATCTGCCTGAATTGGCAGCCCGCAGTTGATTGTTTAACAGACATGCTGCTCATAGCTTGCTAACTATGTTTTAAAACAATATGAGAATGAATAAGGGAGATCCTCCTATTTTTCACACCAAGAAAATTTTTAAAAAATAACATTTTTATTCTTAAAAGAAAAGTGAAATTTGCAAAAGGTTTCTCTTTATTTGGCAGGGGAAGAAGTTTTAACAACAGTGTTTTAAAAACAAATTATACACATTATACAACTGAATGTGGTCTTTCTTTAAAAGCACTTCTGTTTTACAGTGTTTTGTTCACGGCTGCTAAAGATGGCTGATTAAACAGCTGAGGACCCTCTTTACAGATATAGGCTTTACCATACACTGAGGAACAATAAAGTTAAAATTAGAACTGTTCCGATTACGCATTGTCGCTCTAAGGCCTCCTACACTGCAGTGGAGGCTTGCTCAGAGTTAGATAGCTGCATCGTTTCCAGTGATGTAACCTGATATCTGACAGCATGTTAGGGACTGCAGATGTTCGCTTGAAGGCTGATGAAGCACTTGGCATTTGGCACTCATCCTCTTCGGGCTCCACTGTTTCGTGGAAGCAAACTAAAAGTGGTGCTGTTGTGGTGCAATGTCAGAGAGGAGCTTGAACCTGTGTTTCTCTTTATCTATTTTACTTTTACTGGATGCATTTTCTTTAAGTGTCTGTTAGGATTAAAGTAGCTTAAATTCAGTTGTTTGTTACCAGAAAAAAAGTGTCTTACTCTGGCACTTGGCATGGGAAGCTTAACACAGTTGCCTAAAAAGTCCAAATTTAGACCTAAGTGGTTAAAAAGCTCATGACTTGTGTGTAGATGGTTGTTAAAAGGAGAGATAGACCCAGTGAAAGATCGTGTTACTGCCACAGCAGTGTCATGGCTTACCTCCAGTACTCTGTTCTTCAGCTTTCTTCATAAACTCTGCAGGATTATCTGTGTAGTCATGATGTCTACTGACATTTGTACTGTATATATCCTACAGTCCTTCTTCAGGGGACATTTAAATCTCACCTGGTATTCTACAGGTAGATGCACACTCTTCAGACTTTTTTAGTTGTGAGTTCACATGTGCAAAGCTGCAAGTTTGTTCCTTTACTGTGAGAAGTGATTGCTGCTCTTTCTGGCTCTCTAGCTTGATCTGTTCATGCATTCAAATGTAAACATGACGGGTATGTGATGCTTGGACCTAGAGCTTCGACCACAGGTGTCATAACTCAGATCCATTTCTGTGGATAATGGTGAGCAATGTTTTAATGGTTAAAATATCCCTAATAACAGATTTGAAAATTTATACTTTGACATTTGTTATAAATCATTTTGACTTTGATTGTTATTTTATTCTCACCTGTCAAAGTGGCAGCTAGTTTAGCTGGTGGTTTAAAAAGAAGGTTACATCATCAGAAATGTTTAATCATTGTCTTTCTGATGTCAAAATAAATCACTCCAAATGTTTACAGTGTTTATAATAATATTGTTTATCTGACAGTTCTGGTCTGAGCATACATCTTTTAGTCAGAAACCTAAATTAAACCTTGAGAAAGTGTTTTTGTGTGAGAAAAAGTTCAATATCTTTCTCCCTGGGGTTTGCAGGAGTTGAAGGGTCACTCTCTGAATGTTTAACTGCCTGGTCTAGAAACCTGGCCATGACTGCTGTCTTTGTGTCTGCAGACTTACTATGCTCTATTTTTACTGTGCTGCCACTGCAGAGGATTAGCTCTCACACAGTGACTTACTCTGAATATCACAACAATCTCTGATATACTAATACAGATTTGAGTTGATTTTGATTTTTATAACAATGACTATTTTAGTTCAAACAATTCTTTCTATCATGAGTCATTTGAGCTGTTTATTTTAGGAGCAGATGCCTTAATGTCATTGTAAAATCAGGCTGACTTCTTTTTTTTATTTATAAAGCAGAATTAAATATTAAATAGTTGCAAGTTAAGTAGGAATCCAGTAAATATTTTAAAATGCTAGACAGTACATTAAAAAGACATGTTAAAAGATACTTATGTTGTTTTCTTATTACATGCAAAGGTTTAACATGGGTCTGACATGGGCTTAACCCAGTCTGATTCAAAGTTTGAAACCCAGTTCGATGAGGCAAAGCTTTGTACTTTAAAAACTGTAGTAAAATGTTCACTAAGGATGCTTATATCATAATAACCTTAACCAAATCATTTTTAATTGATCATATTACATGTAGTTACTGATTAATGACTGCCTGCTTTTCCTGTGTGCGTGTAATACGGCACAGGGGCAACTGTCTGCACTCTGTTCTTGGGAAGTGGTGGCCTAGTGGTTATGGCATTGCACTTGATATCCAAAGGGTTATGAGTTCAAGTCCCACTCTCACAGACTCTGGGTCCCTGAGCAAAGACCCTTAGCCCCACACTGCTCCCCGGGTGCGGCACAATGGCAGCCCACTGCTCCCCAAGGGGATGTGTTAAATGCAGAGAGTTGATTTTGTTCCTCTGTACTTTTGACAGTGTAATGACAATAAAAGCTGAAAAAATAAATTAATAAAAAACTTCCTTCTGGCAACTCTTAAAAATGGGAGACAAGAGAACATACTGTTAAAGTAATAGCAATGTATGTTGGTCCTCCTAAATCAGTGGCTTTTTAAGCAATAAAGGCAGCAAGTTGATCTACCTTAAAGGAGAGGATAACAATGTGTAAAGGCAATCTGCAATCCAGTGGGCCCATTCTTCTTAGGTACCCATCTATCCGTCCGTCAGTATTCTTTCACTCCACTTGGGCCAGCACCTCCAGGGGAATCCCAAGGAGTTCCCAGGGGTCTCCTCCTGGTGGGACGTACCTGGAACACCTCACCAGGGAGGCGTCTAGGAAGCCTCCTAACCAGATGCCCACTGGCAACATAACTTTTGGGCTCTGCTAGAACCCCCCCCAAAAAATAGTAAGGTACTGCAAGAAAATGTGTTAAATACCTAAACTTACCCATATCTACTGTAAAAGCAATAATGCAAACTGTGGGACAACTAGAAATGTGACAAAAAGCATTTATGAATTGGATGATAAAGAAATAGAAAGAAATCTGCAAAATCGACTGTTGACGAACTAAACAGAAGTCTTCAGGAAGCAACTGAAAAATACTACAATATAATGCTTTTTACATACCTTAAACTTTGGTGGCGATTGTTGTTAAGAGTTATACCTTCAATGAGAAAGAAATAAACATATGGAAACCTGTGCTTGTCTTGATAATAAAACCAGGTACTATTCAATCTTGCTAAGAGTATGAAGTCTGCTCCGTGTGTTATTTAACCGCTTAACTGATGTTTAACACAGATCTTGGTGCCTGACAATAATGTTCACTGCAGCAGTGTTTATGGGTCAGAGGTATGTGAGTAATTGAGTCCATGGCAGCCAGCTGTGGCTTTGGATCAGGCCCAGAACCTGAAATATTTAGCCCGTCTGTCATGTTCATGACGTGGGTTTATATCAAACGGTATCTACTTTCAAACAGCAGTCTGACCCGTATTCTGGCCCCACCACCCCCTGTGAATTAAACTGTTGGATTCGTGCTAATCCTATGATACGTAATAAAGTGTGTGATGTGCTTTTGTGCAGATATTTCAGATGTGGGCTCACATTTCAAACAGAGCATAAAGTTGTTGTACCCAGAGAGGATTAAAAAACTAGATGTAACAGTTTGTTATCTGTTTGAAAGGTACTTCATGATTTTGGAGAATGAGTAATGATGTCGGGTAATCTCTGTATGCACTCTGCTGGTTCAATTGGAATTAATTCATTTAGATTTAATGTGGATGTGACGGGAATCATCTGGCGTCCTCATCAGTGTCTGCTTGACTCCCTGTTGCTTCTCAGATTTATTGGACCTGCCGCCCACAGGAAGCACAGCCAATTGTGGGTCTGATTTATTCTCCGTTACAGATGCTGAACCTCTCTTTTTCTGCTTGGCAGTGCTAGAAACGATGGATTTGTTTTAAAGAACACCACAGAGTTTTGGTTTTGAACAGTTGAAGAGATGTGGAGAATGGAGAAATGCCAAAAATATGCTTTCAGCACCCCCATCCTCGGTATAATTGGAGGCAAGGCTCAAGCATTATAAAATAAGTCAATCAACATTTACATAAGCCTATGAGCCTTTCTGCTATGAATTGTGTTCTAACTTATGTATAAGCTTCTGGTCTGATCAGGTTTTTTCTTAATGTTTCATAATTAATCAGCGTTTTAGAAAATATTTTGGAGGCCTGAAAATCATTACTGCAGATATTCACCCCCCCAAAAATGTATGATCAGGACCAAAAAAGAATCTAAAAATCAAAAATACTTTTACCTCAACTATTTTTCTTGTTGTTATATTGTTTTTAGTGTGTTTTGAAATGCAGAGGCTTGCTTCTTCCGTTTGGACTGTTTACATTTTTGCCTAAAAAAAAAAATAATAATCGCAGAACGTGTAAAAGATAAGGGCTTAAGCTCTTGGGTCCCTCAAACCTTAGACACAGGGTCAGGGACTTAAGTTTTGTTAGCAGCCTTCATGTCATGCCATGAAACCAACTACAGGAGCTTTTGCATATCCTTTGGTAAAAGGCTTCTTTCAATTAATCAGTCAGACTCTTTATCAGATTCTGGGCATCAATGTCTTATAATAATCTATTCATGTTAACTTTCATGATTTCAGGGATATTTTTCATAATGGAGAAAAATACATTGCATAATTTCAGACAAAAATAAACTTAGCATACCATCATCCTTTTCTCTTGCCAATAGACTGCTTTCACTGCAATTATGAATCTAAAAAGAAAATATTTCATTCAGAAAATAGAGTTTCTGACTCATTCATTAATGATTAATATGAAGGCAAATTCTGGAAAATACAAAATTAGTTTTATATCTATTCGGACATCTTTATTAAGACGTGATAAATCATTACTTAATACTTTTCTTTTGACATGAATGTATACCTATGTTTCTGATATTGTATAGAAAGCTCCTTAGTAACATTCAAATAACTCCCAGCAGTTTATAGTTGTCTTAATATGTTCTATGGTGGTTCTAAGATACCTACATGACAGTGTTAAGTTTTCAGGTTCAACATCATGCCATGTCCTTCATTTTATTACTCAGGTGTCCACTTCTTTTCACTTCACAACTTTGTACACATATGCATTGATGTAGCACAAGAGATTTCAGTAAAATCCACTAAAGTTTGGCAATGCAGTGTGCCACAAAATACTGGTAAAGGGTAAGAGGTATGAAAACATTTGAAAGACAACACATTCTAACTATGATATATTCTACTCAAAAAAGAAAACGTAATTTAAACATAGAAAAATAATCTAATCTGTTGTATCTGATGATGCAAATTTCCAATGTATCATCATTTAAGAATACAGAATATTTCTGTTTACTGCTACAAAAGGTAAAGTTACATGTGGTCATCAACAGAACAAACTTAAATTGATATAATGAGTGGCACTTTAAAGCAGTTGAGCAAAGACTGGGGAAATTATATTGACTAAAATTAGACAGTAAACAATGTAGTTTGTTGTAAAGAAACGTGAAAATTTCCTGGAACTTGACCTAAGTTCAAATTTAATACAGGCCTCGGCTTTGAGATTGAAAATACTTTTTTAATCATTCACATGATTTTTTACCAGCACTTTGAGCCTGACTAAGTCTTTAAAATGGTGATTATCAGTTGTCAAAGTTTGCTCAGCATTTTTATAGACCTTAAAGTGTCTGCTTTGTTCAGATACTTTGCTATCAATGTCCCCTCAGAGGATCATTGCTGAACCTGCTGCCTCTTTACTCAAATGTATATGCTACATTGTTTGCTGAAATGTAAAAAGAAGCTGTGTTGTGGAGAAGGTGTGCTTTGTGTCGAGCAACATGCCCAAGGGAGAGCTGTGTGTGTTTTGCCCCCCCTTCATCAGCACAACCAGGCTGCAGCTCACAGTGCCTCCTCTGTGCTGAAAGGGCTTCTCTCAATGCCACTGTGTGTTTACCAGGGGTTATTTCCACTCAGTCACTGTATCAAAAAGCAGGGCGGGGAAAAAATTTGCCTACAGATTTCCATCCATAGGAACTTCATGGAAGTTCAGACACTCTCACACACACTCAAGAAGAGAGGGAAAGAGAGAGAGTCTGGGTACTGAACAATGACATGCAACTGCCCAGGATGTCGATGTCACTTCCCGTGTTTGTGAGCAGTCATTTGGTGTTGCTCTGGAAACCAAATGTAATATTGAAAAATCCCCTGTCTCGGCAGAGAAAAGCCAGTCCATAAGGGAGAGCCAGGCCTCGTCCCCAACTTGGGCAGCAGCTGCCAGACTCTCAGCAATGATACATGGCAAAGACCAAGTCTACGCCAACGCCATGTTGGTGGACAAGGTGAGCCGGAGTCACTTTTTTGTTTTTTGGTCTTTAATTGAGTTAATGGTTATTTTATCTTTGCAATCCAAACAGGAAAAAATAGTCTCTTTCTGATGCTTTTTCCTTTTTCTGTGTTAGGTTGAAGGAGCTGACATTAAGTATCGGTCTCCAGGGGATGAAGAGCATGTCAGCCCTTCATCCTGCTGGGACTCCCTCTCTCCCACTCTCGTTGAATCGGTAAACTGCTCCCAGAACCGTTCCCAGTCATCATCCCATCGCGGGCTGAGGGGAAGTCAGGGCCCAGGCCAGCACAATGGCAGGGAGGCATACTCTTGTGCTTCTCCCCCTTATCCCTTTGCCTCCTCCTCCCCTTCCTTTCCTTCCTCTCCCTTAGCTTCCGCAATTCGTTTGTTTGAGGGAGCACAGAGACGTCATCCACAGATGGGTCCTTCAGAATCCCCAGCTTCAGAACACAGAGAGTTCAGCTTGACAGATGCAGGCCGAGGCCTGAGGTATGATGCGGTTTCTGATGCAGGTTTCTATAATATGTAATGTGGCTGCTTTAAGTACATGAGGGCACTACGAAGACAGCTAAGTAAAGGTTTTCTGCTTTATCTAAATATTTTTGGTAATTTTCCTGCTGCCTCTGAACTTAGTGGAAAGGAAAGACAAATTTAGACGTTGAGACACATCTCAGGTGTTTTGTGAGTTTTCTTATTGAGTATATGGTATTTTCTGATTTTCATCAACCCTGTGTTATCCTTTGTTTTTATTTTTTCTGTGCATCCAGTCGTATTTTAAAGTGATCTAGCTTAATAATTATCTCCCATTCTTAAGGTCATTTAAGTTTTTAGACTCTGGCTGCCTTTCTACTCTCTTTTTTTTAATCCAGTCCTCAAATCTAACCAAGACTGCACGCTGTTCAGTTAATGCCTGAAAATCTTCAGGACAAATTACCAAGTTGAACAACAAAGTGTCCAGCCAAAAAAACTTTTTCCTATCCCAGAAAAAAAATCTGAATTTCTAAAAGTTGTGTTTAGTTTCATTAGAAGAACAGAAATCAAAATAAAGACTTTGACTTAGAAAGACTTTATTTGTCATATGTAAACACAAGTGTATACTAAAAGAAATTTCGTTCAGTACAGCTCTCAAGACATTTTTGTTTTTTAAAGTGCACCCTTGATAAAGGTAAGCTGCAGTGATAATGTAAAAATACAAGTTAGTTATGGTTCCAACATTCAGGGTTTTATCTTTTTTAACCCTGAGAAATGCATCACCCTTTGAAGATCTAGAAGATTATCTCGAAGATCTAGAAGACAAAAGAAACTAGAGCTGTATCACTCTTAATGTGAAACATTTAGTTCTTTAAAAACATACGTTTTGTGTTTGTACAATAAAAGATGAAAATGATTCTATTTTGTACAAATATGAAAAGAATACTAGGACAATAAAAATTTCTCTGTATATTGTGATGCAACTCTATTATCCTTTTCCTGAATGGCAGTTCTAAACTTTTGTTAAAATCCCCTTGATTGGGCCAGATTATCAATTTATCTTCTTAAAACTATCATTATTATTTTTATAAATTCAGTTCAGGAATTAAGAAAAAAATCAGTATTCTGGATGGGAGATTATTAAAGCATACATTAGAATTAAAAATGTGTTTTAATCATGAAAAAAATGCTCACTGAAAATGTGATGCTAAAGAGAAGTTGGACTTCAGCAGGATAGGCAAACCAAACACGTCCATCTAGACCTAGAAGCACACCTCCAAGCAAGAACGAACTAATTGCTTTAATGCTGTTTAGTTGGAGAACACTGGCATAAAACCTGGTGTTTGTCTGTGAGATGACAGTGGATGTAAAAGCCATAAAAAAAGTTATTTACAATCAGGAGGATAATACCTCTGCCATTTGTGAATGTGCTTTTTTTTCTTTCTCTTTGTAATTAGCCCTGGTCTGGAGTGTGACAGTGAAGAAGATGACATACTTGGACATTCCTACTCTTGTTCATCTTCAAAACAGAGGTCCATCCTGCAGTCCAGCTCTGGAGAGGAAAGGGACTCTTTTGACACTTCACCTGACTTTAGCCGCTCACACTCGGAAACCGCAAAGAAATCCAACACGGTAACTCTCAAGTCATCTGTTGCAGATCAGAGGAAGCGAAAGATTAATAAAAAACAAAAAATAGTTTCTGAATGATAAACACCTTTGAGCAAGAGTCATTATATCCATCCATCCATCTTCTTTTATTCCGTCAGGGTCGAGGTGGGGCCGGTGCCTACCTCCGGCAGTTTATGGGCGAAAGGCGGGGTACACCCTGGACTGGTTGCCAGTCTGTCACAGAGCAACACAGAGACACACAACCATGCACTCACACGCTCACACTTAAGGACAATTTAGAGATACCAATTGACTTAACAGTCATGTTTTTGGACTGTGGGAGAAGGTAACCCGAGAGAACCCATGCATGCACAGGGGCAACATGCAAACTCCATGCAGAAAGACATGGAGTTCGCTGCCCGCTACACCAATGTGCAGCCGTGTCACTAATATTCATGTCAAAGTCATTCAAATGAAAGATGACAGAATAAAAAAAAAAAAAAAGTTTCAGATTTAAATCCCATTCATCCCACAAAAAACCCTCCTTTTCAAGTTTTCCAGCAGACACACCGTAGCTTACATACAGACATCAGTAGATAAGCCCACATTGTCAACAGCTCAATAATAAGGACAAAAGGTCAGAGAAGAGTTGGTTTACTGGGCAGGATTTGCTGTCTTCCAATGTTCCCTGCTCGCAGATTGAACTTGTTAGCTTCTCCCATCTGATATGTTAATCTGGTTTATTCTCTTACCCAGAATTCAGAGGAGGCTGAGGTTCGCCTGCGCTCATACTCATACTCTTCCCCTAAAGCGAGGCCATCACGGCCGCTGCTAAACCGAGACTCAGCTGTCACCGATTTGGAAGAAGGTGGGTGAACTTTGAGCACTTTGTCCTGCGTTCCCTCCTTTTAAGTAATCAGCGAGCTGAACTCACACATGTGCCCAGACATTTTGTGTGTTGGTATAGCACTTCTGATGGTGCAAGATTGTAAATGAATGTGACACCTTAGCAATAAGTTTAATAATAAGCTTTATTCCATGTAGATGGCACTTTCAGCAGTGGAGGTCGCTCACTACTTCAAGCTTTATCTCTCTCTAAATCCCTCTCACGTCTCAACCAAGTTAGTAAGTATAAGGGTTCAGGTTACAGCTTATAGACACGAAGCTGGTTTGTTGGTGAAACTATTTTACTATTTCTTGACAGTTTCATGGGGCTGACTTGTGAAGAGCTGCTCAATTAGAGGGGAAATTGAAGTCTTAAAACTTTTTTTTTAAAAGAATCGGAAAGCTTGAACAAAAATAATCTGCCTGTTTTTTTTCGGTAAATATCATTGCTGTAGTTTCCCATTGTTGCCCTAATTGTGCAGTTCTATATCTGTGGTGAGGTTTAATTCTTGGTGGTAAGCACGAGACCACTGCCTCTCTCTAAATAACAAATTTTCAGATGTCCAGTAATCAAAAGCAGACCTTTTCCCAATCCTCAGTTTTTCTCTTTGATGAATCAAAAAATAATAGTTTTCTAAAAGCTAATTCATGAAAACGTAATGTCTCACAAAAGAAAGGGAATTTGGAATAATACTTAGCTCCTGGTGATCTTCTAATAGATGGAGGAATTGTTTCTGGTCTGAGGCTTCTGTTATCCTTCCCTTTGGTCACATTTTGTTTTCCTCTTGGCTTTTCATTTTTCCATCTTTGCTGTCATCTGGTTTTTCATGGAAAAAAGGTTGTGTTTGTTCTCGCTCTGTTGGGGTTTACTGGATCTTGGCTTTTTCATGCGATTCTTGATTTTGCCTCAAACTGAATAATAATGGTGGCTGTAGGCAGTTTCTAATTCTGTCAGCTAATCTTTCTGTTATCATACAGCATCTAATGCAGTGCAACAAAAAAAGCTGTTGCTTGCTTGCCAATTTCTGCTACTTCTCCTGTTTGTCACTTCTAAATGTTTAAAATCATCAAACAGGTTTTAACATCAGATAAAGATAAACTGAGCTGCTTAAAAAATGACAATTTTCTTTTAATTGGGAAAAGAAATCTCCTAATGTACAACAAATGATGTAAGAGACTGACTGGCTTGTTAAAAAATCATAAACCAGACATTTTTTGGTTCAGTTTGACAATTCACATCTAGGCCTGATTACTCAACAATTTGTAGAATCAGGAAATCAATTGAAGGTAACCCGTCTGACTGCTTGAAGTGGGAGGAAAAAATCTTAAAAAGCAACACATCCTCTCTTGGTCCAAACACGAGAAACAAAATCACCAAAACCTTTAAATAAAGCATTTTTTTTTAAAACTATAGGACTGAAGTGATACCACAGCTATTATCCCAAAATGGAATAAAAAAAAACATCAATGAACCTTTGCTGCACTTATGGGTCTACCAAAATTACTCGATGAGTGTTTTACATTTGCAGGAGGTCTCAAAAAATATCTGCAGGCTTAACTTGCCTCAGTTAGAGGGTATTAATGATTAAACAATAAGAAAATGATTGGGAAACAAAACAGGCGTAGTTGTTAGGACTTCCTGATGATTCCAACAAGTTTTGTGAAAATATGCTATTAATTTTGTCGTGTTAAAGCTGGTATAAAACCCATGATTTTAGTAAACAAACACCATGCCAAAAACCAAAACATAACGATTGCATGGTGCTCTGAGGTTGCTTTGCTGCTTCATGACCTGAACAAGTATTCATTAGTAATGGAAACATAAAATTTTGGTTGGTTTAGTTCTATAATGTTTTAAAAAACAAAATAAATGTTATTGAAAGGTCTTGTTAAAGTCTGGAGTTGCTGTGTGATGCTTGAAACCCTTCTAATAGCAAAATGTGAACATTTTTCAGACTAGTGGGACAATATTTCTCGACTATAAAGGGAAACTTTTAGCCAGTTTTTCACTTCACAAGTAAGATCATCATTTGAAAACATTTTGTTTGATGATATTAAGCATTAAGTGTGACAAATAACAAACAAAAAAACATGATACCTCTCTAGGGGGACAAAACTTCCTCATGGCTCTGCATTATCAAACTCATTAACAATTATTTCCAACCCTTTTTTCTTTTTTTCCTGCTTTTCACAGAACAGAGAGCCTTCAACCTGACTGAAACAGCGAAAGAAAAGAGGTAAAGCCAGCAAGCTACTTCCTGACCTTATATACCAGGTCTCCTGAACGCCTCTCACTCAGACCCATGCCCCTTTTTTTAGTCATCATCAGTGGACAGCAGCTAGTGATTGGTTTACATGGAGCACACATCTATACGTGTGTGGGTGTGTGTGTGTGTGTGTGAGGGGGGGTTTGTCTCTCTTAGGGTATTCTCTGATTGCAACCTCAAAATAACTTGTGTAAACACCAAAACCATGGGCTTTCTTGGATGTCAGACTTCAGAAACATCAGGACCACATCAGTGGTGCTGAATTGATTGTGTGTGCATACTGTAGTGTTTATGTTGGATGTAGATTTAAAAAGAAGAAGAAAGACCTGCTTTCAAATCTTTCCATCCATGTAACACAATTCAGTCATACGTCACTTAACATTTCAATTTTACTGACTTTTTCATCATGTGCTAATATATTTATTTGATAAGAATCATGCATTGCTTTAACACAGATTTTTTTGTAGGACATATTATTGTCAATAAATAAACAATTGGAAACAGAGATATGCTTGAATGAATAGACTAAGTATCTATTTGTGTGAAAATCTTTAGTGTCATTCAGAGTGCAGAACTGGTGAAAGAAAGCAGACCCTCTTTTATGCTCTGATACATCAGGTTGTAGTAAAAATAAAGCTGGTTCTAAGAGGATTTAAAGCTGTTGCTTAAGACCTACAAGCGCAGAACACATTCCTCACAAACATAGGTTATTGAACAAATATGACACAAAAAACCCCCAAAACATTCAGAACAAAACTAGATACACAGTTTATGCTTCTTTTGGCTTTAAAGGGGAATCTGGATATCAGGAGATGATGAAGAACTGCAGTTTATTAACTGATCACCTTCAGTGTGACTGTTTCTGTAAAATTTAAGGTAGGTAACATACAGGTATAATTATTATGATACCACTGCGAAAAGAAATCATCAATGACCTAAGAGAAACAATGCTTTTCACCCATCAGTCTGTACAGGAACAGAAAAAAAGATCTAAGACAAATCCAACCTCCATCTAACCTTGGAAGTTGAAGCATTCTTAAATAATAAATAGATCTGGTAGGCTTCTGTTAGCACACAACAGGTTGAGGTTCAGGACAGAAGGCCTAGTTTCTGTCACATCCCTTTGCAGTTACGCTGTCAATTACAAACTCCTTTCACTTTATAAAGTCTTCAAAATATTAAAACCCAATTAAATATTCTAAAGCCTGGCCAAGGACAGGAATGTTATAATTCACTAAAGAATTGAATCAGGAGTCAGTAAAGATGACTAAGAGTGAGAGGTGCATTGGCATGAATACCAGCAAATATTTGCACATAACTGGATCTTTTCAGAACTTTACAGAATGTTCCAAAGAAGATACAGTTGGATTTATCCAGATCCTAGCTTATGAAAGCATGAATAAAAGAGCCAGCCTCAAGATCGGATGGAGATGGAGAAGTGTTGATTGTGAAAGAAGGCAAATTTTGTGCTGTGTGGTGTCAAAGAAACGCTGGACTAAAATCCTGTCAAGCAAGCAGAAATATTACAAAAGATTCATGTTCCATTTTGATAATCTTCCTAAGAAGATATGAAGCGACCTGTCTGAGGTGTTTTATATCCACACAGGGCTCTGGGTTTCCGTAAGCGGGCCCAGTCAGCAGAGGAAGAGGGCACGACGTCACTCCAACATCTCACCCTTACAGAGTTTCTCAAAGAGTATGTCTCCTTAAAAAATTGGCTGCACAGATGTGCACGTGTGGTGTAGCTCAATCTGTCCCAGCTGGAGCCTCATTCTCCAGCTCATCTTTAGCCACACAGATATTTTGGCTATGCAGGAATGTGCATTAGGTCAGTCTAATATAGATGAAAAAAAAAAATAGTCTTCATTGCATGTTTCTTTTCTTGTCACTCCATTATTGCTTCTTTTAACCTGGGAGGCCTAATGTAACCAGACTCTGCTGATGTAAATCAATGATAAATTAATAATTGTGTTTCGCCAAGGTGGGTCTATAAATAGCAACCTCTGGAGTCCACAGCCACTCGCAAGCATGCCAAGCATGTTATTAAGAGTAATAACCTGTAGATTAGGGCTCCTGGAAGACAGTCTGGACATTCTTTCATTTCAGCATGCTGCTTATCCTCCTGATTAGTCAACTTTTCCAATCTGGTAAACTACTAAAATCCCTCCGATTTTAAAGAAATGCATGTTGTATGTTAGGACTAAAGTCATGCTAAAAAGCACGTGAGAGTGATTTCCTTTTCATCATACTTAGGATCGAGGATGAGGAGTGGGATAAATACATAATTCCTTCTAAGGTTGAGTCGGAGAAGTACAAAGTGAGCCGGACTTTCAGTTTCCTAAAGAGCAGGATGTCCAGCACTCGAAGCAAAACCAAGGTGAGCTGATGGTGAGGGATGATGTACCAAAGGGGGAAAAAATCCTGTTGGCTAAGCCTATGCCTGCTTGTATATAAAATGTGACAAACAAATCCCTCCAGTTGACCTCTGTAATTAAAAAGTCAGAGCTGAAACCCCTCTCGAGTTGTCCATTAAAGGTTTTAACACAGAATTCCTGCACTGGGGGGCCTATTGTCTGTTAGCTGTTCCTTTATTTGGCGAGGGAGAAGTTTCCTCTCTTCAGGACGTAGTGAAAATATCCCCTTATATAACATGTAGAACCCCCCCTCCCCCTCACGTTTTTCTTCAAAAAGCTTGAAAAACCAAAACACATCCTGCTTCACTCTCATAATCCCATGAACACATGTTTGTATGTGCTTGAAGGCATGTTTCCCTCACACAATACACTTGGACGGCAAAAAAAACAAACACACGCTCTCAGACTTCCTTGCAAAGTCTGGGAAGAAAATAAATATGGCCCTATCACACACATACAGAGAGAAATCCTCCTAATGCCCCCCAAGGATAAAGCACTATAACAGCAGCTGTCCCCATAGACCTCAGCAAGGTACACAGAAAAACCCGCTCATGTGCCCCTTTATCTCAAATAGCTTCACTCAGCAGGTGTTTTGCACCAAACTGAGGGTGATTATGTGCTATATCTTTGGTGGTTTACAAAGCAATGTTGCTTTAAGTATAGTAAATGTCAGAAAAACAAGTAAAGTCTAATTATTTATGACCTCTTTTGTTTCAGGTAAAAGGCAAAGAGACGAAGGAGGGGAAAGAGAAGTCAGGAGCATCTAATGGGCACCAGTTCATTTCCGTGTCTACTCCTGCTCCTTCTCTCTGTGTGGCCTGTGATAAGCCTGTTTCTGGGAAAGATTTGTTGCAGTGTTCCAGTGAGTATATAATGTCAGAACTAGTGTTGGAAAATGTCCTGTTGTGGTTGGAACATATGAAGTTTGTTTGAGTTTCTATGTGCACGCTGCCACAGTGTTTTACCTAGAAGACGTACGTTTTGTGAAATGAGAGGAATGTCGCTGTCACCAGTAAAAAGAATTCAGATTATCAGTTAACTTATAAAATGAACATGGATTTTCTCTGCGCTTTTCTCCAGACTGCTCTCTGAATGTCCATAAAACCTGTCGAGAATCAGTTGCAGTTTGTGGAAAGGTAATAACTCATGATTTCTTTGATGTTAAGGCTTTTTTTATGTGATGTTGTATGTTAGAAAAAGCGATTGTCCTGTTTTTCTTTCATTGGTCTGTTAAAGGTATTGTGGAGGATTTTTGCACATTTTTCAAAAGACCCACCCTCTCCACTTAAAAAAAAAATGCTTTGCACAACCCTGTACCCATTCCCGAGAGGGAACGCCTATTAAACGCGTCCGAGAGCATGCACGAGCCCATTTCTCCTTGTACATTCTCTGTTTAAAAGTTGATGTTCTCATAGCTCATATAAGCTTTCTGTGTCCGACTGTTCACCCAAACCCCTAACCCCGCAATCACTATATAGAGCAGGGGACTATATAGTAGCCTGACGTAGTCCTACTCAATTCTAGTCAGAATATGAGTCTGATACTGCTCCATAGAGCTGTGATTATGGGGCGTGTTTTGAACGAACAAGGAAAAAAAATGCCTCTGCACTCAATTGGATAGACCTACAACCAATAAGAGCAACGGAGTGCGTGACGTATGTTAAGCGACGCATAGTTGTTGTCAACAAAAATCAAAGCGTGCAGTTGCACGCCTATAATAAGAAGATGAGCCTTGATCGCGTTTCTCTGTTCCTCTTTTAAAATTAATTTGCTGTCGATATCTTCTAGAACAGACCTAATAGCAGAATCTACTCACCCCAACTCTCCAGCGGCAGCCATTGTTGTTGTCACCCAAGCGCGTTTTGGTCACGTGGTTGATTACGTTCCTGTTGATCATCTGTCCATCATCGTATAAAGCCCGCCCTGACAATTTGATTGGCCCGCCAGATATTGTGCTAGCATACTCGCGCTACTGTTGAGCAATGCCAGACCGAACTTCCCGACCTCAAACGTTGTGGGCGGGACTAAGTTCGGAATGGCACCCAGGCTAATATATAGTGGACTTTATAGCAAACTCAGTTAACTGACCATTTGGACAGATGATCACTGCTTTTTGCTCGCCGTTGGTCACATAACTACATAATCTACTGTGCGGTGCCTGCACCATCTTTATTATCAGTCGCCCGACAGCGGGCCACTATGACAGCAAATCCCATGATGCTTTGTGAGAGCTCTCCACGCAAAGCATTCCACAATATTTCTGCATCTTCTGAGGCCTTCCTTTTCTTCTCATACACTTCGTAGACACTTTTTCTCTCACGAAAGTCGGCCATTCACCATTGTGAAAAGGTGAGCTTAAATGACTGACTCAAACTGTAGCTCACCCATATACGCCTGAAAGTGTTCACGCGCAGAAAAATATAGCTAATGGGACGAGCATGTGAAACGGCCTTACCTAAACATATCACCAGGATGATTTACAATTAAGAGGACCGCTTATTTAGATGATCCTCCTGGAAATAAAAGATCGTCCTCTATACCTTTAATTAAACGATCAAATAGTACAAGAAATAACCTTTTCCCCCCATAATAGAAATATTAGGAGGAGCTTACATTTTTTTATTTTATAAAATCCAAATATATGTGCAGTAATGCATACATAAAGACTCTAAGATTTTCTTAATTATCTTTTGACCCTAAGGTTTTACCTTCATCAAACAACCTGCAGAATAAAAGGAGATTCGAGTGTCATGCCTTCAAAAGCAAAAATTAAGATTGGGCAGCAAACTGCTTTTTTCAACACATCTTTAAGATTACTAGTTTGTTTTTGTTTTTTTACACACAGTGATCTTTGGATGTTATGAGTAGCTTGTTATTTGGAAAATATCTGCTGAAATCTAGATTTTTTTGTCTTTTAATAGTTAATTTAAAACAATGACCCACAGCATCACTGATCTTCCAACGTACTTAATAATGGAGGTGCAGTACTTTCCCCACAAATTAGTTCTTTCATATCAGAGTGCCTGCTTCCCTGCAGCTCAGTCTTAGTTTAATCACAGCACAAGGTTCCAGTTAAATCTCAGCACTGATTATGTTTGTTATGGTAGGAAACAAAGTATGTTTTTTGCAGCCATCAATCCTTAACTGCATGGGGCTCTTGTAAAATTAAGTTTTGTTAAGAAAATGTTGCCTGTGTTTAATGATGAAAACATAAAGTCATGGATAAATTAATAAACCTAACACTCTCTGAAGACATTTAACAATTATATAATCAAATTCAAGATAGTGATGTATATCTCCGAACAGTTCACAAAAAAGACACAAAAAAGTTTTTGCATGATGAAGGAAAAGCATCAACCTTTTTACTATTAAAATCTTTAGTGTTCATCGTACGTCTTGAACACCCTATCATACAGGTCGTGAAGAAATAGAAAGCATACAGCCCAGCTGCAGAGAGAACGCCGCCATTTTTTTTCTGCAATGTTGCTGTCTTTCTGTAGTTTTCTGAGATAAAGAGAACATGCTGGAGTTAGCTGAGTAAATGTGGAAAGATGAGACTAATTGAAGAAAAGAAAACTTAAATCTTATCCCATCTGGGAAATATGGTGATGTTATCTTGGTTTAGGCCTGCTTTTTCTGGGCCAGTATATCTATCATCAGTGATTAAAGATGGACATTTTTTTTTTTTTTTTTTTAGAAATAACTGCCAGTTTAAAAGAAAACTATCATCACTGTTATCTGCACTTTGAATCTTAAGAAAGGCTGATGTCACAACAACTGCATCTGCTCATATCGTTCCATCAAATTGTAATTACAGAAGAATTAAGTTCATGTTTTGGAATATTATCATTTACTTCAGTTCTAAACACATTTGTGCTCCTTTCAGATATCTAGCATAAAAGTTTCCATGCAGTTTCAGTATGAATTTTAGCATTGCATCATTATGGATTTCTTTTTTTTGTTGTTATTTTTGTTTTAGGAACCTGGATGTTGGGGAATGATTTTTATTAGACTTTAAAAACAAATCAAAATAAAGACATAGCTCTACAGTTATATAATATGATTGGAAATAGGTATATTAACAGTTTTATTTCACTTAACTTAGCTAGGGAAATCACTGAGATATATTATAGAACTTAGTTTTCCTGCCAATAGTGGAACTCATAAAAAGCACAATTTCATATTATAGTACTTGAGAAATTTCTAATAATTTTCATCATTTCCAACAACTCCTTATCCTTGTAGGCTCCCTGGATACAATACTATGATTGGTTTGAACTTAAAACAACATATTTTAATGGATAGATTATAAAAAAAACTACCGGTAATAGAATTATGCATATGGCCATTACTGCACGTTTTCATTATAACTTTTTTTTTTAACCTGGAGTTGGTCATTGTTTTGACAAGAAAATTGGTTTTCTCACCTTTTTTGTTAAAAAGAGTTACTGATCACTATTTTTAAACGCTCCATTATATAAAAAAAGAACACCTTATATTTTATGATTGCAAATATTTCCTTTTAATAGTATTTGCATCTAGAAAAGAGGTAAAGGTCACAGTATAACGACCTCCAACAAACAAAGTGCAGCAATGAGCAATCCCTCATACTGAGCATACAGTGGAAAAGAATATGCCCCAACACTTATAAATCTCAGCTGTTGTATCAGATTTCAAAGGAAGAAAACAATGTTTTATTTTATTATTATTATTAACCCAGTTAAAGTTTCTTTGTAACCTTTCAAGAGGTTAATCCTTTCTGAAAGACAATAACAAACGAAAGCGATTAAGTGTTTCACTTACTCTTGATTACAGTCCAATATACAAATTAACACAATAGGTTATTCACAAAAGAGCCGGGAACCTGTCACATCAAACACTATTGAGCCTTTGTAAACAGAGTGCTGTCTTTTACCCCCGTGCTTTACACAAACATAGAGGTGACACACTTAGGAAAACAGAAGTAAAAGGTTGACAGGTGTGTTTTACATCCATTTGGATCTTATGTGGTTGTGTCTAATATTAACTGTACTTACATTTTGTTATATAAAGAAAAGAACGTTTCCTTTGTACTCCTGCATTTTTCTTCTCCAGAAGTTGCCGGAGAGGAATCCAGTGCTGATGAAAAGCAAGACCATGTCTCTCCCACACAGTGAGTATCCCTGCCCCCAACCCACAAATAACCCAATTAAAAGTCCTTCTTTAGTTTGAATTTATTTAGTTTTCATCTGTCCTCCCTCATCTCACAGTTCACCAAGCTCCTCAAGCCCCCCCACCCCCCCCACCCCCACCCCCACACTAACGCGCACAGCCCTGTTAAACTTCAACCCACCTCAGTGGGGGGTGAAGTCTGGATTTTCTTGATGACTTTTCTTTGGTCTCTCAGGTTGCTTCTGACTGTATGATAATAAGGACAGCTAAAGTTTAAGGTTTTATATGATTAAAGAAAACAAGGGTGTTCTAATTTTTTCCCACGACTGTCTGGACATGTTGCCAATCTGCAGCTGATTGCTGAACAGACTTATTGCAAAATGGCTCCAAATTTGTAGAAGTAAAATAGGTCACTTTAGTTGGCCATGTTTTTTTATTTATTTTTTATTTTTTGCAAAAAGTGCTGTAGCTTTGTTTTAGACTAGCTGACCAGCAACGCTTAACAAATCTAATACAGCAGAGGGAAAAATGTTGTTATTTTAAACAATCATTAAAAATTTGAACCTTTTCAAAGTACTGAACAAAAACAGATACAAATCACTTTCTAAGTCCAGCTCCACTTTGATGGTCGTTCATCTCTCTGCTGATATTTTAGGCTTTGCCAAGGAAGTCTCTCCGAGCTCTCTTTTCTCTTCATCTGCTTGCTCTTCACCATCATCTTCAGGTCCAACGATGGCAAAAGAGAAAAGGGAAACTGTGGCTTCTTTCTCCAAGAGCCAATCAATCTCCATTGACATCAGGTAGAGCAGTATTTGAATCTATATGATGTATGCTAAAGCACTTGTTTACTTCATCACTGAATGATAGCAATCATCAAATACTCCCATAAAAAAACATCCAAAATTATTGTTGCCTGATTTTTTTAAAGTCCAGTCAGTGTGGATGAAACCATCTTTCCCAGACAGGTTTGTCTTCAACATGGGTTTTAAGCCTGGACTCTTTTGGCTTTGTTTCTCCAGCAGATGCTGGAATGAAACCAGGGTGGACAGTGAATGCAACACGACAGCGTGCACTAACAGTTCACCGTCTGAAGATGGAACACCTGTCACAGCAACTCCCCCTTTCGCCGACCTCCCAATTAGCACAAAGGGTGAGGCACAGAGACCTATTGCGTTCAGCGTAAACATCAATTACAAAGTTAATCTTTGTCTTATTGCTGTGTTTACAGATACTGTTGACGCTCCACTTCTGAGTGATCTGTCAGCTGACCTGCTGGGGCTCGAAGCTGAGTCTTGGAGTCTCGCCGTCTGTCCAGAGTTTTGTAGAGAACAAGACAGGCGCACCATCAAACGACAAGATGTTATCTATGGTAAGATCTTTTTTTTTTTTTTAAGGATATGGTTGCACTGTTAAGAAATATATAACACAAACTAGCATAAATGGTTTCTGTCCAATCTCATGGCATTTTGCTTGGTCATTAGCTGTACATGATTTTTGTTTTACTTTCCCAATGAAGGCACCTGTTGCTCAGTGCTTCTATGTGTAACGTTGTCTTTCTGATATCAGTGATTAACAACTACTATTCTCAATAGATTTGTATGTTTTTGTTTTTAATTTGCCATCATATACAGATGACTTATTGCTTCTGTGTTTAGCTTAATATCATTTTTCCTGGAGGAAATTATTTATTCTGTATGGAGAGGCAGTTCAATATTTCTTTTAAATATATTTTTACTACACAATATTGATGAAAAATTTACGAGAGAACAGGAGGAAAAAGCATAAAATGCTGTAGTTTCCCGTCCAAAACTTGACAGCTGCGCTACTATTTAGTTTAGTCTGTTATGTGGATCACTGACAAATCTTAGGTTGAAATGTCCCTTTTATACTAATTCTATTTTCCTTTCAATAAAGCGCACAGACTTAAATTGCGGATACATTATTTATAGTATGTGAAATAAGTGCGGTTGATCCACATATTACTATGCAAATATTAGGCCGTGCATACTGTTTTGGTTCTTTTCATTTAAATTAGTAGATTGCGCGTTCTACAGATAGTTGGAGAGTGACTACAAGAGAAAGATGAGCTTTTAAAGCCATAGAGATGGCGATGATAATGTTAATTATAAAAAATAAATAAAAATAACATTAAACAATATTTTTAGTGCCTATTTCACATTGTGAATGAAAATAAAATAAAACATTTCTAACAGTCCAAATATGTTAACATGCAGCCAAAATCTCTCTCCATCCTCTAGGATTGCACCAATGCCTCCTTTGTTGCAACAACTGCAGATTTATTTTTGTACCTGACTTTTATTAGTACTAAAAAAGATGCAAAAACTGTGTCTACAGTTTAATTTCAGATTTGGAAAATTGCTTTGCACATGGTAAATGTTAACATTTGCATATCCTCCACCCATGAACTTAGAATATGTTCTGCATATTGATGAAGCCAAACATGCAAAAAGGTTTGCACGCAGTGGCTGCTGAATTGTCAATGCAAATCATTTTGCACTTTCTTTGAAGATCTACTCTGCTCGTACAAACATGATTGGACCTGTTTTAACACTTGCAAACCTTCTGAAGATCAGGCCCTTAATGTTTCTATGCTACACTGTGTTTGTTTCTGGGTAAAACCATTTATAGAAGTAATGCTATAATTAGCACTTTAATTTTCTTTTTATCAGAAATAGGTGTTGGCTCAGTGCTTCTGTGTTTAGCTGCATCTATTTCCTAGACAGAACCACTGAATGAAATACCTATTAAGAACTTTCTATTCTCTTAATTTTTATGTTACCTAGACAGTATTCTTGGCTCAGTGCTTCTGTGTTTTAATCTGCCTCTTTTAGAGCATTGATGCGGCTAGCAACTGTTGTGCTTCCTGTGTTTGATCGGGTCCAACAGACAGTCAGTAATTGATTCAACGTCAATGAATACATGTAATTCAATTAGCTTCTTCAGAGTTTTTACCAATTTCCATTACTGAACATTTATTTTTGATTTAATGTAAACAACCATGTAGCTGGGTTGAATTGCTATAAATTACCCTGATGTCTGGTTGGGTGAAGGTTTGAGAGGAGGACCTAAATGCAGAGAGTGAAGCTGAAGATGGTTACTTGCAGATTTAATTTAAAAAGGTGACAACAGAAGAGAAAACCCCAAAACATAAACAGACTAAGGGCCGGATCTATCAAAGGATTGCGTGTATAACAACGTGAGCTATTTCACTGCGCACGCTAAAAAATGTACAAACTGATCTATCAACAGCGTGCTAAAAGGATTTGGTCTTTAAAACGTGCTAAATAGCGCCTCTTATCCATTTAGTACTTTTTCTGCAATGAATATGCAATATGGGGCGTTTACACGCAAAAATGCGTCTTGTGGGAGGAGAACATGTAAATATATTAATTTAGCACTCGCAAAGTGATTTATCAAACCTGAAAGCAATTTTGCTAACGGTTTCTGACTCTATATTTAACACGTTTCAAAAGAAGGTGCAAATGGTCTGTATGCGTAATTGCGCACACATGGCAGCGGTTATTGTCGCAAGAAGGAGACATCAAAATGAAGCAAGGAGACGCAGAGAACGCATTTTTCACTCCGTGTGAATATTTTTGGAATGAACGAGGAAACGATCATCAAAACATATCGTTTATCCAGCATTGCCATTTTGGAGCTGTTGGGGGAACTCAGAATGGATTTGGAGCCAGCCACAAGGAGGACCCACGCAATACCAGATATCACAAAACTCCTTGCAACATTGCACTTTTTTGCATCTGGGATCTCCCAATCTGGGGGTGGGGGTGTCACTGTAAGATTAAAATTTCTTAATGCACTAGTTTGCACAAACTACAAACTACTTTGCCGCAAATCACAAAACGCGCAAAACCATAATTTAAATAGGGTGTCTCCAACAGTTTTGCACCTGCCACCAGTTACGCAATCTCTCTTGTTAAATCACCCGCAAACCATGGTTCAGCCCCTCGCGCAAAATTCCAGTTTGCGAGCGCAAATTACTGCACGCAAAATTGGATCTTGATAAATCCAGCCCTAAGTCCACCACAAACTGAGAACCAGGAATACTCACAACAAGGTGCAGAGAAATGATGATGAACCGGCAAACAGTGACTGAGCAGGAGGTGCATAAATGGGAGACAGAAACAAAGACCAGGCTAATCAGCGGATTGGGAGCAGATGTGGACAGAGGAGTCTAGAAGGGTGCTATGAGAAGGAGACTGAAACAAGAGGGCAACAGAGGGCAAACAAGAAATACCTAAGGACTCAGATACAATCGAAAATAACTTGAATAACACAAAATGGAAATAAAACTAATGAAAACTCGAAGACAAAACTTAAAGAGAACCAAAACCATGAAAACTAATAATAATTGAATACTCTTGGTCAAATTATGTTTTATATGAATGTGACCTGTCTAACTTGGAAAGCAGCTTAAGAGGACATTTGTTGTAAATCTGTGCCTCATAAATGGTAGGAATACTGAATGGAATTCAATTAAGCATTGATTTGCAATAGAACCACCAAGCTCAGCTTTTAACATTCAATTTTCTTAAGTGTCATTTTGGGTAAAAAATACTGTAATATTCGAAAAGACAAAATAAATCCCTTCCTTAACGTTGCAACAATCACAAAAGCAGTTAATTTCTCACAGCTGGTTTTTGAATAATTGTGACCATACTAGCATGTGATTATGCTGTATTTGATAAAGCCTGAAAAAATCAGACCCCCAACACATATTGATGCTTTTATCAACTGTGCTTCCAATTGTGTGATTCACAAGTAACTAATTGTTAAATAAAACCCATAAGTTGGATACTGTGAGAAAGTCTGAGTTTGGATGTTCTCCTGTAACCTCTCTCTGTGTAGAGCTGATGCAGACGGAGCTGCACCACATTCAGACACTGACAGTCATGTCGGAGGTTTTTAGGAGAGGCATGCTGGAGGAGCTGCAGCTCGACTCAGATTGCGTGGCCCGGATCTTCCCGTGCTTGGATCCCCTTCTTCTTCTACACAGGAACCTCTTCAGAGCGCTGCAGGAATGCCGGCAAGCTGCAACCCAAAAGGAAAATTCACGAAATTACCTCATCCATCAGATTGGCGATGTGCTGCTGCAGCAGGTTGGTATTGGCAAGTCAGCTGTTTGTGCAAGATCAATGTTAATGTTCGCAATCATCAATTTCTACTTGTTTAGTTCTCGGATGAAAACGCTGAGAAGATGAAGCAGGTGTACGCAGAGTTCTGCAGTCACCATGCGGACGCCGTGAATCTCTTCAAAGAGCTCCAGCAGCAGAACAAAAAATTTCAAAACTTTGTCAGAGTAAGTTTCATTTTCCAGCCTCTCACAAGGTTTATACAGTAAGATATATTTGATAGACTGAATATGTTTTACTCTCACTTTTTTTCTTTTCTCACAGCAACAGAGTAATAACTCTCTGGTCAGACGAAGAGAAGTGCCAGAATTTATCCTGCTTGTCACGCAGCGCATCACTAAGTATCCAGTTCTGGTGGAGAAGATACTACAGTACACTCAGGGTGAGAGAGCTAGACAGATTTAAAAGTCTTCTACTGCATCTACCCAAATACTGTGCAATAAAAAGTATTTTTACCAGTTGAACTTTACTCCATTTTATTATGTTGTGGCAAAACATTTCCGTGTATTTTTAGATTTGATACGGTTAACCAGAATAAAATTGAACATACAGGGACTGTGAAGTCCTTTAAACCTCTGCCTCAGTTAAAATGTTCTCCAGCCTCTAACAATTTTCTTCTCTACACTTGCCGAAAAATAGTATTTATATTGCATCATACTGCCACCATTATGTTTCTCCATGGAGATGGTGTGTTCAAGGTGATGTTATTTTACCCTCAGTTCTTTTTGCATGAAGGCAAAATGTTTGATTTTTGTCTCATTTAACTAGAACACCTTCTTGAGCAGTTTTTCTTTTTCATTTTTATAGCTTGTGGCAAACTTTAACATAGTTTTTTTTCTTTATGTTAGATTTGTAAACTCCAATAGTTGTCAAGTCAACTGATTTACCCAACTTGCCTGAACTAAAGATCTCTGTAGCTCCTCCAGCATTACCATGGGCTGCCTCTCTGTTTGATGCAGTCCTTGCTGATCCTGACACTTTAGAAGTGCAAACATATCTAAATGGGTTTCAGCTATGCAGTTTTCTTTAAGATGTTTAATACTTGGGATATTTTTATAACTAACTGTTTTATACTAATCCTAGACTCAGGTCTGAAGGCACCGTATTCCATTGGATTTAATGCAGAGGTTTGGACTAAATGGGAACATATTAAACTGCAGTCACAAGAAAAAAAAACATAAACATAAATTTATAATTTTCTTTTTCCTTCAAAGTTATACTTTTTTTAGGTCTGTCACATGAAATTGTTTTGAAATACATTCATGGCTTTAGTCTAAAATAGCTAAAAAAGTATGATAAATTTTAGATGGTATACATTCAAATAAATATAGTACATGTATTCATTGTCATCTTAAAGATGTCCTAATTGAAAGATAAGGTCATAAAATGAATTCTTCCTTATTTAATCTGATTAGGACTTATTTTAATGAATCAAATAGAAGCCAAATTGGAATATAAAGTTGTTTGTCTATTCTATTGCCACTGTTTCCACCCACAGAAGGAAGCCGGGAACACTCTGACTTGTCAGATGCTCTGGCTCAGATCCGGGAGATCATCACAGCAGTGGACCTGATGGTTGGTAAATATGAGAGATCTCAGGAGCTGCAGGAAGTGCTGGCCAGGCTCGAAACCAAGAGCATCGCCAAGCTTAAGAACAACAAGATATTTCGCAAACAAGACCTGCACAGCAAACACAGGGCTTTGCAGCACAAAGGCCTTCTCTACTGGAAGACTGCAACCGGGCGTCTAAAAGGTGTGAATGAGATCATCTCTGGTACAGAATTAGATTTGCTTTCGACAGAATGCGAAAATTTTTTATAAATATTTCAACTATTTTTTTTCACAGACACTTTAGCACTTTTGCTAACGGATGTTCTGGTTTTTTTGCAAGAAAAAGACCAACGCTTTGTATTTGCCTCTGTGGTAAGGCATTTACCCAGACTCTGCTTTGAAACTCGATACACCTTTACTCAAGTTTTCCATGTTGTAACCTTTCCCTTCTGGACTCTCTCCTTAAGGACCAAAAGCCTCCAGTTATTCCCCTGCAAAAGCTCATTGTGAGAGAGGTAGCCAATGAGGAACGAGGAATGTTCCTTATCTCTGCATCTTCTGTTGGGCCAGAGATGTATGAAGTTCACACCATCACAAAAGAGGAGAGAAATGCCTGGATGAGACACATCCGACAAGCTGTGGAGAGGTGTGTGTGTGCACATGTGGTTCACATCAAGGTTATGGTGTTTTTCTGTTTCAGCATCGGAGTGTCTGTGTCAAGTTAATAGATGATAATGACTAGATTACTCATTATCTAACCTACTGAACTACACTGCAGTTGTCCAGAGGAAGAAGAGGAGGAGGAGAGAGCTACAGAGGCAGAAGAAGCCAGACAAGCTGCAGAAGTGAGAGTTCAGAAGATCAGCAAATTCCAGGGTAAAAGCAAAGTTTAAATGAATCTATAAATGTAAAATCCTTTGATCTAAAGCATAAACAACAAGCCCTACTCTCTGTGTGGATATTTGTACAGAAACACTGCTTACTCAGGACCAACAGATCTGCCAAAGCTTGGAGGAGAAGTTACAGCTTTACGCTGAACTCACAGAATTAACTCTCTGCGCTCCAGAGTCTATACCACATCCCCATCTGCTGGTCGGGCCTGCACAATATGTCGATATTGAGGCGCCACGTCAGGCATCGTCGCTGCTCACAGCTGCACTAAAAGAAGGTGATGATCAGGATTTGTAGTATGTTTATAAAGACAGCAAACTCGGATATATGCTTTTTAGTACACTAAAAAGCCTATAGCATTAATTTTTCTAAGTGAATATCTGACTAGGCACATCTAGGGGCAGTTTCAATAAACTCATGCCTTCCACCGCCTGGCAGAGTTGAAATGTGACCTTATTAACTTGGTTTTGACTCATTGATTAGTTGTATCATGTCATATTACAACTACAAACCTGCTTCAGAAAAAGGGATTTCCTGTGTTAAAAATGAGCAACACGATACTGTATTAAGGCACAGTGCATAGTAGGGGTAAAGGGTTGAGAAAGAAAAACAGTATTGGACTCGGGCTGTAATATTCTTGATTCTTTTTAATTAACTAATTTATTAAGAACAATGCAATATTTGTGCGTATCAGTTTTCATAAAATATTTGTGAAAAAAAAAAAAAAAAAACAAGAATAGTTTGATGTTTCAAAAGACTAATCTGTCCATTTTTATGGCGGAACTTTGTAAATGCAAACTTTGTCTGCTGATGCAAACAAAACACATCTATCCTGGGGAAAGTCGTGAAGCCTGCAAAGATTCAGGTGTTAATATAAAACAGTGTTTCATATGAATTTGGCTTACACACTCAAGTCTAGAGGGTCTGGTTCTGCTGCAGCTCAGAAACACTCTGGATGGCTAAAATGGTTGCATAGATAAGGAGAGGAATACAGCATTAGAAAAAGAGAACTCTTTCTTTTGATTTTCGTTTTTTGCAATAGCATACGTTTTGTTTATATGTGATTGTATAAGCATTACTTTAAGTTGTTTGTTTCAATTACATCATCAGTATTTACTCATGTTTGCCTTTCTAGCTGAGAACCTGATCAACATTCTTCAGACTCGTGATGTAGGTCCAGTCCACAGTCAGAACTCTCCCGTCCAAGCGCCTGAGTGCTGCAGCTACAACAGCCACGGCAGCAGCATCCAGGAGTCTCCTTCTGAACGTAAATCCTAAACACCAACATCTTATCTCTTTCAAATATTCCAAAACTCTAAATGTGCAACTCTCCTTTTTTTTGTCCAAGCAGCAGATTATCTAAGCACACTCAGTATAAGCTCCAATTCTCTGGGATCGGACTGCGAGCTAGCGGCCATGGACAACACAACATGGAGCTCAGCAGTCGAGCTCAAAAAAGGGGAAACAAAAGGGACATTATTAAAGGTTCAGGCAGTTTTCTTTTGCCCAGTAATTTTCACAAATTAACAAACAGAAGTTTTTTTGTTTGTTTTTTGTTTTTTAATGATAGCAAATTGTTATTTTAGGTGACAGAAAGCGTCCAGAGCCTGACTCAGCTTCTCTACAGTCTACAGGTCTGAAAAGCACACAACTCTTCTAAACAGTCAAAATACTTTTAAAAGATTAGCGAAAGATACAAAACAAGGGAATTTAAATAGCTTGCTTAGCTCTGGTCTTAAAAACATAATATTAGGAATATTTAGTATCTATATTAGGCTTCTTACTGTAAAACTGATATTTATTTAATAATTTATAGCATGATGACAGAATTCTGACAAAAGTCCATATGTTTGTGGTGGCTATATTACACTTTTCTAAGGGTTCCTGCCATGTTTACAGGCAGCAGTAACCCTTCAGGACAGCTTCTATGAAGTCCAAAAACTTCTTCTTCAAGAAGGAGAAAAACCTCAGCTTCGCAGCATCACATCCCTCCAAACCAACCTGGTTTGTTCACAGAAATATTCGTCTCTAATTACTCTCCCAGTCAATAAATGTGTTTCTCTTGTGTGGAGTGTGTGTGTAATGTGAGACTCAGTATCAAAATATCAATTAGCTTTTTTTTTATCCCAGGAACAGGAGAAGCAGAGGAACACAGACAAGGTGAAAGAGGAGAAGAAGAGTTTGGAAAGGAAGAAGGAGGATGCGGATGAGGTGCAGAAGCTTCAAGCTAAGCTCAAACAAGAGCTGCAGCGCTGGGAAAAGGAATGTTTGGCTAGAGAGAAACAGCAGGTGAGACCTAAGCCCTATAGTTATCAAATATTAAAACAAAAAAAAGATTTCCTCCATGGTACTGGAATAGAATAGAAATGGACTTTATGATTCCCTAATGATTTTGTTTTGTTCCCAGCTGACTTCTCAAAATTATTATGCGTTTGAACTTTTTCCCCACATTTTGTCACATAACAAGCATCATTTTATTTTATTGTATGTTATTTAGAGGTGAAAAGTAACATATACATGGTTTACAAAAATATTTTTTAACCAATGAAAGTCTAAATATTGTATAATGCATATAGTATATTTTGTGCTGTTTGAAGAACATGATGGAAAACTAGGACCAAGGCGGACCCTTGAGAGGGCAGAAGAAAGGTTGTGGAGCTGATTTAGGCAGCCATAGTAGCCTACGTTAGCTTCATGTAGAGGACACTCTTTTCTTGGCTAGTCAGACAAGTTTATAAAAAGCCAAAACAAAAGAGCTAAATAGGCACAGCCCTGAAAGAAAGCCTTCAACTTCCAGCAGGGCATCAACCCTAAGCAAAAGGCTAGAGCTGCCAAGGATTGGATTAGATCAAACCTAAATGTAATCTTGATTAATTCAACTATATTGATCTCACATTGGAGAAATTTACCTCTGTATTTAACCCATCCCCTTGGGGAGCATTTGGCTGCCATCTTGTGGCATCAGGGCAGCAGTGTGGGGTTAAGGATCTTGCTCATGAGACGCAGAGTGGCAGCCTGTTGGAGTGGGGCTTGAACTCAGAACCTCACAATTCCAAGTTCTATGCCCTAACCACTAGGCCGCCACTCCCATTCAGGTAAGTAAAGATCTGTGATAAGACTTAATAGTTAAACTCTCCAATGAAATATGATTAAATTGAGTTAGTTTCTCAGCAAAAAATTCTCAGCACACATCTTAGAAAAGCTGGGAAAAAACATGCCACAGGAGAAATGCAGGAGTAATTGCAGGGAAAGGTGGATAAATACAAAAGCACATCCCTCTTTTCAAATATAGATTTGTGAAATATATAAAAAAAGAACTTGTTTCAATTTACCTCAAATTGAAAATTATATCCTACTTTCTACTGGTCTGTATAATACAGTCTTAATGTTGACTTTATGGGTATATGTGACAACATTGACTAAACTTAGTAAGATAGAATTTATCTAAAAATATATGAACATATGTTGTTTCCTTCCTTATAGACCGAGCATGAAAACATGCTAGAGCAGCGAGAGCAGCAGTGTCTCTTTGAGGCCACACGGCTGCGCTGCGAGCGAGAGGAACTTGAAGCCCAGCTGCAGGAGTATCAGCAAAACCTGGACAGGCTGAGGGAGGGCCAGAGGAGTGTGGAGAGGGATAAGGAGAGGATCGAAGCCCAGCAGAGACTGCTCCAGAGCTGGAGGCACAGCCGCCAGAGCAGCCTGCCTGTCACAATACCACTGGATGGATACAAGGTAAGCAGATGAAAAAGATGAGGAGGAGATGCATCAAGGCCGAACATGACTATTCTCATTAATAATCATTTTCCAACTTTGTCCAAGTTCTTTTACTGGTATTAAAATTACTTCATAAATGAATCTGAGGAAAAAATGTTCAAAAGAAGTAATAATAACAGCTATGACCAAACTTTGGTAGTTATGATACTAATAGAGGACATTGTTATGAACATATCCTGACTCTTTGCTTTTACAATATCTCCTTCACTATTTTAGATCTTCAGCATATTAGACATTATAAATGCACATCACAGCAGGATTATTTCCATGCAAAATCAGCGTGTATTTCATTCATAGCAAATCCAATATGCAAGCTGTCCATTTAAAATCAATGTTGGACATATTCAAAATGTGATGACAATCTTAACTCAATATAGTGAGAACTCAAGTGTTTAAGTTTTGAATTTGTAATTTAATTAAATAACAGATCAAAATAAAGAAAGCATTTAACTCCGAGAACATGCATTTTAATCCAGAAAGAAATAAAAAATCACATAATCACATAAAAGTAAAATTTTCTAATTTTCTTAACAAAGAGCTTAATATGTTTTGGGCAGGGATGACTTTACGACATCTTGAGGTTTGGCACTTACATTTCATTCAACAGTAATTACTGACAGGAGAAACCAGAGGACCTGATAAATCCCCCCAGTTTTCTGAAAACCCAGAGTTAGCTACTTAGCTAGGCTGCTTCTGCTCTCCTTCACAGGTATGTGGATGCCTTTACTCTTTAGGCTAAGGTGACCAGATTTCTGAAATCAAATCTGGGGACATTTCTTGCTCGTGGATAAAAATCAATACATCTTATCGAGATGAAATTAGGAAACGGGGACAGTAATGGTTTCATATATTTTTACATATTTATTAATATTTAAACAACAAAAATCAAGTGTAAAAGCCAGGAATGTGCCTTTCCAAACGTTTAGTATATCCTAAGATTAATAACATGAATAGTGTTATTAGTAGAAAACTAGAACTGTGTCTCTGGGTTGGGGCAAAGTGGTGGGGGTGGGAGCGGAGGGGTCAAGGGTCATTAGCAGGGCTTTCCAATTTTGGGGGCCCAATGAGCTCTGCCGCCTCCTAAGGGGAGAGTGACATGAGGAAAAGACATTTAGAAAAGTAAATACAAACATTTATTCTATGCCTGTGGCTGTCTGTTGAGACAGAGTTTCCCCACCTCTTCAAAAAAGTGCAACAAATACTTATTCTGTTTACATCTACTGTACATACCTATAAGAAATATTTTTTTTCTTCATTAACATAAAAAAAACAAGTAGTAGTCAAGCCTGCAGGTAAAGGTTCATATATGTTTCTTACTGTCACCTAGCCAGATCAATTCAATTTAGTTTATTTATATAGCGCCAAATTCACAACACATGTCATCTCAAGGCCCTTTACAGTTCAACCAGATCATACAGTCAAATCGATACAAAGTTTTCTATCTAAGGAAAACCAGTTGATTGCATCGACTCATTGACTCTTCAGCAATCCCTCACACTAAGCATGCTTGTAGCGACAGTGGAGAGGAAAAACTCCCTTTGAACAGGAAGAAACCTCCAGCAGAACCAGGCTCAGTGTGAGCGGCCATCTGCTGAGGCCGACTGGGGTTCAAGGAGACAGAAGCAGAGATACAAAAAGCAGCTGTAAAAGGCGGCCCCGTCCAGGAAACACACAGCCAGACAGACGAGCTCCGAACCAGCTCCCATGCCAGAGGACGAAGAGAGCACATCCAGTTAGTCACAGTCAGAGAAACAGGACTACACTGGAAAACAGGCCGATCTCCAACATCTATAAACAAGAGTGTTGATGGCAGCAGCACAGCTGATGTTTCTTTCCAGGATGGAGTCACAGCCAAACAGGAACAGACGAGGCAAAGCTACTCTGAGGAAAAGCAGAGAGAGCAGAAGGTTAGAGATTGAACTAACAGATTCTGCAGAGTGGGAGAATAGAGAGAGAATGAAGCAGAATGATGAAAAAGGGGTCCCTATGTCCTCCAGCAGTCTAAGCCTATAGCAGCAGAACTATAGAGATAGCTCAGGATAACCTGAGCCACTCTAACTAGAAGCTTTATCAAAAAGGAAAGTTTTAAGCCTAGCCTTAAAAGTAGACAGGGTGTCTGCCTCACGGACTAAAACTGGTAGTTGGTTCCCCATCAGGGGCCTGTGTGTCTCAAAGTAGCAGGTTCATTTTTCCTACTAACCTGAGTATACAGCCACTCTGTGTTCCACAGCATACTTTGCACACTACATCACTCAATATGTTAGTTTATCACTCAAATAATGTCAACGCTTTATCACTTGAACTTTATTAATACATATTATACATTTTAAATGTTTGAAACAGAAATATTAACTGAACAGGGTCTGAGGCAGTGGCCCTGGTAATTTGGGTAAAATAATATAAGAGAAGACATACCAAGTAAAAAGCAAAATAACCTTTTTAAATGTCTTAAACAAGTTTAACCATTGAACAGCAGAATAGGCTTAACATCAACACAATGTATATAATCCAAGAATAGTCCATATTTATAAACAGCAATAACATATACATATATAATTTCCTTCTTTTCACAGCTTCTGTATTGTGCATTAAGGCTTCCTCTTATGTTTCCTGCTCTCTGCTTTACTCCTCAAAGTAAATTTTTCTCCCTTCTTGTCAACCGTTTTTTTTCTATCAGAGTTCCTAGTTTCCTCCTCTCTCATTCAATCTCCTTTCTGTCTTTCTATCTTCTTCCTCACTCCTCCAGCATCAATCTTACATTATTCTAAAACAGAGACATTATATAATCAAAATCACCTCCAAAAAAATTAGGATGTGCAACATGAAAACTTATTATTATTAATATCTCATCTAAATACTAAAAATGCTAATTACCACAATATTAGGAGCTACAAGCAAAAACCACATAATAAATGGACATTAAAGAGGTGGTTATCTCTTCCTCCATCATTCTCAAATCATGTAGATCTTGTCTTATTCAGTTCTCCTGTTACTGACTCCTATTTTTTCACAAGGAACTTTCATATATATCCAAACTGAGCAGTAAAAAAGCACACCAAAAACTGGAAGTCTATGCTCATAAATCACAACCATAAATCATCAAAACAAATTGAAATAACTCTACTTATAATAACTATCTGAAATATAAACTAAAGTTCACCTATCCATTCTAAATCATCTTTATACAAACCCTTGTTGATCCCTGGAGAACCAGCGTACCAGATTAGCGCCTTACAAGGAGTTTTCAATCATTTTGCTACATTTTAACCCAGCGTCTTTTACTCATGCTCAACTCGTGGTCTTGTCTTACTTTTTATTACTGTTTTAACCTGGACACAAACCAAACATTTATCACAAGATCAGGCCGATCAGAATAAAATTAATTGATTAACACACTCACCATCACTCAGCGTAGCTCCCCATCAGTTGCCACAGGTTGTAAAAAACGAACTTCCTCTTCTTCTTCTTCTTCTTCTTCTTCTGTTTTAAAAGTGATGCGCTCTTCTTCGTCTTTGTCTTTTAATGGCAGCTGACATCCAAAAGGATCATTACCGCCCTTATTGTGGTGCGCTCTGTTCCTTATCTTTATGTTATCAGCAGCGCAACCAGCTACCGTAATACCTATTTTTGCGCGCAACAGCTCTACTGTAATAACAGTCTACACGCAACATTTTTCGCCTCGGTAAAATCGGGGACATTTCCGGGGACAGCTTTAGCCGGGGACAGGTGGTCCAAAACGGGGACAGTCCCCGGAAATCGGGGACGTCTGGTCACCCTACTTTAGGCACACTGCAACACTTCCACATACAATCCTCACCTATGCTCACCATACTCTACTGATTTCACTAACTCTCACTTCAGATTGAGAGCTTTGATTTCAGCCTTACTTTGAGTTAAATATTTGCATGTTTCAGATTTGGCATACTAGTGTGTCACCATTTTTTCTGCCCTTTGAGGCAGGTTGTAGCCTTGTCAGCCTCTGAAGAAAGGAGCAGATGGGAGGGAAAATTAAGTCAAACAGCAATGCAAAAACAAAGGTAAAACCAGAGTGTTTGCGTTTTCTTTGTGTTTTCTTTCTCTAGGTCCCCACACACAGCCGCACAGGCAGCTTTGATGGGAACTTCTCGCTATTTAAGAACAAGTCAGGTTTGCTCAGCTGTGTGCAACAGAACCACCTCCAGCAGCCGACCAACTACAGCTACCAACATGCCCTCTCATTGCAAAAGAAGAATAATCCTGACGGCCTACCGCTCAGCTCAAGCTGCGCTGCAGACCGAAGCCTTAGTGCCAGCCTCTGCAACAGCCTCAACACTCTGCTTAGCCAAACACACAGCAAACAACCTCTTTATGGTACCAACCACAGCTGCACCCTACCGTCCACAGACTGCCTCCATCCATTCAGTAGCAGAGTGGCTTCACAACAGCAGAGATCCAGCAACAGTAGGACAAATCTCTGCTTCTAAAACGTTATATAAAATAATTACCTACTTATTCAGACTTCCAAATCATTTTCTTTTTCTCATTGCAGCAGATGCTACCCAGCTTGAGAAAACACAAACTTCAGGTTCCTGGAGGTCAGGGATCACAGGTCATGCAATCAAGGAGCACAACTCCGCATCTCCCTCTCTTACTCCCCTCCTCCCACCACAGGCTTATCTTTCCCTCGAAGGACAGAATGGAGAGGAGGGAGTTGAGGAAAATATAGTTTACCTCTAAGAATCCAGAAAGAAGGAAAGCGAACTGCAAGATCAAAAACTGGAAGAAAGTGTAATATACCTTATTTTATCTCACTGTGCTGTTATGTCATTTATAATGGACAAAAAAAACAGAACTTTTAGACATTCTGACTGTTTATGTGCCTTTATCTACGTTATGTGCCTCCAGTGTAATCAAACCGTTGTGCCTTTTTTATTTTTCGTGAAGAAAATGTTTTATATATTTTTTATTTATGCTTCATTTGTTGCACTTCCTTGAAGACATAGGTACATATAAATTAAATGATCAAAAAGAAAGTAGAAGTATTTCCCCACAAGCGCTTTAAATTATACTATATCTGTAAAGTCAATCAAGATCTGCCCCAGACTACTAGAGAAATATTGTTTGGATGTTTTGAAGCACCATTTTTGTTTATATTTATAGATGGGTTTTGGAGTCTGCAAAGTCAAATGTACTGACAATATTGTATATGTATAAATATAAATGTATATATATTCAGATATATATATGTAATATCTTTATTTTCATGATAGGGTTACCCATGTACTCTGTGTTTTAAAGGGATCTTTCGCATTTTTTAATTGATCTAAAGTGCCAAATTTTATGCTGTAATTGATGTAAAGATAATAGTTTTTCTCATAATTTATTTCACATATTTTGCTTTCTGCACTCCAGATATTTTTAGAAGGTTTGGTTTTTAAATATATTGTATTCCCAATTTTACATGCCATCGTCAGCGGCATGGATGCCACTTTCTTTTTGCAGCCTTTTTTTGTTGCTTTGCAGATTTAAAAACCGAAGAACTAGGTGAACTTTGTGTCATCAACTTGACTTAGAGTGGATTTTATTTTGAATCAACACATTTGTCCAAAGTCTCACCTTAGGACAACTTCGCCCACCTTGCAGAGTTGACGCCTTGAAAGTAGTCCTTGCAATTCCAGGTTCGTCCTGCGACATACTTAGTTGCCCTTTGGCAAGGCACTGACCTCCAAGCTGCCCAATGTGGCTCCGGTGTGAATTTCCTGTTGATATGGTCCTACCTATTTTTCAAAACAACTTCATTAAAATGTTTAAAGCTGGTTTACTGAGATACAAGCTATTAAATAGTTTCCCCCACAACTTTAGCTGCATTAATTAGCATACATATATGGGAGCTGTGCCTGACGCTCATCCAGTCTGAGACATCAAAAAGTTCAACAAGTTGCGCCTTATCACCAGAAGTTTTTTTTCTTCCCATTCTTTCTCTATCCTTTTCCCACAAGCTTCTGCTGTCACTTTAGTTAAGGGAAACTGGTGTGCTGTAAAGCATGTTCATTAGGATAATGGACCTTAAAAAAGATTCAAGTTAGCAGACTTTATGCATTCAAAATCCAGCTATGATGTTTGTATAAAATAATTTCCAAGGTATATTTTCCCTCCTCATGTAACTAACACAATTCCTATAACATAGATCCACATCTTGATTCTGTCATTGTGCCTAAAAGGGCTTAAACTACACCAAATAAGACCTTAGTCTTTGTATGCTCTGCTCTTTGTTAGCTGAAACACTCTCTTTGAATGCTTATGAGAGGCTTTTCATCTTTGACAAGATTTCCCACACAGACCTGGCTTTTTGACATATTCCAAACATTTTCAGTATGGTTAGGAGGTGTTAGGGATGCCACTCTGAAATGTTTATGTTATTCTGCTTTAAACTTCTAAACCAATGTTAATGTATGTGCAAGGTAATTGCTCTGATTGATTAGCGGTGTCCAACTGTCAGATATATTACCCGAGCTGTCACAACCAGAAGAGAGATGATCAGGAATATTATGAACCACCAAGTCATGCTGGAACATCGGTCCCATTACCTATTTTAAAACAACCTTAAGCAAGAGAAAATATTAAGAGTCCACAGTCAAATAAAACTTTCACACCCAGTTCTTGTTTTTAACAATTAATGAAGTCAGTTGTTCATTGATTTCACACTGAAAAAGAATGATTCAAATAAATGATTAAGTAAGTGACCAAAGGAGGACATTCAAGCCCATGATTACTGCATTTAAACCTCTGATGAGAAATATACGTCTCCAAATACTGTGTATATAAAACTATTGTGGCAAACATCTACTTTAGAGTCTTTCACCTTATTTGAGTATCCGTCTGATAGTTACACACCTCTAATATTTCCTGTGCTGTATTACACAATAACCCATGACTCACTGCTGGCAACCTTGACTCAAGTTTCCCCGCAAGTGTTTGCAGTCGCTGAAGACTCAAAACACTGAAGAGGATGAGGAACAACAGGGTGTTCTGCACCCACCTGCTTGGCTTATGTCTTATATTGTACGATGCTCGGTCTGAGGGCTGTGGTGGCTATGGTAAGTTGGCTTTATGGATTTTCTTATTAAAACATCTGTCTTGTAGCTTTTTTGTACCGGTATGTGTAATGTTGGGTCAGGTTCTCCACCACCTCCACCAAACATCAGTCATTCTAGTGACAAGCAGAGCCTGGAGCTCAGCTGGCTGAGGATCCAAGGAACCTCAGAGAGGGATGTTTATGAGATCCAGATCAGCCGCACAGAAAATCACCTTATTATTGACAAAGTGAGTAATTGGGTTGCATTAAATGTATATACACTTTTATTGATCTTCTTTAAGTAACAGTTAAACAGACTTCCTTTCTGACATCTAAAACTGCTTGTTGTGGTAAAACCCTTTCAGTAAAGCATTTCTCTGAGAGGAGCGTGCTGCTGCTCTCAGTACACGCTTTCAGATGAAGCAGATGAATTGTAGTTCATACATAAACAACAACAAAAAAAGTACTCATTTAGCTTAATTTTCTTACCTCTGTTTTTACTGTATTATGCTGCACTGGTTTGATTCCCAGCTTAAATAAGTTACATAGAACAAAGAAAATCTAGATCATCTTTTATTCCAATGGAGAAAAACAATACATACCACACCATAGATATTTATATATAAAGCATTTTAAAATAAGACCGGTCAAAGGACGCGCCATTCCCGAAAAACCTCTTGACACTGCTTAATGCCATCTACTTTAGACTTCACATGTAAATCAGATGGGCTGATGCCCAGAACGCTCTGGTGTGAGCGCACCAGTTTCAGAGGTTCAAAGCAAATAAGCCCCTCTCTAGATTGCAATGAAAGAACAGAGTAGCTCAATAACTGGACTGCTGAGGATCCTGAGCGTCTGAGGGGGTACCAACCATTAAGAGAACAGGGAATATGAGAACTTTAAAAAGGATCCAATAAAGCACAGGGGTGGTCAGATTTTTTTTTTCAAGTTAAAAGTCATGCTAAATCATTTTGCAAAACCTGCAGGCAACTGATGCATCATTAACTACAAAATAGAGAGAGTTAAAGTAATACAGGCAAGATATAACAAAAGCAGTTTTAAAAAGCTGGTACTCAAAGGTAAACCCTGGCTTTCCACTTTAAGACCTACATCAATCTTTAATCACAGAGATCCGAGATGTATGATGGAGATGTGCTACCAAAAACCATCACCTCTTTTATTTGCTCCTCCAAATATAGAAATATTATAAGCCATTTGTGACTTAAAAACAAGGTAAGACAATCAAAAACTTTTCCAGGGAAAAATAACAGAAATTGCAGTAGTCCAGCCAAGAGGTAGAAAGCATGCATCGCAATTTTAAGCCCACTGTAAGAGTAGGTATTGTAAAATTCTAGTAAAATTAAAATAACTTAAAGGACTAACAAAAGTGTTGCATCCTGCAAACAAGTGTTTTCCCAACAACATCATCTCTGTCTTGTTTGAATTCAAATGTTAAAAGTTCCACTCCAATTTAAATTTCTCTACAGTGACATTAAAGTACAGATGCTGTACTGCTGAATGGCTTCCATGTCAATGGGAGGTAAATTTTCTGATCTACTGATTTAGAAATACTAAAAAGGTTTGTTTGAATAAAAACAAATGCAAACTTGGTCAAACTCACAAAGCTGATCTACAAAGCAGGTATAAATCAAATTATGTGCCTAATGTGAGCAAAACAGTGTGAGCTTCATGAATATGCAAGACATATGCTGATGACATAAAACGGAAATCTTATAGGAGGTGAAAATGCGACTGTAATTCCTTAAAGCAGTTTTTGCTGCAGTTTATATTTAGCATGTTGGAAGTCCGGTGCAAACTTACATAGAAAGTGAACGAGAGAAAGGAAGTGAACCTGTGCCAATGTGAACATTACTGGACTCATAAGTGGAAGAGAAAAAAAAATCAGTTGGACTATTGCATCAGGAAGAAAACAATTATTACACAATCAAACCCAAAAACCATGACTAATTTAAATATTTTAAGTTGGTTCTTTTAAACTAATGATTGATATGTAATGTTTTAACTTCAATTGTTTTAATCTCTTCATGTTTTTCCATGTTTTGAAGCACTTTGAGAGATGCCCAATTATAAAGTAGGCTATTGATAATCATTATTACAATTCATATTATTAATGGCATTATCACCTTTGGGTCTGTGGCTTAGAACTTCATCTTCCTTTTACAGCCATCATCCCCTCCAAACTGGCAGCACAAAATACAATTTTCCATATTAAACGGCAATAGGTCAAGAGTTTTGCACGTTATCCATTGCTAATACTATCTTTGGAGATTACCAACAGTATGCACTCTAAATCTGCATATAATTTTATTATTGTTATTATTATTATCGGCATAGGCAATTTAGCAGTTCTTACTTGGGATCTTCCAACAGTAGACTTAGACAGATTTATTTTGTCATTTTGTCTACACGAGTGTATACAACGAGAAATTTCGTTTAAAACAGCTCTAGACAATTTAGTTTTTTTTAAGTGCAGCCTTGAAAACAAGGATCTTTTCTTGGCCGCTGCTTTGGAGCGCCACCATGGCAACGTATACGGTAAACCCTTTATGCTCTAAAACTGGCCCCAAAGGAAGCATATACAATGTAAAATGTGTGGGACCAAACATGCAGCCTTGGGCAACCTAATAATTAAATAAAGGATCCTGAGAGGAGTAAAACTAACCAAACTGAACAGACAGAAACCAATGAAAAACTGTGCAAGTGATTCTTTTGTAATAATGTACAGTGATGCTGTGATCATTTCCTTTTGAACAGCTCTAGTACAGGGATATTTTACTAAATAGTAGTTACAATGTTACACAATAGTTTTGTTGATACTGTGTTGTTGAACTCAGTCATAATTTGTTCTAACACAGATGAGCAAAGCTGCAGCGGACTCAGCTCAGTACAACTTGATGTGGTTTTCTGATTTGCCTCTGGAGTGTGTTGATCACTCAGTCAGGATGCGACTTTTTTGTAATCAAACTTTCCATAGTCCTTGGAGCACCTGGATAACCCACCATGGTGAGTCTTTATTACTAAGATCTGAGGGATCTTAATAAACTATGTATTTTCTTTTTTTAGTAATTGACAGATTCTTTTATTTTTAAAAGCTAGTGAGTGTTTTGACACCAAAAGTGAGTCCTATACTTTAATGTCTCCTAGTTCTTTGCTATAATGTCTCATACACTTCTGTCATTCTACATGTATAATGCACTTTTCCCCAATCTCTGATCATCAAAATACTACATAGGAAAGCTTTAACTTTGCTATTATCTAGTCTGGGGATAAAGTTTAGCAACACATGTGTTTGATAAAGCACAGATCCTTTTTTTTCAGATCCATGTCTTTCTGTGTTCTAGGAATTAAAGCAACGGATAAGTCCCAGATTTTTCCTTCCGGAAAGATACTGAAGGAAGGAAGCAATGCCACGTTCTGCTGTATTCCCAGAGTGAATGCAAACATAGCAAAAATCTCCTTCGAAAGAAAATCGTTCGATCTTCTCAACAACACATATGGGGTTAAAGCTATTTTAGTAACTAATCTGACAATTCCAGACAGACTATTCAAACTTCTGGTACTGGTCTGCAGTGAATCAACAGGAAAGACTGTCGATACATTTAACTACATCAGCTGTAAGTTTATAGCATTAATCTATCTACACATGATCTATACCTTCTTAGGTACATCTAGTTCATCATAACTGTGCACACATATAGTACTTAGACCTAAAAGTAAATTAATAGCTAACAATTTGTTGCATTTATGGACCCTGGTGGGAAGCCACCATCATATTAATGCCGTTCCTAACACCCTGATGTGTAACATTTTTTTTAGATATTAATAAAGACATTCATGACAGACATTTTTTGCTCCGTTTTTGTTTCCCACAGTTCCTCCTCAAAAGCCCAGAAACCTGAGCTGTACAACTTCAGACATGAAAAGCATCAATTGCACCTGGGACCTTGACAGGAAACGGGATGAATATGATCGCAACAAGCAAAATATAACACTCCATATTGAGTAAGCAAAACCAACAGCCATGCATTTATAAACAAATGTGGTTATAGCTGTATTTTAAGGCTTTTATCTTTTTAAACAATTTATTCATTTTATTTACAAATAAATTCGGATATGATGTTTGTAGTTTTAAAAACTTCCAAAGTTTTATCGATTAGATTTGAAACTAAACCTTAGCTTTTAAGGAAACAGGTTTTCTTTCAAATCTTTTAGAAGTGGTTGTCATCATCAGTTCTCAAGACTATCTAAAGATCTATGAAGATTTTCTTTGGACTATAGATTCCTTTAATCTTATTTTGTTATTTTATTTTATTTACAGGAATTTGTTGTTTTTACTTGAGAAAAAAAAAAAAAATGGGTATGGAGGACAAAGAAGTGTCAGGTTTAAGTAAATAAAAAAAATCTAAATAGGAGTATAAATCATCATCTTTATCAAAATAAAAGAAAAAACTACATGTTTAGATGATCATATAATATTTACTTATATCATCATGTCTGTCACAATATGATAAAATATTGATGAAATTCAATTAGCTTGTCTATGATCTGAGGGGATATTGTATGCCTCAGGCATCAAACATTTAAAAGCAGCATTATTTTTATCTAATATTAAAAGATAGATTAGATCAGCTGTTCACATTCTGGATTGGAACAGCTGAACATCCATCCATCCATCCATCCATCCATCCATCCATCCATCCATCCATCCATCCATCCATCCATCCATCCATCCATCCATCCATCCATCCATCCATCCATCCATCCATCCATCCATCATTGCACTATGGGAGGAAGCCATGTATGAATGGGAAGAACTTACAAAATTTTATGCAGAAAAACCATTGGTCAGGAATAAAACCCAAGACCATCTTGCAGCAAGGAGACAGTGCTACAAACTGAGCCACCTTGAAGTCCAAGGTTGATGATGTGGATCAATTATTTTGGATTTTTTTTTCATCTTTATAATCAAATTGTTAATCATGTAAATATCTATATTAAAATGTATTGATATATTGCTGCATAACAAGCTCTATCCAGAAAATATATATATATATATATATTTTTTTTGTTTAAGAAAAAACAAATTGAAAGAAGTTTTGTACAAGAGTAATAAAAAAGGTTAGTCTGGTTAAGTAAAGATGAAGGTCTGGCTTTTTTTTTTTTTTTAGATAATGTATGTGCATAGCTCAAGGCTTGTGCTCAGCACATCTTAATTCTGATTCATATTTTTTTAGATACTAAACTTGATATGAGATTTCAATTCATGCCTCATAAACATTGTTTGGATATTTCAGTCTTTGCATTTATCTTGCTTCAAAATGCAGGAGCACAGACCATCCTCCCATCAGCTGTCAGCCACAGTCTTGTATTTTCCAAGCAGATCAACAGCAGCAGGAATACAAAATCAGAGTGGAGATAAAGGACAAGCTGGGTGAGGAGAATGCAACCTACAGCTTCAACATTGCTGAAAGAGGTGATGCATAATTTTAACATTAAACCAACAGGCTGTTTTATGTTGCTCATAGTTTATGCAATTTGTATATATATTTTGACGTCGTTGACAAATTAATTTTTCTTTTTTTGCAATTGTATAATTTCAACCTGACAAATTTTGCAAAAATCTAAATGTAATTTCGTGTAAGACAAAGTAAAAGGTTAATTGCAGGACCAGCTCCTGAAGTGAGAATCACAGCTCAGCAGAAAAGCTCTGAAGATGAATGCAGAAAAGGCTTAACCCTTTATCTAGGAGAAAGACAGAGTTAACCACTGAAAGACAGAACCAAGTGGGTCATCTATTGCATGTCTGCTTCTAGCTTACAGCCTAAAATATAATGGAACAATGAGGTCTCTAATGTATCAGGAAGATTGTTTATTTAGGGATTTGTATATGAGAAGAAGAATTAAAATTTGATTATCTCCCTACTCAGTTTTTATCAGAACTCTGGCCACAGCAGTTTGAATCGGCTAAAGCCTTCTTACTTCAATATGTGGACTTTCTGATAGTAAAGAATTAAAATTAAAATTCAGTATTCCAGGGGTAAAAAACAAACAAACTGTTTTTCTTTCTATGCAGACAAGAAGAACAAATGGTTTGGTCCCATTGCCACATCTCTCACGACCTTAAACAGTTCCTTTAAAATTTGCCTAATTGACACTATTCTTTGATTTCACACTTTGTAAGTTGAGAGTCTCAAGTAGCCTTCAATTATCAATCCATGCCTTCCTGTTTACCTGGGGTTTGTATTGCCAAACAGATGGGGCATTTCTTCTGAGCTGCTTATAAAAATGGGAAAGGCAAGAGAACAGGCTATTGAAGTAGCATTGAGGTGTGGTAATCTTCATAAGTTATTTAGTGGCATAATGCTTCCTTGAATGTGGCTGTATGAACAGTCTGACCAACAATGACAAGTTTAAAAGAGCCACCATGGCTGTAACAAGCAAAGGCAGGGAGGGTGAGGGCCAAATGTTATGATTCCACAAGCAGGAGAGAGGTTAAAATTAATTTATGTTGCTTTCTTGATTGTCACTGATGCTTAAGATGGTTTCTTTTGGTATATATGCAGTGTCACCTGCCTTGAAGTGGGACAAGGTGATTCCTGGAGTGACCAATGTCAGCCTGTCCTTAAATGTATCTGTACTGAAGAACATGACTTGTCAGGTTTGGCTAGATACAGAAAACACAAAGGAGGTAATTTCCATCTTGTTTAACTTCTGTGTAGATTTCAATTTTACTGCAGATTAACTAATCTTTGATTTATTTTTTTACGTTTCAGTCTTTGCAAAGAATAACCATTGTGAATGAAAAAGGTCTTTGCAATGTCCTATTGGATGGCCTGCATTTCAACACAAGTTACTCTGCTAGGGTCCGCTGTTCTGTCAATGGCATTTTCTGGGGTGAATGGACTCCCACCAAAAAATTCACAACATGTAAGCTTTATTACAGAGTTTCTTACTTGTCTATCTGGCTAGATTAAACTACAAGTAGCCTATTAATCTAGAATGCATTTTTTTCTATTTTTCTTTTTTAACTATGTCTCACTTTTATTTTCTTTGAACTAACAATGCTTCTTAGACCCATTAGTAACCTTGGACCTATGGAGGAAAATACAGTCCAACCCTAGTTCAGACACTCGTAACGTTACTCTCCTTTGGAAACCTGTAAGTTTAAATAGTCTTTTTTTGTGAATTAAGTAAAAGTTTTAAAAATAACAAAAAGAAAAAAAATTCCTCTTCTGAACATGTTTCAACTTTAAGCAATCTATCCCCAGCATGTTTTTAGCAAAGAGATCCAAAGTTACAAAATCAAGTGGTCACGTGGAGGTCAACCTCAGACAGAGGAGAAGGATGGAGGAGAAAGACAGGCAGACATCCTCATTGGTCCTGAATTGAGTAACATAACTGTCCAGGCTGTTCCTAAATTTGGGTCCTCTATTCCTGCTCACATCACTATTCCACCAAAAGATGAGTCTGGTAAGGTTTTTCATTCTTTTACTGAATTTTACTTCAACCACAGCTAAAGGGGATTTTCAAATAAATGATCCACCAGGTTGTTGTTGATGTTTGCATGTGTTATAGCATCGATACGTTATCAGGAGCTAAAATATGAAATGATTTTTTTATGCACACTACTGTATATCCAGTTGATAATTCTGGTCACAGCACAATGTACTGCACTAAGCAGCTCAGATATTTAAATGGTGAATGACTGATGTTTGTGTCCATTCAGAAATCCCTCAGTTAAAGAAGCACCTGAACAATATCTCAGCTGCTGGTTTGCATCTGTGGTGGGAAAAGCAGATCTCTGTCACCTGTGGTTACACTGTTGTGTGGTGCAGAAGAACTGCAGCCAGCAATTTAGATTGGATCAAAGTACCAAAAGAAAACAACACTTTGTTTATACCTACAGGCAGGTTTTTCTATTAATAATATTTCATTTGCTTTTCTCTTAACTTGGTCATTTATTTTAATTTCTATATGTTATTTTAGAAGGAAATTTCAAACGGGGTCACAGGTATTCATTCAATATTTATGGATGCTCAGAAAATGGTGACAAGCTACTAGAGATACAGACTGGATACATGCAAGGGAATGGTGAGTTTTTACTAAAGGAGGGGGTTTTTAAGGGTCAGTTTTTATTTTTGTCAATTTAATAATAGAATATCTAATTAATAAGAAGAGCAAAGGGGACTTAAAGTTACAGAGGGCAAAATTGTCGTCATAATTTTATTTTAGAATAATTGCAATGTAATTTCAGTATTATTTCATTCTAACTACATATATGTATTTGCGTATATACGCATATATATACTGTATATACAAATATATATATTTACTTATTGTCCAGAGATAAACCAAATTTTGTTTCTACCTAGACCCCCGGCAGAAGTCTGTAACTATAGATGGTCTGCAGCCGCACCAGGACTATGTCTGCTGTGCGTGTGAAGTGACTAAAGTTGGGCGTGGATTACCTGACACCTGGATGACTGAAACCAATAGTGAGCCTTATTCGATCCACTGTCCTAAAAATATCGCAACAATCTTACCATAAGAGCACTTGATGAATACGATTCAAAATTTTATTTTAAAGGTTCTTAAACTAGACTGAGCCTTCTCTGCTTCTCCCTTGTAGATGACCTCCTCTTGGTGCAGATTTTGATCCCCATCATACTATTTCTCACCTGCATCATTATTCTGTGGGCACACAGAAAAAAGTGAGCATAGGATTATTTGGATTTACCCCAGAATGTTTTGCACTCTTATAATTCAGAAAATATGTTTTTTGTGTTTTTCAACCAGGCTGTGGAAAGAGTTAAAGAAGATATTTGTTTATCCTGCTGGTATGAACATCAAAGATCTACAGTTTGAGAGTTTCCTGTTTGAGGTATGATTAAACATCTAACTAAGATATAAGTCTTTTATCAGGAGGAAATGATCTATTCTGCATATAAAACAAAAACAAAACAAAAAAAAACCCAAATGGAATATAGGAGGTTGAAAAACAGCAACAAATTGTTCTATCAAGCTGTTTAAAAAAATGTAGATTTCAAATCCACAGTTCTGGTCAGAATTTGGCTCTCACATTTGATTGGCATTGATCTCCAATTAAGATTGGGCTTTTAATTTGAAAAAATATTTGGTAGAACTTTACGATGTCCAAGGTTGCCAAAGTAGTTATTTGAATCAGCTTTTAATTATAGTCCACAAACTCTACATTAAAATTAAATCAGAGCTTAAGAAATGTTTTATTCTAGCCATCGTCATCCATTGCAAAATAAATGTTATCCGTTCTGTAACATTGTTCTGCTGGGAGCCCCAATTGGAGGAAAATTCAACGATCTTTCTATTGGTTTGAGTTTTTAAGTTGCTTCATACTCTTCACACTTGACAGTTGATACAGGTTGTGTTGCATTTGAAACATTTGTTGTGGATAAATAATCCAGCCCTGGCCCGATAAACAGTGTGTTTTTGGATGTTTAATTAATTTAAGGCATTAAAACATACGATTGTGCTTCAAAGTGTACAAACCCTCCCATTAAAGAAAATTATAAATTCACATTAGTAATTCAAATAACACAAAACTAAAAATAGTAATAACAAGTACAAATGTACTCAATGATAATTTATTAATATAAGATATTGATTTCAAATTTTGACTGCAGGGTGGTGCACTGGATAGCGCTGTTACCCTGCAGAAAGAAGGTTTGATTCCCGGCCTGGGGTCTTTCTGCATGGAGTTTGCATGTTCTCCCTGTGCATGTGTGGGTTCTCTCCGGGTACTCTGGTTTATTCCCACAGTCCAAAACCATGACTGTTAGGTTAATTAGATTCTCTACATTGTCCTTAGGTGTTAATGTGTGTGTGAATTGTGATGTGTCTCTGTGTTGCCCTGTGACAGACAGCAACCTGTCCAGGGTGTACCCTGCCTCTCGTCCGTGGACTGCAGGGGATAGGCATTCGGCCCACCACGAAACTGACATGGACTAAGCGAGAGAAAATGAATGAATGGATGGATGGATTTTTAATTTTTCATAAAGATAAAAATTCTAAAAAGCAAACTTTCCAGAAAAAATGAAAGTACCTTGCTCATAAACAGGGTACTAACATGCCTGTTAACAGGTGGAGAGGTCTGATTGAACATTTCCTGAACATTAAAGAAAACACCTGATTTACAGTAGGTGATTGCCTCAAAGTGATGTTCAACAAAAAAATAGTGTTGATGGGGGAAACAAATGTCTAAGTCTTATTTAACAAGAAGTTGAGGTCTGGTGTTCATCATTCAAGCCAGCATCTATTAATCCTTGAAAGGAAGAAAGTCTTTACTAATGTTCCTTTTCTGGTCACACAGGATTTCACTAACTACTTAAAGCCTGCAAAAAGCTGTGAATGTTTTTCACATGCAGGTAATCAAAAACAGGTTACAGACAGTGGAATGAAACAGTAAAATGTTGAATAAACCTTTAGAGAAAGGAGCCTGAACTGTGATGGAAAAAAATCTTCTCTTCCATAATGTTCTATTCTGTTTAAAACAACCCCTTTCACCCAGAAACTGTGTAGCCTTGCAGGCCAAAAACACCCTTGGGTGAATACTTATAGAAAATAAGTAAATGAAAATCAGCACATAAAATGAAATATTATGAGGGGAAAATAGATTTTCCTATTTTTTCTGTCTTTCATGGAAGGGTATGTAAATTTTCAAGCACAACTGTTTCTAGCTATTAAAAATTGTGTTTCAAAAGGAAAAAGAAAAACTCGCTATAATTTCTCTCTGACATCTACGGGTAAGTGGAAAATCCCCCAACCCACAAATTTGAATATCAGAAGATCTTTTAACCTTTTGTGATGTCATAAAGAAGCTATTACGGCATGATCATGAAAAACAAGAGTTCTGTCTTTGCATCATCCCAGTGTCTGACTTAAACCCTTGAGAATGTTTGGACTAAAAATGTTTGACCTTTTGAACGAATCACTTAATCTATGCTTTAAGAAAATTAGTCATCAGGTCTCATTCCATACCTACGGTAATTCTGGCACTGAAGCAAATATTTTGTATTTTTGTGCTTATGTGTTATATGATAGATACAATGAATGAAAAAAAATAGAAATGTTCATTTCATATTTGTGTAAAGAAAATGTTGCTTTCCATAACTTATTTATATATTTACCCCTCTTTACTCAGACTGATAAAAAGTTACACTCTCAGAAAGTGGAGGAGCCCATCAGCAGTGACATTGAAGTCCTGAACATCACATCTTTGAGGCATGAGCACACAACCCTGAGGAATCCCAAACAGACAAGCACAATGTGCTCACTTACTTCTTATTCACCTGTTCCTTCTTCCTGTGTCCAACTCCAGACAGGCTACCGCCCTCAGTGTACCGCCTGGCTCTGTGAGAGACCAGAACCTCAGCAAATGATCTGTGTTTCAAACTACAGCTACTTAAATCCCATCACCGAGCCAAATGAAGTTGAGTTTACTGAAAATGAACCCAGCTTAGAGACTTCTGACAGCATTCAGGGACCATATGCAGTATATTGTTATACCTGTGATAGTCAGTTTTAACAAAACCTGAAAAAAAATATGAATTGATTTTGCTTTAAGAGAACGGCATCCTAAATTTAAAACATACTGGGGGTGTGTTTAACAAGTATCCACATGAAAGGAACTTAATTCATAACAAACATGGAGGGAACTAGATTTCCCGAATTTTATCGACATGTTTTAAAGTCGTTTCATTAAGTTCTTTTCATGTGGATACTTGTTAAACACACCCCCAGTATGAATGAGGTATTCCAGATGCAAGATGGAGATTAGCTGAAATGCTGTCAAAAAGTGGACTGAACTGTTTGGCAACTGAAACAAGTGTAATGCTGAAAGTTGATCTGAATCTCTGGTGTAACCATCTGGTTTTCAGTTCACACATAGTAGTGAAAAATTGACGTGTTTTATGTCCCATTTTTGTAATAGTCCAATACTAAATAATACATGATTACCTAATTTTCTTGGAAATACAAATCTTTGAAGTTTGTCATACATTTGGTTTTAGTTCATTAGAGAAATTACCAAGGCTTTGCTGTAAACAAGACCAAATTTTACGGTCGGGTAAAGTCTGCAGGGGGAGCAGGGTCTGCAAGGTCCGCTTTTGTTTTAAAGCTGAGTGTAACTGCTTTATAGAATTCCACCAGTAATCTAATGTTGCCTACTACGTGAGATATAATACAACCTTAATTAAGTAAAAAAAAGTGAATAAGTTAAGCTCAAAACATATTAGGCTATTTAGACTTGTTAAAGACTTAATTTCACAAGGTCCAAAAGGAATTAAAAAAGTTAATAAAGCTAAGTTAAAAGAAAACATGTTAAGTTCCTGCATCAGTATTAATGTTCTAATGTTGTAACAAAAAAAAAATTCTGTAAGTTTTGTTCACAAATTGGATGGATTCTTTGTATTTTTTAAAACTGTTTTAGAGCAAAGTGACTCTTTTTGGTAATCACATTAATCTTCATTTTTGCCATGAAAATATATATATATATTTTTTTATGTTACAAAGTAATATTATCTTGTTTTGTCCTCCAGTAACATTTGTTTGCATTTCAAAGTATTTTTCTGAGTGTCCTATAAAGTGTTGAATGCCGCTGGAAAAGTCAACTTCCCAAATTCCTGCTAATCATAGTTGCTGATTTGTAATTCCTGTCAGTGACAAAGGAAATACATCCATTTCACTGTAAACAAGTGTGAGTTATTGTGAAAGTATAAAACAGTTGCTCATAAGCTACTGATGTGTTGAAACAAACCACTCAGTTTGATTATTGTGGTTAAAACAAGTCAAGAAGCTATTGCTCTTGTTGCTTTTAACATGAAGGGAATTTTGCGAGAGCAAGAGAGCTCCATTTATATGCGTTTTAATTGTAATATTATAATCATAATATTCTTGTGTACTTATATTGCTAATCACAAGTTTGCATTTACAAAGAACCACAGAAGTTCAACCATGTGCAGAACAAATGAATTTGAGAAGTGTTTTGCTGCCCTCACTTATAACCAAAACAATGTCAGTTAAACTAGAGTTACTATCGCTAGTGTTTTTGTTTTAAGTGGATCAAGGAGGTTGAACAAGTATCAGATGATACATCTGTCAGTTGTGAATTTAACACATTTTCTATTGTGTATCTGCATGTGCAGTTCCCAGGAAGTTGGCTCTCCTGTTGTTGAAAAGGTTTCCCCTCCATGTTAGAGAGTAAAGGGAGATTAAGTTGAACGCTTTCTGCATTGCATTTTTATTGTGCCCCATACTCAGTTTCTTACATGTTGATCTTTAGAGGGCTGCAGAAGGAGGAGCTTACCCAGCGCTTAAGTCATGTGAAAACCACTACTAGTTTCATGTAATGTCAGTGGTTTTCTTACCATGTGGCTGTTTTTCAAAATGATTTTATCTTATGTTCATCTGAGCTGATTCTTATCTTTCGAGTTGTTTATCATTTTGTACATGAGATTGAAACCTGTTACATTCCTGCCATTCTGTTGATTTTATGCTAAATGTATCTTTTGTAAATAAAAATCAGAACAGCAGAAACCAGTAAGTTAGAGCCCCAGGTCACTGAAGCACATTACAAGCTCAATAACAAGTTTGGACTCAGCCACTATGTGATTTCCCAAAATCACAGAACTGGTCCAGAAAGGAAAGAACTGTTAGAACTTGGCAGTCTGTGAGGGGTAATCAAAGGAGACATATTCCCTCCCCACTCATTCAATTTCAAACTCTGCAGTTAGTTGTTTTTGTTGTGTATTGTTGCAAAAAAGGTAAAAATCCCACTTGAATATTTGGATTCAGAATGGACACAGTTTTCTAACATGCTCTTGCTTAATAGTTATTTTCCTTACTGAACATCTGTCAGATTTCAGTAACTTTTGTTGAATTTCTCTCCATTATTGATTTGTTGCTTAGTGTTTAAGTTAAGCCACACCACCTGAGACCAAGGAGTTCTGAGACAAGGCTAAGTCCTTTAGAGGCCGAGATCATTGCCAAGATCAAATCCATATAAGGCCTTATTCTCTAACTCAAAACTTCAATTGAATTCACTTTATTTATATAGCGGACATTCACAACATGTAATCACAAGGAACTTTAGAGAGACAATTCCTAAATGTCTTGGTCTCGGCCTCTAAAGGTCTTGGCCTTGTCTTGGTAATCCTTAGTCTTTGTTGGTGTGGTCTTTGCTACAACACTATTGACCTTCAACTAAAACTAAAAAAACATATCATGCTAAAGATGCCTTTTCTTCCTTCAGCAAATGGTAACCAATACGTTAAAGTGTTTTTCTATGCAGAATGTCAAACCAGAGTCAGAGCATTCCAAACTGATTATGTAGACAAGCTTATCGTGAATGTTCCATTAGTGATAAACCTGCAGGCCTTTTTGTGTGCTACACCATTATTTTGTTTTTAAGAAAATTTGACAGATTTAACCAAATAATGCAAACAGATTACATTGGAATTAATAGATCTAGGTAATGCTAAATGTGTTTTGATTAAGATTTTGCAATGGTGAATAAACCACTAGAAATCCTGAGGTATGTTGGCTCCAGTCCTGGCGTCTTGCAGTTTGACCTTCAAAGCCAGGAGCACTTTAATAATGATAGGACTTCATGATTAAGATTTATTTGTTTTTTACAATGTATGTAGCTGGCAATAAAAATAAAATCAAGCTTTGACTTAAGCATGAAGTCTGTGAGTCCTCCTTTCAATGCTTGAACAAATCCTACAAAAAGGCATGTATATAAAAGTAGGAAAAGAGGCTCCATCAGGTCTAATAACTAAAATGACCAGGCATAACATTATGATACAGTGCCTAATGGTGTTGGATCACCTCTTTCTTCTCAAACAGACCAGATTAAGTAAGGCATAGATTCCACTGAACTTGGGCTATAGCATCTTGCACGATGATGTTAAAAATAGATCCTTTATGCATGTAAGTTGCATGGTGGAACCTCTATAGATCAGATTTAGATTACATTGTAATTTAGAGATGTATCTACAACCAATGAAATGAACTAAGTGGAAAGGTCATGACAGACATGGAGGGAACTAGATTTCCACCATTTTATCTACAGGATGTAAAGTTAGAGTTAGAAAAAGAAAAATGAAAGATGCAAGATGGGGATAAGCAGAAACGCTATCAAAAACTGGACTAAATTGTTTGGCAAATGAAGGAAATGTGACGCCGAAAGTTGATCTGAATCTCTGGTGAAACCATCTGGTTTTTAGGTCACACATAGTAGTAAAACGTTTAATATTCTTATGTCAGATTTATTATAATAGGCCAATATAAAATAATACATGATGAAAGTTTGGCATGCATTTCAATATACCCTCACTGCATTCCTTACTCTAACAAGGGAACATTAGTATGCAAACAGTATCATGAAAGTGAAAACCATAACACAATACATACATCAGGAAAACAGTTAAGAAAGAGTTTAATTAAGACTGGGTTACTGACATCCACAATCTAGGTATCTGTTGACAAAAAAAAAAATTCACCAGCAACATTTTTGATAAAGATATACTTTACAGAAAGCAATCAGCATTACTTGCAGTCTGCAAATAATGCAAATTGAAAAATACATGCCACTTTATGTTGGTCTATGGATTTTTTTTAGATTAGTTCATTGGAGAAGAAAAACAAAGGTTAGACACTGTTGGAAAAGAAAAGTTCACAATTTCCTACTTATCGTAGTTCCTTGTTTGTAATCCCTCAGTTACAAAGAAAAAACACCTATTTCACTATAAACAAGTGAGAGTTATTGCACAAGTATAAAGCAGTTGCTCATAAGCTACCCATGTGTTAAAAAATAAGTTAAAAGTTGTTTAAACTAATCAAGAAGCTGTGGCTATTGACACTTTTGATGCAACTCCAGCAATAAATGCTACTTAGAAAAGAAGCCTGTTCAATTGAGCCCATATTACTTTGTCTTTAAGACACTTAAGCATCAATGGTTTCACACTTTTTAACTTTCAGTGACAACAAATTAGAGGTTGTGGTATTATATTCCTGCAGCTCCTGTGAGCCATCTCCTCTTGGGCCCTTTAGTGTTTTTATCACATTTCACAGCTGGCATAAATAAAGCTGACTCCTTCAAAATGAAATTTTGAAGCAGTAATTCATGCCTTCATGACAACTCAGTTTGATTATTGATATTGTTCTCTACATTGGAAACAACCAGTCGACCCTCAAGCGCTCTAAAGTCCCTAGATTATTGAACAATCGCCCGTTTTATATTAGAATTGTCTTTCCTTGTTCATATTTATAAAACTTGCCTATAGACACATTCTTGTTTCTTAGCTTTAACATATGTTGAGACTGTTGCCGTATTATTATGTTTTATTATTTCCATTATCGTTGTTCTTTTTCATATTCTTTGTTGATTCTTGTGCACTATCAGGCCTAATAACTGAACTGACCGGGCATAACATTATGATACCTAATAATTGAATTCAGATTATATTCCTGAAATAAGCACATTTAAAACTAATAGGTTGCACAAGGGATGGGTGGGTGGGCCAAACTTATCCCTCTACCTTACAAAGTAAAGCTTGGGAGGCAGCTATCTTAATACACAAATCTGTACCCGTTAAGTTTTTCTGCTCTGCTTTTAAGCCTTTCAGACTTCCAGTTTTTAAAATATTATCAGTTGGATGGCAAAGGGAGGAGCTTCCCCAGGTGTATTTCATGTGAAACAATCGCCGGTTTCAATGATGAAATAGTGGTGGTTAACCTACTGTCTGGCTGTTTTTTAAAAGATGAGCGTTATGCATTTCACAGAACTGATGCTTATCTTTTAAACTGTGCGTGAGAGTGAAAGCCATTGCATCCATTTAATGCTCTTTATATAAAAACAAATCTTGTCTAAGAAAAAATTTTTAAAGGAAAGCTCTGTTTACACCTTAAAGCTTTCTCTCTCCAGTTCTTTTTCCTGAAAAGAGATCTCTCAGGAAAAAACTTTTTAAATAACACTTCATAATGTATATGCATTAAATAATAATAAGACATGACATCAGATTCTGATAGAAATTGTAATCTTACTCAGAGAGTAAGATTACATGCATGCAGCTGCCCTCTGTAACTCAGAAGGCAGCTGCTTACCAACCGGGCTCAATTCTCGTGAAGAGGCCCCAATAAACAGTAGGGGAAGCACGTTATACATCTCCAGTATGCCACATCATCACATCATTACATCATACATGTTTGCAGAGGAGGAGACATCCATGGCACCAGCCTTATCAAAATATTACACTTCGTTCTTAGCTGAAGGACACCGCTCTCATTCCATTCCCAAATCTTTGCAATGTACAAAATGAAGATTATAACTGTATATTCGGACAGAGGAACTGTCTTAATTAGATTAACTACTGGGGAAAACATCAATTCTGAAACACAACAGGCAGGTAATATTAGGGTGTAAAAAACTCACACATCATCAATTATAATTATCCTAACAGTTCCCCCTGAAAAGGTCACATTTTTAAAGTCACCTTTAAAACAAAAATTGTATGTCCACAAACCCATTTATGTCTGCTCATGAAAAGGATATTAAAACAGAAGAAAAACTTTAAGCACTGTTTCTTTCATCATATAATCATGGAATAAACAATCAATAGTCCCCCTGATGATGTAGCATTAATCAGGGATCAAAAGTTATCACAATCAAAACTTCACAGACCAAATGTTGTCACTCAAGACCACAGTTTCAGCATTTAACTACAATTTGGGTTTCATCTAATTAAAGGAAGGCTGTTTTAGTTTCCTTTGTGAACATTATTTTAATTTACATTAGACTAGCTCACCTAAGCCTATAACTGTAATAAGGTCAAACTCATCTACTCTCACTCCCACCTGGAGGCCTCCTAAGCGTGACCGCTCATCATGGATAAATCATCCGCCTAAATTTACCAATCATTCAGTCACAGTAGGGGACGTCACAGGAAAGGCCGGGCTGCTCTCCACCGGGAAAGCCTACCTTATCTAGAAGGTAGTAAAAACATGGGTGACCCCAGGGAAATCCCACTCTCAGCCAATCTGAGCAAGAAAAAAACCCGTTTTGAATCTGACAATTATCATTACCAATTAAAGAACCTTTAAGCCAGTCAGGTTCTGAGTCTTTCTTTATCAAAGCAAAGGTGGGTCTGGAGCAAAATGTTTCCATGTTCATCATCGAAACAAATTAAAATGAATCAATCACATAAATCACAATGAGTAAAAATCAAGAATTATCCTAGTCCGAGTTAAAGGCAAGTGACGAAAGCTGTCTATTCCCCAAATTCTTTCAGTGTCTCTATCACTCAACAATCAATCAATCAGAGTCTCATATGGTCTCCTCCACAGCCCCTTTGGTCTCCATGCTGTCCAATGGCAGTGTAGATGCTGAATCCACGTGGTGGTCCTCATGGCTCACATCACAGTACAGCAATCCGTTCCTCCAGGATCCTCCGACACACAAGAAAGTTCAATTACTGTTCTTATCAAGATAAGCACTGTCTTTACTGAGTAATTCATCATTTACTCAATACTTAAGTGCAGTCACAACCAGATATTCTTATCCACAATTACTTTCACTTTATCTCTAAAGTCTTCATTAATATCATTACATTTAAATGATCTGTCATCCGAATGTTTATTCAGCAGATTGTTTCAGGATCTAATCAGAAAACATCAAACATGTCTGACCTTTCAATGGCTGGCAGCTGAAGGTTATCTGTAACAGAATGTATTCAGCCTGAACATCCTATTGATGTCTCAGCTCATTATTTCGTGCATATAAGCTGAAATCACCACAATTAACATGGATTAATCTCCTTTAAGGATGTACATCAAAGCTGTAAATAAATCTACAGATATTTAGAAAGCATTTAACCCTGCTTCACACATTTTAACATTCAATTCAAGTTTAATCTAAGGAAAACTTTGAAACTATTTTTAATCTGAAGCCTACAGCTAATCACAGCATACTTAAAAAAGTTATTCAATCTCTAAGAATAACCAGCTTGGCACTGATCCCCCCTTTAAAATTCCCTCGTCAGACTTAGTAGCTTTGAATGTCAGTGAATGAAAGAACGTAATTCCCACGTGGACCTTTGCAAGTCCTAAATGTCTGAAACTATGAGTGTGTGTCTTAGTGAGTTAATTTATGAATCTATATGAGTGGATCTATATGTGGGGAAACTGGTCAGGAGCCATCCAGCAACTGGTCTTGGAAGAGAAAGTGTCTCTTGAAGCATTGATCCTCTCCAACATGCAAAACAGTTCAATGTTAGGACAAGTCCATTAGGTTACCCTCTGTTACCACAGCAGCTTTGAACCATAATAGTTTTGGGGCCAAGGTGACCCTACACGCCCTGCAGGATAAGCCTTACCTGTATGATCAGCCTCATATCACTGAGGCAGCAGGAATCAGAAGAAGTCGTTCCTTCAAATGAAATGTCATATTTAAATGTTCATCTCTTCAGAACACAGGATTACACTCTGACTTGTTTCTGCCTTCCCAAAACTCAACAGTTCACAGTTCCTGAAACTGCTGTATTCGACTCCATCTCCTCTATGCAAAGTGTCCAGCTATAGTTCATTGAAAATATCTCCATAAAAAGGTGCCCCGATGTAGAATAGTAAAAGAAAACAAAAAAACTCTTCCAGCATCCCCAGAACCCTTCAATAGTCTGTTGTAGACTGTCTGCATATCTGAACCACATGCAAAAATTTGCAGGGAACCTAACATGTTCCCATATGTGTTTTATCTAATAAGTCACCGTATATAGTCTGCAGTTCCATCTAATTCATTGATTGCAGCTACAGGTGAAGTAAATGCAGGTATTCTCATTACCTCATGCATCGAATGAGTGGTTACCCAGTCCAATCATTAAAAATATAGCTTCTGTAAAGCAAATTTTAAATCAGCTTGCAGTTAAAAATTGTAAAGTTTTAGATCCTGGGCCTGATATTGAAGTGCCATATGCACAATTAACTCATTAATAATCAATATTGCTTATATTGGAAGATGTAATAATTTGCTTCATCATTTGCTTTACAGAAGCTACATTTTTAATGATTGGACTGGGTAACCACACATTCGATGCATGAGGTAATGAAAATACCTGCATTTACTTCACCTGTAGCTGCAATCAATGAATTAGATGGAACTGCAGACTATATACAACAGCTTATTAGATAAAACACATATGTGAACATGTTAGGTTTCCTGCAAATTTTTGCATCTAGTCAGGGGTTCAGATATGCAGACAATCTACAACAGACTATTGAAGGGTTCTTGGGATGCTAGAAAAGTTTTTTTGTTTTCTTTTACTGTTCTACATCGGGGCACCTTTTTATGGAGATATTTTCAATGAACTATAGCTGGACACTTTGCATAGAGGAGATGGAGTCGAAATACAGCAGTTTCAGGAACTGTGAAGTGCAGAGTTTTGGGAACGCAATCCTCTCTGAGTAAGATTACAATTTCTATCAGAATCTGATGTCATGTCTCATTATTATTTAATGCATATACATTATGAAGTGTTATTTAAAAAGTTTTTCCTGAGAGATCTCTTTTCAGGAAAAAGAACTGGAGAGAGAAAGCTTTAAGGTGTAAACAGAGCTTTCCTTTAAAAAATGTTCTTACACAAGATTTGTTTTTATTTAAAGAGCATTAAATGAATGCAATGGCTTTCACTCTCATGCACAGTTTAAAAGATAAGCATCAGTTCTGTGAAATGCATAACGCTCATCTTTTAAAAAACAGCCAGACGGTAGGTTAACCACCACTATTTCATCATTGAAACCAGCTATGGTTTCACATGAAAGACACCTGGGGAAGCTCCTCCCTTTGCCATCCAACTGATAATATTTTAAAAACTGGAAGTCTGAAAGGCTTAAAAGCAGTGCAGAAAAACTTAACGGGTAAAGATTTGTGTATTAAGATAGCTGCCTCCCAAGCTTTACTTTGTAAGGTAGAGGGATAAGTTTGGCCCACCCATCCCTTGTGCAACCTATTAGTTTTAAATGTGCTTATTTCAGGAATATAATCTGAATTCAATTATTAGGTATCATAATGTTATGCCCGGTCAGTTCAGTTATTAGGCCTGACAGTGCACAAGAATCAACAAAGAATATGAAAAAGAACAATGATAATGGAATTAATAAAACATAATACGGCAACAGTCTCAACATATGTTAAAGCTAAGAAACAAGAATGTGTCTATAGGCAAGTTTTAAAAACATGAACAATGAAAGACAATGAAAGACAAATTTCTAATATAAAACGGGCGATTGTTCAATAATTTAGGGACTTTAGAGCGCTTGAGGGTCGACTGGTTGATTCCAATGTAGAGAACAATATCAATAATCAAACCGAGTTGTCATGAAGGCATGAATTACTGCTTCAAAATGTAATTTTGAAGGAGTCAGCTTTATTTATGCCAGCTGTGAAATGTGATAAAAACACTAAAGGGCCCAAGAGGAGATGGCTCACAGGAGCTGCAGGAATATAATACCACAACCTCTAATTTGTTGTCACTGAAAGTTAAAAAGTGTGAAACCATTGATGCTTAAGTGTCTTAAAGACAAAGTAATATGGGCCAGATGATGGCCTTAGAAACCCTAGAATACTCTCTTTAAATTATCAGACTTTTTACCTGACAGTATCATGATAGGTCCTTTGCCCTCTGGAGCGCATTCCACGCTCATACATAGGTTGGGACAAGACATCTATGTGATGTCCTCAAGTCGAAAACAATGCTCTGAAGGTAAGAACTGTCACAACTTTTTTGGTCAAAGCAGCCTGGCAGATGTCAGCTCTATAAACAGCATATTATGCAGGATGGATTCTCTGCCTGTAGGTCTACTCAAAAGATGGACATTGAGCCAACTTAGTCAAGTGTTTGTATACAATTAGTCTTTTGTTATCAGACAATTTTAAGTTATGTAAATATTTTTATTGTCCCACAATGGGGAAATTAACTTTGCATTTAACCCATCCCCTTTGGGGTCAGTGGGCTGCCGTTGTGTGGCACCCCGGGGAGCAGTGTGGGGTTAATGGTTTCGCTTAAGAACCCAGAGCGTAGGCTGTGGGGATCCAACCAGACACTTGCAACCTTCTCGGAGCACAAGTGCATTGCTCTAACCCTTATAAGGATGACCCTGATTGGTTTTTGACGGCGGGCTTCCATCTTCGTCACTCATGTTATGTGACAGGGAATAACCAGCTGTTGTTCCCTGAGGCAGGGTCAGTCTCTCATAATGTTAAAAAAGGCTGACACCACCCCCTGCTGGCTTGCTAGAGGATGTTGCTTCAGCTCTAGCTCTAGTTAGCTGGTACACTCTAGGTAGCTGTGTACACTTGCTTTCTAATCTCCAATCTGTGGTTTTCTTTGACTCTTTGGAGATGCTGTCCAAATAGACCATGGCACATTTGCAAAAAAGTTTTATTTGTACAAAAATTACCATAAAAAACAGACAAGTCTTTCATAATACTCATCTCTACACAAGAAAAAAGTTCTTCCTGGGCCTCTGCCTCCCTAGTAAAACATCAAAGGAAAAAAAGAGCACAATCTGACCTGCCACAACTATTTACATCATCATCACCTTTGAGTTAAAAAGGTCGCCAGTAACCACTGCTCAGGCAGACTTGCCAATCCATAACATATGTGCTTCCTGATCTTCATTGACTGGTTTAAAGATGCTGAAGAGAAGACCTCTTCTGTTGTGCCCTTATCCTCCGCTTACTTTTCTTTCTGTAAGAGAAAAAAAAAAGTAATAATACCTACACCAAAATCCTTATGAGCAGTACTTATAAGAAGAGGTGTGTTTTTCTTTTCTTTTTTTTTCCAATGAGCCAATGTTCAAAGTGTAGAAATGTACAAAATCAGGTTTGGGAGCAAATGGGAGCCAATAAGATCGGCAACTCTGAAGGAAACCAAATTGAAGCTCCAAAAAGCCCATGAGTCAACCTGTGTCATAGTTTTACCGAGTTGGTGGTGACATCATGCACTTCCAGAGAGTGGCGTAGAGTGCAAGCAAGAAGGCAATGAAAACTGAGGCTGCAATTGTACCTGAAAAAGATAGTTAGACACTTTAAAAACAGTAGGGTGTTATAACGTTGCAAGTAATTAGCTTCTTTTCAGTCATTTTAAAACAGTAACATGGTTCCTAGAGAGAAGAAGCAGAAAGTTTCTAGAGTAGAGAGCTTCTAAGAAAAAGCTCTATACAACAGTCCACTTCCTTGAAAAAAAATTCAATGGATACAAGCTTTAAATACAGTACCACTAAAGTGAATCTACATGCTTTTAGATGATAATGTAGACAATTATCCCACATCAGTTTTATAAGAATGGGATCCAGTGAATGCCGCAGTGGGATCTCCAGTAATGCCCTAATAACCTTTAATATGAAAATGTGCCAGATCAAAAAACTTGAGACAAAATAACTGTTCAAACATCTTTAACAAATATACTGTAGTACACATTTGCATTATCAGTGAGGATAAGCAGTCTGGGACAAATTAGTTTTTAGCCTTGATTTAAACAAGTAAAGTATCAGTATAATGGATTCCACAGTTTGGGAGCAGAGCAAGAAAAAAGTTGTTATCATGGTGAAGAGGAGGGCCAGTGGTTAAATATGGTGGATGGAAGAGATAAGGGGTAGCAATCTGAAAGAAATCTGTAAGGTATGGGGGAGAGAGATTATAGATGAACTTGAAGGACTTTTGGATTGAATTCTGAATTTGACAGGGAGCCAGTGAGGTTCCTGCAAGACTGGAGGGATGTGATGGAATGAATGGAATCTTAAACAGTAAAAACAAAGTTTTTGCGTTACCTTCATTGGAGCAGATTACACCAGAAAAGTAACAGGATATAGTTTCAGTAATTAATGCCTTATATTGCTCTATGTGAGCTTTGTAGAAATGTGAATTTCCAGACCGCTTTTGTAATAAAGCTATTCAAGTTGATAACATTTAGCTTTCATGGATATGATTTTAGGGTAAACCAGGGGATAGAGTGGGAGAAAGCAACTGATCAAGCTTTCACTGGAACCAGAGAGTCCAGAATATTATTCAAACTGTTGTTATACGGAGATGCGAGCTGGTCAGCGGTGAAAGACAGGTCTGGAAGCAGAGTTCTAAGGCTGTGAGGAGGTCCTTATTGTTTCCAAATTGTATGAGTCTAGGAGAGATTTCAAATGAAAAGAAGTAATGCAGGTGATAGGTCTGAGACCACAGCAAAGATTAAATCCAGAGCATGTCCTTTTATTTGTGTGGGGAAATCAGTGAATTGAAAACCAAAGTTTTCCAGGCAGGATAAAAAGTCTTTAGTGAGATTTCGATTATTTATCTAAAAGAAATACCAAACTCCATTTCATCTGACGTTTTTCATTATTCATTACTCATGACACCATGTTTTTGTTTTTCCTGACAAATGTTTCCTTTGCTGTACCAAATTAAACTAAAGAGAATAAAAAATGTCTACTTTAAAACAAAGTGCTGCTGACCAGGTATGATCCCGCTGCTCCTGGTTAATGAATCCTCTGTTTGAGAAGAATGGGTGGCAACTGCAGTGGTAACTAGCGATAAACAAAGACAGAGAAACATTAAAAGTTAAAACATTGCTACAAAGCCAACTCTAAAACAAAAAAAATCTAAATCAACATAGATGAAATTGTCAAGTCTTATATTGTAATGTAAAACCTAAATGAGATTTTGTGCTATTCGGTTTTTATTCTCTGAAATAAAGAAAATTAGATTTCTTTAAAGGAAAAATCCGGTCATATTCAGAATTCAAACTACATACTGTTCAATAAATGATAAGTGTTTTAATTAAGAGTAATTTCCTTTAAATGTGCTTTACTGGTGACATCCATGTTTGGCAAAGAACACTACTGCCACCTACAAGTTTGTGACGTCACGGTGCGTTATCGGCTGTTGATCAAGTCCCAGAGCTGCATCTGGTGTTTGTTCCAATGCACTATTATCCAAGTCATCTTGAAAGAATTCTTCGAAATGTTGGCTACATATTACATGTTTTTTATCTGACTAGAAGTTTGATGGCTAATCCTCCCTCTTCAAGTTGGCAATCCAACGACCAGGACCGCAGTAACCCATCCATGGAATATCATGAATTGGAAAGGTGAAATAACTAGTTTTTTTTCACTTTTACCTGAAATATTACATCCTACTGCCATGCACATGTAACCTGATAAACCAGACTGAATGTGAAATTAAATGTGTAATTTGCAGTCAAAAATGATTTTGGCTGCTGGCAGGTACGGCTAGTTTACTAGGCTAATGCAATTGGGCATTGTCAATTTAACTATAGCTCGCACGAATTTCAACGGTGAAGTCCTCTCCAAATCTAAAATAATTGTTGTTGATTGCAAGCGTGTCCAGTAGCTCCCATTGAATTTGCTTGTAAAGCAGGGAGAATGGTGCTAGGCTTACCGTGCTGTGACGTCACTGCCAGAAGATGTCAGGAGTGAGGTGTTACTATATTTGGGCAAACACTGGTCCTGGACTCTTTTTCTTTTCTTTTTTTTTCTATAGCAAGCTGCTATATTAGGACTAAATAATAACCATTAAACTTCAAAATTATTAGATGTTAAAGAAACGTTGCATATGGAGTAATGTAACAAAAGTAATTTCCCCCTGGGATTATTAAAGTATTTCTGAATCTGATTCCTGGTTGATGGGACAGGTGTTGTAAATGAAATGGTGCCCAGCTTGAAAGAGATCCTGTGTGTTGCTGAATGTGTGCTTTAATGACTGAAAGACATCTTCTGCCTCCTTTTATCTGTTTACTACAGTGTGTTGAATTCATTGTAAAGTGTATTCAAAGACATTTCAATTAGTGGGAAAAATCGCTGGGGGGAAATATAAAATTAGTCTAATCAACCAAAACTTTCGTTGACCCCCATACAGAACCTCCGTGAACACCCTAGGGGCCACGGGCCCCCTGTTGAAGACCTCTGATTTAAGCTGTTTGCAGTCCTTTCAGCCTGACGCATATTGACTCATGCAATCCACCTGAAGCAGACAGACAGGATCTTCTGTTTGTCTTTGCAAAATCTGACCTAGATGTTGCAATCCCAAAGGAGTTGTCACTGACACTATCTGCTGCAGAACGCACTGTAGTACTCAGCAGTAAATGTATGCTTAAGAAACCACAGATAAAGGAATGAGTAAGATATGGATAAATAAGAAAAAAAAAAGCATATTTTAGTTAAAGGACATTGACTAAGAAAGATGAGCTGATGTGCAGTTTACCATTTAAATTTAAAGGTTCTTCTCTGAGATTTGGGTCAATCATCTAAAAACAAAGGAGAACATTATGATTAGAGTGTGGCAGGGATAAATCACAGAGCACATTAATTCACTGCTGTGGAGGTTTTACTGAACAGCACCTGCTATTTCTATCTAAGCTTTAAGATTGAATAAGACCGAATTGAGAGAAAAATAAAGACAAGCTAAAGAGGAGGTCACGCTGTTCACTGCAACAGAGGAAACTTGTTGTAGGAAGTTAAACACGAGGAGTCATCAGAGCAACAACTAAAAGAATATCGGGCAACTCGATCGCGTTTTTTTCCTGATCATTTGCAGCTTCAAGCAGCTGTACCATAAAACCGTGAACTAATTCAAGCTCTGGATAATCTGGCTGTTCAGAAACACGCGATCTGTTTACTGCTACTCACCTTTAGTGATAGGCTTTTACCAAAGATAGCTCAGTCTTTGTTTTTCTCTTCTGTTCAAAATATGAGGTCCAAGCTGCAGGATTCTCAATCAGTCTTCGCGTGTTTTGTGTTGCATTCATGGACCTACTTTAGTGTCGTATTTCACAACTTTACTTCGTGAAGCGCACGCTGTAGAGACTTTCAATTGTATTTTTAGCTAAAGTTATTTAGTGCAAGTTACGGAGGATGATTATGGCTACTGAAATAAAACAAAAAAAGTTTAATGATTTTTTTTTCAGTATGAGAAAAAAGACATAAATCTGACTTTAATCTCAGAATTCTGACTTTTTTCTCAGAATTCTGAATTTAATCTCAGTTCCCGATAGAGCAAATTTTCCCTTCCAATAAAAGTAAACCACATTTTTGTCTTTCTAACAAATTAAGGCGTGTTTTCTGTTTTGATGTCTGGATAAATATAAAAATAAATATCTAACAATTGCTACAGTTTAAATGGAAAGAGAACACTTAATTACGGCTGATTTTTTTTTCCCAAACAGAAAAAAAAAAAAAAAACTCAATCAGCTGAAATTTTTAAATATAAGGTTCTCTTTCTCTGATGTTTCTTACAATAAAGAATACAACGGGTTCTCTATCAGGAATGTCAGAACGCATACACACATCTAAAGAGATAATTTCATAATCTATTATCATATATAACTTTTATAAATGTAAAAGGCATTTTTAAATCAGAGCAGGACTAAGTGTTTTGTAAAGAATCTGAACCAGTTCATGCTGTAATAACTAGTGTTAAGAGAGACAGAAAATGACAGCTTATTTCAAATGTGAAACTTGTATTTGGAACATAATTTTTAATGCATACTGTTAAATCCATGCTGTTCAACACAGCGGCCACTGAACTGGACCTTACAGTATAAAAACCAATAAACAGTTTTCAGAAGTATAAATCAAAACTCTGGAAGAAAAAAAAATAGACAAGTCTCATGTCAAGGTTGATCCAAATAAAAGCATCTTTATCAGAGTTTAACGAAGTGTTCTTGGTGTGAAACATTTCCAGCTTTTCTTTCCATTTTATAGAGACACACACAACAGTCTGCAGATATTGCACCAAATGTTACACTGTAAAAGCAGAAAAAGCAACATCAGACTGCACAAACAAGCTCCTCAACACACAAATATACAGGCACTCAGAATCGACAGACTGCAGCCAGAAGTTAGATCACAAATGGACTGTATATACACACTTAAGAGAGCAGAAAAAAATATCTAAAATACAGACCTGAAGGCAGATATCAATTTTGGACTAAGTGGAAATTATTTTTTTCTTCTCAGTTTGTTCTAAAACATAAAGCAAACTGTGCATGTTATGATTAAAGGTCAGCAGTGGAGTGACTGAAAGGGGGATGTGTTATTAAATAAGACTGAGCTCCTCATAGTCACTGCAGACCCAGAGGTGTCTGGGTCTGCAGTGACTATGGTGGGTAACATAGGTAATGTGGGTAATCCTTATCTTGAGAAGTTTAGAACCAATGCAGGTAAAAATCTGATAATTTATCATTAGTTTTGGTAATAGAAACAATTAACATGCTCTGGGATTCTCATACATTTTACAATAAATCTACTTCTCTTCAGCTTTAAGTCTCATCACATAACACAATCAGCCAAGTCAGGAATGTTGAAGACTTCATTGAACATGAGAGAGAAAAAAAAAGGCAGTTAAGCAACTAAATGTAGCAAAGATGTTTAGAAAGTTCACGTAAAAGTCTGCAAAGTTGTGATAACACGTTTTAAAATGCCAATAGCTGTTGTGGACCATGAAGAGAGCCCCCTAGTGGATGATTAGTTTGAGAAACAAGAAAACCAATTTTTACATATTGATTTATGAGATTGTCAGTTATTTGAAGCAAAAGCACATTTGTGGTTAATACTCTGTCAATAAGCTTAAGAGAAAAAGATATTAAGTTTGTATTCAACCTGAAAAACATTAAATGGTATGAATACGTTCCAACGACACACCGGCAGTACTTTACGTCAAAGCTAAAATATTCTCAGCCACACAGATGTTTACCTTTAATAAGGTTTTAAGCATGACTCAAAACGGTTACTTCCTCCCAATAAACTTAGACAGTCCTTCAGCCCCCATCACACAGAAGTCCCACTTGAAATTGGCCACCCTTTTGCTGCTTCCTATCTTGGATTAACACGGCACCCTAGTGGTTGGGTAGGGGTGTCCTAGGTGGTGCATGATGGGGGTTGTAGGAGAAGCAGAGAACTATCCACCAGGGTGAGACAGCGGCATCACATGATTTCACAGCAAGAGTTCTGTTTCCGTGCCTAGAATAGAAAACCACAGCATTGATTGTAGCAGTGAAGACACACATGAATCCACTTTTATCATAGAGGCGGACATATTTACAGTCTTATAGAAGGCTTTAGATTGGTTTCCCAGGTGCTCTGACTTTGCCACAAGATCATCCAGTTTCTCTCCTCTTTCCAACAGACTCTCCATGGTGTTGTGCTGCAGACAAAAACATTTTCTTTATGAAAGAGCAGCAGAAAGATTTGGACTCAAAACCAATTTATCAAAAAAAAAAAAAAAAAAAATTATATAAGGAATTAATTTGAGTGAGTTTATTTAGATGTAGTTGTATTAGAAGAAATGGGGTTGTGTATTGAAATTCTTATTTTAAAACTGTCTGATAAGGTTCCCAGTCTAGATAGCGAACAAGCTAGCTGTTAACAGAAGTGCGGCGTGGTAGAGATGTGCCCCCTGCGTAGCCAAAGACATAGTGTCCCGTTTGTGCTTATTGCTTTCCTTTATAATTAGGGGGGAATAAAAAATTGAGAAATAAATTGTAAATCGGATAAAAGAGATTCTTAGGCGATATCGCCCAGCCCTACTTGCTGGTTAATATCTACTCTTTCCCTAAACTGAACCTGAAGCCGAATGAAAGTTTTAGAAGACTTGCATGAAAATTAAAGGAAAATTAAAACCTGTTCCAAAAGTAATCAAATCCGTTTCAGCTACAGATAATAAAACATGATTTAATGTAAACTGTAAAAAATTTGAAATGGTGAGAGAAGTTGCTGCTGGTGATGTAAATATTGTTTCTATGAACGTTATAAAACCAACATTTATGCTCCACAAATGATTTGCTACCTTAATTTACACAGAACCTTCCACGAAAGAGAAAACTCATATTTATAGCAGCAATACTGATTCTGATTGCTTTATTTTGTAAAAAAAATAAATAAATACTTAAAAATGTAATTTTGGTCCAATTAAAACATTAAAAATTGTAGATTAACAATACAAATCAGCATAGATTCTATGATAGAAAGCCAAAGCCTTATACCACCATAAAAAGTCTAATATCACCCACTAAGGAGATGGTTGTTATTGTGCCTTCTGTTACTTTAATTGCTGGCATTCTAATCCAGACTGCAACTTAAACAAATTAGCAAAGACTTCAGGAAGGATTGATCTGATTATACAACTGAGTCATCCTTCTTATTACAGTGCACAAAAATAAGGAAGGAAGTGGCAGTTTTTGCTGTAAACCTAATTATGAAAACCTTTACGTTTCAGCATCTCAGAGCATTCTGTAGGTTTACGTATTCAATACCTTCAAAACTAAAACAACATTAATTCCAATGCCAAAATAAAGTAAGGCATTAATTGTTTCAAATTAATTTGAAAAGTTTGTTTACCAAAATGATCTTTGTCTCGTCCAGCTCGGCCTGCACTTTGGTCATCGCATCAGCTTCCCTGGGGTTCTGAAGAAAACCAAAATGAGTCAATAACCAGCAAAAACTTTAGAGTACCCCCCACACATATAACAGATGTTTTGGGGTTAAGTTATAGTTGAAATGTAATAGAGTTCTTAAACTCATAAAGTAGTGTCCAAACTAGAAGATAAACCTACCTGGTATTTTGAAAGGTGAATGTCCAAACTTTTGTAGTTCACAGTGTCAGGATTACCAGACGGCCAGTCTATACTGTCTACTTGCCTGGAAAACTCCTCTAATACCTAAAAACCAAAATGCATTTTTATAGAAATACAGTGAGGAGCAAAATTATATAAAACTGTTTTTTTTTTTTTTTTAAACCAACCTTGTCAAGCAGAGTGAAACAGACCCTTTGTGGGTATTCATGGTCTGAGATTACCACCGCACTCAAGTTGTCATTTCTCACGTACACATGGCAGAGATACTCTGCAGAAAAATATACAAAACAATCAACTCAGGAGAATTTTAATTCACCTTGAGGGTACTGACTTTGAAGAGCAGTCCTCTTTATGAATGGCTTTAAGACAACTAAAACAGGTCTTAAAGGTAAAAAAACAACAAAAGGAATGTAAACAGGAAATTATGGGGGTGAAAAAGAAGCAAGGGAATGTAAGAGATAGAAATAGATATTTTGAGAATGTTTACCTCTAAAAGAAAACCAAAATAAAATAAACCATAATATGTAAAGGTGAATGTTAAAATAAAATGTTTTATTTGGAAATAATTTGTTTACAGAGACTGTACATTTCAGTTGTTATGGTGCTAATATAAAGCATTTTTAATCATTTAAGAGAGTCGCTGTAACAATCATCTTTAAAAGAGGCTCCAAAAAAATTTAAGTGTTAAGAAATATATATATATATATACACACACACCCGGCTACGCTGCTTCGCTTCTTCTTGTTTACTACTGATGGTTGGCTTTGGTCACAGTACCGCCACCTTCTGCTCTGGAGTGTACACGCTTCACCACAGTAAAAAAGGAGCTGCGCATGAACCTGAACGCAACACACGCGAATCGAACCGAGACAGTCGAACCGAACGGTTCGGACGGTTTTCATAAACTGTTCCATCCCTAATATATATATATATATATATATATATATATATATATATATATACACACCAATCATTGATCACCTTGTTATGTTTTTTCACACAGCAATGTATAAAAAAGATCACGTAACCAGAATGAGACCAGTTAATGCAACTAATGGTAACTAAATTTAGAAAGAGTGAATTAAAACAAGGCAAGATAAATCAAATTAAAAGTACACCCCAAGTCTTACCTTGCTCTTTGACAGAGGCACGGGTTCCCACAGATGTTCGCTCCACAATCAAGGCACTGGTGAAGGTCATAAATTCCTGAACGCTAAAAGTACCAACAATGATTTGATTAATCATAGTAAAGCATTAAATAATTATAGTAGAAAGACAAGGTTGGAATGAATTTAAACTTTATGCTGTGGACCCATTAGTAATCCTAATTGGTGATTATGGTACAAGTAAGACGTTTGGAAAAAAAACAAAACAAAACAAAAAGTTGGTTGAAATTTCAACAATTTCCCAATAAGAATGTTAACATCGCAGGAAAATAATTTTATAATACCGAATCTGCGTTTTACTTAAAGATAAACATAAAGTGGATAAAAATGATCTAAACAGTAGGGATGTCCTGAGCTGATATTGATATCAGAAATCAGCCCGATCATCTGCCAAAAACAAAGCATGTTGATAGAAACAATCGGCATGTATTTAAAGTTTGCCAAACTCTTAGGTTATTAATAAATGGATCAGATTTTCTCCTACCTCTTGGTGTTGACTATTATACTCTTTTGGAGTAACATCACTCAACCAAGCCTTTTCTAACATTCCACATTACAAATTGTTAGAAAATTATTTAAATTTGTGCCAATATCTTATCAGGTCAATACTAAAAGCTGTGATATTCATATTGCATTAAAGAAAGAGACATCCCTACTACATAGCATGTTGTCGATTGTTTTTAAGTACCAATATTGAGATGAAACAGATTTAAAACATGAGACCAACATCTAAAACTATTTTTCATATCTTACAGTATAACAAATATTTTACACTGTAAAAGAAGGGATGCTAAATAGTACTGGAAATAAAGTAGAATATCCTTTTTTAAACTGTGGAAATATATCAATTCATGAAGTTTACTATTTAAAATGGTTAGAAAAATTCTATTGAAAACCCAGAAAATGACATAAACAATTTGTTGAAATCACAGCTACTGAATAAGCCTGTAGAGACATCAGATGGTTGCTTGCTATGTTTCCTTGACTTTCCTGTAATCGCTCATATGAAAATGCTTGTGGCAACAGTAGAGAGGAAAAATCTCTTTTAACGAGAAGATATTTAGGCGGGTTTTAGAAGGAGAATAACTACTCAGTGTGGTCTTTAATAAATCAGCTAGCTGATGTTTACTCTAACCAATAGAAAGGCAGATCATCAATCCAACATCACTTAGAAAATATATATTTTGGGGTGGGTTTGGATTTTTTTTCCCCCTTCTATATGCTTTAAAAGCTACATTCACACTCACAGTCATTTCCAATTAAATTTATTTGGCATTCGTTTGTTCTTACCTGCAACTTTTTATCTAAAATATGCGAACAGAACAAGTATTTTAGTTTTTTTTCTATTGATTTTTATTATATTACATCCCTGTAGTATAGAGCAGGGGGAGGGGGTGAGCTTTCCATAGATGATCGATGGAATAATATGAGATGATTGAGGCTGACCTGGAGCGCTGAAAGAAGCTGAAGGAGGACAGGTCATAGGCCGCCTTGAGCAGGTTGGCTTTAGTGGCTCCTTTATAGAGGACGCTGAGGCTGTATAGCTTCATGACTCCACCGAATCAGGTCCGACTAAGGAGTCACAAGGGACACGGTGGTCTAAAGACACGACACAAGCAGGATCACATGAGATTATTTTAGCTCAGCTCCAGGAAACAAGTTAAATCACAAGCGAAAGTAGCCTCCGTGTTGACAGCTGGAAAGGTGTTTATCAATTCGTGGCTTTACCATTGTCAGCTACAAGCGACTCAGTCAGACTTAATTTAACATTCAGAAAAAAGTCCTTTAAATTCATAAACATTTTTGTTAAAATATCTATGAACTAGCTAGCAATAGATGCTATGTGTTGTGGGGCCCGAGCTACCTTACCAGATAAAAGAGCAGCAAAACCGCTTCAATTTGGGTCAAAACAACCAAAATGACTCAGGTACCATGAACCAAAGGCTTCGCAGAGGTAAATAAAAAAAACAACGTAATTATCTTTATCCTAACAGAAAAAGAAGAAGTTCCGTAGACACAAGTGAGTTGACTCGGTGGAAACAAACGCGTCGCAGTTTCTTCTTCTCCTCCTGGTACGACCAACTACAGAAGAAAGCGCCACCTGCAGGCCGCCTTCTTCTTCTTTTCTATAATGGCGGATCGTAAGCAACTTTAAGGTGCATACCACCACCTACTGTACATGAGTGTGTAGCAACATTGCTTCACATCAAATTGTATTTTTTAATTTGTATTCTGTAGATAAATAAATAATGCTTTCCTTAATCTATGAATATCCTTTATATTTCCTTTATTTCCCAATATTCCTTTAAGATTATTTGCAACCATCCTTCTCAATTTCTCCCTTTCTTGTTTATAAGTTTTTACAGTTCATCAGTACATGTTCTACATTTTCTTTTTCTCCACATCCTTCACATTTATCATTATTTTTCATCCCTATTAAATAGAAATTGTCATTAAAATAGGTATGACCCACTCTTAATCTGATCATTATTACTTCTTCCCTTCTGTTTCTCTCATTAATGATTCTATTTAATACCTGTTGAACCTTATATGATCCGTTTCCTTTCTTATCTTCGTTCCACCTCTTTTGCCATTTTTTCATTTCTTTATTCTTAATAAGTGATTTACCTTCCCCTTTCCCAAAAGGAATTTTAATTGTTATTGTTCCCTCTATCTGCCTTTTCATTGCCTTTTACACCTTCATATGCTGGAACCCAGCATAACCAAATATTAATGCCACCCCTATATAATCTTTTCTATAATTTCCTTCTCCCTGAATACTTTCTAAAACTGCTTTGGAATCTGTACAGACCACCACCCTGTCTGGTCTAACCTCCTCTACCCATTGTAACACCTACAGGCCTGGTGTATGTACAAAAGACAACATACAGATTATATGTAGCAAAATAAAGCAAATAAAATATATTTAAATTGTCTTGACAAGCCTGACAAAATAAAAAATTTCAATTCTAAAATCTACATTGATACGTCAAAGAATAAAATAGTAAATTAATTAAAAATACTAAATAATTACTTAGATTAATTTAATTACTCATTATTAATTAAAGTAATTTATCATTTTTATCAACAAACAAATGTAAATTCAGTTTTTGTTATTAAACACACGCCTCATCCTCTCTTTAGGTGTTGGTATATGTGAACAAGTCCATATTGGGAGGTAGAACATGAAAGATAAAACTTAAAATACACAAAAAATATTACCGGTATAAATAGCTGTCACTAGTCAGCCACTGTTTTTTCATTTTTTTAAAGATTCATTTTATTAACAGAAGCTTTTACAATATATCCATGGTGCATAGCAAACATTTACAGTAATACTGAACGTTTTATTTTATAAAACAAATTTACTGATGTGTAGTCTTATAGACATACCATATAAGGATGATGATTTCAGATTTGTTTAACATCAAAGGAAAAAAAAATGAGGAAAAAGAAAACAAAGCAAAAGAAAAAAAAAGGTGATTTCTTTCATTTCTGTACACATCCATCTGAGCACATTCATATCTATTTAATTCAACACCCCACTCATATCAAGCAGACCAATGAGGAAATTACAGAAGAAGAATCTGCAAAGGGCTAATTTGAAGCTGGTCCAGGAAGGCTCACCATAAACAGCCAAGTCTAGAGAGGGCAGAATGTCAATGAAGGGGCTCCAGATTATTTCAAAGTAAGCTACTGTTTGAAAAGTCTGCATTGTAGGGATACTTCCTTTTTGCCTCTTTATAATAGAAAAGTCAATATTCTTTGGAGAAACAGCTGAAATAGAAACACACTCTAATGGCTCACTTTGAGGAAGAACACCAGTCTCTGCCTCAAAGAGAGTACTGCACTGCCATCTTCTGACATTAGTTGGTTTAACCTGTTTTTTATTTAATTTTTTTTTGTAGTTTTTATTCATTTATTTATTTATTTATTTATTTATTTATTTTTAGCTCACTTTAAGAGTTAAGACTTGGATCTATCATAGATTATTGCAAAAAAAAAAGATTTCCTCATCAAATCCTAAACTATAGACTTTAGTGGAATCTTCAACATATAGAGTGAGTAAAGAACTTCAGTTTCATTGTTTAACAGCAATGTTGAATCACATATCTGATTTTCCTAAGTGATATAATGCCAAGTTTGAAGGAAACTTTTGGTTAAACTTCTTTACAAAAAGTCTTGAGATGATGGAATACTTTTTGGACCTTTACCTTTTCTGTCAGTCTTTTTTATTTTGAAATCATCTAAAATCCTTCTTGAAATCATCTAAAATCTTACTGAATATAATTTTTGAATCTTTAAAAATACCTTTTAATACTTATCTTTGGACTTTAGTTACTTCTTAATTAATTTCCAATTGAGGGCAATGTTTTATCACACTGGCCTTTGATATGATCTACAAATAAGCATTCTGATCTAAATAAGGACAAACATACAGCAGACATAAAAAAATGGAAACAGATATAACAAGCAATTAAAAATGCAAGGTAGGAAAAACAAGAGAATAGGGGGCATTCTGCTACTTTTTAGCAGAGATAGAGCAAGGTTATTGGTTATTGGACATTAGGGGACAGTCTGAAACAGCTTGACTCCAGGATAGGAGGGATCAGCCCCAATCTGTCATACTTTCCTCAGAGTCCTGGAGGCGTACAGCTCGTGAAAAGAAGAAAGATGGAAGCCAATCATTTTCTTTGCAGAGCAAACGATAATCTGCCGACTGCCCTTGTCTCTGGTGGTGGTAGCAATGAACCAAAGGGAGATGGAGGAGAAGGATGGACTTCATGATGTTGGAGTATAAGTACATCAAAAACGTCTTTTGTAGACTGAACTTCTTCACCTTCTGCAGAGGTTCATCCTCTGCTGTGTCATATTAGTGAGGGAGGGGATGTTTGGCTCTTATGTGAGGACCTAAACAATGATGGTGCCCTGGATATGGACAGGTCCTCATGCAAATAATAGTTGCAGAAGATGATGGTGCAGGGGGAACCTGCACTACTACGCTCTATTACTATTGCCAAGTCTGAGCTCCCAGAATGTTCTCCAGGTCACCAGATGATTCAATTCCCATTTGTAGTCAGATTCATCCTCCCAGGATTTCAGCCCAATAAGGGTAGTGTCATCTGAAAATAGCACAAAGGCAAATAAACTATTTTGTAATGGTCTTAATATCTCCCACCACCTCCAAGTACAGAGCTGGCTTTCCCGATAAGTTTATCTACCCCAGCAGATAAGCTGCTACTCTAACATGCTATACCAGAAAAAAATGTCTGATGTCACAGCAGAGTCATAAAATGTTCAGCTAGGAGCATCTCCTCCAAAAAACATCTCACTCTGTTAAGCATTAGAGTCTGCTCTCACCCTTCCTGTTAAAAAGAATCATTTCTGTCACTCCAGTCCATGTTTTGTTCAGGTGAACACCCGGGCACTTTTAAGTGTCCACTGTCTCAGCATCACCTCTCTTAATGTTAACCAGTGTGGTGGAACTGCTCCTGCAGAAGTCCCCCAGTAGTTCCTTTTTTTCCTCACAGTAATCATGAGTGATAAAATAACACATTGATAAACTATACAGTATTTTCATTTACTGTCAGGGATACATCTTTTTTTATTTAATTTATAGTTTTAAATGAATTGTCTTTGTTAGTCAATCAGCCGTTTCTTTAACCAAAACATGGTCCACTCAATTGATGTTGTCTCTGGTAATCTTGCTCCATTTAACAATTCCCCCCTAGCCAATTAACTCAGGGTAAGTAAGTGTTTTCCATGGCACAAGTATGCCTGTCAGAAATTTCCCAGGCAACACAAAGTGGAAACCGCTAAGCCTTTCGGTGCATCTGTTGGATATGCAACACCAGAGGGTAGACAGGATGTGACTTTCCAAGAACTGCAGCTGGTCAAACTAAAGCATTGCACTTAGTGTGGAGTTCAGTTATAAATTGGACGTTTGGGATTTATCTTATTTTTTTTAATTTCTGTATACAGTTATATTTTTAACAAAGACGCATTATCCATGGGAGGTCTGGTTTATATTTCTTTTTTTAACTGATACCTGTAGCCCTTTCATTACGTTGATCCTAACTGAAATGAGGATGAAGAGAGAATTTTTTATCTAATTTATCCTTCTCACCAGAATGATGACACATCCGCATCTGCATTTATTCCTGTAAATATCTTTGGCTTGCACCTACAAGGGGGATTGTTTGCACTCTTGAAGACAAATGCTTGTTTCTTTGTATAAAACTCCTGCAAGAATGGAGAAGAAAACATAAGCCCTTTTTCCTGCTTGTTTTCCAATGGATTTTTTTCAAGTGAGAAAAACAGCAGAGATGTAAATGTTTCACTCACAGACTGGACATATCTGTCTCATAATGGTTGATCCATATCTCATTAGAGGATAAAGATTTTTTTTTCCTTTTTTTTTTACATTTGATGTCCGGACCTTAAGCAAAACATCATTAGAAGACGGAATTTAAGACACTTTAAACAGCAGAGCACTGATGGTTCACAGGACAGTTAACAGGATTTAACCCTTGTTGTGAAGCGATGGATAAGGTAATGGTCAAACTTTGAATCCAGAACAGACATCTAAACAAGTCATAAGTAAAACCAAGCAGCCTAATTCAAGTTGTGCATGAAATTGACAAAAAAGCTGCTTTCAATAAAAGTTGGAAAAAAAAGATTTCTGCAAAATGACAAAAAAAAAAGGTAAGAGCAAAATTTAAATATAGAGATTTGACCTCATATATAACCTTTATTACAGAGCATGACAGGTTACATAAGTAGGAATCATATCAGAGAGGCCAAGCCTTTTGGATATACAGATAGGAGAGGTTGGCTGAGTGTGTGCAAACAATCAAACAGTTCTCAAGGTAATGTCGCAATAAGTTTGGTGGTTTCATCATTCCAACAAATCCAGATGACTTGTTCTTAGAGAGAAGGAGAATAAATACTTTTATTTCACTGCTCAAGAAGTAGTGGTTACAGCTGCAATAAATAGAGAAAACACTAAACAGTGTCCAATTCAAATAAAATAAAAACCACATTTACTGCATGTAAAACGGTAAAAAAGTCATTTTTATTGCAGTACAAGAAGAACATCTTTGGGTAACCAGTTCTTTATAGAACGAATGTTGTTTACTTGTTTTTTTATTACACTGGCTCCTAATGAGTGTGCAGGGTGCTGCATATAAACACATCACCATGCAAGCTTTTATCTGAATTTCCTGATTCAACAATTGAGCAAAACTGTCCTTTGGTTTTATTAGAAATAATCTTATCCTGTTTAAGGATCAATGCGATCTAATGTTTGTTACTGCCATGAATAATTAGACATGGATGCATTCGTGGAAACGAATACTACAATATATAAGGTCCTACAAAAAAACAAGAAAAAAAGAGACAAAAACAAAGTATGCACACAGTAGAAGGATTTACTGAATACATTTGATCAATCCATTCATTTACCATTTATTCCGATCCTTTGCAGAGGACTGGTGCCTGTTTTTAACCATCAGTGTGGGATAGGTGGGTAACCCTCTGAACAGGTCATCACTCTATCACATTGCATCACGGTGAAAGATTAAAGAGCTAGTAATCGATTCGATTTGGTTAAGTTTGATTAAACTCAATTCAATTTAGTGCACTTTGGTTTTAACCTAATGTAGTAAATTAAATTAGATTAATGTAGTAAATTAGATTAGAAGTTAAAACAATGTATATTTTTAAGTGAATAATTCAAAGCAACATTAAACATAATAATTAAACATCATAAGTGGGAAAAATATGAAAATAAACTTAAAGTGAAAATATTTTAAATATGGCAACAGAAACCACAGCTTTTCTGTTACACCTACCTTGGATTGTTAAGTAATTCAGAAGTACGTTAGAAACTATACCAAAGGCCTTATTTCACAAAGGAAAAGCAATCACAGCAGAGTTTTATCTAGAAGGAAGTTTTTCTCAGATTTGCCCTGACTTAGATGACATAGTCCGCGAATGCCAAGGATATAGGTTTAAAATGTGCATAAGAATCATAAATTAAAGTAATGTAACATAACTTTACATAAAGTAATGTTATAGCCGTAATCTTTGCTCTGGTTCTGTTGCTGACTTTGTCAGGGACAGCTGGAGCTCCATCAGGCAGGTCTCTGTTCAAACAGCCAGAGCGGGTTAAATTAGCTGGATAATCAGCTATCGACAAGCTCTTGGTACATGTTCAACTCTTTTCAGTAAAAGGCTACAACACTGACTGGGTACATTTTGTGTCTTATTGTTTTACAGCCTACCTGGGAATTTTTCTAAATTTCCCAGTGCAAATTGGCTTGTTGCTTGCTGTAATTCTAAAATTGACTTTTAGCATTAAATCTGTCTCATATAAATAATGCTTGTTCTTTCTGGTAAAGGTCAAGTAAAACTCAAACCAATTTTGTGATTCTTCCTAAAAATAAATATAAATTTTACAATTAGTCATATGCAGAATCTGCTCTTTATCAAACCTTATGCAAGTACATTCATTCCAGTTTGTGTATTCTATTAAAGTTGAGGTACATGCCTGAACTAAACTGTAAGAAAAAAAAAATCTATCAAAAAATGTCCCCAAAATTAATTTTCCATCCATTTAACAAATAAGACATTTGAAATAAAATCTAATGGTAGTGTAAAGGTCAAAGCTTTGCCTACATTGCAAATTATTATCTCCACCTTTTAACACATCTTTATTTTCAGGACTTCCTTGTGATTTAAACAGGTCAGGTGAAAGATGATGTAAAATACAATCGGAGCATGCATTTATATTCTAATCTATTGTAAAATATAAAAAAAATAATAATCTTATCATAATCTCTAAAAGGTGTCTGAAACCTACCTAAAAGGTAGGTTTTTCTTTAAACAATTTACTATTTTATTATCATCCTTGAAAAAACTAATAAATAGAAATTCTCAGCAGTACTGTAAGACTTAGAGTTATGGCAAATTCCACAGGCTACTTTCCTTATTAGACCCCTATAGTAAGAGTTTCAGGGTGAGAGGTTAAGTTGATTTTACTTTCTTTAGGCCTAACCTCAGTTAGAGTTATAAAAAGCTCTGACCTGTCATCTGTTAAACTACTTGATCGGATAAGAGCATGAGGCCTTCATCCTTATCGCGCTACTGTTAGTTTTAGAGGTCAGTCACTCCTCCCTGTGCCTAATTTTAGTTCTGCTTCTAATTTTAACAAAGCTAACGTGGAACTCTCTGACCCATTGAACAACCCTTTAGTATTACACAATATCATTCTTAGTAAGAAGATGGGGGTTTTATAACAAGATTTCTGATCAGATTTATATAATTTTTATTGTTAGAATGGATTGTATCAAACCCAGGCAAATGTCAAAATGAGAGTAAAAACACAGGCTTTAGAATGAACTGGAATGCTGCCAATACATAAATGATAGTGAGCAATATAAGGGATTGAATCATTATTACAAAAAAATGAATAAAAGACAACAACAATAAGTCTTGCAACATTTACTACAACTGCAGTGCAGACAATAATCTTCAAAATGAAACTTTGAGATTTGAAAGCAATAAAATTGCCAGCCATTCTTAGTTATGTAAGTGACCCATATCAGCATTACAATAAACTAATAATAATGATAATGCCTGTAAATCATAATTATCTGCTTTGACAATATATATATACATATATATTTGTATTTAAAACAGGTACAGGTAACTAATAGCAAAAAAATGGTCATGTGTCAATGTGTCAGCAGTAATTGTAAAACTCTAATCTGATTGTTTGAAAAGTCATTTAAGATTGAATTAGATTTTGTGCACTGACCTTGGACCCAATATTTGAAATCAGGTCACACAGAGGATTTAGGTTTTTTTCTTAGAACTTTACCATCCATCCTTATCTTGAACTAACGTGGGCGTGTGTTTGAAGCTTCATCACCTGATGGAGTGAGGCTGAGAAAAGGGGAGGGCAATTCAGCACATCCAGCCCACCTTACCTGGGCATAAAAACGACCAAGGGTCTTACTGACACTCACACTTTAGTGACTCTAAAACCAACCACACAGGGTGGACACGCACTCCCTATTCTTAGAAAACACACTCGAGCTCATCTTCAACCAAACCTTCCAAGATGCCGTGCATCAGCAGTTATCTCGACCAGATGGTGAAGCTGCCTGGTAGCTACAGTGATGTGCTTGAAAAAATCTACATGGTAAGATTGGCTTTCTATCTACAGCATGGAAAAATATGGATATGTGAAATTAACATTGCTTAGGCATCAAAAGGTCAAAGAGTGCTAGTGTCAGTACCAGAGCCTTGGCAAAGAGGCAAATATTAAAAATGTTTCATCAAACATGATACTGTTTTATGTTACTGAAAACAACTCCTGACTCAGACCCTTTCACCCTTATTCTGCTTTCTTTAACTAGTTTCATTAGAATCTTAACAGGGTTGATTAGCATTTTTAAGTCATTAGATAAGCATTGCCTGAGTGTCTACATTTCTGAATCAGCATTTTGCACCACTCTGTCATGTGAGGTCCCATAGTGCTCAATTCAAAGCCCACTTTTTATGCTATGTACTTACTGCCTCTATATTCCGAACCTAGATTGATTTTCAATCAAAGCACTATATGCATATAGCAAGTTAAATTTCTCTTTCCAGGTGACTTTTTGAAACAGCAAACTTTCCGTCCATCCTGCATAGATTAGTGCAAAGGATTTCATAAGGAGGCCAGTCAGTCCTTGCTCTCTTGTCTACTGCTGGTTGAAAATGCTGCCGTCCATCTTTTGAACGATACTACTGTATCTGCAGGCTGTCTGTGCATTGCAGAGTTTCTTCTAAAGTTATTACTTACTTTTCAAATATTTGAATGATTTTTCTCTATTGAACGTCTACAAATCTCATCCCTATGCAGATACAAAGGTCTAGGAGGAAACTCAGAGGGGGCAGGGTCTTTTCCTATCTGCTGCGCAACAGTAGAATTACCTTCTCCTCCACATTATAGTCTCTTTAACTACCTGGTTTTAAAACATGTCTTCAAAAAAATATTCTTTAGCATTTAAAATGGGCAATAATTGGCTCAACCTAGTTTGTTTTACTAGTTTCATTGTGTTTAATGTATTATCATTATTTTATCTTTTTTTTTTTCTTTTAATGTATGTTTATAGTTTGTAGCTATGTACAGCAGTTTGCTTCAACTTTGGTTTTGAGACACTTATAAATAAAGTTTTTATGGTAGAGTAAACTTTACAGAGGAAAAATCTTTTCTTCTTTTGTCCTCCTTATTTTTCCCAGGATATAAATGTTATCATCGTTTATATTTGCTCCTGGGCTTTATCAAACTCTTATGTAAAAGGCTGACCAACGTCTGTCTGACACATACACAGGGACAGCTGGGACAATTATGTTTTATGTAGTCGCTAATCTACTCTAATTCCTCTGTGACTGCAGGTGGAACATATCCTGTCTGAGTTCAGGTTGAACAAAGGAGAGCTGGAAGAAGTGATGAAAAGGATGCAGCATGAAATGAACCGGGGGTTACGTTTAGAAACCCACGAAACAGCTAGTGTCAAAATGCTTCCTACCTACGTCTGCTCCACTCCAGAAGGATCAGGTAGGAAATAACACTTCACAAAGAGGGAGAAATAATCCTTTGACTAAAAAAAAAGAAAAAAAAAAACTTGACAAAATTGTTCTCCTGTTGAGTCAAAATGTAAAATTCTAATTTATTATTGTTTGGTGAACCAGAAGTTGGAGATTTCTTGGCTCTGGACCTTGGAGGGACAAACTTCCGTGTCATGCTTGTGAAAGTGGGTGAAGATGAAGAGGGGACCTTCAAAGTGGAAACAAAGAACCAAATGTATTCAATTCCTGAAGACGCCATGACAGGGACTGCTGAAATGGTAAGATTCAATTACCGTTTATTTTGCTTTTAAACAACACCAGTCTTTGGTAGTTTTCTGCTCTAAGACTTTCATTCTGTGATTGTTTAAAAACTAGATGTACTCTGATGTCCTTTCTGTTTCTGTCTATACAGCTATTTGACTACATAGCAGAGTGCATGTCTGATTTTTTGGATAAACACCACATTAAACACAAGAAGCTTCCTCTTGGTTTCACCTTCTCCTTCCCTGTACGACATGAGGACCTTGATAAGGTATAAATATTGTTCAATCTATTAGATGGGCAAGAAACATTCCTTATTTTTTATATTAAACTAACTTAAATTCAAACAGGGAATCTTGCTTAACTGGACCAAAGGTTTCAAGGCTTCTGGGGCAGAAGGGAACAATATTGTTGGTTTGCTCCGAGATGCCATCAAGAGACGAGGGGTGAGCAAATTTAGATATTGTTTTTCTTTAAAAACAACATTGTCATCAGCATACAGGGAGAATATTCGAATGTCTTATGATATGATCCTATCATGCAGGAGTTTGAGATGGATGTAGTCGCAATGGTGAACGACACTGTAGCTACCATGGTTTCCTGTTACTATGAGGACCGAAGCTGTGAAGTTGGGATGATTGTTGGTAAGAAACCATAAACTCATGTAGGGGAAGTAGCTTGGAATGAGACAGTAGTGTGGGTTGGTTCATTATTTAAAAAAATAAGTTTATTTATTACAGACAAACATACAATTGTTTTTGTCAAAGATATATTCTCATTAAAAAGGCTGAATAAGCTCCAAAGCCAAGGTTTTATTGTTTACTTTCAGATATTTATGTTATTGTTTGAGTACATCGATATAAGCTCGTCAGCTGCTTAAAGACACATCTACATGTTTTCTTTTTTGAGGGACATTTTTATGGCCAGTTTGAGACAGTGACAAATAGTAAAAAAAAAAAAAAAAAAAAAAAAAAGAGAGTTTAATCCCAAAAATAAGTGTTGGTAACCCTTTGATAATGCAGAAATATGACTGTAACTTACAGGGATATGATGTTTTTGTGCGTTTCTTCAAAGGTACTGGTTGTAATGCTTGTTACATGGAGGAGATGAGAACTGTGGAGTTGGTGGAGGGTGAGGAGGGCCGGATGTGTGTGAACACAGAATGGGGAGCCTTTGGAGACAATGGCGAGCTGGAGGAGTTTAGGCTTGAGTACGACAGAGTGGTGGATGAGGCCTCAATCAACCCAGGACACCAGCTGTGAGTAAAAAATATGCATTAGGTTTAAACATTCAGCACTTTCACACACATATGTGCACGTTTGAACCTAGCTCTCCAATCTTCCTTTATTGATTGGATTTAATCAGGACAAAGGTCAGGGCAAGTCACATTCCAACCACCCTCCACCCCCACACAGACTATCTCGTGGTGTTTTTATGAATTAATCATCCAACTATGGCAATACTCACCTGACTCTAAACTCTAGTCTCTGTGAAGTTGCCAAGATACCAGCTGTTTTCCTCAGGATGTTAGTAAATGGACAGAGCTTTCATACGTCAGTGGTTGGTCAGTCGGCCGGTGGAGATGGCAGATTAATGACCCCTTTCGGCTTTTTGCCATATCATCTGCAAGCCTAATGGCTGTTTACCTTTTATACTGGCTGCTGAGTCCAGCTTTAGCCTTGATGTCTCCTTCCTCCTCCGGTCTCCTCATCCCCCATACTTCAATATACGTATTTAATCTTAGAGCATTTATTTTTCTTCACCGTCTTTATATTAACAACTCCCTCTTTCTTCTCTTGTTTTCTTCTGATGCAGGTACGAGAAGGTGATCAGTGGAAAGTACATGGGGGAGCTTGTGAGGCTCGTCCTGATGAAGCTGGTTAATGAGAACCTGCTGTTTAATGGCGAAGCCTCAGAGCAGCTGATGACCCGTGGCAGCTTTGAGACGTGTTTTGTCTCGCAGGTGGAAAGGTAAGCATCAATAACAAGAAATGGAAAAAAACACTTTACTTTTATCGCTCATAAAACCCAGACATGCAAATAGGTTACTAGGTTACAGATGCTTTAAAGCTGATAAAATGGAAGTAACAAAGTGGTAAAGCTGTATATGGCCATCAAATTACAACTACTATAAAAAAAATAAAAAATAAAAACAACTGGCACATAAAAAAAACATTTGGAATAAATTTCCATCACTCCACACAACATAGGAAGTTGTTTTAATATATATATATATATATTTTAAATTGTATTCTGTTACATACAAAGAAAACAAAGGAGGTAATCATATAGGATCATGTGAGGAAGTTTTAGCTATCGGTTTAAAGATTTAATTATCTTACAGTATAATGAATAAATTGTCTGATTTATTGTATTATTGAATTCATTTTCAAGTTTTACATTGTAAAGCTACCACTAATGTTTGATGTATTAAACAAGCATTTACAATTCTTAATTTCATAATAATCTTCTCTTGGTGGCCTGTTGGTTTAAAGTTGCTTTGATACAGTAGCTGCTGAATTTTCTTTTTTCTTTTTTGCATTGATTGGGTTTTGGGGTTTAGTGTGAATAGAATTTCCAAAAAAAGCAAATTCTGTAGAATTGGGTTGTAAAATGGGACCTTATGCAAATGTTCTAGTGATTCTGGGGACAGAAAGCAGATCTACAACATCCTGTCTTCACTGGGCGTTCTTCCCTCTGAGCTGGACTGTGACATTGTGCGGCTGGTCTGTGAGAGCGTCTCCACTCGCTCTGCTCATATGTGTGGCGCAGGCCTCGCTGGAGTCATCAATCTTATGCGGGAGCGAAGAGGCCAGGATACTCTGAAGATCACTGTTGGGGTTGATGGATCTGTCTACAAGCTGCACCCATAGTAAGAGTCTTATTGTCTGAATATCTACAAAAAGTAGAGAAAGGCATAAACAAATACTGAGTAAAAAAAAAACATTTGTTGTGCTTTTTTAATATATATATATATCTTTTTATCAGATATGTAGCAAGATACTAACAGATGTGCTTCTGTTTTCTAGTTTCCGTGACCGATTCCACCAAGTTGTCAGGGAACTCACTCCTCACTCTGAGATAACCTTTCTGCAGTCGGAGGAGGGCAGCGGGCGTGGAGCGGCTCTTATCTCAGCAGTGGCTTGTAAGATGGCATCATGGATCTAAAGAAGGCGTTGTACTGAAGAACAGCAGAGAAAGCTAGAACTCTGGATGTCAATGAAGCCTTTTCTGAGGTTCTGTCTCTGAGCAAAGGAGAACATAGACATTAAAAGGAGGCCTTTTAATGTCTTGTAAACACAAACTTCATGGTAGCACACCAACCTGTAGTGGTTGTATTTTCTCTGACCTTAAAACACTTGTTTACTGTTGCATTTGAAACTTTAAATGACTCGAAAGCTCATGTGAAACACATGCACTGGTTGTTTGGACTGCATATTTTGAAACTGGAGCAAACAGGTTCATGAACAGCTTAAATGTTTTGTAAAGGCTGTTGTCAAGCAGCACTAAATCAAATCAACTGCTTTCCTGTTATTCTGTTTGTAAGCATATAAATAGTACTTTGTTATTGTTTATTTAATGTTTTGTGTTTAAAATCTATTTACTTTCTCAGCATATACCGTTTACTTTTTTCTTATGTGTAAACTTAAATATATTAAGCCTAAGTGTAAATAAAAATCCTAATTAAACACTTTACACTCAATGGGCTGCTTTAACTTGGACCAAACACCACAGCTGTTCTCTTGAAACGTCTTTCCAGCATCTTTCTACAGGACTGGTTTAAGTTAGGTTCATTTGCAATACTAGTGCTGAACAATTGCAGTGGACTTTAAAAGTAAATGTCCAGTTGGTCAAGAAATGTGAAAATTATCAAAGAAATATGGTTGCCCTATAAAATGGCTTTGAAGCTTCGAAACGTTATAATGATGGAAGAAAAAAACCATAGAGGAACAAAACTTTTACCAGCCTCAAGAAACATACCTTCAATTAGAGACAGTTTATCCATCCATAAATTTTCTGACATGCTTAATCCCAAGTGGGGTCTCGAAGGATGCTGGTGCCTATCTCCAGCTATCTTCGGGCGAGAGGCAGGGTACACCCTGCACAGGTCGCCAGTCCATCACATAGACAAACAACCATTCACAGCAAAGGATAATTTAGAGAAGGCAATCAACCTAACAGTCATGTATTTGGACTGTGGGAGGAAGCCAGAGTACCCAGAGAGAACCCACGCATGCTCAGGGAGAACATGCAAACTCTATGCAGAAAGACCCCAGGCCAGAAATCAAACTCACTACCTTCTTGCTGCAAGGCAGCAGTGCTACCCACTGCGCCACTGAGCAGACAGCTTGTTTTATTTTTATTGAACTTTCATAATTTACAAAGCTCTTTACACATGATCTGTTGCATACCAAGAAAACATTTTCACCCACCCACTGCTACAAGGTATCTTAGAATTAAATATAGATTACGTATACCCCTAAGTCTCAACCTTATTTAGTATTCTCAGTAAAATAAGAGTTTTCAAAGGCAAAAGCATTGGAGTAACCATGACTGTCCTCTGGAAACTGGTAAGCCAGTAAGTATTATATTCCAAATCTATGCAAGAACACGGTTCTTTGCTTATGCAAACTGGTTGTAGCACACCAGCTGGAGCTGATTAAAAGGAAAGGAAATATCTTTTTTCTTTCCCACAATGAGGATTTTTTTTTTCCCTTGTGTCATAAAACAGTCTCTTAGGTTGCAGTGGGCTGCCCCACTGTGTAGAGGCCAGGAGGCACTGTAGCTCAGGGATCGTGAGTAATAGATGTAGTTCTGTACCAGCTATCTTGCTCCCTCTCCAGGACATAAACATCTTGCTCTCTTATTAATATGCCACCATTCCAGGTTAAAAAAAAACAAAGCAAAGCAGTCTTTATTTCTTTAAATATTTGCTTACAAAAGGCCAACAGATGTTCTAACAGAGAACAGCAATACAATTAAACCCAGAGTGCCAGGAAAATAAGGCATTATAAACCCAATGGATGACCCAAGCAAGGGAACAAGGTGGAATGGAGATATGATTAGGAGGACCTTCTCTTTGATTTCATCATAATTTGCAAAGTTTATAATAATTGTAAAAGCATGAGACATAAAAGTTTGTCAGATTTCTTTTCTGCCCACTGGCCTAAATAGGGATCACAACCACAATAAATGGAACCATGGTCTGAATATAACATTTTCAGAAAATACTATGCAACAAAATGACAAATATCTGACCTTTTAAAGTTTTTCTAAGCATTAAAATGAACTTAAATTTTAATTAAGCTAATACTTGAGTGAAACAGTTCCTAAAAAGCAAGGGGTAACGAGCGACGTGAGGTAAGCTGGATAAGTATAATGATATAATTTGTCTGACTGCCTGTCAAATATCAGAGGTCTCTTTCTATTGTCTGTCCACATCTCTCTGCCCATATCTGTGCTCCCCACTAAACCAGCATACTTCACCTCTTATCAAGTAACCTCTGTGACACACAGAGAGCACACATGGCCATGTAAGGGGCTCTGCAGCTAACTGCAAGCTATTATAGGAAGAGGCCCGATAAGATGGACTCTACATAAAACCCTCCCCAGCATCACACCTTGTCTGAGAGTCTACTTTTATTCTAACAGACATGGTGAGTCCCTCAAGGTTTTTATCATTGATATAAATCATTAAGAATATAAAACGGTATTTGTTCTGTATGGAATTATGTTCTGCTTTTATAATAGCAGATTTGATGCATTTTTCTGCTAATCTTCTCAGGCAAGTAAAAAGGCCTCCAATAAAAGGCAGAGAGGGAATCAGAAGTCCTGCTCCAATGTGTTTTCAATGTTTGAGCAGTCACAGATACAGGAGTTCAAAGAGGTAAGGCACTGGATCCATTTCCCTCCAAGATTATATTTGTTTTTTGTTATCATCAACTAATTTGTGTCAAATGTTTAAACTTCTTTTTGTGTTTTCCTTTATTTATTTTTTATTTTGTTTTAGCTGTTTATGTAAGATCACATTTTCTACCTGAAAAACCATCAAATGGCACATTTGATGTATAAAATTCAGTTTAGTTGAATTAAAAGCAATATTAATCTGAAGGAAATTAATCAAGTAATTATTTTTTTTGTTTATTTTCTCTCTAATTTTTCTCTTTGCAAAAAAAAGTGGATAAAATTAGTTACAGCAACACTCAGATTATTTTATTTGAATATTTCTCAAACAAAAATCCTCGTTCAGAGGTTTTACTTTTGATTTTGTATCACTATGCATGGATTTTTAGAAATGGAGCAATAATGATGGAAGTGGAATTTAGGAATTTGAAAAAACAATAAGGCGAAATGGATTTCTAAAATTATTTATCACTATTTCCTTCAGCTGCCCCTTCCACAAGGTTATTTTATTTTTTAGATGTCTGAAAACACAAAGACCAGGTGAGAATTATTAGTTCAGTGTTTGAAGTAGGAAGAGGGACTAATTTTTTTCAGATCTCATTTTTCAGAGATTTTTTTAGAATATTTGTTAAACATAATGTTATCAGAAAATGTAATATGATTTTAAATTCTTCAGCCTTCTGCCGTGTAAAAAGAACAGTAAATTCATTTAAGACAACTAACATTTAACATTTAAGACTAATTAAATATTTGTGAGCCACAAAACTCTAAATGATTCTTAGATTGCACCTATTTAGAAGAAGATATAATATAATATATGTCTGTATTTTATGTCTATTTATATGTCTAATTATAGTGATTAATAATTCCCTTTTAGATATGTTATTGTTTTTTTTTATGTCATATTGGGTCACCATATTGGTTACTTCTACAGGCTTTTGGCTGCATTGACCAGGACAGAGACGGAGTGATCAAGAAGCAGGACCTGAAGGAGACCTATGCTCAGCTGGGTATTTAATTCCTTCCCTCATCTTGTTGCAATCCACGTAGCAGACCATCATGATAGACCCTTGCATCATAAAAAAAACTAATTGTACTCTCCACTTATATTACATACTGTTGCTGCTTATAATCATGCTTACTGGACATCTGTTTACCAGGGAAACTTAACATTAAGGATGAGGAGCTGGAGGAGATGCTGAATGAAGGGAAGGGTCCTATTAACTTTACAGTGTTTCTGACCCTTTTTGGGGAGAAACTTAATGGTGAGGTTTTTTTTTTTTTTGAACTTAAATGATATATTATGAGCTAAAAACTTTCAAAACATAAATGTGGAATTTATTTTCAATCTTGCAGGTACTGATCCTGAAGACACCATTCTTGCTGCTTTCAAACCTTTTGACCCCAATGGGACAGGTTTTGTTAATAAGGATGAGTAAGACTTTTTTCACTTTTACTGTTTGGCTCCAACATTGCTTATATTTCCCATCACTCTATGACATAAAGAATATCTAAATATCTATATCTTTATTAAGGTTTAAACGATTACTGATGAACCAGGCTGACAAATTCACTGCAGAAGAGGTCAGTAGTTTTAATTAATAGATTTCACAGAGTCAGATGTGACAATTTTCTGATAACATTAAGCTTAGAATATGTTTTCATAAACATTATAGGTGGAGCAGGCCTTTACTCTGGCACCGATTGACCCAATTGGCAATATCGACTACAAACAGCTCTGCTACATCATCACACATGGAGATGAGAAGGAAGAATCCTAATGGGACCCAATATTTCTCCACCAAGCAACGTGGCTCCTGCTAAGATGTCTTTTCTTTAAATCTGCTACAACAGATATGTGAAGAATTGTGAATATTTTTCTTCCAGTTTATCAATAAAGTGGATTCTGCTGTTTCACACTGTAAAAATGTAAAAGAACTTTGTTTTGCATTGCAATATATCCAGATCAGTTAAATCATATGGTGAAGAAATTATTTATAGTTTCATGGAATCAAACTTTGTTGCAGTGTCTTCATATATATCTTGTGCATGAGATGGGTTTTAATTGATTTGTCAACACATTCAGGTGGTAAATGGGACACAAATATTCCTTCCCTAGTACTGTAAGCATAATGGTAATTTACAGAAAAAGTTGCATAAAATGCAAGAAAAAAATAAATAATAGCTGGTAAATGAAAAGTTATATCCCAGTTATTGTCCATCTTCTTCACTTTTTCATGGTATATGGTGCTGATATTTTGGAGAAAGGAACCTTGCAGCCTTACTTGTCTTTTCAACTGATACCCCGGCAAATGCATTTGGACATCTATCTAAGCCAGGCTGCCATGCAATGTTTTTAACATTATACAAATTCTTTATCATGGGCTTTAAAACTCAGAGATGCCATACATACTGCATACCTTTCTGCTACAGAGTTGCACAAAACTTACTTCCTATGATTTTTTTGGGTTAGGGCTGAAAATGTTAAACCCTTCATCTCCATGCCCATACATGCAATGGAGTAGCATCATAAACCATATACAAACCCTATGTGATAGGACCTGATGGTTCCTCATGTGTGGAACCATCTGAAATGTATCCTCATATCCTCATGCTAGATTTCCCAGATTTAAGTAATGGAGGCATAGAATTTTCTTTGAAAATTTAAAATAACCAAACTTCATCCTTGCTAATTATATCCAATGTTTTTATTTCTTGCCCCTACTGCCAATGTTACAAATCATCTTAGAAGATTGAAAAATCCTTGAAGAACCTCCAGAAGAAGCTCAAAATCAATAAAATATAGAAAATTGAGAAAAACACAACAGACAAGACCATGATGATGCAAACAACAAACAATATTACATAGGCCATTAATTGGGTCTGGTCATTCAGGAGTGTTAAAGAAAGGTTACTTGATTAAAATAAGTCACTGACATTCAGAAAGTTGACTAGAGTAGCTGAAGATCATCCCAGTTGGAGGCCCCCTAACTGTTTTTTTTTTTTTTTTTTATCCCAGTTCCCTTTGGGGGTTCTGTTGCCATGGATATGACAATAAACAGCTCCAGGAACCTCTCAACCACATTTTCCTGCACATATATTGAAGCCAAACAACCTTGTTTGTGAACATCAAGATCCTCTTCTCACAACATTAGAAACATTCGGTAGGCTTTTCTTTTACATCATAATCTCTTTTTTTTTATCACCATTTCAGTTCTTGCATCTTTGGCTCTGTAGGTAGAAATGTCGATTTCATCTGAAGCATCTGGCAGGGTGGATGTTGGAGTGGATACAAGCGAACAACGGGCACCAGATGGAGTAAATGCCAGAACAGTCATCATTCAGCATGACTCCTATCTGCTAAGGTCAGGATAATTTCAGCAACTGGACAGAAACAGTTACTAAATAGGAAAAAAGACCACAGCTGCAGCCTTTCAAGTGCTCAGTTAACTGACCAACTGCAGTTTCATGGAACAAAACTGGCAATCTGGCTAAAAAACTGTTACATGAAATAATCAGCATCAATATTTAATTTCATAGAGTGTAAATAATTTTAGAATGATTTAAACTCTTAAAGCTTGAAACATGAAACAACACTCCTTTTTTTTGCTTTGAGATTGAATGAGCTAATTTTAAACATTGCCTCAGCTGTTTGTTTGTAACCTGAGCTGTACAGAGTGAGACACTAAATCAGGTTATTCATATTCGTTGTCTTTAAAAAAACAGGGATGGAAAGACTCTTCTGTACATTGTGAACTCTTTTCTATATAAACAGCATGGAATAAGCATTGAACGCATCAATCTGATTTCTAATTGGGCAGTAAACATAAAACCTACCGAGAACAATTCAACTCAACTGTCCCCAAATCCTAAAGAACAAGATTGTTTTCATCTGTGTGTTTGAAACTATTGTTTTTGTTAAAACTCCACAATTTTTTTCCAGCTTTTTTATTGTCATTACACTGTCACAATTACAGAGCAACGAAATTAACAATCTGCATTTAACCCAATACCCTTGCGGAGCAGTGGGCTGCCATTTGTGTGGCGCTGGGGAGCAGTGTGGGGGTTAAGGGTCTTGCTCATGGACCCAGAGTGGCAGTCTGTGGGAGCTAGGCTTGAACTCAGAACCTCTGGATTCCAAGCACAATGCCCAAACCACTAGGCCGCTGCTCTTTTTCTTAACCTTATTTAACTTTTTCTATGCATCTTCCCTTCTGTTATAGTCTACCTGTATGCTAATACCTTTATCTCTCAGTCTGTAAACTTCCCTCTGGGAATAAATTCTTACTGATGTGCAAAACCATTCTTTCTCCAAACAGGTTGTTTTCACTGCGCTGACTTTGGTCTCTTGAGACAAGATTGCATTTTGACAGTATTATATTGTCAACATCTTCTGCATTAAACTTTGATCAACTGTCATCATGCTTTACCCTATACTGTACAGAAGAGCCTTGTGCAGTGATTGTACAAATAGGGCATTGTGGTTTGGTGCACTGTTTTTTAACATGAAAAATCATTTTCTGCTATTCTCAGTTTTTCCAAACCCTCTGTGAGTGCTCCTTAGCTCCTGCGCCACTGTTTGATGTTTTGAAAAAAAAACTAAGGCCAAATTGCTTTGGCTCATGAGTTTAAAAAGTGAAGCTTTAAGCATTAAGTTTAACAACAGTAAGATGCTTTGAAGGTGTTGTTGCTGTTATCATACCTGTCTGTGCCAAACTTTGATGACAAAATCAATTTTTTTCTGGCCAGCTAAAATTGATTTTCTCATAACAGCAAGAATACTTTCTAAAAACTAGAAAATTCAGACTCGGTTTTTTGTGCATTTAATACACTGTCCATGATGAATTCCAACTGTTTACCCATAAAACTTTCTATTTATGAATTATTGGGACTGTGTCCAACATCTGCTGTCAATGTTTCGACAATAGGCTGATTGACAATCATTGGTCTGACTAATGCTTATTTCCCCTGTGTGTGTTTGCCTACAATTTCTACCAAACAGGTATGAGGCGTTTCAGGAATTACAGAAAGAAAAAATAAAAATAGAGGTAAGTAATATCATAATTAGAGAGTCTTTAATTACTGGTGTGCAAGTAGGCGTACAGTATATTAATCCAGTGAATTGAATTACAGACTGTGCAATATGGCAGTGATCCAACTGATTTCAAGAAAGATGGTGAGGAAACTTTCCCTTCAATCACATTTCTAAAGGTTCCATTGATTAGTGATATCTGAATTTCACATCAGTGCACTATGATTTCATAATTCATTTCAACTCCTACCTAATACCCCCCCATGCATTGATCCTATAAAAAAACTCCACATTTCAGAAACAATAATCTAGACCACATTTGGTTTTAGTTTTACCCTTATAGAATTTGGACGAAACAAAAAAAGATAGTTATTCACATTCGCATCATCAAATACACACCTGGAAAAAAAAGTTTGATGCTTTAGCCCAGGAAAGGGGAAGAAAAGCTGATATGCAGTCTCGATATAAGCACATACTTCCTATTAACTCTAACAAGTGACAGATGACAACAAAAGGTTTCTTGTTAACCTCTGGCAGAATATTTCTTGACATATTTGGTTACTTGTTTCTCTGCAACACTCAATTAAAGCATCATCTATACATTTTAGCAGGATTTAGATTGCTGTCATTCCAACAGTTTATTGTTAGTTTTTTTTTTCCCATTCAAAAACCCATGAGGATGTCTGCTTAGAATCATTGTTCTGTTGCAAGATACAGTTCTGTCCAAGTTTCAACCATCTGATGCAGATTGATGCAAAATATTATACGAAATGTCAGAACTTAAAGAAACAACCCTGTAACTATCAAGGCTCAAGCCAATCAATAATTGGAGGATGTTGGAAGGAAAGTCTCTAAGTGAAAGAAGATTAAGATCAGCGTACACCGAGAAAGCAGCAGCACATGCTAGATAATGGTCACCTTCTATTTTGATGGAAAAATGCATTTTGCCCATATTGGCACGGCCATTTATGGTCTAAAATAAAAAGAAAAACAAGTTTGGAGGAGTTGATTTGAGGATTTGGACTCAAGAGAGCAACATACCAGATTGTTGAGCATGGTGGTGGTAGCATCATGTGTTTCATTACTAGTGGATGTGGAGCATACCACAAAGTTAGGGTGCTAATAATGGACTAACTCAGAATTTCTTATATTCTTCCTCAAATCAACACAGAGACAACTGGGTGATAAACCCCAATGACAGATAAACAGGCTAACAATTAGCTCCCTCACCTCAGTCCCTTTCTGCTGGAGCAGTCAAACATCAAGCCCACATTAAACCAAAAGCTTTTTGACAGCTGATTAAACTTTGGGGATTTGGGTGGATTTAAAGCTTTTAAAGTTCCTTTAAGCTTTACTCACTCTTCATGGCCAAATGTAAACTTCTCATCAGTAAAACAATATGCTGTAAAGTATTTTTTTTCTATAATTCGATTTTAGGTGTTGAAGAGGAAGGAAGTCAGAAAAACTGCAGTGAAGACAACGCCTCGAGAAAAGCATCAGGAGGAAGACCGTCCAAAACGAAGCTGTGTGTGATACTGTGAAACAATTTCCCTCTTAAACTCAGTAAACTGGACTGTTACACATGTCAATGGTTACTCAGGTTAAAAACATAATTTCTGGGAACAGATAATGTGCAATAATGTGCTTTGCAGTAAACCAGGACAGAATTATGAGAATAAGTGTTAACATGCAAAGATGATTCCATTCTTGATCAAAATATTAGTTTTAAAACATATGAGCTTATAAAAGGGACACTCAGTCCAAAACCTGAGGTGTTTCAGCAATAGTATTTAATAGCAATAATAGATAAGCAGCTGTAAAACAGAGTATTTCTTTCTCTGCTTTTTAATATTGCACTTATTTGAATCGCTTCGTTTCCATTTAGCTGCTCCTCTTTCAAAGTCCATTTGGGCCGTTCCCTGCCATGTCCAGGCGATGTAAAAAAAAAACAACAACAAAGAGGTAAATGTGTCTGTTTCCATCATCGGTTCTTGTCAGAACAAGTTGGACGATTTGTCCTTTGTGCTGAAAGTTAATCTCAGTCACTGTTTCCGCTGCTGTCATCTCCCACCACCATGCTGCTGTACTTCTTCTGCTGCTGCTCCTTAAACGTATCCTTCACCTTTGCTCTCTTCAGACCTCCGTCCCTGCAGAGTCACCAATCAAATGAACTAATTTAGCAGATTTATTTATCTTTTTTAAAACCCTGCTATAATCTTTTTTTACTCCCACCGTCAAGTTGTTCCATTTATTACAGGCAAATAGAAAAGTAACCACTGTAGATCAATCAGCCCTCCTTGGTGAGCTATAGCTGACTTCACTCTGTTGGCAAAATGGACAGCATCCTCACCCTCCTGGCATCCAAGAACAAAGAATAAACATTTTAGTTTGCCAGGAAATGGCTAAATAAACACGTTTAGAAGGTCAAATCCAGTTTAAAAAAAGAAAGAGTTTACAAAAATTAGTTATAAAACTATACTAAGATAAAAATCTGACCCACAGTCTGCAGATGGTGAGTTCTTAAGGGTTATACGCCTTTAAACTGACCTGTTGGTGCATGGCTGGCAAGTACCAAACGTTGCAGACGAGAGCCCAGCTCGTCATCATTCGCAGCAGGTAGCTCACCATGCTGTACTTGGAGCTGTTCCAGAAAGCATCTCCAAACTTTGGGTCATACTAACAGCGAACAAGAAGCCAGTTAGAGCAACAATGAAATCTACACAATCACTTATTATAGCCATGAATGTCATTCATTTGGGGATTTTGATGCTTTAGTTGCAACATTCTTTTACCAAGGGTATTTATTATTAACACCAACTTGAATCATAAAAAAAATAGAATTGGAAGAAGGAGCTTTTATCTAATCAAGGTTCTAAATATAAATATAGGTTGAACACCAACAAATATGATACTAATATTTAGTTGTACGCATCTAAGCCATTGAAGCAAAAACAGAGAGTTTAGGTTACAATCAAAGTCTATCAACTTAATTATTGAGGGATATAAGAACCAATTTTAGTTGATTTGTTAACCTCAAATCTTAACATCAACAGTATTAATGTGTTTAAATAAAAAAAGAACGTATATGACATTCATGCCAAGGATGACTGTAGGTGCATTCCTTATATATATTTGCAAATAAAGTACCTTGATGGCTACAGGATATATTGTTGCTCCGATTTCGAAACTTCCCTTTTTGAACATCATGACAGATGTGTTGTTAATACAGGTTCCTTCAGAGAGCAGACATACAGGAGATGAAAGGAAGCATGTTGTGTGGACCGTTTCCAACTTCACATACAAGATCAGTTTTTGGTCACAATTCAGAGCTCAGCTCTCAGAAAGGAGCTAGAATAACAGCCTTCAGTGACTCATTTCTATGAAAGTGTTATCATCAAACATGGAATTAAATAACGCAGCAAAAAGTTACCTTCTGGAAATAGTAATATTGGAAGCTTGGTCTTGTCATTCACATGGTCCTTTAACCTGGAAATAAAAGAAAAGGAGATGAAAAAACTCAAATACCTTAATAAATACACACATTGTGCAAAAATATCAGAAAAAAAAGGTAGGAAACACGACCCCGGTTTCCCAACTGTATGAGTCACTTTTTTGAAAAAAGTTCAAATATGTGGTCATGTCTGGAGGTTTTGTGTGTAATTTATCCACATGCCTACAAGCCAGAAAAGTATCAAGAACTTTGAGAAACAGAGGGGAAGAAGAAAGACAACACCACCCAGAAAACAACAGCAGAGGTTCTGTGGGGAACTGAAAGCTAACCTTTTGGTCACTAGATGGCGATCTTTCATCTCTGACCGCTCAAACCAGACATGAGGGCAAGACCTCACCATTGCTCTCTGAAGAATTCCCATTAGACCTCCGTGGACCTGACCCACCTGAATAAGACGGTTTGGCACAGTCAAAAACGCACACTTCAGAGATCTGAATGTAACAAATGCAGAAATATGACAACAATAGAGCAGGGATTCCCAACTCTAGTCCTCTAGATCTACCATAAAGCAACTTTTAGATGCATCATTTTTTCAACAAACCTGAATAAATTACAAAGCCTCTAGAAAGCTAGGTATCTAACTGATTTAGGGGTTTCAGTCATTTAATACAGGAGAAAGGATTAACCTAAATGTTGTAGCATGGTAGCTTTGGGGAATCGCTCACATGGTAGCAGAGCATTTAATGACAGGTTACCTGATGTGGTAGTGAATAGTAGCAGACAGCCCTCGAGCACAGATTCTGTAGCACATAACATGGACCCACTCACTGAGCCAGAACTTTACCCTAAAGATGAACATTCAGATGAAAAAAGAAACTGGAAATAAGAGACAGATTTTCTTTCAGTGGAACAGTCTTTAAACCTGTCAGATTTTGTGGTCACCTGGAATTTGGAAGAAATCCAACGGCAGTTGTCCAATTACCAACCAGGTCAGGCCGATGCAGGCCAGTGTGATCCTGAACAAAGACGAGCACAGACAATGTCAGAAGGAATGAGATTAGAGTGGCAGAAACCCATAGGAGATATAAAGGAGATTCTGTATCAGGAGATCAGAAAAACAATCTAACCTATAGATATTTAAGAAATGTACAAACCCTCCTTGTTGATTCAAATGCATTATTCAATTTTGGCTTTTAATCGTTTCTTTCTTCTTTTTTTTTTTACCTTTATCAAGCTGATATGATGTTAGAAAAAATCCATTTAAAAACAAACTTGGTGCAAAATTTCAAGTTTATTGCAGCCTTCCTTCTATAAAAGGGTCAAAAGTCAAAAAAAAAAAAAAAAAACATTTTTGCATACATCTACATGTAAACTTAATAATAGCTCCAGACTGCACACCTGAGATTACTGAAGAAACTATCTCACATGGTGGAGGTAGAAGCATGCCGTGGGACTGTTTTATTGCGAGTAGAGCATTACACTGTGCAAAGTAAATAAAAGAAAAATCAAACGCAATAAACAAAAGGGACCATGTCCTTATTCTTTGACTTTAACTGAAATCCACAGCTGGAAATGTTCAAAGTTCGATGGTATTTGTATTTGGAGGGGTTCGGGACATTAATCCTACAAACACATCAAAGATGGCTTTAAGAGTTAATATATTAGGCATAAAATACTTGGTATAATTATTCCCAAAGTGAAGAAAATTATGGAAAATATTGAGCATCCTCTTCAGAAAAGGATGGCCTCTCCAGATCCACACATTTAACAACTAGTTTAATAAGAGAGAGAAACAACAATCAAACCTTGAGCTACTGCAACATTTAATTTTGCTTTGGGAAACATGTGAGAAACATTTAGATTTCTTAACTTGAGGAACTTTTCTCTGTAAGAGTTTTTTTTTTTTTTATACCATCCATCTTGTGGAAGATTTAGGACCAACTCTTCTTTAAAATGTATCTAGATTTTAAACATGGTTGCTACATAACCCTTGAAAAAAGGCACTGTAAAAGTTTTTAGTCATGCTCAGGTGTGGACTTTTTGCATTATTTTATAGATATGTTGCTGTTAAATGTTAAATGATCCAGTGTGGGTGAAGGGAATGCTGCTAAACAAACAGTCAAACGTTTAATACCGAATCATCTTGTAAACAAATGATTTAATTTTCACCATGGACAGCAACCCTTTCATCTATATGTCACAGCCTCTTTATTTCCACGCACATCTGTGTGTTTTGGACAAGGAAGCTGCTGGTAAGCTCTTATAAAAGCAGTTACATCCCCATGATGGTAAAAACAGAGTTCTGCCTGCCCCGCTGCTATATAGGAAACAAAACTGTAAATGTGAGGATATTTTTTCCACTAGTAAAGCATATTGATAGGTCTTCTGATCTGAGGGTGTGTTAAACTAGTTCCAGACCTATTTAGGACCAGTTTTTACAATGTTATAAAGCTTTAGAAAAGGTTGGAAACTTAACTCTGATATAAAATGTTAAACTTAATTGATTTTTTTTGTGCAAAAAATTTTAAAACAGTTTCCTTCTGGAAAGAGAACAGTTTTGATGAAGATACAATGATGGTCAAAAGTTTTGAGATTGAAAGGAGTCCCATTTCAATTAAGCTTTATTGCTCCAGCAATGGTGAGAATTTACTTTGACTCTAGGTCACTAGGAAGATGGATCAGATACTATGTCTAAAAACTGCAAATAATTGCAAAGTTATTTGAAATTATCTCAATCAGAAAAGCCTAATTTGCAAAAGCTTTTAGTCCTGCAATCATCATTAAGCGAAAGAGATATAAAGGATAGAACAGGTGTTATGAGATACAGCATTGTCTCAGACTAAATCAAAACTGAAATCATCTTTTTTCGTCAACTAGTAAGAAAACATATGCTGTTAAAATCCTTTTTGGATTAGAAGGGCACAAAAAAAACATTACTTTAAGAAGGAAAGTTCTGTGACTAAAGAAAGAGACAAGCAGGGTAGGGAGGGATGTTCTCCAAAAGAAGATTCAGCTAAGGGATCTGGTTTCTAACTGTACAAAAAAATGATTAGGTATGGCTACAGACAGAATGGATACTTCTGTACAAATAATGAAGCAAATTATTCGGGATGATTTGCTGCTGTAAAAAAAACTCCAAGGACAGACTGGCATTTCACAGGATGTACCCAAACTGGGCTGAAAAAGTTGGAGGTAAAAGCATCTTCTCTGTTTAGACATTCTGCAAAAAGAATGATCCAGAACAGGCAAGATAAATCCTACTATGAATCTTTCAAAGCCTTTTCCACAAGCAATGATTTCACCATGAGGAATCACCCGACCAGTCTTACTATTGATCAGAGATCAAAAGAGTTCAGATCCAAAGCCAAAAGCTTTATCTGATGATTAATAAACAAAAGCAAATGAAACCAATGGAACACTAAGTATTGATCACTTATATACTAAGATATACACTAAGATTTCAAGCAAACATCTCTGATAAGCAACATTTTCATTAGACTTAGCACAGCTGCCAAGACTGTCCAATGTTTCTTTCTCATCAGAACATCCAATATTCACCTGTTTCAGTTTTACAGCTCATTTGGTGACCTTTGACCTTGTTATTTCCTCCTTCTCTACAATAGACTCAATGCTGATGAAGGTTCTCAGTCATCCAGGTCATAGTCATTCCGTAAAAATTCAAAAAATATCCACTGGACTTGGTTTTCAAGATTTGAAGACGTTTCGCCACCTCTCCAGGAAGCTTTCTCAATTCTCCAGGAAGCTTTCTCAATTCGAATTGAGAAAGCTTCCTGGAGAGGTGGCGAAACGTCTTCAAATCTTGAAAACCAAGTCCAGTGGATATTTTTTGAATTTTTACGGAATAGACTCAATGTTTGATTTCACTGTCAGCATGGCATACAAAGTGTTTGTTTACCTAAGCGGGGCGAGGATGCAGTATCGCACAAAGATACCAAGGCCATAAACCAGTGTTAGCTTCAGACTGATGTACTGGAAATCATTGTTGGTGCGCGTCAGTAGATTCCAGGATACCAGTTCTTCTGAGGTGAACCGCTGGGTTACCTTTAATAAAAAAAAAAAAAGAGAGACAATAAGTATTGAAATAAAACCCAAAACCGGAATGAAAAAAAGCTTAATTATCTGGAAATCAAGTGGCTAAAGATGAAGGGTACCTCATCATCTACAATGCTTTCAATTCCCCTTCGAGAGAAATAGAAACAGTCACTCAGCGTGAAGTCCCCTCCTTCTGGCGGTTTGGGTCTACTGCGTATCAGCTCCTCCAGCTCTTTCTCCATAGAGCCGCCTTCCCTTTGAATGAGTCCTGATACAGAAACAAACAGATAAAATAAGAGTCAAAGTCAAACGCAATCAAATGATAGAAATCTGGACCAATCCCTCTTTAAATCTCCTTAGAAAATTCAAATAGGTATAGAAATAAATGCATTAAAGGAAAATAAAATGACAAAACTGCTTATTCAACAATAACTTGAGAGAATGTAAGTTTATTTATAAGGCGTTTCAATGGTGAGACAATTGAAAGTGCCATATATGAAAAAAAGAAGAAATACACTGCAGTGGCAAAAAGGAAATACAAATAATTTAATAAGGAAAACATCTATCCAAAAAGGGTCATACCAGATTGTTATATCTTTATTCAACATTTACAAATCAAAGGATATGCTTCCACTCACAGATGCTTCTGGTGACATCACATCATGCAACTGCCCGGACTCCTTTTTACTACTTTTTTTATTTTTCATGTTTTCTTCATCTAATTTGCTTTTTTTCTCCATTCAGATTCCCCCTTCAAAGGTGTTTAAGGTGCATTCTGCACAACTGCAGTGGTAATTTTGAGCCCTGTGTTTGAACACTGCCTGGGTTTCAGGGGAAAAAAATCACTATATTACTTACACCTTTCTGTTTTTATTCCTCATTGGCTGTGAAAAATACACACCATTTGATAGTATTTTTAAAACAATACAAGCAATTAAACCACTAGATGTGTTCAAGACAACTGCAAATATGTATTATTTTAATGTGCAAGTAGAAATAGTTTGCAATGGAAACACTCAATAATACTTTCCGTGGGAACATAGCTTAAATGTGAACTTTCTATTAGAGGCATTAGCGATTCATCTGAAACAACAGACTATAAACTGCAAAGCAATCTTTGTTTGGATAGTTTTTTCAAGCTTATGCAAAGCAGTAAAAGGGATCTAAGCATAGTTCCCCTACCAATAAAGCTTGAAAGTCCGAAATCTAAGGTCTGTTTGATAAATGCTCCTCATGTTTTCAATGTAACGGTGATTTAGCATTTTTAATTTGCCACTTCTTATCAAAATTTCACCACATATCAGAGCCATACTTTGACCTCTGCAGAGGTCTAAAAAGCGTTTTTTTGCTGACAGATCTATTGTATTTATGTGGTAAAGTAGGGCATATAACCCCATGCAGTATGGTGACAGATAAGGAGTTGAGTAATTGGGTCTTTTAAGATACTGTAATCAAAGTTCCCAGAGCAACTTCCCCATGCTGCATGTTGTGGCGTCTTGTTCATTATATCCCAAAAACACAATATTGTGCAATGCATTACCTGTTTTTGTTAGGATTTTAGAAAAATACTGCCAACCTTTATAGTGAACAAGCCTCCATAACATTGCAACATTCCTGTCTTGACTTGCAATACAGAAATCCAGTATTGCAGCAAAGCCAAAATGAATTTCTGTCTGAATATGCTGCAGTCAAGAAGAGCCACAGTGTTATATATACATGAATATTTACTCACCATTAGATGCAGAAGCATTAACCTTTTCTTCTTCTGCATTTGCTTTCTGTATGTTCAGAGTGGCCCACTGTGGAGGAGTCCATGGTCAGGTTTTAAGAATATAGGATTCAGCTCATCTGGATGATGTGAAGCAGATTATAATACCTCTAAGGTCTTCACCAAGATGGTCATGTAGGTCTCAGAGATGCCCAGAGAAAATCCAAACATGGCTGGGATCATGATGAGACTGATAATGAGGTAGAGCCAAATCCTTAGGGCCCAGAGGACCCCTGCCCAGAAATCCTCCATCTTTCTCCTTATTCCCTGAGGTTCACCTTCCCTGTGGCTTGGATACTGCAAAGAGAGAAAAGAAAACAGCTCTTAATTTATACTTTTGGTCCATCCAATGGTAAGAAAAGCAAAGGGAACATCTATCTACTTGTGCAACACAAGAAAGTGTTATTAGCACTAAAAGCATGTAGTTTAAAGTACCAAAAGGTCAAATTACAATCAATGACACAGATCCAATCAAACCACCCTAGATCAATACATATAATCCTAATCCCTACAGAAAGTTACCAGAAACTACAGAGAGCGCTTTCCAAGTTATATTGTGGCTCATTCGTTGCGTTAGTTTCCTGTGATCACCAACAGCAGAAGGGCTCAGATTACAAAAAGTTTGACTCACGTCCCCTGCTTTACTCCATGTTCTGTCTTTGTGTGGGCAGGATTGCAGTTCACAGAGAACAAACACGCCCATTTACTATTTGAACAAAGTTCATGGGATTCCGGGCCAAACAGCGCCCTCGCGTGTTTAGCTAATGAACTGTGAACCAGGATCAAACTTTATTGTCATTATGTATACACCGTGTGTGTAAAAAAAAACGAAAGTACGTTTAACTGTATAGGGCACTCAGTGAAATACTTTGAAAATCAAAATGTGAAACAAATAGTGTTTTTGGAATCCAGGACAAGAACTTTTTACCTTTGTAACATTCAGAAAATAAGGATATTTTGATGGCAGAAATTAATGTCAATGTAATAACAAGAAACGCCAACTTGCCCGAATATATTGAGAAAAATAACAAGGTGCTTCTATAAGAAATTCATGAAAACACTGAGAGTTAAAGAAAACAATTTTTTTGTCTAACATAACCTTTGAGGCATCAATGCTGATACTGGCAGTTACATTTTTTTATTTTATAAACCTAAATATAATTGTTAACAAGGTTTGTTAACTTATCTAACTTTACTTTTTAACTTTTCGATTGGCTTTTTACTTTTTTTCTTGACTTAACTTTTTTTTTCCAACTTAAGTTACATTAGGAAATAAATCATTCAAGGCCTCATCTAGTTGGTCAAATGCCAAAATAAGATGTGCAGCCATGCAGCAATATTTTTTGGGGGACTCCATTTGTAAGGAGTATGCTAGCGATCAAAAATGGTAACTTGCCCTATAAAGGGTTAAAACCACGGAAAAAATACTGCATATTTGCACCATATATATTAATGCTCTGAACTACCATATAAATGTGTTTCTTGCACCATGTTTTTTTTTTCTCCCACACTGTTTACATTTGATCACTGCTGCACTTTATGAAATGAAAATGAAAATGTCCATTTACTGTGTGAAAAGCTGTACTGAACAAAAATTCTATTTTGTATGTAATCTGTGTATACAAAATGACAATACAATTTGTCTAAGAAATGAACATTACCTTTTAAAGTGCAGCCGTGATCATCATGTATAGGAGAAAAGGAAAACCAGTTTAAAAAAAAACAATGGTGCAAAAGGGCATCAATGTGGAAGGTTTGGCGCAGTGTAAAATAAATATGGTGCAAAATGCAGTGTAATATTGAGTTGTGTCTTATCTAAAAGGATTGTAAAAGTTTCTGCCACGTTGGTGGTGCAAAATAATGCTTCACCACCAAGGCTATGCAGGTCCTCTGTATAACAAGAGCATTTATAAAGGGAAAATTGATAAAACAGGTGAATTTAAGCCAATTACACTGAGATGTTATGAGTATATTCATATATTCATTTTGGTAAATGCTGCTTACAATCGTTCATTGTCTTTTTTTGCATTGTTCTGGTGGAGGGACTGGCTCCTGTTATGTAATGGTCAATAGATGAGAGGTGGGTTCCACCCTGGACAGGTAGCTAATCTAACAGCAGAGTATGACTAACAGTCTTGAAAATCTAGTGCTAAAAACATTTTAAATATTTTTTCCTGCACAAGTATTTGATAGGAAAGTAGAGTCACTGAAAAAAGTGCAGGAGCAAAAGGTGCATAAGGTGAGGTGGTTGTGGATCAAATTCTGTTTAATAGTTTTAGTGAGATTTACAGGCCATGGATAGCAACTACACTGATAGAAGTGACATTTGGTGCAGTAAACTCTATTAGATTATTCGTCATAATTTCTGCTCTGTATTTTTAAGCTTCAGTAAAAACTAGAGTTTCTAAAGTAAAAGTAAACCTTTTTTCAATGTAATACATGAATTTTCGGGAATTAGAAAGTTTTACTCAGATTTCCTATACTATTTTAGTGTTTAATAGCAGTATGTACATAAACCTAAAAATACTACATAAACTACTAAAAATTTAGCGTTTTGAAATTCAAGCACGGCACATGTGCATTGTAGCTCACAGCAAGACAGATTCTGCTCCATTTCCAGACATTACAGGATCACGCACAGAGCAGGAGGTAGTCCCAGTGACCATCATTTTGACAGGGTGCAACAGTACTGCAAAAGCCTGCTCGCTGCTCATGGGACTGATATATGCCCTGAACCTGGCATACCCTCCCAGTTTGCGCTACACTTTGGAAGTCTTCCAATAACTAGAATTGGATGGATTTAAACTGTCCCCAAAAGTAAACACCCTGAAGATGAAGTTGCTTTCCTAAATGCATTCATGACTTTGTCATCTTAGGGTAGAAAAATGTGGCAACAAATGCCAAGAATTAGCAATCGGTTCCAGTTAATCTTAGTGGAATGTTGCCTGTCATTAGTGTTTTTTATTTTTTGCCTATTAAGGTATATTTTATTTCGCAAAAAATAACAGATATCTTTTTTCAGATATCTAGTAGAGATTTTAGTCTTCACTAAGAATGGTTAGACAGTTTAAAATGTTAATTTTTAATTGTGTTGATTTTGTTTTATTGATGATGTAATTGCAATCATTAAAAGTGCACTAGTCTGGATGATTGGTTTAAAGATTGATATTGCTTGGGTCAGTGTGTAGGTTTGTAAGATTTTTATCGTATAATTGAGTAGTAACTATATTACCAGATCTATGTTGGTTGTGGTGTATATGAAATACTGTGTCTTAGTCATACGAACCTTATCTTTTTTACGGTACAAATTCTAATGCAGTACAACATAATGCACTTTTACTGCTATGTTTGTACTTATTTTTTTTTCTTCTTCATTTAAATAGAGCCAAACATAATCTTTACACCACTGCTCAAAGTTTAAGTGGGTGTTTCTGTTCTGACCCTCGCCCAGAAGTTGTTTTGAACATGTTTGTGTAAGTTAAATATTCTGGATCTTATATATGAGTATATTTCTGTAACGAATGTTGAAACTCTCAGTTTCAGAGGCTTGTAAATTTTTTATTGCATATTTATAAAGTGCAATTCCAGTTATAGGAATTAAACTTCCCTTCCCTTTCTTCTGCATTGCAGCATGAAGGTTTTGGGTACGATATCCAGCCTTTCTGCATGGAGTTTGCATGTTCTCCCTTAGCATGCGTGGGTCCTCTCCGGGTACTCCATCTTCCTCCCACAGGCCAAAAACATGACTGTTAAGTTAGTCTCTGTGTTTCCCTGGGATAGACAGGTTGCCCTACTATAGACTGGCGACCTGTCCAGGGTAGACCCCGCCTCTCGCCCATAGACAGCTGGAGCACCAGCACCCCTCATGACCCCAACTGGGATTAAGCGTGACAGAAAATGGATGGATGATTTCCAGTTAGACTGTCATATTTCTGGCTGGCCCATGAAAGATTGGGCAATTTAATCCAATAGGGTATTTACTTCTTTGTTAAACTGTTTAAAATGAAAAATAAACTGTTTAATGTATATTAAGTTTATAGACCATTAATTTAATTTATTTGGTAATATTTATCCAAAGAAACCTGGCAGTGCCTAAAGTTAGTGAGTAATGTAACATAATGCAATGAAGTAAATCAATATGTCAAGCACAAGAAAATAACTAATCTACTTAATTACTCCATAACAGCAAATACTACAGGGCTATAAGATTTACCTAAAATTTTGAGTAAAATGCTGTTTGTGCTTATGAAAAACAAATACACTTTACTTAATTTGTTTAAATAAATCTAACTTACAACTTGGATGTAATTAAGTAAATGTTAATTAATATCTTCACAACTGTTATGTCTTATGGTAAGTAAAATTCACTTGATACTGGCAAGTGAGTGTTACTTGATATTGCAGCATTACATTTTACTTAAATCATTTCTGCAAATACTCACAATATATTTTTTAAGTAAATCTTATGAGCTGTTTTTTTGTGTATAGTCAGTCAAACACAGCCCAAACAGACAAACCAGGTAATGTATTACAACTGTTGCATTTTTGTGTTGGGCCCACTCATTAGAAAACCATCAGAGATGGCTAACGGGGCCCAAGAACTAGAATGTTTCTCAGACATCTAAAATATTCATAGTGGGAGATGCATTACATACTGGAAGAAGAGTGGAGAGGCACAGATTCCCACTTGCTCTCCAGTTTCTGCAGTAACTGATCATTTGAGGAACTATGTCACCTTCTACTCTTGGTCCATTGTGTTGTATCACATTTAAAGCAGGTAAAACCATCTATCTGTGAATTTTAAGGCACTTCATGCTTTCCTTTACTCAAACCTTTTTATTGAAATGCTGATTAGATATTCAAGCAGGATTTGGCACCTGCCCAGTTTCAAAAGCACCACTACCCAGGTCAATGACCATGTTATCACGTTGCACGTTTTTTTGAAAACTGGCCAGATCAATATCCCCAAGATAATCTATAAAGTATTGTCAAAAGGCATTTGAACCGCAGAGTCAATAATGATGACAAGCTCTGAGCTGCTATCAAAGCAATCTCAGCTGGCTTAATACCTCACCAGAGCCAGAGGCTGATTCCTCCATGCCATGCCACTTGATTGAAAAATTACTTTTGCAATTCATACATTAAATTCAGGTTTTCTAAAATTCCTATTTTAGATTTTTCAGCTGTAAACCAAACATTTAAGCGGAAGGGGAAATTTTAAGACTAATAAATGTAGAACAACAAGAAAAAGATTATGTTTATCAATTTGCGGAGTTAAATTGTGGAACAAACTAAATGAGAACCTAAAGCAATGCCCAAACATATTCCTTTTCAAAAAAATGTACAAAGAAATTATTTTCAAAAGGTATAGAGAAGCATTGTAGAAAGTTTTGTTTGTGTTTTTTTATTATGAGGTGCCCCCAGGGACATAAATCAGAATTAACTTGCATATACACATATTAAATTACACTCTTCCATATAATATACTGAAAACCTCACACAAACACTAGTAAAAAGCTCTCACATAAACTAGTGAAAACATTTACCTCTTATATAATCTACTCAAAAGCTCTCATACAAAGTAGTGAGAACTGTTCATATAAACTGGTGAAAAGCTTTACCTTTCATACACGCTACTAGAAAGCTTTCATATACACTATTAAAAAGCTCTCATATACACTACTAGAACGCTCTCATATACACTATCAGAAAGCTCTCATATACACTATTAGAACGCTCTCATATACACTATTAGAACGTTCTCATATACCCTATTAGAACGCTCTCATATACACTATTAGAAAGCTCTCATATACACTATTAGAAAGCTCTCATATACACTATTAGAACGCTCTCATATACACTATTAGAACGCTCTCATATACACTATTAGAAAGCTCTCATATACACTATTAGAACGCTCTCATATACGCTATTAGAACGCTCTCATATACACTATTAGAACGCTCTCATATACACTATTAGAACGCTCTCATATACACTATTAGAAAGCTCTCATATACACTATTAGAACGCTCTCATATACACTATTAGAACGCTCTCATATACACTATTAGAAAGCTCTCATATACACTATTAGAACGCTCTCATATACACTATTAGAACGCTCTCATACACACTATTAGAAAGCTAAAATATATGGTCCCCCTCCTTTAATTTAGGCAAACATTGCTCAAATATCACCGAATCCAGATGGTTTGTTGTTGATGAAGAGAGGAATAAACACAGTTTAAGATTTGCAGCTAAATTTATTTGTTTCCATATTATGGAACTGCTATCAGGCACTTCCCATCATCTTATATCAGTAATAAAAAATTATAAATACAAATTTGGTATTTGGTGACTTGACTTTTATTTCTGTCAGGCTGAAGTGAAAAAACTTGGAAAGAGACTGATTCTCTTGGCGTTTAAAATAACAACACAAAACAGCATAAGAAAACCGCATTTATTTTTTTTATTTTACAATTTTGTAAACAACAGCGGCTGATTAAACTATATGTCTCAACCTTGTATAATTTTACGACTTTTTACCCAAGAAATGATCCGAAAGGCCTGGGAAATGATCAGATCCGCTTATGTGGCTGCAATGCGCGGCGCGCTCCCGACACAGGTGGAACAGATTTTCACATGGGAACAGAATTTCGCACAACACCGGAAAAGGATCTCTGTTGAAGCAAAAACATAAAAAATAAAGTCGAGTAATGCCCATGCTTCTGTGAGTTGTTTAGCGGATAGCTGAGCATGAATCAATAACTTTATTTGATACAATTTCGGCCGGAGATAGCACAAAATGTAAGGAGCTAGCCAGAATGACCTCCGTTTAACACTAGAACTACCAGGATTTTTCTGCCTACCTTGAACTACCAGAGAGGGGTCAATTGACCTGGAAAAATCCACTAAAAACTATACTAAAAGCTTGCCTTAGGGTTCCCTTCCCCACACAGGCTCAAGCGACTCTTTGGCAGCTATGAGCTGCTAACAGCTACATTTCCACAACAAAAGGAGTGTCCGCAGGAGGTCCAAAGGTCAAATGACCCTCTTGTAGTGCTTTTAGGTAAAAAGGACAATTGACCCCTCCGTAGTAGTTCTAGTGTTAAAACAACTTCCGGTGTAATGACGGTCCTTCCTGTTTCACTGAAACACCTTCCGTTTCAACTGAAATCCGCTAATAGCTTTTCAGTAGTGTGTATGAGAGCTTTCTAGTAGTGTGTATGAGAGCTTTCTAGTAGCGTGTATGAAAGCTTTCTAGTAGCGTGTATGAGAGCTTTCTAGTAGCGTGTATGAGAGCTTTCTAGTGGTGTATATGAGAGCGTTCTAATAGTGTATATGAGAGCGTTATAATAGTGTATATGAGAGCGTTCTAGTAGTGTATATGAGAGCGTTCTAGTAGTGTATATGAGAGCGTTCTAATAGTGTATATGAGAGCTTTCTAATAGTGTATATGAGAGCGTTCTAATAGTGTATATGAGAGCGTTCTAATAGTGTATATGAGAGCGTTCTAATAGTGTATATGAGAGCGTTCTAATAGTGTATATGAGAGCGTTCTAATAGTGTATATGAGAGCTTTCTGATAGTGTATATGAGAGCGTTCTAGTAGTGTATATGAGAGCTTTTTAATAGTGTATATGAAAGCTTTCTAGTAGTGTGTATGAAAGGTAAAGCTTTTCACCAGTTTATATGAACAGTTCTCACTACTTTGTATGAGAGCTTTTGAGTAGATTATATAAGAGGTAAATGTTTTCACTAGTTTATGTGAGAGCTTTTTACTAGTGTCTGTGTGAGGTTTTCAGTATATTATATGGAAGAGTGTAATTTAATATGTGTATATGCAAGTTAATTCTGATTTATGTCCCTGGGGGCACCTCATATTTTTTGTTTTGTTAATTTGTATATATGTATGACGGTATATGCGTATACATATTTATGTATGTATATGTGTAGGTAGGTATGTATTTATATGGATATATATAGCAACATAATTATAAATATTGTAAATTAAAGAAATACAAGAATTAAAGGGGTAGGAGTACATAAGTTTTACTTCTTCCTACTCCTTTTCGCACATGTAATAGAGGTATATTAATTTAGGAAAGAAGGGTACCTTGTTTGTTGTTTTTCTCTCCAATGTTTTTAAACATTGTTTTATTGTTTTTTTTTTTGTTTTTCTCTTGCATGTTCGAAATAAAGAACTACAATTACCTGTTTGTAATTTATATATACAAAACATATCCATTTCACTCTCTAAGACGAATTACGGAAATTAGCATGCATAAGAAATGACAAAACTAACAAGAAGTGTCCATGTGTAAATAAGCATAAGTTACTAAAATGTTTAAATGAAGAAATTATACTTTTTATCAAATTTTACTGCTTCAGAAAATTAGATATTTTTTATGAGATTCTTTAATGGCAGGTGAAATATCAATTATCAGCATTTCATTGATTCCAGGAGTTTTTATTGAGAAAAACCTCAAGTTATACAAAACACAGATTGTTGCTCATCGGGGTATGAATTCTGGAAATATTTTTCTAGACACGGAAACACAATGTGACGACTTTGGTCTTTAAGTAAAGTACCTGTTATTTTTCCATAATGCGCTCCCAAACTGCAGCCGTGAGTGACCATCTCTCTGTTGGACAAGGAGCAAAAGTACAATGAAAGATCTCACTTTACTTCCCTGTTGACCAGATACAGTTAGCTTTTCTCTGCAAAGTGCTTTTATTAAATGTTTTCAGATGACCCCAGTCTCCTGAGTTCTAATTCTGGTTCTTCCTGTCTGATGTTATTCTGTTCTGAAGCTCTTCCTGATAGAGATGTGGTTTCTTAACTGCTCTCCTTAACAGCAATTAACCATTTTTTCCAGCTCACTGTGTGAGCAGAAGAAAAAGACATGTGCTGTCATTCATGAGCAAACTGCACCTTTGTGGTTGATTAATAGCCAAGGAATGCCTCCCCTTGACAACAATTTGAAGGACTGATTTCTGACATCAGCAGTACTGTTCCCTGTACTTCCCGTTTGATTCAATGTGACGAGAAAGCATTTATTTCCTCTGTGATAATCAGGATTGGCAAAGTACTAACTATGCTTCTCTAATTTCTTTATTCTGAACAAAATAGGGAAGTCACCTATATTCTCTTAACCTTTAAAATTACCTGCCTGTGGATTGCTATCATAGATTTTATACTTAAATAAATTAAGTAATATGCTACGGTAATTTTGTAGCAGGACTGAAACAATGAAAATAAAAGTTAGCATGACTAGGTAAATTACCTTTACCTTTTCTGAACTTTGTAATAAATATTTTTAGCATCCCAAGATTCAATAAAATAACTTATTGACTTGCTAGTAACCAAGGTTGGCAAATGGACCACCAATGATGCTTCTCTAACTTCAGCATTCTGATTGAATTAAAGATGGCACCTTTTTATATAAGCCTTTCATATTGTCTGCCTTTTTTGTTGTTGACACTGAGCTTATAGTAAAATCAGTTCCTTGGGGTAATTTTGTGTGAATAAAGTTTGCATGATAAGGAAAATTTCTGTTATCTTTTATTAACTATGCAATGCATTAAAGCAATTTATCAACTCAATGTCAATTACTATACTAATCCGAACTGAAACAATAATGTTTGCTGAAAACAAAATGTCTTTGAAAGTTTGGCCACAGCCGTAAGGTTTACATAGACATCCCATTGCAGGGACCTCTATGTTAGCTTTGCATGAGTTAACATGGTCATTTCAGATGTATTCTAGTTGGAAGATTACAATCCAAAACTGAAATATCGTACACAGTAATTTCGGCATGCAAGACTCAACAGAAGCTGCACAAATAGTGGTTCCTCTATGCAATCAACCAAGCTAAACATGAAATAGCCGTGACCTGACAACATTTACCATGACAAAACTGTCATGAGGAAAAGTAGAAAAACAAGTTGCTGGTGCTTGTTTTTGTTGACCAAAAAGTTCTCTCATCAGGGCCATAATAAAAGCCCGATCATTTTACATGTGCTGTAAAGAAAGTTTCAAGAAAAAAAAAAAAAAAAATGGAAAACTATAAAATTTTAGCAACATTAATGTATTTTGAAACACACAAAAAAAATCAGGAAATGCAGCATTATAAAGCTTTAATTTACTTTTAACAAATTAATATTAACCATTTCCTTCTCACTCATAGAGAGAAAATTATCAAAACAATTTAAAATTTCTAGAAATTAGCACAAAAAAAAGAAAAGAAAAGAAAAACAAACTAACAAAAGACCTTGTTTAATTTCCAGGTTTAGAGATTTTACAGTCTGATTAACATTAATGTAACAGGGGGACTTAAAGGCGCTTGTTCCTGTTCGGACTTTGTGAGGGTTATTTATCCTGGGATTGAAGCACAAATACGGAAATTTGTAGAAATGTAAGCTGGAACAGCAAAGATTATTGATACATCTTTATTATTCTTCATCTAAAATACATAATCTATTCAAAGAGTAAAACTTTGGTGGTAAAACTTTATAGTGACAGCTCCTCATGCGATAGGTATTCTTTAATGCTAAGACTTTTAGCTCCAGTTTAGCATCCTGCTTGTAAGTTTAAATAAAGTTGCTTTTATCCCAGATGTCCAAAGGGAGCTCATTTTTTATGATACATGTTTTCTTTTTATGTTTCCTGTTAGAAGAACTTCCAAGTATGGCCCCTTAACATTGATATGATTGTTGTCTTATCCAAAGCAGGAAATTCTTAGAATAGGATGTTATCGCTTGAGAGATAAACTCAGTGTGTGACACTTCATGCTATTAGGTGTGCATGTGAGAAGGTGTTCATACTGAACCTAGAAGTTATCTTCTTTCAGGTCCATAAAGCAAAAAATATTTTCCGCTGTAACACCTTTTATGAGTCGGCACATCTTTCTCTTCTAAGTTCCAAAGCAGAACTAATTTGAATCATCCTTTATTTACATTTGACCCACTGCCAAATTACAACAAGACTGGAGAAAATACTGTAAGCCTGTGGTAGGTCTGTAACCACAAGCTCATATGCAAACTTCTTTGGTAATTTGGAAGAATAAATAAATAATAAGACAGGGTTGCAAAGAAACTGCAGATTTATGAGCTGACTGTATTGTCTGAATCTGTGTTTCCCATGGAGTGAGACACTGCTGCAGTGAATGGGTCATGTCTCGGCAGCTTCTGAGCCACACACAAATCACAAAACTAACCTACAGCAGTATGAGTAGTAAATGGCATGACACGTTTCAGATGATACAACTCAGCAAAGCCTTTAATTTTATTTAATATAGCTAATCTATTTAGCTCTAATGCACAACAAATGTCAGCTCAAGAAACTTAAATCATACACAAAACATGTATATGGAGAATATTGATTCAAAGCAGTCATACAAACAAAATTAAATCTGTTTCAGTTCAATTCAGGTTGTAAAACAATGCAGTCATAATAGTTTTTCATGCCGGGGGTTAAAAAATATCAGTTGAAGAAAACCAAGTCAACTATATATGAAATTACTGACAACCGCTCCAATTAGGCAATAGACAATGGGTTGCATCGTGTTCTTAAATCTACAGTGAATTCTCTAATAGAGAATGCAATTAGCAGCAGCATAAATAGAAACATCCAGGAGAATGTTGTAGGTAGAAATACACACAGAGGCACCTGTCACACAGTACTTTATCTTACAGAGAAAAAGGAAAGGGTCCATGCTAGCAATGGCTCCTTTAGTGCAGTGTTTCGCCACCTTTCTTGACTTGTGTACCTCTTTGGGTATTTTGTCCTACCATGAGTACCCCTCTCAGTCAAAAGTATTTAATGATTGTCCAAAAGTGGAACATAAAATAACTGAAATGAAGACTATTTTACTCAATCTTTTAATTTGAGCATTTAATTTTTTTTAATAATTTTATGTTTTCTATCTCAAGTAAAAAGAAAACAACATAAATATATAGCCTGGAAGTTAGTAATGAATTGAAATAAAAATAAAAAATCATAATATAAACCTGTATTTATGAAACTTGAGCTCATCTGAGTAACTCCCCTATAATCACATTTAAATTAGATGAATTTGGAACAAACTACAGAAAAAAAATTATAGTCAGACTGACTTCATTTACTCTGTTTTCATTGTGACACCTGAACTGAGCTCCGACAGCTCAGTGTGAAAAACAACTGATACTAGGCTGTGAACATCCAGTCTGTTCCACTGCTTGATTGTGATGTGTGAAAGCTGAACATGAACTCAAGCACATAAGAAAAAATTATTAAAAACTTCATTTTTCAATTGGGTGCTAACAAAGCAAAAACAGATCCCAGCCCTATTTTATTTTACTACCTAAGAAATAAAACATTTTCATCTACCCCTTGCAATACACTCGCGGACCATTGAGGGTAAGCATACCCCTGGTTGAGAAACACTGCTTTAGTGGGTTAAACAATCAGACATACAAATGTTTTCTACTGTTCTGATACAGGGGAAAAATCACACAAAGCTGAGTCACATCTATAACTTCTTCAGCTGCTTTGTCTGTTGGAGGAGAAACCTGTGGTTTCATCTACACTGCAAAAACATTATTAAAATGAGTAAATATTTCTTAAAATACATTTTTTACCCTTAATTTTAGTAGGAAAATAAGATGATCAGCCAATGCAATGAGCATTTTTTCCTTAAAATAAGATAATTAGATATTATGCCCTTGAAATAAGAGATTGCTATTGTTTTTTTCTTAATTTAAATGTAAATCATCTTATTCCTTTGGCAATGTGTCTTGCTTACCTCCTCAATTCAAGAAAAAATGCACTTATTTTAAGAAAAACTCACTTAGTTTAGCATTTTTTTTGTAGTGTAACATCTAACAGAGGGCAGCAGGAAAAAGTGAGAGAAAATATTGTCCTGGGTATAGCAAGAATTTCACCTCAGCTATGACATAAAAATTGTAATCTTATTTTTATCTAAAGTTATTAATTTCGCATGTTAATAGCTAATGGTAATAGATAACATTTTCTAAATTTAATTCAGTCTCGTACAATTGCCATGAATCTGCAATTAGCAATGTAGAGATTGTTAGATTTATGTCCCTGCAGACAAGATGAAAACCAGAAAACATATAAAAACTTTGGGCATTTTTCTCATATGGCCTTATAGTTACCCAGACTATGTCAGAAAAACAAAACTGAACGATATTGAAGGAAAACCTTTTTGTTTTTTTTGTTTTTTAGATCAAATCATACTATATAGAGGAAAATCTTCATCTTCATAAATAGTGTGTGTGTCCTTATTTTAAAAGCTAAAAATTCAAATAAACTGCTGTTTTTTTAAGGTGTATTGAATTTATGTAGATATTAGTACTTGTAAATACTATTGATACAAGTAGGTAAGTAATGACAATTGAAAAGATGTTTGCCCCAGAACTCAAATCTGAAAGAATATTACCTATTACAGTATACCTTTTATTTAGAAAGCACGGATGTTTAATTATATGCGTCTATTTGTTAGCAAAAGCTGTAGGAAAGTATAGTTTGTCTTATCTTTGGCTTCACCCTGAGGTTCTGGCACCTAACTGCTTTTGGCCACCTCTCAGTGTACATTGGTCATTGCCTGGCCACCCTTATAAAAATTCTCTGGCTTCGCCTGTGCTTATGAAAGGTTGCAGGAAACTACAAATTTAACTGGAGCACCTGAAACGTAAATATAATCAGTACAAATTCCAATGCAGAGATTTGGCTCTTTTTGTGAGACACTTGGCTGCTGTAGAAAACACATCCAAGTCCTGACTGAAGTCAGTCCTGTGTGGGGGCTTTTCTGAATTTGTTTCCTGTATTTTTTTTTTTTTTATAATTTTTTTTTTTCTCAGTAAGCCTATACCTAAAAGCTGTCTTTGTTTTTTAGAAAATAAAATGACACAATAAAATGGTTTACTGTGTTTTTTTTTTTTATTTAATTTACATATATTTCAAAGAAAAGGTCAACCTATGAGGTGCCCCCAGGGACATAAATCAGAATTAACTTGCATATACACATATTAAATTACACTCTTCCATATAATATACTGAAAACCTCACACAAACACTAGTAAAAAGCTCTCACATAAACTAGTGAAAACATTGACCTCTTATATAATCTACTCAAAAGCTCTCATACAAAGTAGTGAGAACTGTTCATATAAACTGGTGAAAAGCTTTACGTTTCATACACACTACTAGAAAGCTTTCATATACACTATTAGAACGCTCTCATATACACTATTAGAACGCTCTCATATACACTACTAGAACACTCTCATATACACTATTAGAAAGCTCTCATATACACTACTAGAATGCTCTCATATACACTATTAGAACGCTCTCATATACACTATTAGAAAGCTCTCATATACACTATTAGAACGCTCTCATATACACTACTAGAACGCTCTCATATACACTATTAGAACGCTCTCATATACACTATTAGAACGCTCTCATATACACTATTAGAACGTTCTCATATACACTATTAGAAAGCTCTCATATACACTATTAGAAAGCTCTCATATACACTATTAGAAAGCTCTCATATACACTATTAGAACACTCTCATATACACTATTAGAAAGCTCTCATATACATTAGAACGCTCTCATACACACTATTAGAAAGCTAAAATATATGGTCCCCCTCCTTTAATTTAGGCAAACATTGCTCAAATATCACCGAATCCAGATGGTTTGTTGTTGATGAAGAGAGAAATAAACACAGTTTAAGATTTGCAGCTAAATTAATTTGTTTCTATATTATGGAACTGCTATCAGGCACTTCCCATCATCTTATATCAGTAATAAAAAATTATAAATACAAATTTGGTATTTGGTGACTTGACTTTTATTTCTGTCAGGCTGAAGTGAAAAAACTTGGAAAGAGACTGATTCTCTTGGCGTTTAAAATAACAACACAAAACAGCATAAGAAAACCGCATTTATTTTTTTTATTTTACAATTTTGTAAACAACAGTGGCTGATTAAACTAAATGTCTCAACCTTGTATAATTTTACGACTTTTTATTTAACCAAGAAATGATCCGAAAGGCCTGGGAAATGATCAGATCCGCTTATGTGGCTGCAATGCGCGGCGCGCTCCCGACACAGGTGGAACAGATTTTCACATGGGAACAGAATTTCGCACAACACCGGAAAAGGATCTCTGTTGAAGCAAAAACATAAAAAATAAAGTCGAGTAATGCCCATGCTTCTGTGAGTTGTTTAGCGGATAGCTGAGCATGAATCAATAATTTTATTTGATACAATTTTGGCCGGAGATAGCACAAAATGTACGGAGCTAGCCAGAATGACCTCCGTTTAAAACAACTTCCGGTGTAATGACGGTCCTTCCTGTTTCACTGAAACACCTTCTGTTTCAACTGAAACACCTTCCGTTTCAACTGAAATCCGCTAATAGCTTTTCAGTAGTGTGTATGAGAGCTTTCTAATAGTGTTTATGAGAGCGTTCTAATAGTGTATATCAGAGCTTTCTAATAGTGTATATGAGAGCGTTCTAATAGTGTTTATGAGAGCTTTCTAATAGTGTATATGAGAGCGTTCTAATAGTGTATATGAGAGCGTTCTAATAGTGTTTATGAGAGCGTTCTAATAGTGTTTATGAGAGCTTTCTAATAGTGTATATGAGAGCGTTCTAATAGTGTATATGAGAGCGTTCTAATAGTGTTTATGAGAGCGTTCTAGTAGTGTATATGAGAGCGTTCTAGTAGTGTATATGAGAGCGTTCTAATAGTGTATATGAGAGCTTTCTAATAGTGTATATGAGAGCTTTCTAATAGTGTATATGAGAGCGTTCTAGTAGTGTATATGAGAGCTTTTTAATAGTGTATATGAAAGCTTTCTAGTAGTGTGTATGAAAGGTAAAGCTTTTCACCAGTTTATATGAACAGTTCTCACTACTTTGTATGAGAGCTTTTGAGTAGATTATATAAGAGGTAAATGTTTTCACTAGTTTATGTGAGAGCTTTTTACTAGTGTTTGTGTGAGGTTTTCAGTATATTATATGGAAGAGTGTAATTTAATATGTGTATATGCAAGTTAATTCTGATTTATGTCCCTGGGGGCACCTCATATCAACCTTTCCACTCTTGCATAACCTTTTTTTTTTTTTTTGCAACTGATTTAACTTTTTTTTTTTACTTATCTGAGCAGCTTAACCTTAACACTTTTGAAGATTAGTGGGATTTATTTTTTCCATAGTAGCCTAATACAAAAAAAAAGTGATTTTTCTGTGTGCTCATACTTCGGAAATCGATACTTCATTACCAGATTGTGTGTTTTGGTTTTTGCTGGTCACTTGTTTTTAGAGACAACCAATGGCGTAACGACACAAAAATAGGCTCGTAAGTGACATTATCTGGGTGAGCCCCATATGAAGCACAACACCCCATCCCCTACCCGCCCTCCGTCGCTAACACATTGTACAGTACGTAACGGTTATAGTTTTAAAGGGGAACTTCGTTTTTTTTACATTGGTCCCTTGATTTTACGTTATTACATCATGTTCTACTCACCCATATGAGTTTTGTGTCATTTGGAGCTGTTCTGAAGATATTCCATTAGGAGAGAGCTAAGAAAGACACCTTATGTCAAAAATGATTGATGACTTATGACCTTATGTCCTCTATGACCGTATGACCCCCCCCCACCCCCTTCCGGTCCCTTCCCCCCATGAATGATTTATGACCTCACCCCTTCCCCCCTACTGATCCCATCCATCGGGGTAGGCCCCGAAGGCTGAGATGAGGCCAGGTTCCAAAATGTTTTCTACTGTTCGGATGGCTAGGTATGGGTAGAGGTTGGATGAGGCCAGAAGGTGGTCTGCTGGAACATTACAGACAGGACAGGCAGAAACAAACTCATAAACGTCCTTGTTTAGGGACGGCACCAGAAATTCACTGTCATAGTTTGTGGAGTGTTGGCCTGGTGGGTTAGAGCAGTGCACTTGTGCTCTGAGAAGGTTGCAAGTATGTGGTTCGATTCCCCACAGCTTGCAGTCTGGGTCCCTGAGCAAGACCCTAAACCCCGGGTGCCGCACAGTGGCAGCCCACTGCTCCCCAAGGTGATGGGTTAAATGCAGAGAGGGAATTCCTCCAGTTTGGGATTAATAAAGTTAAATTATTATAGGGGAGTGGCAGCCTAGTAGTTAGGGCGTAGAGCTTGGAATCCTGAGGTTCTGAGTTCGAGCCGGGTGACCAGAGAACCTGGATGAATGCCCCAACCGGATTACCTTGGAACAGACTGCTGAAGGGACATAGAGTCGGAGGAGAGATATGATCTCTCTTTTTAATTTTCATCAGAACTCTGGCTGCAGCATTTTGGATCAGTTGAAAGCTTTTAACTATAGTTTGTGAACTTCCTGATAGTAAAGCATTACAATAGTCCAGCCTTAAAGTAACAAATGCATGGACTAGTTTCTCAGCATCACCCCTGGACAGGATATTTCAAATTTTTTGCAATATTCCTCAGATGAAAGAAGGAAATTCTAGAAACCTCTTTGATATGGGATTTAAATGACAGGTCCTGATCAAGAACAACACCAACATTTTTTACTTTATTATCTGAAATCAGTTTAATCCCATCCAAATGAAGTGACTGACTAATCAGCTTATTTCAAAAAAGACTCTGGTCCAAAGACTATAACTTCTGTTTTGTCTGCTCGTGTATGACGTAATCATATACGCGCTGCTTCGTTTTAAAAAGATATAAATATAAAAAATATAACCGCTGATGTCTGGGGGACAGTGATTCGCCTACATGTTATGAATGCTGCTGTAAATCATGAACAGTTTAGTTTGTGCCTTCAAGTCGTTTGCCCATAGGAAGACGTTATGACCTAACTGATTATCTTCAGAACAGCTCCAAATGACACAAAACTCTACTACTATGGTTGAGTAGAACGTGATGTCATAACGTAAAATCAAGGGCCCGATGTAAAAAAAAAAAAAAAAAAAAAAAACGGTGTTCCCCTTTAATCTATGCTCTGGATTACCCATAATTCCTAGCTGTATTTAAAAAAAATATACTCAAATACATCCTTCTTCTAAGATCTTTATTGCGGTTTATTGAAACATATAATACGAGGGTATTTTTCACCAACCGTCTAATGAACTATACACAGTTATTAACATAGTAATTAAAAGTACTTCTGTCTGCTTTGCTATTGGTGTGGTGTTTTAACTGCTCACCATCCTATTGAAATCTGCCACTTATTGGGGTATAAATAAGGTCCGGTCAGACTCCCATGTATCAGGTGGGTTTAAGGAGAAATTTTCCCACCATTACATTCGCAACTGCGTAGGGGGCCAACCAGGTGTCAAAGACCCGGCCCTAAGAGGTCGGGGGCCCCAAGTAACTGCAGTCTTTGCTTACCGATAGTTGTTGACTTTGTCAATATTTTCAAGTTTTCGGTCAGAGCTCGAGTTAAGGATTCCTTTCAGCTTATTTAATTTTGAATCCTTCATGATCCAACTCATTTGTTTTAACGTTGACACGTGTTGCGCAGCTGCATAACCAGCAGGCAAGTTTGGACAGGATGGACAAAGCGGACATGGTCCACACTGCAAAAAATGGAAATCTAAGTAAGTAATTTTTTTCCTAAAATAAGTGCATTTTTTTCTCAAATTGAGGACGAAAGTGAGACACTTTGCCAATGCAACAAGACTATTTACATTTAAAATAAGAAAAAAACTATTGCATTGTCTTATTTCAAGTGCATATTAACTAATTTTCTTATTTTAAGACTAAAGATACTAATTTCATTGGCAAATCATCTTATTTGGGTAAATACACTTAATTAAATTTTTTTTTTTTACTGATTTCTGGATTGTTTTTGCAGTGCAGTCAGATACTGAAGTATTCAAATGAGGGAACCCTTTCCCTGCAACCCCCACGCTACTGCGAGGAAAAGACACTCCTCCGAAAAAGGAGCCTCTCTCTCTCTCTCCCCTAAATCCCCTGATCGGGCTGCCAGCCCCCCTCTGAACATGTCCTCCTTCAGACGCACAATCTGAGCCTGTTCATGTCATGACACGGAGCAGCGCAGGACCGAAGAGGTCGAATCCTGCAAACACCTTGGATCTCTGCAGATGCCTCTTCTCCTGAGTCTACAGCCTGGTTCTTTCTGAAATATGCAATGTTCGCTGGGCTGCTCGGCTCTCTTTCAGCTGCACTTTGTTTTCATGCTGGCAGCGAGCCACGATGAGCCATCCGGCAGATTTCTCTCCTTTTCCTCTGCTCAAGGTCCGTGCGTTTGCAGGAACGGAAAACAAACGTTTATGCGCAAATTTCTGCGGGGTGCATGAATAAAAAGAAATAACTTTCTCTCTACTCCTCTGTAGGTCACTCCTCCCCGTCAGGCTCAGGTCCCTCCATCGTCCACCCTGTGAGAATCAGCGCTGATGGGGAGTTTGTCTCCCACTCCTTGTCTCACCATTTCAGGAGAGTCAGGCGTGAGCTGCGGTCCGTCTCTCCAGAGGAACAGGTCTATTACAAGCTCAGTTACAATGGCCAAACTTTAACATTCAATTTGACCAGAAACAACCACCTACTGTCAACTGAATACATCATTGAGAGGAGAAGGAATGGCATTTCCAACAGGACTGAGCATGATCAGACAGAGGGTAACTCCTGCCACCTCATGGGCACAGTGGAAGCCCCTGGTGTTGAAGGAACGGCTGCCATCAGCACCTGCAAAGGACTGGTAGGAGATATTTTCATTTTATTGACCCTATAGAGTGAGTGGTAAATCTCTGTGTCATTCATTAGATGAGATTATGGTCTGGTTAGTTCTATTCTGAGAAACATCAGTTACCTTTAGCAAAATTATGCAATTGTCTAGAATCAATGACAGTTATACAGAGTTACTGTTGAGGCAATGATGTAGAAAGCCAAATGAAATTGCAGCTTGATCCTTACTGCACAGATATTAGCTTCTATTGTTTTCCTGATCTTGCTGTGATAGCAGGAATTTCCAAAATGCACCTCCAGGACCAATTGTGGCTCTTATAAATGTTTTTTTTTTTTTTTTTTTTTTTTTTTTTTTTTTTTTTTTTTTTTTTTTTTTTTTTTGCTGCCCCAACTGCTGAATGGATAGTCCTTAAAATCAGTTTTGGAAAAAAAAAATATTTCACCCACAAATTTCAATTTCTTTTTTTTTTTTCTTTTTTTTTTTTGTGGGTATAGGTGTGAGCCTTTAAGTTTGGACTTACAACAGTTTTACAGATCAATTTTCTACTTAAAGGAAAAGTCTGGTCATATTCAAAATTCAAACTTCTTAAAGTACATTAAATATGAAAATATTACATACTGTTCAATAAATAAGTGTTTTTAATTAAGAGTAATTTCATTTGAATGTGCTTTACTGGAGGCATCCATTTATGTCAAAGAACATTACTGCCACCTACCGGTTTGTGACGTCACGGTGTGGTATCGGCTGTTGAGCAAGTCCAAGTGCTGCATTTAGCGTTAGCCACAACACGCTATTATCCAAGCTTGAGAAAACATAGTTTAAATGTTGTGCTCTTCTTTACTATAAAAGCTTGGCTTCTCAAAGGACCATGGCGCCCAGTTACAGGTTAAAATTGACATGTTTTCGTATTGTACAGACAGAATCAAACTGCAGAGCTTCTACATATCTTGAAATTTTGTTTCTGGCATCACTATATTAATAAAGAGGTTCATAAATCTTTTTAAACAGAACACAGAGTGAAGCTAACCTGACTCCGCCAGATGGATTTGCTCTGCATATCCATCTGGAAGCCTCCCGTTGAAGTAATTTGGGGAAGGGGCGAAAATACTGGTTAGCTGATTGGCCTATGTTGGTGATAGACGGGCCAAGTAAACCAATCAGATCAACGAAGCATATGACGTTGTAACAGAGCGACAACGAAGAGGAGCCAATTGATAGATCAAACTCTTGCCGAAACCAGTCGGGAGAAGAGCAAAAACATCTTTTCCTCTGAGAAAAGCCTCCAGAGCAGTGTTTTGCTCTTCTTTCAGTGAAGAAATACTCTGTAATTCCGATGAAACTTGCTCGATAGCCACGCTAACGCTAGTTTCATCGGCTGAAGCTGGAATATTCTTTAGACTGAACTGTCGCGCTTCTCGTTGCGTCACACCTCAACCTGCCTCAAAGCCAACGCTGATTGGATGTTCGTTTGGTGAACGGCTCCAAATTTTCTTTAATGGAGAGTAGCCAGACTGATCTGCGAGTGAAACCTTGAAAGCTTGCGAGATCAGGATGGTCTCACGAGGCTAGAGTGAAGCAGGGAGAGCTGCAGATTTAATGGTGAAACAGATTGACTGGGATATGCAACATGCAATAAAACATATCTCCAAATTTGCCAGAAAGTTTACAAGAAAACACTATGGAATGCTGTATTTAAAATGCTGCATATCCATATTTTTCTGGATGGATGGATGGATTTGAAATTGTGCATTCTAGGAATGCATGATTTTTCAACTTTGGCATCGGAATCGGCTGTTCTTCGTTATTTTTTTATATATTAATGTTTTTGGGCCCTGTTCCTCTTCCATGTTTAGCAACTCTAGATCCATCTCCGTGATATCTTGCAGACGTTGTTGTTTTGGGAGATAAACACTCCCACCGGTGCCGCCGAAGTTCTCGTGAGTTCTTGAATAGGCTCCTTTGGCGGGAAACTTCTGTGCGTCCCTAGAAATTCCAGACCGACGGTGCAGAAGCATACCAGCAAAACTGGTTCATGACCAAACCCAAGTGACATTTGATGTGTATAATCTGCCCTTAAGACGCCACTTTTCAAAACCTTGGGATATCTAGCCATAGGTAATCAGGCCATGCCTTCTTTATGTAGATATGTGCCCCAGGTAACCAACAAACTCATCAATCAATATGAAAGTGCAGTGGTAATAGTGTGGGTTTTTAAAGACAACCTGACATTATTTACAGAAGGTCTCCTTTGCTGTCGCCTGTTGCTTATTGGCACCCTGAGGAGTTCATCGTCCCTCCTTGTCTGCACTTGCAGAATGTCTTTATGAATACCCTATGCATGCACCGTCTCTTTACCCTGTGCATGGAGGGGGGACTTCAGTGAAAGCTTCTAGCATATTTTTATTGCATGGGAAACAAGGTGTGACAGATAAAAGGCAATGAAAGAGCGTAATACACTTTTTTTACTGGAGTAAAGTTTCTTCTTCTTTATTGTAGTGTTTCTATTCAGATGGATGAAGCCAACTGGACAGCAGATGTATAAGAATGAAATATAGGAATCATGCAAAATTCTAGAGTTAAATGCATGTTTGAAATTGTTTTATGTATCTGTCAACATTTTGTCAAGTATTTTAAAGGACGCAAAACAGAAAATTACTACAGAAGAAGAGGAACATTTGGTTAGTTGAAATAATGATGTGGAACCTCTTGTCATGGTGTGTTTTGGTCCCTGTACTTGGGTTTATTGTGTTACAGCAGGAACCTCTCGCCTAACTGCCTCTTAGTTGGGCTTTAATAAAATGTCTTACGCCTACCTAACCTGTTTCCTTTAAATCCTTCAAATTGGCGTAATATGATACACGTGACTCATAATGGGACATACATGACTCCAGGGAGAATGTATATCTCTGACCCACTTTTCATCTTTCTCAGTGAAAAAGGTGGCCTTAGGTAACAGTAAGTCTTGCTAATCTAGATCTACTGTGTGTATTGTATTCATACAAAACTGAAAGTCATCTTTAACTTGTTTAAACTGGAGTGGAGGTATGATGTATTACAGTGTGTTGGTCTGTGGATAAAGGTTTATAGCAGCTGAAAGCAAACAGAAACCATCAAACAGCAAGACTCTGCCAGACAGATGTGGGAGTGAAATCACAGCAGCTACAGAGAGGCCATTCAGCCCTGGGAGACAGAAAGAAGAACCATGAGCATATAAATGTGGATTGTTTTTTTTATTTATTTAGTCAAGTGAAAGAACAATTAAACATGTGAGAGCAGCTTACCGATCTTCTGGGAAAATTATATATATGTATTTTTTTTTACACTTAGTGGTGCTTACAGTCCATGTGTCAAGTTCTCAGCTTTTACAGTAAAACATTGAGGTTTAAAGCTCTTTTTTGTTTTAAAGAGAAATCCCTGTGACTCATTCTATGTGCTGTCTAATCTATTGTCTGTAAAAAAAAAAAAAAAAGGGAACAATAAATATGAGAACAGTCACGTTTTATCTTGAGCAGCTCTGATAAGGGATCAGTGAATCAAACAGGAAGTAGTCTAAAAATGACTCATGAAATGCATTAAAAGCGAAAATTTCAATTTTTAGTCTGTAATCAACACTATGGGAAGGAGCTTGAAGCACTTAATTTAATTAGGAAGCTTTTTCAATTTAAAATGTCTGAATTAGCATTGAGTTCCAAGCTTTATAGAGTAGCCCTTGAAGCTTGAAACTCAACGCTAATTCTGACATTTTGAATTGAAAAAGCTTCTTGGATGGGAAGTGAAACGTTTTCAAAGTTGGAAAACAAAGTCCAGTGGTTTGTTTTTTAACATTTTTGGAATGACTATGACCTGGATGACTGAAAATCTTCACCATGTAGTGTAAAGCGCCTTGGTCAAGTCTCCTGAATTGAAAAAGCGCTATATAAGAATAGGCCATTTACCATATACTCTTAAGCTATAGTCCTTAATAGAACAATTTGAACAACAAACTGGAATTTCAAGGGCAAATCTGTGGTTAGAAAAATGCATCAGCCTGCAGTTTATCAGTTTACTTCTAATGAAAGCTGTAAATTCTTTTCATTTTCTGTTCTATCAATCAAAATGTAATGTCTGATTTCATTTACACTTCAATAATTCAAAATCAGCAACAAAAGAGATGCTTTTTACTGTTTTATATCACACTATAATATTTTGCTGTATTTATGGCAAAGATATGATGAAAATCCATCAGGCAATGCCTTACAGTCTGTCATCATGAAACAATCCTGGTATTCGGTCTTGAGATTAAAAAAACTAACAAACAAAACACACAAAACTTATCCAACATAAAACAGGCTGCTAAAAAGCAAATAATGAGGATTGCATCTAGTCCTTTTTTTATTAAGTAAACTTGAGAAAACATTTCTTTATGCTTTTATGAAACTGAGGGAAGAATAATACTGAATAATTGCAAATATCAACAAAATGGTGTAATTCCAAAGAGCAGTGCATTCAAACAACTGTTTAAAATAAAATTGAATTAGGGACAATTCCAATTTCTGTGTACATTGCAAATGCCTTAAATAAAACACATATCAATAGCATAGTAATTCGCTCTAAGTTCTTAATTGGTTAAAGGAAATCGGTTGAGTATTATCTTTACTTTCTCATGTCTAGTTCTTCTGGATAAAACTGAATGTTAGAAAACATATGTGAGGTGAAAAGTTGGTAACAAAGCTCCATCATGCTTCCTAAGTGGTGTAAAGCCACATCATAGCCAAAGCCACTATATCAACACCTTTACATCCTGTCATTTAATGCGTCTGGCTGCAGATTTAATTGCTCTGCAGTTCAAACAAGGAGAGTTTTACTGCTGCAAGTTCAGCCTTATTTGATTCAGAACCATGTGTCTTTGCATCATGCAGGTCTCCTCTTACTGTTGCCGGACACTTGAAATCCCCGTGTTTGACTGAGAATTAACTAATTTGTGTTCTTTTGTTCATGTTAAAAAACTCACTGGAGTATTTTTGCATGCCCTCAGGCTCTGCACATAGCAAGCACATGCAAGCTCAGACATAGTATAGTGCAATTTTTCTCTCTTAAATGAAAGCCTCTAAGTGTTCATGGAGATTATAAATACCAGATAGGTCTCTTACCCCTGAAGAAGAAATTAGCCAGTACATATACTGTATATGGGGGAGTGGGGGCCTAGTGGTTAGGGCATAGAGCTTGGAATCCTGGGGTTCTGAGTTTGAGCCCCACTCCCACAGACTGCTACTCTGGGTCTCTGAGCATGACCCTTAACCCTACACTGCTCCCCAGGCGCCCCTCGATGGCAGCCCATTGCTCCCCAAGGAGATGGGTCAAATACAGAGAGTTATTACACTGTCACTGACAATAAAAAATCTTAAAAAATGTATTTACACCCGTACTCAGTGATTGTATTTTTAAGCTTAAACGCCCCATATTATCAGTGTAACTATTCATTACCACAAATCTCCTTATTCAGCCCTCCTCTGGATGAGCTGTTTTGGCTTTCCACACCACAGTCATCCCAAAATCGCGACCTTGACAACCAGTCAGAGTTTGTAAATATAGCCTTGATGTGCGGAATAATACATCAGATCTAGGATGGAGCTTGACCATTGGGCTGCTATAGACAGCTCTGACAGCTTATTTCCCCTGATGACATCATAAGGGGAATGCTTTTTTAAAGAGAACATTTTTTGCAACACTAGCTAAGAGGTAGAGAAAGGCAATGAAAGAGGGGAAAATTTTTTTTCTTTTTCATTTTTAAAACTCATACACAGTCATCATGGCACATATAACTGTTAGAACATTTTTATAAAGCAAATCTTGCATAATAGCCTATGCAACCTTTAGGGATTACAGAGGCAAATATGCTTTCTTCAACCTTCAATCTAGCTTGAATAAGTTCAAGTTTGTGCTTCATCATGTTACCTCCCCTTGTGTCCCATTTAAACTTTATCGAGGCCACTCATCAGAGTTTAACGGGAGGCACTTTATTTCAGGTCCACTTGGCTGCTTCTTTAAAAACTACAATGTAGGAAACAGGAGTAAAGCTGTTCCACATGGCTGGTGTATTTAGAGCACAGACCCATGTTATGGTAACCTCCTGTGGTTCTGGCAACTCGCACCCAAACAGCAAGCTTCCTCCAGGTCAGAGGAAAGGGATTAATAAATAGAGGTTAGAGAGGGAAAAGTGACATCCTGTCCAAGTTGGCAGGACATTCAAGATTAAGAACTGCATCGAGGAGGTCATTCTCTATATATGGTGTAACAATAAAGAAAGGCTTTGCTAACATGGTTGCAGATTTGAGAAGGATCTGAGTACAGTATGGTAGTTTAAAAATACAACTACCAATAAAACCAAACGGTGCATGCAGAGTGACTCAAGCTGGGTGTTTCATGCATTTCATGCACATCATGCAGAGCAGGGGTTTGAGTCATCAATGGGCCTCTTTGTAGCATGCCTTACTGTTTTTACTGCAGACCACCACCTACCTTTGTCTGCTGGGGCTTAAAGTTTTACAACTCAGGGTAAAGGGTTCAGTGAGTGATTCTTGACAGAGGAAACTACATTTTACTAAGATTAGCTTTACAGTACTTTGCAAAACTCAAACCACTGGAACCTTTGTACATTTCTGCCTATTTACAAACACGCACATCCCTCAGTTGCATTTTATTCAGATTATGTGTCATATAACTACAAAGTAGTACATAATATTGAAGTAAAAGGATAACGGTAAGTGCTTTCAGTTGTTTAAGCAAGTACGGTTCTAAAAAGTGTTGCATGAATTTGCATTTACCACAAACTACTCTTATTCCACTTGTTTTGCTGGAGCTACAATCACAAAAACTGGGTAATATCTATCAAATATCACACTGAAACAAAAGATAATTAAACATTTCACTACACTTGTATTTTGCTTTCTTTTACTATGGTGTTTAATTTACCTATTAGTTGGTTTTGGTATAGAATACATACATTTATAGAATAATATCACACTGCATTCTTTAAAAAGTTAAAGCTACTATCGGTGTATTATTTGATTTCCAAGTTCCATTACCTTATTGGTTTATCAGATTTCTCTCACCAGTCAGCCATGCTATAACCCTTGCTTCACAGGATTAATACCTAAACCTACCTTTTTAAGACTAATACCAAAACTTAATTTTTTAACACAACCATCAAAAAAATCTCTTGAAACATTTCTGTCATCATTGTTTTTGTACTTAGCTACATGATGTAGAGAAACAATTTGATTAGCCCACAGAAAATCACAACTTATTGTTGTAGATTTATATTATATTCAATTCCCATCCAGGTTGGATGTCATATTAATACTGTGAATAACTGTTATATTCAATTCCCAGCCAGCTGGGAATTCATATTTTCTGATACTTTAAGATGTTTATTTCCCTCCCCGGTAGAGGTGGTAAATATCTTTTTTATTAAGATATTATTTGGGCTGTTATAAACTGTTTTTGAACACACGCCCTACTAGCTGTGTGTTAGAACAATAAATGAAAGAGTGATTCGAGCTCAAACAGATAATTCTGCAAATACATGGATTAAATTCACCACAACTTCTGTTCAAAGTATAAGAGTTTATTAACAAAAATCATTCAGCTCAAAGTCAAACATATTTCAGTTTAAAACTCTTAACTAAAACGAGTACGTTTCTCCACTGTGAGATCAATAAAGTCAATCATCAATCAAGTCTCCAGTCTATAGCCATTCAATTTTGTAACAAAGAGGTGGATAATGGGTGGAGCAAGTTAAGGTGGTAATTGGGTCATACTCAAACTTAAAATCATGAGGGGAAAATGCAGTTTGCCCAGGCTATTTTCACTCAGTTTTTGTTTTTATGACCCTTTTTGTGTCTCTGTAGGTATATCAGCAACTGTTTCAGTTGGTTAGAGTACCAAAAAAAATATTACTTAATTAAGTGTAGCCCTACTTTTTAAACTCAATTAAAATAGAATGTAATCCTTAAGTGTAAAAATGTCCTTATTGAGAAGCTGTTGACTCATAACATTTAATTCAATGTTTAAACTCATGTATACAGACAGTTATATAATATTTACAGCAAGTAATGCACGTTAGGAAATAATGAAGATTATGCAGCTGGAATTTCTACTGTTGACTGTATATACCCCTGATCTCCAAACAGCTATTCATGGTGGGTAGAGCAACCAGGAAGTTTACTCAAATAGTCATACTCTCACAAGAATATTACTTAAGTAAAAGCATAAATAAGTAATGCTACTCCTTTTCTTTTTTTTAAATTAGTAAATTAACGTAACTAGTTGCTACCCAGTTCCGTCTGTCTCACTTAATACGCATGTCTAAGTTTGTGTTGTTACTTGCTGGTTATTTTTACTAAAGTTTTCCATTTTGATTTTTGTATGACTCATTCCACTTTATTTTTGTTGGATTAAACAAGAATACTTTTTTGCTTTAACCTGTGCCTGCCTTGCTGCTTGGTCCTTTAAATATAAAATCCAATTCTCCTCAACGTAGCATGAGAAGTGATTTTGAGTGAGTACTTCGGGTTCCAACTGTAACTTCAACTGCTCGGAAAAGGATTCACATGTTTGAAGGGGGTATTAGCGAGCAAATAGCATAATAAAGATCAGGAACCACAGCAGACAGGTCTGAGATAAAGTCATAAAGTTTTAAACAACACTATAAAACAATTTTATATAGTGGTACCTAGATAGTGGAATGTATTGCCTTCTTTGCAATGTCTTGGTATTTTACATTATTTTAAGAAGCAGTGGAAGACCGATCTATTCACTCTGACTTTTAACTTGTTTTATGCTTAATAGTGTTACATGTGTCTTTTTTTTCTTTTATGCTTCTTATCACCTTTGTTTTACGTTTGTATTTATTGTAGAGAGTTTTGCGGGTTGTGACCCATGAAAGGTGCTCTCTTAAGTTTACTTAATTAAAATAACACTATTATGAAATTGAAAAAGTAAAAGCAAAAATATAAATGCCCAATCCAAATGTCTGTTTTCCTAAACTGGGAGGTGTTACCCAAAGAAACAGCCAAGAGACTCATAGCAACTCTGGGTTAACAGTAGGGCTGAAACAATTATTTGGATTGATCGTGATTAATCGATTATTGAAATAATGGTTAACTAATTTAGTTATCGATTAATCCTTAACTTGAGCAAAGAGACGACTAAAACATGCCTTTAGCTGACAGAAAAACCTGCTTTTAGCAGCAAATATACCAAAAATGGTGAAGAAAATATGTAAACACTTTGCATGTAAGATATAAATCGTTTTCTTCTGTCAATATACTCTAAAGTACTCCTAAAGTGGAAAAGATTTTGTTTCACCTGGTTCAATTTCACAAAAAGCCTTTGGCTATCTGATTATTTGAAAAAATTATTGACAGATTAATTGATTTGCAAAACAATCGTTAGTTGCAGCGCTGGTTAACAGGTGTCCACAGGTCTGTTGGTACTCAGCTATTTTAGGACACTGGATGTGGGAAAGGGTTCTCTGCTCTTATGTGGCCAATCTTGAACCGTTTGGCTTAGGGATGTGGCTGCCAAACACTTAACACTATAGATCAGCTTAAACACCATCTCTTTTGGGAGACATAGTGGTTGGAGCATCATGCTGTGGAGAAGCTCATTTAGAAGATGACTTGAGCTAATTTCATGGCCCTAGTGTAGGAAAATACTTGAGATTGGAGTAAAGGTTATTCTTACCACAAGTCAGCGACAATAAAAACCAACTGGAGATATAATGGAGTAGATTAAATCAAAGCATGATAGTGTGTTATATTGGGCTTGTCAAAGTCCAAATCTAAATCTAAATGATAATCTGGTGTCAGCCTTGAAAAATTATGCCCAGGTGATCTCGATCCTATCTGTCTGAGCAAAACGGTAATGTGCAAAATATCACCCCATTTAAAAAGCTGGCGTAGATATAACCCGAAGTACCTACATCTTGAAACTGTAGTAAAAGGCTGTTCTAGAAAGTACTGACTTCTAAACAATTGAAAGGCTGTTAATCCTTGTATTTCCACTTCATTATGTCTTACTCTTTGTAGATGTCTAAGTTTATCACATAAAACCTTAAACTATACATTGAGGTTTCAGGTTGTACCTGGACAAAAATGTGAAAAAAAGTTTGGAAGGTACAGTATGAATCTGATTATAAGGTACTCTACATGACTAACATGCTTTCCAACAATGTTTTGTCTCATGTCCAGCCCATATGGCTATGATAAGATGATGTGTTATTGCTGTCTCACAGTGTTTGGATGAGATATAGAGGAACTGTGCAATCAGCTGAGAGTTCACTGCACAGGGCCCCTGGGAAGCTTCCCATGCTGAGTGTAGACATATAAGCCGGAATGCTTTGGAAATGAGTCCACCAGAACTCTGAGAAGTTTGGCTGAAGGCCCACACTCTGAGTTGCTGCTGGAGAACTAGTTTCATGACTATGCTTGTTCTTAAGAAAATAATAACCAAACCTCAGGCACAGACAAATGCTTCTCATTCAAACTGTTTTGCTCTGGCTGTGGTTTACAGAGTTAAAACAATCCAGAGTAATTCAGTCACATTCAACAAGATATCTGTTTCAGAGAATGTGAAAACCTAATGTTTTAAAACAGATGGAGAAATACGTTCGTTCCAAAGGGAGTGTCCATTTCTAGTTTCTGAACTCCATGAACGGAGCAGTGTGATACAGAATGATTGCTCTGCAGGCTGCTAAAGATTTGGCCTCTGACATTTATTTTTCCATTCCTTCTAAGAAACACATGTGAAACTTGTCAAAATGACCTAAAAACCTGAGTTGTGCAAAAACAGCTGTTTGAAGATATGTACATATATATATATATATATATATATATATATATATATATATATATATATATATATATATATATATATATATATATATATATATATATATATATATATATATATATATATATATATATATATATATATAAGTGGAGGCCACTGACATTTTCTCCCCTCCTCATCTTTTTCACCAGTTTTGCATTTGGCTAGGGTCGCTGTCAATACTGTTAGCATGAGGCGCTACCTGGACCCTACAGAGGTTGCACAGGCAGTCCAACTCCTCCAGGGTGGCACATCAATACGTGCCATTGCCAGAAGGTTTGTTGTGTCTCCCAGCTTATTCTTAAGAGCATGGAGGAGATTCCAGGAGACAGGCAGTTACTCTAGGAGAGGGCCGTAGAAGGTCTACAACCCATCAGCAGGAGCGGTAGCAGGAGGAGCACTGCCAGAGCCCTACAAAATGACCCCCAGCAGCCCACCGGTGTGAATGTCTCTGACCAAACAATCAGAAACAGACTTCATGAGGGTGGCCTGAGGGCCCAATGTCCTCTAGTGGGCCCTGTGCTCACTGCCCGGCACCGTGGAGCTTGATTGGCATTTGCCACAGAACACGGGAATTGGCAAGTCTGCCACTTGCGCCCTGTGCTTTTCACAGATGAGAGCAGGTTCACCCTGAGCACGTGTTACAGACGTGAAAGGGTCTGGAGAAGCTGTGGAGACAATTATGCTGCCTCTAACATCGTTCAGCATGACCGGTTTGGTGGTGGGTCAGAGATGGTCTGGGGAGGCATATTCATGGAGGGAAGCACAGACCTATACAGGCTAGACAACGGCACCCTGACTGCCATTAGGTATCCGGATGAAATCCTTGCACCTATTGTCAGACCCTATGCTGGTGCAGTGGGTCCTGGGTTCCTCCTGGTGCACGATATTGCCCAGCCTCATGTGGCCAGAGTATGCAGGCAGTTCCTGGAGGATGAAGGAATTGATACCATTGATTGGCCCCCACACTCGCCTGACCTAAATCCAATAGAACACCTCTGGGACATTATGTTTCGATCCATCCGATGCCGCCAGGTTGCACCTCAGACTGTCCAGGAGCTCAGTGATGCCCTGGTAAAGATCTGGGAGGAGATACCCAGGGACGACATCCGTCGTCTCATTAGGAGCATGCCCCGACGTTGTCAGGCATGCAGACACGCTTGTGGGGGCCATACAAATTACTGAAAACCATTTTGAGTTGCTGCAATGAAATTTCAGCAAAATGGACTAGCCTGCCTCATCATTTTTTTCAATGTAATTTTTGGGGTGTCTTTGATTTCAGCCCTCTGTAGGTTGATAATTTTCATTTCCATCAAATGATGTGGCATCCTTTTGTTCCTAACACATCACCCAGTCCATATCAGTATAAATAAACAGTGTGATTTTTTGCCCCATTGAGATCTGATGTGTTTTCAAAGTGTTCCTTTAATTTTTTTGAGCTGTGTATATACAGTATAGGTTAAATGCAGAGATGGGAAGTAACGAAGTACAAATACTTTGTTACTGTACTCAAGTAGATTTTTCTGATATTTTTACTTTACTTTACTACTTATTTTAGGGCGACTTTTTACTTCTACTCCTTACATTTTTACACAAATATCTGTACTTTCTACTCCTTACATTTTTAAAAAAATTGTCTCGTTACTTTAGTTTTTAATCATTTCAATGGAGTTACCGTTATTATTTTTCACGTCATCAATACCAAATTCAATCTAATTGGATGGGAATCTACGTTGCATTTGACGCACCACTACAAGATGAATCGACAGATTCAGCGGTATTCATTGGCGGCAAATCATTGCAGCTTGGTGGCGGTGGCGTTAGCATAGTAGCATGGACGACGAGATGATTGAAAATGAACACAACGGAGATCTAGTCCTATTGGCAGACATCCATTTAAAATGTAGGCAACGGCATGAAAAAAGTGGTTTCTACTTTTACTTTTATACTTTAAGTAAATTAACAAGCCTGTACTTTGTTACTTTTACTTGAGTAAAGAAGTTTAATCAGTACTTCCACTTTTACCAGAGTATTTTTTAACACAAGTATCTGTACTTTTACTCAAGTACGGAAAGTGAGTACTTTTGCCATCTCTGGTTAAATGTAGAAATTGAGAGCAAAGTCTAACAGTGGTAAAATTCCTTGACCTACTTACTCTTGACGGTGATCGGAAAAGATAAAGTTGAGTCCTATTTTTTACTCTGATTGTTTTAAATCTTTATGGCTATAGCACCTAAAATTGAATGTTCTCCTGTTATTCCTTAAAATACTTAAAATAATAATTTCTTATACTGTTGCCATTGCAACAAAATACAGTATGACTTTACTTTGAAAGTGTTACTGTGCTAAAAATATATGTAAAACTAAGTACATTTTATACATCATAAAATGGTCCAGAAAAGTCTATTTTGGAGGGATATCTTTATATAATAATTTTTCACAGGAGTATTTAGTGTCTGCATTTAAATAACCTCCACCTGTTCGAACATGCACGCCATTTTTTTCAGTGTTTTGTACTATTGCCTTTAAGGAAAGGAGAATAGTTTGTATTCAGAATTGGTGGTTAATGACATATGTGGGGTGGTTGTTTCTACAAGTTTTAATTTTTTTAAGCTGCAGGGGGTTGTCTCCCCCTATCAGACATGGCTTGCTGTGCATATTGGGATGTCTGAGTCATTTCGACTTGCCACGCTGTCATGTTTTGTTTTGTTTTTCTTTCTGCAGAGAGGATTCTTTTCTCTGCCAGAGGGGCATTTTTTCATTGAACCTGTTCAGAAATCGCTCAGTGATCCTGCAGGGGTTCCAGAGCCGCACGTTGTCTATCCAAGATCCACAAAAGAAAACCAAAGAAGAAAGCGCAGCCTTGAGGCCAAACAGACTCCAGGCTCCTGCGGAGTTCAAGGTGTGTCCTTCACTCAGTTTTAGAACATACAGCTCCAGGTGTGTGGGAAATTATTTTTTTTCTCTGCCTACACCTGATTCAACTATGATTGTATGCTAAAGCTATGTGTTTAAATATTCACGTTTAGATGCTTCAAGTGACTCTCTCCAGGTGGAAAAAGAGAGGGAGGAATGGGAGAGGGAGCAGCAGAGGGAGGGGGCTCAGTCCCGTTCGCAGCGCTCAGTCAGCCGAGAGCGATGGGTGGAGACCATGGTGGTGGCCGACTCCAAACTCATTGAATATCATGGCAGTGAAAATGTTGAGTCCTACATATTTACCATCATGAACATGGTGAGGACCTTTTTTATTTTGATTATATGATTGCTCCACACATGATTGCACATGCTCTTTTTTAACATTATTTTTATGCTGACAGGTTGCTGGAATATTTCATGATGCCAGTATTGGAAATGCTATTCATGTCATCCTAGTGCGCCTCATTCTGCTACAAGGAGATGAGGTAACAGTTATCCAAAGTTTTTAATATCCAAAGGATTTATAGCTCATCTGTGGAAACTTGATAGTAACTGCTGCATACATAGCACTTGAAAGGCGAGAGAATAGATGAAAAGCTGCTGAAATAACCCTTCCATAATAACACAATGGAACAGGCCCATTAAGAGTTTGGTGAATTTTTTTTTCCATCTAACTATCTGCTTTAAGTGCTCCATATTTATACATGTGATATTTGGACAAAATGTTTTTTTCCTAGCATGCCTCGCCTACATGTTCATGCATACAAATTGGTTTGTATGTAAATGGTAGTAATGGAGACATGTTGACTCCAAAATGACATTATTTCACTGCAGGTTATTTTAACTTTATTTTAGACTTTTAAGTACATTATTATTTGTCTCTGGTAGAAAACTGATCTTGAAGCCTCCTATCTATCATGTTCCAGCAAAATAGAAATTTGTTGATCACTTGGTAAAGTTTGTAGATACTCTGATCAGTTACAAAATTAAGGTTGAAAAGACAAAAAATATTAAGTTACCATTAGTTAAACTGAAACTATTAGGGAGGGAAATAATGATGTTTTGCTTTCATGCTTTAAAAACGATCCACCTGCTCATCTTTAATTTGTGTATTACAGCCAACAGATTCATTAATTCACTGTTTCATTATTAGCAATATATATGCCATACTTTACACTGTATAGATTCTAAGGAGGGAAATTGTGTTTCTGTATTTGTAAACGTTATTTTTAGGGCCTATATTATTTTGGATTTTAAATAGCTTAAATAGGCCAATAGAAATTGGACCTTCAGTTTAAGAAAATACTTTTTTTAATTGAAAAAATACCGTTTACACTAAAAGTTTTTTGGGGGGGTGAGTATTTCGGGCAAACAGTCAACATTGTGTAAATTATTACAAAAGTACCAAACTAGCACTTAGGGAGTAAACTAATTAAGTCATTTTTTATGAAATAGGTACTTTTATTTAACTCTACCTCTTTCCACTGAACTATTTTAATAGTATCTGCGAGAAAAAAAAGCTTTGGGGTTTAAAAATTCAAAGGCAGTCCTGTTATTTCTCCAGAAACATACATGAAATGTTAAATATAACAAGACTGCATTCCTCCTGTTGCAGAAAGGATTGAAAATAGTTCACCATGCAGACACAACTCTGTCCAGTTTCTGCGCATGGCAGAAAAACCTGAATCCACAGAGTGACACTCACCCAGCTCACCATGATCTGGCTGTTCTTATCACAAGGCAAGATATTTTTCAAACCCAAATTGCTGTCATGAGATATGCATATCAATTTATTACATTTGTTTTCCCTACAAAGAAAAGATATCTGTGCAGGAATGAACCAGCCCTGTGAGACTCTCGGTCTTTCTCATCTGTCTGGGATGTGTCAACCCCACCGCAGCTGCAACATCAATGAGGATTCAGGACTGCCTGTGGCCTTCACTGTTGCTCATGAAATGGGCCACAGGTAGTGCTTTTTTAATTGCTGTAAATGAACTACCTGCTCATTAGAGGAACTAGGGTCATTATGAACAAAATGCTATTGTTAGTGTTATGAGTGTGCCGGACATCGAGGAAAGTAAATGTACTTGTTGAAAAAAATTAGTTTAGAGAAAAAAAAGCATTTTACTCATTTATCAACTTCATGAAGAAAATGCAATTAGAGTTGAAGAATGATAACAATAGATCAGAGCAAACAAAAATGACATGGAGTTCCTCAGGGAGGTTTTTTCCAGACCACTTTTATTTAACATTCAAATGATTACTGCCTAAGATTGAACAGTACAATATCTCTGTTGATGACCTGCACATTTTATTTCTGTCATAGCTTAACAATAGTCCTCTGGTCTCCTCTGTTCTGAGGTGTGTCTGAGGGGAGCTCATTTAGGTGAGACACAATTCACACCAAGCCCCTCTCCAGGTCATACAGCATCCCAATTCAACCCGTTTAACCATTTTTGTAGTTTTATAGCTGACATACATTTAGCTAGGGGTACAGAAACTAAAAGTTAACATAATGAAGTTGGTGGGATTATACACCCAACAACTAAAAATTTTGACCTATCAATTTGGGACTTTGACAGCCTTGACTTTTGACTACAATATCACTTGAAGAAATATTTCTGAAATTGATAAGCCAAAGTCTATGACTAGGGATGGGAATCGAAAACCGGTTCCTGTTAAGAACCGGTTCCGTATTTTCCGATTCCATGGCATCGTTTGGCAGCTCACTGAACGATTCTTTTTTCGATTCCCGCAGCACCAGAGCCTAGAGCGCCGGCTCTGGGGAGCACGACTTACGTCACGTTTTTTACGTAAGTTACGCAAGTTACGCAAGTTGGAAGAACTATTCGAGGAGGAAGACAACGAGCTGCGGTCACTTTGTGAATCAAAGCCCCGTCTTTCCTTAGCCCAGAGGGTAGATCAGGAAATCCAGCTCTGTAAAAGCTTGCCCTCCATCCCCTGCAGGGATAGCGCCACACTGTGGTGGTGGAACAAGCAAGATGTGCTGCCCTTGCTATCTGACTGGCTGAAAACTACCTCTGTGTGCAGGCTTCCTCCACCCCATCTGAGAGGGTGTTCTCCACGGCTGGAGACACCATAAGCCCTGAAAGATCCCGTATCCTTCCAGAAAAAGCAGATATGCTCATCTTTCTGCAAAATAACTGTTAATTTTCCCTACTACTGTTTTATAATTAGTATTTTTTGTTATTTAAAATAGGTTATTATCACATCATTTGTTATTAGACATTGTTGGTTATTAAGTTTGTTCTTGTATATTGATTTTTCATTTAAACACAGATGTTACTCCAGTTTCACATTTCCTGTGGACATCTTGATCTTGTTGAGTTTGTAAGATTGTGCAATAGTTAAGTAAACAAATTTGATTCTGATAATCAAACTGTTTGTTCTCCTTTTCCCCCCAAATTGGAATCGAAAAAAGAATCGATAAAGAATCGAATCGTTTCATAGAATCGAAAAGGGAATCGGAATCGTGAAAATCTTTTCAATTCCCAACCCTATCTATGACTTTGTCTAGCAGTTCCATGGCAAATGTAGTGAAATTACTGTAGAAAACAAAAACAAACAAAAAATATATAAAGCATAACTTAACAGGAAATAGAGAAAACCAAGTGGATTTTGAAAATGACCCAAAGAGAATAAAATGATAGCTACACAGCACATGGAGAACATTAATTAAATTTTCTGCACTCTTTGAGGCTCCAAGTCCACAAGCAATGTATTTAAGTGTTGAAAAGTGGATTTTAGGTACATGATCTGTACTTATAGATTATTTTCAGGTCAGAAAGTCCTAAAGCACTCTACACTACAATCATTCACCCATAGTTTCAGACCCTTGTGGTAGCAACCTACATTGTTGCAACAACTGCCTTGGGGCACACTCACAGAAGCTAGTTTGCTATACCCAGGTGCCACCAGGCCCACTGGTCATCAGTAGCGATACTGGTGATGAGTCATACTGGTGATGAGTGTTGCCCAAGGGCAACACAAAAGGGATGGACGGAGCTGGGGTTTAAACCACAGCACTTCCGTTTCAGGATGATCTACATCATTGCCACTCTTACCCATTTTGCAAAGACAGAAGTTGTTATTGGAGTCTGAACTTTGAGAAAACTCTGGCTCCCATTTGTTAGAGGGAAAGAATAAAAAAATATGTTAATGCCATTCAAGTACTGTTGCAGTGTTGGCCTAAGTACGTCAAACAGTTCTTAAATTTAAGAGTTACAGAGGTCAGGTTTAAACTATATAGACCCCTCATCTAGGGGGCAGTAGGACGTAAACCAGTACTTTCTTATAATGGTTATGATTATCTGTTCTTTGTAGAAAAAAAAAAATCTTTATTGTCCCAGAATGGAGAAATTCTGGTACTGTTTTAAATGTCATGGCACTTTTGTTTCTTTTTGTTGAATGCTTTTCCAATCATTGAAACGTATTTCTTCTTTTTGAATGCATTTCTCCCCTCATAGTTTTCCTTTAAAAGCCCTTCAAATTAACCTGTGCATGAATGGTTCCATACAAATCAGCTGTCTTGCCTTAATCAACCTTTCTAAGAAAACACACTTTAACCTGTCGGCAATGTTTTTCTTAAGTGAGTTAAAAGTTTAAATCCATCTTAACATAAATACTGTATTTAAGTCATGTTGATTTGTGATTTAATACAGTTTTGGGATTCATCACGACGGCCAAGGGAATGACTGTGAGGTGGGAGGAAAACACCCTTTCATCATGTCAAGGCAACTTTTGTATGACAGTTCACCTCTTACGTGGTCCTCCTGCTCAAAAGAGTACATCACACGCTTCCTCGAGTAAGACTGATTTAGAACATTGTTTTTAAGGTATTGACCATAAAATGATGACTAGATTTCATTCATTTTACTTTCATTTTTCTTCTTCAGGGACATGTGATTTGTCTGAAAAACGTGTTTATGTTTCTTAATCGGTCCAAGGAGCAATCCTAGTAAATAACAACAACCCCCCCTGAAGGTCTAGCACAGATTTGCATTAATAAAGCAACACATACATTCCATATTTTTTGCAGACCTTTATCCCCTCTAGTAAAATTAGACCATTGCTGTGTATGTGTACTGTAGAAAAGGAAAAAAAGCATTGAAGTCAGTGGCTGAAGTCTGAAAGGACACCTCAGTTAGTGTGATGTTATGGTAACCATCAAAATAGGAAATTTAGCCAAGCATACTAACTAGTTATTTTAAAAATATATCTCTCAACATAGCAAAAAAATAAAAAAATAACTGCTGCTTCCTTTGAACCAAAAGGTGCTTAACTAAACAGATAATCAGCAGGTCTGCCAGGAATAAAAAGAATAACATTATTAATTTTTTTTTAAACAAAAAAAGCATCAATACTTCATACTTCTGATAAGATAATAGAACACAATGATTAATGCAGTTATAATAAAAAAATCAAATGATAATAATAAAATGAAAATAAAAAACCTAAGCAACTCAGGGGCTGCTGACGGGCACTGCTTTGCTTTCTTGGATTCTATGAATAGAAGTTATTTTAGAGCATTTATTGATCCTTTGTGCTCTGGAACAAGATGCATTTGCTGTTGAAAACATTGAGTTTATGACTTCAACACAGGGATCAAAACAAAAACATAACGCAACTACAGCGACCGTCAAAAACTGTGTGTTTCCCGCCTCAATCAGCATACCTGCTGAGAAGTTACCTGTGGCTCCTTTTAAACATATGACACCACCAACTGTGACCTTTGGGTAGTACACCAAACACAAAATAACACAATAATGAATAAGGAAGAAATGAAGAAGAGGGGTAGTGGCCATCTTACCACAGGCTGATGTGTAGACCACTGGGGGAGGTTGATGTGATGCAGGCCTCTGTCACTATGCCCTTTTACTTCCATCAATTTCTCTGAAGTTTTCTTAAAAAAACTTCAAACTAAATAAAACTTCTGATGAAAAGATTTTGTGGCATCCAAACCATAATATCAATAAACCTGGATTAACTTGCATTGCCTTTTTTTTCCACTTCAGCCCATTCCTGAGAAAACAGTTGAGCCCAAAAAAAAAAGGAAAACTTTGACTGCCTTGTGGCTATGTCATTAGCCAATATATGGATTATTTTGTTCCCCCCAAAAACTGACCTTGCATCCATTTATATTTGCCTTAGCCGAGGCTGGGGTTTCTGTTTAGATGATCGTCCTTCTAAGAGGGATCTGAGCACCCCTCTGGCTCGTCTTGGTGTCCGCTACACCCCCCTTCACCAGTGCCAGCTCCAGTATGGTCCAAATGCTACTTTCTGTTCTGAGGTTGATGTAAGTGTTGCTCAAATAAAAATTAAAAAAAAGAAATCAGTTAAACTCTTCTGGACTGAGACCTCAGTTGTTGACTTTATGTTACAGAACGTTTGCCAAATTCTTTGGTGTTCAGTGAATGGTACTTGTCGATCAAAGTTGGACTCACCTATAGACGGTACACGCTGTGGACCAGATAAGGTAAACAAGCTTTTCCATATTAAGGCTTTGATTTCAGATGAAAGGGATATATAGTGCTTTTTCTTTCTCACACTTAGTGGTGTATTTCTGGAGAATGTGTAATTGTTGGTAAACTCCCAGAGACAGTGAATGGAGGCTGGGGACCATGGGGTACCTGGTCCCACTGCTCCAGGACCTGTGGAACTGGAGTTCAGTCTGCAGACAGGGAATGCAACAATCCCAAGTAAGAAATTAAAATTGACCTCTTTTTCTTCTCTTTAAACCTTGGTTGGAGGGTTGATTGAAGATGTCCTGTCATCCAACAGGCCAGAGTTTGGAGGCAAGTATTGCACTGGAGAAAGGAAGCGTTATCGGACATGTAACACCAAACCTTGTCAGAATGAGAAACCGTCCTTCAGAGAAATGCTCTGCAGTGAATTTGACACAGTGCCTTACCACAATGAGCTCTACCAGTGGATCCCAGTTTATAACCCACGTAAGTGATGAAACCCTTAAAGATACAATTTATTTATTTTCTGCTACAAAACATAAAGCAATGATGGATGCAGTTTTTTATATTAATCAATAGGGGGCAGCATTACCTCTGGAAAGCCTATGTGCTGAGTTTTTTATGTCAGTTTAGAGATACAAAGCAGTTATTATAGACAGTAAAATTTGATACAACACATCAGAAATTTTAAAACTATCATCATGTGATTTCGATGTCAGCTGTTTACTAACGTGCAGAAAATAAAGCAAGATTATCTTATTCTCAGGTAATCATGTAGTGTTCTAGTAACTCAGTGATAGTGAAAATAAATTTCAACTGGTTCTTGTGGTGGAAAACAGATATAATAAGATATATACATATATATATATATATATATATATACCTAGCAACAATGAAAAAGAAAACTAAAGAACAAGTTATCTTGATTTGTGTTCTTTCTACTCTCTACTCAGTAAATCCCTGTGAACTTCACTGCCGACCAGTTAGTGAGTATTTTTCGGAGAAGATGCTCGATGCGGTGACTGATGGGACCCCGTGCTTCATGAACGAGTCCAGAAACATCTGTGTCAATGGAGTGTGCAAGGTAGTGTG